>NC_090941.1:1036826846-1037461009 GCF_040938575.1 Ambystoma mexicanum
AGCCCTTATTTTGAAACACCTCATTGTCTGCAGCAAGATAACAAATCATTATGATCGATGGCAAGCTGGCTTCGAAAAAGGAATCGGAACTGCTTTGAACTTGTTCCTGATTAACTTTATGAAAACAAGAACTACACTAAAGAATAGTAAAAAGTTGTATCTGGCTTCAGTGGACCTGTCGTAGGCTTTCGATTCATTGAATTGACGAATTTTGTGGTCCAAGTTAAACTCTTTGGGTTGTCCTAGTGACTTAAGAGAAGCTATAGAAGCACTCCACACAGACACATCTAGGCTGAACAAACTGGGTGACCTAACGGACCCCATAAGGACAACAATTGGCCTCAAACAAGGATGTAGCTTGGCACCGTCGATCTTTAATCTGTATACATCTGACATGGAAGACGCATTTAAAAACATTCAGTGCTTTCCACCATGTATATCTGGAAGACCGGTAAGCAGGCTCTACTATGTGGATGATGTGGTGTTACTGGATGAAACACCAATCGGACTCCAACGGCAGCTGGACTCCCTTGCTACTTACCTATCAGCAAACGACCTGCAGATAAATGCAGTAAAATCTGGAGTCCTAATATTCTGCAGATCTGCAGGAAGAAGAGCAAAGACCACTGGTTGGTCCATAAATGGATCAAGGATTGCCGAGATTACTGAGATGACATACTTGGGAATATTAATGAATGACAGCTCCATCGAGGCCCTTAGAGAGGCAAATCTGAGAAGAAAAAGTGAAAAAACTGGCAGTACAGGCTAAAATCATCAGGTTTCGTTACTGCAAATTCTCGCTCCGATAATCCCGTTCTGTCGAATGAAAGAAATTCCCATCCTGGCCTACGGGGCAGAAGCATCGCTCTGATTACGCTGGAAAGTGTGGTCGATCGTAGACGGCCTCTTCTGCAGACACGTTCTCTCTCTGCCGAACTCAACGGCAGTTGCAGCAATCAGAAAGGAGCTGGGCTTAACATCCTTGCTTACAATAATAGTCTGGAAGAGTCTTTCCTTCTTCCGAAAGTGCCTATTACCGCCATCTGAAGGAGGTTTTAGCACACTTGGTCAGGCTCTCCTGGAGAAAAGGGAACACACATTAGTGGAATGGAGTGTTAAATGTAAAGGAACATTGGACCTGATAGGTCTAACAGAGAAATCACTCAAGGAAAATCCTGAGCACGTAAAACGAAGGCTCCATGACCAAGACTGGATAGACACACCGGAGGCAGTCACTGGGTTGAAACTTTATGGGAAGTACTGCTCAGACATTAGAAAGCAAGGAACAACTTTACCATATCTGAGCAGATTCCCATCGGATCATTCACGGAACCAATTTTTAAGAGTACGCCTCAATTTACTGCCTACAAAGGAAGTGCTCCAGGTCAGGAAATTAAGGTACTTAGAGACTATCCTTGTAGACTCTGTAGTTACACAGTAGAATCCCTGTACCATCTGATCATGAACTGTCCGGGAGTTGAGAATATTAGATCTAACCTAATAAGGAAATTCTTCACTGGAAATCGAACCCTACCAGAGAAGGACACCTGGCTTCAGTTGATGCAGGGTTCCAGGACCTCGCTTACATATGCCTTGTTAGAATTTGTGTCAGCAATTTTTAGGAAAATAGAAGCGGGAAAGGAACTTGTAACCTGATTGATCTTCTCATCTTTCAAATATTGGATTTCTTTGTGACTTGCATATATGTGTTTGTGACCTGTATTTAACTCCTTTGGACTAACTGACGTTCTATCATCCTATTTATTTTTTTGTAATGGCTTAACTGTTTAATTCGTAAAAGCTGAAAGGTTTCACTTGTAAACCGTATGCTAAATAAATAAATAAAGGTGAAAAAAATAAGAATATTACTGGGCCCGTCTGGTCTGGCCCCCCCTCCCAGTGGCCCAACAGGTGCCACGATCAGTATGCAGTGATTAAATCATGGCAAAAATGTCGCCTGTACAAAAAATCGCAGCAAAAATGCCATAGTTTGACACGTTAAAGGTGTACCCCATTAGACCATTTAAGGGGAGCAGGAGTTGCAGGGGTGTTCCCCGCTTCCCTTAAATGGTATAATGGGTCTGGGTGTTGCAGGGCTGTCCCCCGCATCCTTTTCATGGATTGTAGCGGCAAAACCACAGTTTTTTTGCCGCGATATTTTGTGTCCACAGCCATTTTTGCTGCGATTTTAACACATGGAACCCCACGATCCCGGGCGACCAAGCAGTCCTTGACATCAGCGGCTCAGTTCCATTGGATCAGTCTCTGGGCGGCTCCCCATGCCTGGCCTGGCACCATTTTAAGGATTTAGGCCCTGGAGGGCCGCTCGAGGCAGCGACCCCCAGGTTATTTTTCTTCTTCTCTCCTTTTTTTCCTCTCTATGCAAATGACATTATTTTAAATCCTCTTTGGATTCTTTTCTCTCCCCGTCCAGCCCTTTCTTGGGCCAGGGAGTTGTATTCTATTGTTCCTTTCTCTTTCTTTTAACATTCCTTCCAGTCCAATGGTGGGATGGCTGGCTTATTCCAAGAGCAACACAGAGAACACACACGCACACATGAAATAAACACACACTGCACTTTTAATAAAACCTTTATTACCCTGGTGTCTGTGTCTTTATTTCTAGGTGTTCCCTCAGGGGACAAGAATGTAGCTTCACTAACTGGGCTCCGTGGGGCCACGGGCCACAGTGGTACCAATCAAAGTAGTATGGTAGGTGAGAGGAGAAGTGAGGGAGTGAGGGAAGGTAATAGCAGAGGAAGGAGAGAAGCTAGCAAGAGATGGAAAAGAGAGAGGAGGGCAGAGAGAGAGAGGGAGAAAGAGAGAGACAGAGGGAGAGAGATTAGTTAGATCAGAGGGAGGAGGGGAGTAGAGAGAGGGAAGCCAAGGGAGAGGATGGATGCTGGGAGGATCAGTGACATTGATTCACCAAAATGCCCGGGTTAGCGGAAGTGACATCCCACACATAATGATATCACAGGAAGTGATGATAGATGACCTTTGACCCGATAATATAGAAAGTGACACTGTGATGTGATCTTAATCCCGGATGACATTACAGATATATAGACACATCTGATCTAAGCTGATGATTGATAAAAAAAATCAGATTAAATCCACACAAAAAGAACACACACAAAAGGCTTCTCTTTAGGGTCCAAACAGTATGCATAATATATTCAAGACAGAACACATGAAACTCACTTGTGAGTAGATTGATGTCTACTGCATGATTATAATACCTTCTTCGGGTGCTACTGTTCCCATCAGACATTCATTGGCCGGTAGCCTCAATGCGTACTAGACTTAGTTCATTGAAGTTTTGGATGTTTCACAATACCAGCCTTACTGGTGGTGTGCCCATCCTGCATGTTCTGTCCTGTTCCCTCACTATGCCAGATACACTCTTTTTTATTTCTGAATAGCATCAAGAACAGACCATAGTGCTGGTTAATTACAAGGCATAAATTAGATTTCAAAAATCGATTAGCAGAGTTTGGTAATTAAAAATGTCCTGATTAGCAAATAAACATATTTGGTTAGCAATGTTGTACTCATATTATTAATGTCAGCAGAGGTTATTTGTAGCCAAGACATACAATGAGCAACAATACAGCATTTTGTGTACTGCTGAAGTGAGACATTAGTGAGATGAGTGTCTATAAAATGTAAAGGCTAGCTGCATGAATATACACACATAATATATATGCTAAAAAGGGTCTGAAACAGGTTTTCAGTGCAGGGCTCTGTGCAGCTGGGTCCACTCTGTGTTGCACAGGGCAGCTCCCGTATATATTGTCCACATGATTGACCCATCATTTCCTCTTCAAAGAGAAGTTCAGATATTTCATAAATCAAAAAGGTCACAATGTGAAAGGAAAGCCATAGCCCGAGACTAAGTATGTAGTATGGTGTTGCAGCAGGTAGGGCAATTGTCAACTTCAGGTGGACACGATGCACTTTACCTGTCATTGATATGATTTTCAATATAGCATTAAATACCACTTTCGCGAGAAGGCAGGGCTGCTAATCACCTCAAGCCAGGTGTGCCAAAGTGCATTACTCCAGCTCTGAACAGCCATGGAAGTGATATTTATCACCATTAGTACTCAGAGCCACCATCTGTGGTACTGATACATTTGTTATGGTTTTGGTACTTTTTATATTTCTTTTTATTGAATTTTAATACAAAACAAAGTAATAACAATAAAAACATAGCTGAGACAAAGTAGCCAGAATACTCATTAGTAACCTACATCCGTAACAAAATTGCATCCAATTCCGAAAGAATAAACAGAGGCACAAGACCCAATCTAGAAGCTCTCACGATTCAATCGTTAGCAACCCACTTTCCGCATACATTCCCACATTTCTGGAGACAACCCCAGGATCTATATATCTGCTCCCCCATTAACATATAGTTATCCATATCTCTATCCCATTTGGACAGTGTGGGGGGTGTACGTGTTTCCCATAGCATCGCAATATTGCTCTTTGTCAGGACTAGTACCGTAGATAGGACTTGTTTGTCGTAAGGAGAGTGATCAGAATTTACCCACAGAGACCTTTTCAGATCAAGGGCCAGTTCCTGCCCAAATATCATTGGAAAAGGATTAAGAACACAGTGGAGTAACGTTGCTGAAAATGTTGGGGGGGGGACATGTCATCTGAAAAAAAAATGCCCCATTTAAATGAATGGGGACATAATCGTGTGCCATGAAAGTTGGGGGGGACAAACACCCCCGTCCCTCCCTAAAATTACGCCCATGTAAGAACAGCAATCTAGAAGGTTTGAATTACCGGGCACTGCCAAAGTGTATGGTAAAAACTGTCCTTGGATGCTCGACAGCGTAACCAGTCCAGCGTCACAACCCAACCACATTTAAAGAGAAAATCACATGCATCGCAAACCCTGTGAAGACTTTTTAGTTGGACTAGCGTAAGTCGAGCTGGGGTGGCTATCTCACCTAGCGACATCAAGGCTTCTTGCCAATCTTCCAGTTCCAGTGTAACCACACCTTCTTCCCATTTCAAGAAGCAATGAGGCTGGAAGATGATGATAACCTGATGATGACAAGATAGGGATCAGCTCATTGTTGATGTTGGCCTCTATCGGGGACTGTCCCGGGAGATCATAGCCACCCCGGAATTGTATGGCCATAGCATGTTTGAACAGTGTATTCAAGAAACTATCATATGTTGATAGTGAAAACCATTGTTGGACCAATACAAAAGACATTAAGCATTCCTCAAAAATCACATAGTTCACCAAACAAATGGGTTTGAGTGTCCATCTCCTATCGTAAGGGAAGAAATGAACACGTGTGCACACCTAACTAGTTCAGGAATAAACCTGTTTAGTAGTCTTTAGACTGATAGTAAGGTGTAGAGGAGAGAGACACAACCCTGACACTAGGTTGTGGGTTTAGGAAAACTGAAAGAGATACAGTTGTGGACCCCTCGCGTCCCCTGCACACTGAGGATTACTGCCAATAGACAGTCAGAAGGTATATATTTCATAGAAAGATTCTATGTTGCGATATAGATCAACCTGTTAGGGAGAAATTCTTTTGTAAAGGGAATAGTTCTAGTGGTAAATCTTTTGATAGTGTAATTAATATTAGGTCTATCTACAAAGTAGGCATTAATGGTAATGTTTCCACAGATTGTTATCTTTTATCAATGTTTAAAGCAAATTGTCTTCACTGTTATCTGGGGGCACTCAAAGTCACTACTCTTTGCCATCCCATAACCCCGGCAGCAGCTCAGGACTTTGACACTTTTAAGAGTGGAGGAGATTATTACAGTTGCACTCTCTCTCCATTAGCCCCTTTGAACTTGCAGTGAACAGGAAGGGAAAAGAGGGTGGAGAGACCCCTGTGGGAAAGAGAGAAATGCAAGGTAAAATGAGCTTTAATTGAACAGGGTAATTTAAATAGCAAGCAATGCTACACAAGTGTCAGTTTAATTAGCAAATCTAGAAAACTGCATTACAAATTGCTATGTGACACTGCTTATTTGATGCCTTGCATTACCACAGGTTAGGGGGTACAGCCATTAATGTTTTTCATTAACTACCCCACCACTCTCATTACCTCCTTACCTAATCTCTTACTTCATCAGGCGTTTAGCCTATTTCTGCTAATAAGCCAAAGTTGCCATTTAACCTAATTGTATAAGGTAGCCATTTTGAATCTGCCTCATTGTGCCAGGTGCTCATATACTGTATCCAACCTAACTGGGTCCCGCAGCCATAATTTGCATCTCGCCTATTTGTGTTAGTCGACCCAGTTTGCACCTGGCACATTTTGAGAGGAGTAGAGTTGTGTTGACCAGCCTTGCGTCACATATAAATATAATGGTGAAGACTAGCATGCACCACATCTAGATAGAAGTATGAAGATTAGCCTTGTGTCACATCTAGATAGAATTGTGAAGATTGGCATGCGCCACATCTAGACAGAACGGTGACGATGAGCCTTGTGTCACATTTAGATAGAATTCTGAAGCCTAACCTTGCGTCACATCTAGATATAATGGTGAAGACTATCATACGTCACATCTAGATATAATGGTGAAGACTAGCATACGTCACACCTAGATAGCACTATGAAGATTAGCCTTGTGTCACATCTAGATAGAATTGTGAAGATTAGCATATGTCACATCTAGATAGAATTGTGAAGATTAGCATGCGTCGCATCTAGACAGAACTGTGAAGATTAGCCTTGTGTCACATCTAGATAGAATTGTGGAGATTAGCATGCGTCATATCTAGATAGAACTGTGAAGATTAGCCTTGTATCACATCTAGATAGAATTGTGAAGATTCGAATGCACCACATCTAGATAGAATTGTGAAGCCTAGCCTTGTGTCACATCTAGATATAATGGTGAAGACTAGCATACGTCACATCTAGATAGAACTATGAAGATTAGCCTTGTGTTACATCTAGATAGAATTGTGAAGATTGGCATGCGCCACATCTAGACAGAACGGTGACGATTAGCCTTGTGTCACATCTAGATAGAATTCTGAAGCCTAACCTTGCGTCACATCTAGATATAATGGTGAAGACTATCATACGTCACATCTAGATATAATGGTGAAGACTAGCATACGTCACACCTAGATAGCACTATGAAGATTAGCCTTGTGTCACATCTAGATAGAATTGTGAAGATTAGCATATGTCACATCTAGATAGAATTGTGAAGATTAGCATGCGTCGCATCTAGACAGAACTGTGAAGATTAGCCTTGTGTCACATCTAGATAGAATTGTGGAGATTAGCATGCGTCATATCTAGATAGAACTGTGAAGATTAGCCTTGTATCACATCTAGATAGATTAGGGAAGATTAGTGTGCGTCACATATAGATAGAACTGTGAAGATTAGCCTTGCGACACATCTAGATAGAATTGTGACCAACCATACTAAAATGTCTCACTCTTCTGCACACACCTCTCAAACCCTGAACTAAACACAACCATACCTGTACAGCACAACAAACCGCACACGCCTCACTACACTCTAACAACGAAACAAACCACACATAACCTCACACAACAGCACATGGCGGCAACCAAAAAATAAACCTACGCTCAGGAAACGGTGTAAACCGAACTGAAACTGCCAACATCATACCACAGCTCCCTTGCTCTTTTCTCCCGCTTAGTCCTACTCTACCCTCTTACCCCCTTGATTTAAAGATTTGCCACAGCGCCGAGGGACCAAAGAGGTGGTGACAGTGTGCGGTATAAGAACCTTTAATATAATATAACATAACAATATATTGCTGCTTGTAGCTGTTACGAATAATGTCCTGGCGGGCGGGAAGGCACCCGCAAGCAGAACTCGTAGTTTGCCGGTACGGTAACAACCGTTGTTACTGTACCGGCAAACTTGTAATGAGGCCCATGGTATTATGTGGGAGTGCCACATACTTCTAGCACTTATAGTACAGCTATGTACACCCACCTATCACCATAGTGGCCATTGCACCACATCTGCTAAAATGTCTGCACATAGGGCCTCATCAGGTGTTGGGCGGAGTGGTAAAAATGTGGTAGTAACGCTATTACCACTGCATTACCGCTCCGCTCAATCCAGAGTTTGGGAGAACCTCGGAGCATTCACCTCCAGCTTTAAGCTGGAGGTGAATGCGCGAACTTTCTGTCAATTTTCCATGCAATTACCACGGCGCACTTACTGTTGCAGTAATTGCGCCAGAAATGCCACATTGAATCCCATGGACTCAAAATAAATGGGGATTTACAGTGGTACAGCAACTTGTGATCTGGTGCTTATAGCGCCAGATCAAGTTGCAGTAACGCTGATTGCGTAGGGAGGTTTTCTGGCAGATTTACCGCTGGGATACCAGCCACTCGTGATGAGGCCCATGATGTCATCGTGAGACTCCTGGAGTAACCTTAATGTGTGTTCCTTCAGTTGTATAGTGTACAGTTTACACGGGGTAGCAAGCAGCTTGTACTGCATATGTTTCTCATGGCATTCATAATGTGCGCCCCTAACCCATTTCTTTTGGACGCACGAGGCAAATTAGTGGATACAGGCTGAATATTGCATTATGTGGTAAAGCTGGGACAGTGCCCTTCACAGACCATCTCCTTCACCCCCACTGGTGCAAACATAGTGTGCCAGGTATGTGCAGCCCCCCGCAGCTTTTTATACATTAGTTCCTGCCAGAAGTGACATGTGAAGAGGGGCAGGATTACTTAGGCAAGAGCCGGTGGCACAGGCATCTGCAGCAGGCAGAATACTATATTTTATTTATTTATTTTCTTTATTTGTATTTATAAAGCGCACTGGCAGCCCAGAAGCATCAAGGCGCTGTTAAATGAAGGTGAACTTGGTTACAGGTTACAGAATAACGAATTGGTTACATGAGGCATAACAGTGTTTCATCAAGTTGCAGTACATGGTGGCATAGCATACACATGGCAAGAATTCTTTGACGATAGGACGACATACCTTACTAGAGGTTTTCTTTTTTAAAGCAATTTAATTTTTACAAGCGTTCCAGAATCCCTCCCAAATCTGTCATGTCCTTTGAAACACAATTATTTGGAAAGAAGTAGAATTACTCTGCCCATACCGGCATGCAACATGGCGTTCAGGAGAGGTTTATCCAGATCCAGTTCTGTTTTTTCTTTGCATTCTGGGATGTGTAGTTTTGTTTTTCCTTCAGGAATCTAGAACCACAAGTCCCAAAATGCAAATAAAAATAAACGACTTGATAGTCGTCCTCAGAATGATATGGGGCATATAAATTTCTGTATACATATTTTTAATTTTTGGAGGTTAATGTGAGCTGTTTACCATCACTACAATGTAGATAAACGAATGGTAAATGCGTGAGAGACAACGCTATCTGATCTGTACCAATGCTGGCTCAAAAAAAGATTTGCAAAAGAAAAAGGACACGGTTGGAGAAGCACAGAAAAGATTAAGTAATCCATAGCTGTTATGTATTTATTCATTCATATAGCGCGCCAAACCCGAAGGTATCTGGGCGCATAATGTTATGCTGTCAGGAAATATTTCAGGGTTGTGCATGGCAATTTTATTAATGTAACTTAATTCATGTAAAATGATTAATAGGCTAAATGGTCTACTGAGAGCCACGTCAGAGGTTGTCTAATTCCGCTTGCAGGTGTTTTGCCTCCATGAGCTGTCACGTGTGGCCCATTCAGTGGCTAGCACAAGTGTCATGTGATGCGTGGTTGCCGACCGTCTGCTCTGTCTCTACAGCACTTTGCATTCTGGTACACATAGTGTTATCCCCCCTGCCGACCCTCGTGACTATAACCGACATGTTGCAGCATGCAAAGGACTGCTTTCCTAAATATTAGGACATGCAAAAGAAGACTAATATGTCATGGGGGATATTGGCAGCTATACACGCTACACTCATTATTTACTGTGTGCAATATCATTCTGATCATGTGTTATCCGAAGAGTGCTTATGACAAAACCCTCTCTGTAAATGGAGACATGTGCTGAAAGATTTGCTCTGAGACCATTCATTTTATTTTAATTGGTTATTTATAACATGCGCTTCTGGGGATCAAACCTGTGTTACTTCGCAGCGTCTTGCTTCTAAGGCGAGAATTGCCCCTGAGCTATCCTCCAGAGGCGTTAGCGTAAGGCTCCTTGATGTTATAGTACTGACGGTGGCAACACACATGAAAAGTCGTAGAACGTGACAGGAGCCAACATAACTGATTATCTTTGAAATAATAAAATACTAAAATGTAAAATAGAAAATATGTGGGTCATTTTTTATTATTACAAAGCTGTACTTCCAGAGCGGGCATGCCTTTTCTGCATTTCTTCACCCACCCACTACTCCAAACCAGAAGCACTGTGTGCTTTAGTTGCAGGATGGCGCTCCACACACCTATTCATTTATCCGGTGTCGAATGTGGCTTAAGGTAGACCACACATATTGTTGCCATTCACTCTGTGGTATTGGGAACCATTCACTACATTAGCAGCAAACGCATTGTTCGTGCTCCGGTGGAAGCAGCCGAAAGTCAACAGGTCTCTCATTAGAGCCTTTATTACCTTTGGTTTTACACTGCCTCTGCAACTCCCGATCCAGGGTTCGCTGAAGCCGTGCCAGGGCTTACAGTGGAGTGACCAGAGGTCGCAATTGCGACCCCTTGCAATCCCCAATGACATCCATGGGGCAGATAGGAGGAGTCTGCGCAGAAAGAGACAACATCGTTATAAATCTGAGGAAACTCACCCCAGTCTTAAGGACAAGAAAATAAGACTAATATTCTATAAGCGGAGTTGTAAAGATGTACCAAATAACTCAGTCACGGAAGAGAGTTATACAAGGAGAGAAACTCACCCCAGTCCTAAGGATGAGAAACTAATGCTAAGACTTTATAATTGGAATTGTAAGCCAGTAACAAATAACCAAAACAGGAAAGGTGGGTTATTATATGAAGAGAGGAACTTGTCCCAGTCCTTAGGACAAGATACCAAGAGAGAAACCATTTAATAGGAGAAGTGAGAAGGCCGTAACAGAGGGGTTTAAGCAACACAGGTAGGGAACAAACAGACTGGACACAAGTACCATGGGAGGAAGGGAAGAAACCGTCTGACCTCAGAATTGAAGGCTGGAGCAAGTCTAACTTAAAAATATGAGAAACAGGATATAAAAATCTTGAATGAACAAGATGAAGGAAGAGATATTGTAAGACAGCGAATTCATGACCAAAAAACCCTAAAAAGGGGTCAAGATAAACCCACCTCAGGAAAGTCTGAATGTAAAGAGAGGAAAGAGTCTACAAGTGATGAAACGAGTGTGAGAAAGTACCTAAAGGAGAGTTATTGTCAATATAGAACCACAGAAAATATGAAACACAAGAACTACAAGAATTAATCACAAAGACTATGCAGAGAAATATCTCTACCACTGAGCAAGACTAAATGAAAAACCTATTGGAAGATAAAGACAAGACCAGATGAAGATAAGGCATGCTCTTGGCCTATTTAAGCTAGTTAAATATAGTGATAGGGTCAGATAGACTTAGTTTGGAAAGAGGATATTTTTACTTTGAACTTCCTGACAACTGACGAGCACATTTAATTTCCTTAGATAGGTAGGGTATTCCCTTTACTGATAGGGAAAGTTAGGCATTTTACTTATAAGTGTATTGAATAATTTCCTCAGTGTGTTTCACTCCTTCTTCCAACCCGCCCTATTTGGTGTTAGAAGTGGGATGTCAACTAGCTGATAGAAGATGGGGACACCTGCTGTTTACTAAACTAAGTCCTAAAGCCAGAGCCCCTTCTCTAGCCACAGAACAGTTTGCAGGATTTGATTTGCAAAGTAGCCAGGAAATTCTGATTCCTCCCATTGAAAGATGATTGATACCTACAGGACTTACACTTGCCCCACCTAGAGGTACCTATATTAGGCTAGCCTCAAAGACAGGGCTATACTGGCAATATGGTTTAGACAACTTGGCAGCTGCTATATATCCTGACTTAAGGGGACACATCAAAGTTATGTTACACAATCACTGAAATATTCCATATACCATTAAAGAGGGGGAGAAAATAACCCGGGGATTCTAGATCTTTTTTTCCAATACCTCAAGAAATAATAGAGTTAGGGAAATGGAGAGAGGTTCGAAGATATTTGTAGAACCAGAAATCACACCAGCAGAAACCTGCAGTGAAACGTGAAAAACAAAATTGAAGGACACATCCCTACCTGACCTAGCCTTTCCACAATGGAATGACCCAGCTCTTACAGAGGCCTTCGGTAGGGTAACAACCACTGGACCCAACCAAGCCTGACCTTTCTTCTTCCTCAAGAAGGGCTTGTTGTATAGAGGTGATCTGATGAAAGATGGCTCGGCCCAAACACAACGTGTGGTTCCCCAAAGCCATAGAAGTATGGTGCTAGAGTTAGCCCATGCAGACTTGATGGCTGCTCATCAGCCTCTTTCTAAATCTTCCTGCCTCTTCTCTCCATCCTCTACAATTTATCCAGAACAGAACTGCAAGACTTATCCTTGGCCTTAAGCCCTGGGTTTGTATCTCTCCAGCTCTGAAATCTCTTCATTGGCTCCTAGTGGCGGCAAGGATCAAGTTCAAGACCCTCTGTATCATCCACAAGGCTTCCTGGGGTCTGGGACTGCACTACCTCCAACTCTCTCTTCCTAAACATCTCCCTACCTGAGCTCTCTGCTCATCCACCTCCAACTTCTGAGGGTCAGTCGCTTTTCTAAGCAGAGAGTGGGGGGCAGATCTCTTTCTTCAGCTGGGGCCTCCCTCTGGAACAGCCTCCCTTCCTCTCTCAAACTTGAGCAAAACCACCTCCAGTTCCAGAAGCAACTCAAGATCTTCCTCTTTGCTTCCACTTTCTCTCTTCCTATACCCTGCTGACGACCCCTCTGCTCCATGCACTGGTCACCTGGCCACTCTCGGAAGTTGGGCCCAGGACCCTGCATGTTCAGTTGCACCTCACACTGCCTCTTGGCTCCCCCAGCACTTGTGGTCTGTATCTGTAACCATGTCCCCGCTGATCTTTTAACCTTTGAAAGATGTGTTTTGCGAGACCTCAGAAGTTTGAGCAAGAAAAATCATAGTACAACAGAACATCACACGAGCAGAAAGGGAATCCCTAACTCAACTAGCGAACAAATCGGAGCTAGTGATAAAACCCGCAGATAAAGGCGGCAGAATTGTCATAATGAACTCTGAACAATACTTTCGCATGGTCATGGACCTCCTTAATGACACACAAAGCTATAAACTTTTTAAAAAAGACCCCACGGAAGAACTGACTAGCGAAATTGCCGCCATGGTCTCCTTTGCTCTTGAAAGAGATTGGATCACGGAAAAAGAATCCAATTTTCTCATCACCACAGGCGGAAGAACTCCCTGCCTATATGCGTTACCTAAGATTCACAAAAATTCCACCAATCCACTCGGAAGACCCATTGTGTCAGGATGCGGATCCATTTTAGAACCATTATGCAAGTTTGTGGATTATTTCCTCAAACCCATCAGCATCACCACAGAATCCTACGTTAGAGACACGATGCACACAATTCAAATGTTCGAAAATTTAGAATTTGACCCTCAAAAACATCTCTTAGTGACTCTAGATATTAAGTCACTATACACGAGTATTCCGCAACAAGCCGCAATAGATTGCGTATATGAATATCTCATTGAAACCAACCGAGAGACCAAAGCCCCGCCTGAATTCATTATTGAAATAATGACACTTGCCCTCTGCAAAAATTTCTTTGAATTTGACCAACAGTTTTACTTGCAAACCAAGGGAACCGCCATGGGGGCGGCATTTGCCCCGAGCATGGCCATTTTATTCATGGCCAAATTTGAAAAAAAATGTCATTTTCAACCCAGTCAACTTATGGAAAGACAACATCAAACAATGGCGGCGTTATATTGATGACGTTATTTGCCTATGGGAAGGATCTGAGGACACACTACAAAACTTTTTTGTCTGGCTGAACACCTGCAGTACAGACATACAATTCACAATGGAATACAGCAACACCATTATTCATTTTTTGGATCTAACAATTGGACATAACCAGGGCAAATTATTCTGCAACACATTTCGAAAACCGACTGACCGCAATACTCTACTTCATATTCAGAGCAATCATCCCAAACACATCAAAGAGAACCTACCATATGGGCAATTTCTGTGTTTACGTAGAAATTGCACATCTTTAGATGACTTTTATCATGACGCCGATTTACTCAGCAATAGACTACACGAAAGAGGGTATCCTAGGAAGTTGGTGTCTAGATCCCTGAAGAGGGCAAGATTCACCTGCCGAGATTCACTCCTCACTCCCAAAACTCGAGAGGAACCTCAGGACCACATTACATGTGTGGTTACTAACGGTCAGCATGCCCTCCAAATTAAAAAAATCATTCATAAATACTGGCCCATCGCCAGATTATGTCTTCCTGACCAACATAAACCTCGATTTGCGTACAAAAGAGCAAGGAATATTAGGGAACACCTGGTGCACTCTATGTACATCAAGAAACCACCGCAAAGCAGTCTGTGGAACTTAAGACCATTGAAAGGGCACTATCCATGCGGTTCGTGTTCGGTCTGTCAGTTTACATCCAAAATACACCAATTTCAAGTGGGACAGAAAACCTGGACTCTTAACGATATTTCCAATTGTAAAACCAACCAAGTGGTCTACTGCATAGAATGCCCCTGTAAATTACGGTATGTTGGGCAAACTATGCGCAATGTAGGCACACGGATCTCCGAACATCGGTCACGGATCAGGCGCAAAAACCTCACATCCCCCTTGGTACAACATTATTTGGACATAAAACATACCACACAAGACATCAAATGGTGGGTCCTTGAAAGAGTACGGAATGGCCCCAACATTCAAGGACGCCTGTTGGACCTAGAATGTAGGTGGATTCACAGATTGGATTCCGTGAAACAGGGCCTCAACGAACAACAAATCTTCCCATATTAATGGGAGTGACTAGTTCCCCGCGCCCTCTCAGACGTGCCATTGCCCCACCGTAACAACGGGTCGAGCACTACATGTCCCAGGGTTTTCCCGCCATACTGCAGCCCTTAGGCAGGCTTTCACCCTGCCAGGAATAAGATCCAGCCCTAGGATGAGGCAAAACGGTACTTTTCCATGTTGATCATGGAGTCCAAGGATCCTATTCGTACATACATATGGGCAAGTTACATTCCACCAATAACCAACCGGTCAGTACAGTAACTGCACCTGTCTGTTGTTTTACAACAATATGGAGACCAGCAGTAGCACTCCTCCTTGCAAATATGGCACTGTTTTCCAAACAAGTGGGACTCAGGTTCGCCCCGTTTTGACAGTTGCCGCATACCATTCCACTCCGATTTACAGATGGAATATCTGATGCCACAGCACCGATTCCCAGCTGTCTACCGTTCCGGAGCGCCACAACCCCACATGCAATTTCTGCGTGGACGGACATATTCAGTCCTGCACCACTCTGTGTTCCGCTCACCTTCCCGTCTTTCTTCTCTTCGGCACGTCCAGTGCTTGCCATAACGGGGGACTCCGCCCCCATTGATTCTACGTCCTTTCTGGAATCGGTTCCGCATTCCTGTGGCGGCAACCAACCACGCCACGACACGTGGCGCGTTCCGATTGGCCCTGAGCCACACACACCCTCCTGAATCACTAACACTGGGGATGCAGACGCTACCAGCCTGCAGTCACTCGCAAGAGAGAAACGAACGTGCGCCTGTGAGCACACAACCAGAAACGCTGAGTCTTCACGTGTACCAGCGTCCAAACGGCACAACTACATAAGTGCCCCTCGGATCTCTTCCCAGGTAATGCTCATTTTTTGAATTCCAGCTACACGCTAACTACATTTTTATATTCACATTGAATACTTAAGGCCATGCCCCTCTCATTTTTCGCCCACACAAACAGGACAAGCTGGCCACCTGTTTTTCCAGCTATCAGAGCCGTATTCTGGACATGCTGACGGCTCGAATGTAGTCCCGCCGCGCCGTATTCAGTGGTCGGCACCAATTTTTAGGGAGCCAACTACTTCCAGCAAAGGTACCTCCATGTTTACACAGGAATTATTTTTCTAATGAACGGGGTACATAGGCTGTACTGATGTTAGATTCTGACTATGCCTGTTCTGGAAGCCCCCGCTAAGCGAGGGTGCGAAGGCCGACCCTGACCCAGCCCCAGCCCTCCCGGAAGCCCTGAGCGTCTGCGGAGCTGCCTGTCCCATGTGCAGGGGGAAGCTCCGGCAGGCAGAGCCCAGCAGAAGAGGCACATTGTGGCACAGTTCATTTCTCCCATCGGGCCCTGCTCGGCCTGAGATTTGCATAAATTCAGACCTGGCCGGCAGCCAGCAGGCCCAATCGGAGAGCGAGCAGGCCTGGCGCAGTGGGCCCACTGGCCCGTCGGCTCCAGGCGGGTCCATGGCCCTCCTGAGCCAGCAGGTCACCCCGCTTAACAAGAGCGTCTCGCCAGGACACGGCAAGACCGTGAAGGCAAGGCACGATCGTGCCCGGTCGGTGCTCGGATGGGGCCAGCGGGCGGCAGCGGCAGCCGGGAGCCAGTCTCACCCCCGCCCCCAAAACCCCAGGAGCTGGCTGGGCCTTCCTTAGGTTGGGGGCCTGGGCGCGAAAGCAGAGCTTAGGGATTTCATCCACTAGTACCAATATACCAGGTTTCCCAATACCCACTAAATATTTGTTTCATTTATTGACTCAAATTGGGATTTAACCTGGGCAGTAGCAGTACTACCCTCCTTTGGTTTGTTTACCTCTCATGCCCGAGTCTGCTACGTGTCACCAAGGGCACACCGAAGCCTTCTGTTTACTCTGTATCTGTAACTATACAGTCCCTTCTCTATGCACTTACGAGCCACCCGTTGGCTGCACTTTCTGATAACTTGAACTTGGACACCCGCTGGCTGCACATTTTTGATTACCTGCATGTCTCCCTCCCCCCCACCCTTGGCACTGTGCTCCTTCCACTTTTCTGCACTTGCGTGATCTGAATGACACAAGGCGTAGTAAGATTGTTGTTTTGTCCTCCCTCTGTCCCCCCCTTGTCTTGTCGCTCCTAGAAACACTTGTGTACAGGCACGTTATAAATGCCATATAATATCATCAAGTGGTACCTCGATGCTATTGGCCAGGTGTTTTTGCAGACATTAAAAATGATGTCTTGGCGTGTGACATCTGCCAATGGACCGCAGCTTTTCCCGGTAGCCCCCGTGCAAGCCCTGCCAATTATCGAGGTCCCTTTCTCTAGGATAGCGACAGATATAGTAGGCCCACTGGAACCGCTAAAGTTGGGAATTCAATATATTCTAGTGAGTGTGGACTATGCCACCCGATATCCAGAGTCGTTTCCACTTCGCAGTTATTGAAACACCTGTTACTCTTCTTGTCCAGGGTGGGGTTTCCAAAGGAGATCCTGAGCGACCAGGATACCACCTTTATGTCTCGGCTAATGAAAGAAGTTGCTTAACGTCAAAGCCCTCCGAATGTCGGTTCCACCCCTAGACCGATGGTTTTGTAGAGCGGTTTAATCAGAACTTTCAAAGTATTTTGCAGAAACTGGTGGAAACCGATGGGAAAAAGTGGCCTGGGGCCTCTTTGCAGTCCAAAAGACCCCTGGAGTATTCTCTCTTTGAGTTATTCTATGGAAGGAAACCCCAGGATGTTTTGGACATGTTGAAGGAAACCTGGGAGAGATAGAGGAGACCATCTTACCCATTTCCCAGATGGGTCAAAAATTGAAAGCCCACATGACAGCAGTAATGGAGATCATAAAAAGACACCCAGGGCAAGCTCAAAACATCAAAATGCAGCATAAAGTAAACATACTCTAACAAGATCCTTTTCTATTGGGCAATCCCTTTTGGTTCTCCTTGGACATAGGATAATAAGATGATTTACAAATGGCACGCACCCTATGAAGTCCTAGATAAAGAAGGTCCTCTGAACTATCTAATCTTCCAACATGTCTATCATGTTAACCTTCTCAAAGAATGGAAAGTAGATCCCAGCGAGACTACAACAGTCACTATGGCCACTGCAAGTTAACTGAACTTGATAATATGAGTAATCTTACTCGTGGCAGTACTTGGCAGGAAAGTGAACCAAGTGGGTCTAGTAAAAAGAGGAGGAGAGAAAGGGTTTGGAACCCAAGCAAGATAAGGGTCTGGGACCCAAAGCAAAACCAAGCAAGTATAAGAGGGAGTCCCCCTCAAGACAGTCTCTCTTGGTCTTGGACCAGTTCTTGCTGGCCACTCCTCAAAGCGCCAAACACAGACAGATGTAACTGTCCTAAATCTGTCTCAGCCCCTCCTGGGTACACTACCAGCGCTAAGCGCCAATAGACTTTATCTTTTCAAGCCTTATTGCTTGTATTAAAGAAAGCAGGAACTGGATGCAGCACCTTACAGAATAAGAACTGTGAGAGTATGACCCATATGAAGTAATGTTGCGTTCATCTCTAGTTCTTCCCTTACAATTATAAGGATATGTTTTTTACCTACTTTTCATATCTGTAATCGACTACATTCTGCACTGTTCACTATTTTGCACTTTGTCACTACTTTTACCTGTTGTTGTGATGTTTAACAAAATCATGTTGTTTTCTTTTTAAACAATTTTAGAAAAAAACTTATAGAAAGCTACAAGATTAGCCATAAAAACAATAAAAAAGGCTGTTGTAGACCAACCTCAGATGGTGGTTGCTTCGTCCCCTTACTATGAGTATTGGTTACCAATGTTTGGGTCTTTTAAGAAGGTAAAAATCATAACTGCAAAAAGTAATTGCAGTCTTTAATTTGTGAGGACAAGATTACCCCGTATATATACATACCCTCAAGACAGTTGCAGACATAGGTCCACTGGCCACCAGGGAAGGGCCTGGGACCCTGCCCACAATCACAGTGGGGAAGTGGGGAAGAAGAGCCCAACGGCCACCTGGGAAGAGTCCGGGACCCTGTCCACAATCACAGTGGGGAAGAAGAGCCCACTGGCCACCAGTGAAGGGCCTGGGACCCTGTCCACAATCACAGTGGGGAAGAAGAGCCCAATGGCCACCAGGGAAGAGTCTGGGACCCTGTCCACAATCACAGTGGGGGAAGAAGAGCCCACTGTCCACCAGGGAAGGGCCTGGGACCCTGTCCACAATCACAGTGGGGAAGTGGGGAAGAAGAGCCCAATGGCCACCAGGGAAGAGTCTGGGACCCTGTCCACAATCACAGTGGGGAAGAAGAGCACACTGGCCACCAGGGGAGGGTATGGGAACCTGTCCACAATCACAGTGGGGAAGAAGTGCCGACTGGCCACCAAGGGAGGGTATGGGAACCTGTCCACAATCACAGTGGGGAAGTGGGGAAGAAGAGCCCAATTGCCACCAGGGAAGAGTCTGGGATCCTATCCACAATCACAGTGGGGAAGAAGAGCCCACTGGCCACCAGGGGAGGGTATGGGAACCTGTCCACAATCACAGTGGGGAAGTGGGGAAGAAGAGCCCAATTGCCACCAGGGAAGAGTCTGGGACCCTATCCACAATCACACTGGGGGAGAAGAGCCCACTGGCCACCAGGGAAGGGTCAGGGAGCCTGTCCATCGCAAACAGTGGGGAAGAGGAAACCACTGGTGATATGAGAAGGGCCTGGAACCCCAACAAAGAGACATTACTGCAGAGAGGAACCCCGAGAGGGATCTGTGATCGTAAGACGATTCGGGACATTGTTGAAAGCAGGTTACAAAAGAAAAGCGTGTATCAATTTGAAAGTTCTGAATATCAAGTGATACCAGGCAAAGGGAGTAATTCTCCTGATAAAAAGCAGAAGTAGAGAGACGTCAGGGGAAGGAAGGCATTCTCACTGGCTTTGTTTGTCAGGAGCAAACCAGGAGAAGGGAGGCATCCCCTTGGCCGTGTAATAGAAGTCAAGTTGGTGACACCAGGGGAAGGGAGTCATTCCACCTCGCCTTGTTGTGCATTGTATCAAGACATACCAGGGGAAGGGAGTCATCCCCCCTGGTTCTATTGGAACTTGTGCAGAATCACACCAGGAAAAGGGAGCCATTCTCCTGGAGAGAACATTGTGTAAAGACTATTTCGAAAGTTGCAAATCAGGGGAAGGGAGTCATTCCCCCTGGTGTTTATGATTGAAGAGACATTTTGGTTAAGCAACAATCCAGAAACAGCAGAAAGGGGAAACTCTACTTAAAGACGGAATTTTGTGTTAGCTTACTCTTTAGTTTTATAGTGTGAGGGATAGAAGTAGGTTTTGACACAGGACGGTGGTTTATTCTTTGACAGACCTTCTGACAGACCCTTTTAGTATTAGTTTTGAGGCAGGGCAACCATTCTTAGAAGTTAGGAATAGCGAGGACCTCTTTTCCATTTTCTAAAATAAAATTCTATAACCCAAACTCATGCCACCATTTTGTCAACCTCCTTCTTCGACACCCTTACAAAGGATACTAACGTAACCTAAAATAACACATGGTACAAGTGACCTCAGACACAGTGCGTAAAGTGACCCACATGGTGCAAGTAAATGTTCCCACATGTTGCAAGATGAAATGTTCGATCTGAGGACCAAAGAGGCCCTTCGAGATGCTTCACTTCAAACTTTGTTAGGCATATCTCTGCGAAAGTTGTAACATACCCCCTATCAGCCTTTTTCATTGGTTTGTGGTTCAAATCATGTAAAACTCCGACGTGGAATTTCCTGAGTGTCAGGAGCTTCATCTTAAAGTTGCACATTTTGTGAAATTTCTCATCTGGCTTCCTTCCCTTTTTCTCAGCAGCGGAGTTGTTTCCTGTTAAGAAATAGAACCAAAGACCAGCCATTGCTCAGAAGAGTTCTTACTGGGTCACTTTACAGAAATGGAAGCTGCCCCTGCGGACCACAAGATGGTTCCTGGCATCGCTATTCTTTGCTTTTAGGGTTTTCTCAGCTCTAGCCAAATTCTGTGCGCAACCTTCCAGAGCATCTTTTCTATCCCTCACCCTCATCCCAACTATCTGCTCGACTTTACACCTCCCTACCACTATTGAATGTTCTATCATACTCCTCCTCTGCCTCTTTGACAGGCCAATGTGATTTGACACCATAAACTATTGCAGAAGGTGCTACACAAATGGAAGAGAACATAACAGTTGCTATTCACATTAGCGGTCTTCAATGATGGTCTCCCAATCGCATGGTCTGCAGTTGCTTGACTTACAAGTGGACTGTTTGGTTGTGGCAATTTGATCGCAACGACCTAACAGATACATAGCTAGGTAGGGGTAGAGGGAATAGAGGGGCAACAGAAGGGGGTGAGTTGGGGTTGATTGGGGGAGGTCGTCTCTGGGGGGGAAATCCATTATAGGAAAGGGGAAAATGGTTCAATGGCAATGATTGTAAAGTCACGATCAAAGAGTCCACTTTTCAAATGTTGTAGGTGAAACCACGTGGAACCAATAGTACACAATAGTAAAAGGGTTGAAAAAACCCCTTCTCTGTCCCTAAAGCTAAGAGGGGATCCTTACCTCAAAGAAATCTATGGAAAACGTCAGGATGTCAAACAAATAGTCACTGTCGTGTCCAAAAAAACCTGCTTCTGACCCTCCCACTAATAACTTAAATATAATGTCAAAGGACGATCGTTCCAGAACTTAAAGTGATAATGACAGTTCTTGCCAACTGAAAAGTTTCCAACATCTCGGGTGGTCAAAAACAATCAAATAAATGTTCCTTTTCCACTACGTATAATTCCAAAGCTCAGGAGTTATGCCCCTTTCCCCTGGATTCCTTCTGGTTCTACTTTAGGAGCTTGTCTCCTCCTTATGTGATTTCCTTTATCTTCTTGGGCCCCAGGCCCCATACCTTCTCGAATGAACTTTACTGTGTTCTTAGATTTCCATATGGGTGCGAGTCCCAGACTCGTAAGGCTGTATTATACCAGCTTGGTTTACTCTCCTGCCAAGTGTATATTTGCTTCTGATCTATCTCTTTTGCTTTTAGGGTCCCAGACCCTCTTATTCTCTGGTTCTAACGTGGGTGTGTGTTCCAGACTTGCAATGCGTGGTTGCAATAGCTTGGTTTACTCTCCTGCGAAGCATATACTTTCTTCTGTACTGTCTCTGTTTCTCTCAGGGTCCCAGACCCTCTGCTTCTCTTGCTCTCATATGGGTGCGGGTCCAAGACTCGCAATGCGCTGTCGCAATAGCTTGGTTTACTCTCCTGAAAAGCATATGTTTCCTTCTGTATTGTCTCTGTTTCTCTCAGGGTCCTAGACCCTCTGCTTCTCTTGATCTCATATGGGTGCGGGTCCAAGACTCGCAATGCGCTGTCGCAATAGCTTGGTTTACTCTCCTGCAAAGCATATGTTCCCTTCTGTACTGTCTCTGTTTCTCTCAGGGTCCCAGACCCTCTGCTTCTCTTGCTCTCATTTGGGTGCGGGTCCAAGACTCGCAATGCGCTGTCGCAATAGCTTGGTTTACTCTCCTGCAAAGCATATGTTCCCTTCTGTACTGTCTCTGTTTCTCTCAGGGTCCCAGACCCTCTGCTTCTCTTGCTCTCATATGGGTGCGGGTCCAAGACTCGCAATGCGCTGTCGCAATAGCTTGGTTTACTCTCCTGAAAAGCATGTTTCCTTCTGTACTGTCTCTGTTTCTCTCAGGGTCCCAGACCCTCTGTATCTCTAGCTCTCATATGGGTGCGGGTCCAAGACTCGCAATGCGCTGTCGCAATAGCTTGGTTTACTCTCCTGCAAAGCATATGTTCCCTTCTGTACTTTCTCTGTTTCTCTCAGGGTCCCAGACCCTCTGCTTCTCTTACTCTCATATGGGTGCGGGTCCAAGACTCGCAATGCGCTGTCGCAATAGCTTTGTTTACTCTCCTGAAAAGCATGTTTCCTTCTGTACTGTCTCTGTTTCTCTCAGGGTCCCAGACCCTCTGTATCTCTAGCTCTCATATGGGTGAGGGTCCAAGACTCGCAATGCGCTGTCACAATAGCTTGGTTTACTCTCCTGCAAAGCATATGTTCCCTTCTGTACTGACTCTGTATCTTTCAGGGTCCCAGACCCTCTGCTTCTCTTGCTCGCATTTGGGTGCAGGTCACAGACACACAACAATGTCTCTTGCCTGCTTGGATTACTCTCCTGCCAAGCATACAAGTGTTGTTCCAGGGGTCCCAGACCTTCTTATCTTGTCCTCTGCAGTTCTTCCCCGACTCCTCCCAGACCTCTAGCACCTCTCGACCTGCCTGTGTACCTGTTTGTGTGGGTCGCATCGTCCGAGCACTGGTGCTCTGCAGTGAGGCTCCGGCAGCGTTCGGGTGATCGCTCGCCTTGGCGATGCTTCCGCTGTCAATTCTTCTTCCTCGAGCTGGAACGCTCATATTCAGCCGCATTCGAGTTCTCCTTGTCGGTGGCTTCTCTGCCTGTCACTACTCCCTTCTCGAGCAGCGCTTTTGCTTTCTGGCAGCTAGGGTTGTTCATGCAAAGAACAAAGTAGCTCCTTCTCCCTGGTCTACCTTTGTGCTCCCATTTGCCTCTGTGCACAGTGTCTCCTACTGCGTTCTCCTGTTCACCGTGTCCGCCTCTCTCGGGTTTCCTTATCTCAGGAGGATAGCTCAGGGGCAAAGTGCTCGCCTTGAAAGCAAGACAGCACGGAGCAACACAGGTGCGATCCCCAGGTCTGGGCTTAAAAACCTCTGGGTATTAAGCGTGTTATAAATAACCAATTACAATTACAGAGGATGACTCCCTCCATGTTGACTACCCTCTGCTATTTTGTATTTCCTTTGACCAATCAAATGCATTGAGAGACTAGACCGTTAACTCCAGTTCTCTGGAGTGATCTTCATACTCCAGGTCATCTTCTTCACAGTATTTGTATTGGAGCAATATGGAAAGCAATATGTATTTTCAGGGCCCCTACTAAGGTTTAACATATGTTAGTACCCAAATTGATCATTTCCAATTGACCGTATGGTAAATCTTGCCGAATTCGGCCAGTACCATTCGATTGTTTGAAAACGATCAATTTGGGTAATTACTACCAAACAACCAAACATGGGGAGCGGGGCACAACCCCTGATCCCCATGTTTGGTTGTTTTGTAGTGATGGCCTTTGGGGGTAGCGGGGGTGTCCCCCGCTTCCGGAGGTTTGGAGATGGGGTATGGGAAGAAAAATAAAAATACAAAGATTTAAAAAAAAAGAAAACTGGACCCTACAGCGTCAGATCCGACCCACGTAGGAGGGGCGGATCCGATGCCACAGGGTCAGAAGATGAGCGGGCGTTGATAAGGTAAGTAGGCAGTGGGGGGGAGTCTATGGGGTGGGTGAATTCAGTTTGTAACATCATATTTGTAATTCGGTTTAAAGATAGTCCTTTAGTGGCCGTATAAACGACAAATAGTGCTCCAGAAGAATTTCAGCACCAACTCCATCACCCCTTTAAATTGAACCTTGCTCAATGCTGAGCTGTCTGCTTGTATTAATAGCGCAGCCCCGCTTCTGCTACAGGGTCTCCATGTGAAATATGTCATGAGGCAGCACAACAGGCAGCAAGGGCTGTCCTTAATGCAGTCTAGCACTGTTGCCCTCCCTTTCCCCATCGGGTCAGTTTTTGACCTTCGCAGGTGCAGCCGTGCTGTTTCGCCTGACACTGTTACATCATCCATCCTCAGGAAGCCTATTCCTCCCCCTTCCCTGTTGCATGGTATCAGTTCAGCGATCCTGAGGGCCCAGAAGAATGGCAAGGAAAATGCTGCTCCAAACATGGTGGTTTCAAAGCTGTCTGCATATTCCCTCCAGCTCTTTGAGCATATTGTTAGGAAAGATTTCCATTTCATGTGTAATTTTCCCTCCAGTTGTGTACCCCTCAACTTTTTGCTTTGTTTAATCACCATGCTCTGATTTTACCAGTGGAGCACAGCCTTCTGCTGCACTCCACTGGGCTTTCGCTCACTTTTTGTTATGGGGAAACTGACATGCCCTTACAGACAGTCAGTACTGGGAGACTTTGTTTCCCTTAGTCCTTGTCAATGTTGCAACTTTTCGGCAACATGTTGCAAGTGCACATTGTACCTTCCAGTAGAGTGCACTTGAGTCTTCCTGTCATTTCTAAAGGCCCTAGATATTCTCAAAGGATTTTTTAGGAGAGGTACAGATGTGCATTGGACAGGGCTGGTGGCAGCTTATCTTTTCATGTATTTTTTACCCTTTCCTGCCAGGTAAACCGCGTTTACTGCGTTTGGCACGAATAGGTGGCCTGGATCCAAAATGGCCATGCCACGAGGTTCTTTGTCCTGTCCTTTGGCCATCTTGCCCCTTCACCTTCCCTAGGTCGAGCCGGCCCGAGTCAGTCCTTATTTGGGCATGCATTCTCACGCAAAACGCCAAGCTTTTGCAGGCTTCTGCATGCCTTGTGTGTGTGCTTACAGGATGTGGGTTGGACTGTCTGGTTGCAATACACATCCTGGGTGCCAGAGAGTCTGGTGTGCTGTGAATGCCTGGGACCACTGTGGTCCATGATTGGTCCACGTATGGTGTGCCTGTATGTGAGCAGATCTCCCTTTGGGTCCTCTTCATTTTGGTTCGAGGGAGATTCTGGATAAGAGAAGGCTCCAAACACCCATACTATGTCGATCTTCTGAGTTCTCACTGAACGAAGGATAGGATCCAAGTATCCTGAGTCTAAGAAGCCGAATTGAGGAACCGCTGGTGACCCGCTGGAAGGTTTGGGGGGGAGTGTATGGGTCAGTGGGGGAATTCATTTTGGCCGGATTTTGCCACGGCAAAATTGGCTTTGCAGCTGAATTGACCACGGTCAATTCGGGCGCGAACAATTGTGCCACGGCCAAATCATATACATCCTAACATAGTAGGTTGGTTAACCTTGCAATACCAGATATTGGCACTGCTTGAAAAGAGGAAATGAGAGATTGGCTTGGGGAAAGAGGGAGGGTCTAACATAGCGGAGGTATACCGCGTTCTCAGGGGATGGCCGTCCCCAATCCAATAAGGGGCTTCTTCTCCCATGTGATCCTCTGCGGTGCACCACTCCCACAGGGGTCCCTGCAGGAAAAGGAAGGCCATATCCCACTCGAATCCGCTGTTACACACAAGGTGGAGAGGCATACCCCAAAGCTTTAAATGGAACAAAAACAGGGGTGCTGCATTCTGAAGAGGCTAAAGGTGTTACCAGGCACTAGGGTAATCTATCGTGGGCAGTATTAAGGCAGTTCTTGCCTCTACTCGGTGTAGAACGCTGAGTAGTGGACACATTATTTTTAATACTTTCAATCTACACAACCTTTGGGTCCCAGCTGATTTGAGTTCAGGTTATATTGCGCATGAATACTAGCAGTGTTTGAGGGGCAGATGGATAAGAGGGCAGCACGTTTCTGTGTTGTTTCCATCTTCACTGTTACTTTTAATTCATAGCCTCCGGTCTTGGTATTGAATTGTTTTTAACACATTTATAGCAACCGTGAACATGTAGATATACTTCTAGCATTTTATTATTTAGTCTTTTTTCTATGTTTATTGCTGTAGTCGTTGCACGCTTTGAGACTTTCTATGTTTAATAACAGCTTCTTTTCTGAAGACCAGAGCTCTGTGCTTCCTTTACCTAGACCGACTCCTAGATTTTGTGTTTCATTTGATTTGTTCCAATGTGTCTTATGTTGGGAGCAGAGACTCTCCCCACTATGTGACGTCTTGCTTACACACATGCATCCACAGAGTGGGTGGGGGTCTGATAACCTGGTGTTAGGCAGAAACCTGTGCAGTTCCCTCTGGGACCACTGCAAAAGATTTAAGACTACAGGTGTTTGGCAGTAAACCCACTTGGTAGCAGTCTGTACAACACAGATTCACTTGGTAGCTGTGGCTGAGCAGTCAGACTTCCCTCAAGAAGAGTTAGGCAGTATACAGAGTATTCACAATAGGTCAGAAGAGCACAGTAGAACAAGTAAACACTGACCAGAGCTTGGTGTAAAAGAGATATAATTATTTATTTAAAACCACATCTAGAAAAACACACAGGCACTAATAGTAAGCAATTCAAAAACACGGTCACTAAAAGATATACACTCCCTTAGAAGAATATTAGACAAGTCTTAAGTAAAGCCCCACTTATTTTCAAACAGAGGTGAGCGCTTAACGTAGATGGCACTCTAATAATTTGTTTTAAAAGGGAGAGAAAAGCAGAGTATAATATGAAACAGATCCCAACCCTTTTCATAAGAACAAAACAAGAGAGGGAGGCAAGTAAAACCGTGCAGTTAGAGTTCAGAAGGCCGGATCCACTTTAAGAGGATCAGAACGAAATGTGTCCAAGGTCACACGGTTGAAGTGCACGAGAGTCTTGCAAATGTTAAAAAAAAAGAGTTGGACCAAAAGAAAGGGACCCGTTAGAAGGTCAAGGCGGCCAACCCAGTCCAGAAGGTTAAGGGATTATTATTACCTTGTAGCAATCTTTAGAAAGGGAGGCCTGGCGGACACGGTACCTTAAAGTGGTGAGAATACTCCAGCGGGGGCAGTTGTTCCTGGCAGCGGATGCAAGTCGGTGCTTCATCCGGGGGAAGAGAGGATCTCGTCGGGGTGGAAGACAGGAGTCCGTTGCACTGCCAGGGATGAAACCAGCCGCGGAGTTCTCAGGTAAAAGGAGTGGTCCTTTTATTCGGGGTCCAGTGGTAAGAGGCTATCCGGTTGCCGGGGTGCTTGGCACGGGCAATTCGACCACAAGACGGCCTGGGAATGCGAAAAGGAGAAGGTAAACTGGTTGTGCCCACCAGTCAGGGAAGAAGCCTCTCCAGTCGGGAGATCTTCTTGTCGTCGGGAAGTGGTGAGTCGGTTCCGCAGGGCTCCACCGGTGGTGTCGTTGTGGTAGGTCGGCTCAGCTTCTCCCTCGTCGGATTCTCAGGTCCTGTGGCGACTTCTCAAGTTCCAGTCCCCAAAGCCCTGCTTTTATGCAGCACACCCCCATTCACTCAGCCTAGCTGTCAATTAAACATGCTAAGTGGTGAGCCGGCCGGCTCAGCACTTGGGCCAATCACACAAGAGTGCGACTTGAGTTACCAAGGTAACTCAGTCCAGGGTGCCTAAACCCCCTCCCACACCCCCTGTGGTACCCAGACAGAGTGGCGAGGCTTCTGTGCAGAAGCCCGCCAAAAAGTGGAACAAAGGGCTCGACTTGGGTTGGAGTCACAGAAGAGAACACAAACGCCATTTTAGAATCGAGTCCTGGCAAAAAATACCAACCGGCGAATTAATATTAATTAAATAAACAGGCGGTATGTTCGAGGCTATGAGAATTTAATAATTAAAGTTGGTAGCCTCGAACAATGGGAAAATCCCATAGGGATATATTCGCGGTCGAATATAAAAAGTAGTATCCACTGCCACCAGCCATAACTCGATCAGGGGGGACGGAGACGTGCCCCCTTGACTAACAGACCCCGGGGCAATCGAATTGCCCCGACCAGTACGTCCACAATATGATGGTTTGTATCGGTTTCTGTTAATAATTTGGGACTAGTAAAGCCAATGGTGACTTTAAATGCCCTGGGAGACAGTAGTCAGTCCCAGGGTATGGAGTCTATGGTGGGGTGTCACTATGACACCCCTGTGTCACTGCACGTAGGGTGCTGTGTAACACATATAGTAAAAACACATGAGACCCTATGGAGTAAACGACCCCACAGCCCATAAAAACACATTAACAGTCAAAGGAACACCATAAATCATGTCAAGAGTGGGAGAAAAAGAGTCTCACTCTTGGCAGGAGAAAAAACAAACTCCAGAAATCCAGCAAAGCTGCTGGGGGACTCACTAGGTTAGGAAATTCAGCCTAAAGAGAGAATTCTCCCTAACACCTGGACACTTGGCCACTTCCTGGACCATAACCCATAATTTACATGCATCCCATACCTGCACCGTCCTTATATCGCTATACAGAATTGTCAGAGTCAGTTGATTCTTTGGGGCTTAAAAAGCCACAGGTTTATTACATTTGGACAGCAATCAGCTGATTCCAATCTACTGCATGCTTGTGATCACTGCAAAACACACTTTGGCAAAAAAGGTATTCTTGTGCGGCGACCAGCCGACTAAATCACAAATTCCTTGCTTTCCCCTAATTTCCAACCAACTCCACTTTATTTGTTAAGCAAAAGCTCCCCCAACCGCGAGTGTCCTTGATCCGCCTGCTCTGGCAGAAGATCCTGGGCTGGCGGAGTGCCTTTCATGATGGGGGATACTGCACTCTCATCCTTTCCTCAAGCCCCCGCGCTGCTGGTCCTCAGATGGTAGCTGGTCATGGGAAGAGCGAAAACCCCTCCTGATTCATACCAAGCTCACTTTACAGTCTTTACAGTCCAACTGGTCGCTTACATACCGCCACGTCACAGAGGGGTCTATGCCCATCTTTGGCTCCCCCCAGTTGTGACATATCACAATTCCATCAATTTTGTGCTTATTTTCAAAAAGAAAAGATCCATGCTGCTCTTTGACAGGTGGGCCCCATCGCCTTCATAATATTCTGGTGACTTTAAATTGATCACCCCGTGGCAGATCTGTGTGAACCCCATGCCCTTGCAATACTTTGCCATCGCTCCATTCACCTTCTGTGTCTCCCAGGCGGACACCCAAACTTTGCAAGGTTCCCATTATTTATCTAATGAACATTCCTCTCCAAAGGCTCGTAAGATCGTTGCCTCTCAGGTGTACAAGCAAGACCCCAGGTTTGGGGTGCCACTGTAATAGCCTCTCAACATACTCTTCAAGCTGTGCCCATCTCATACCTGGAATTCCCCGCCATTCGACCTTGAAGTGTCTTGCGGTCATTTGCTCCCTTTGTGTTGTCCCCCTTGCCTTGGCCCTTGTCAGATGAGTGGCCCACTACCCACACTGTTCTTCTGTTTCTTCTTGATGCTGTGTATTGGGGAAAGGGAGGTAGAGGACATAACAATGATCTTTGTCCTCTCACATTTTTTTCCAACCTCACGTATCTCTTAAAACAGTTTAATTTCTAACCCCTGGTTATTTTAATGGATTCTGGGGCATGCTTGCACCTGCTGCCAATGTGGCGGCTCAGATCCTAAAAGAGAGTGTGCCGAAGACCACCTCGGTTACCCCTATGTGTTTTAGCGGCAAGTCCATCATCCCTTTAAATTGAAACTTGCTCAATGCTGAGCTGTCTGCGTGTATTAATAGCGCAGCCCCGCTTCTGCTGCAGGGTCTCCATGTGACATATGTCATGAGGCAGCACAACGGGCAGCAAGGGCTGTCCTTAATGCAGTCTAGCACTATTGCCCTTCCTTTCCCGATCGGGTCAGTTTTTGACCTACGCAGGTGCAGGCATTCTGTTTCGCCTGACACTGTTACATCATCCATCCTCAGGAAGCCTATTCCTCCCCCTTCCCTGTTGCATGGTATCAGTTCAGCGATCCTGAGGGCCCAGAAGAATGGCAAGGACAATGCTGCTCCGAACATGGTGGTTTCAAAGCTGTCTGCATATTCCCTCCAGCTCTTTGAGCATATTGTTAGGAAAGACTTTCATTTGATGTGTAATTTTCCCTCCAGTTGTGTACCCCCCAACTTTTTGCTGATGTTTAACACCATAGTATGACATTCCCAGAGGAGCACATCCTTCTGCTGCAATCCCTTGGGCTTTTCGCTCACTTTATTATGGGGAAACTGACATGCCCTTACAGCCAGTCAGTACTGGGAGACTTTGTTTCCCTTAGTCCTTGTCAATGTTGCAACTTTTCTGAAACAAGTTGCAAGTGTACTCCGGAGACCCCCGGCCGGCCCATAGAACCTAGGTTTGGCCTGAAAGTACTTTAAGACGAGATAGCTGCACCCTTGAGATGGATGGGGGTGCAGATGTATTACTCCGACACCAATCAAGAAGGACAACTCAATGGTTTGGCAAAGGGAGTCCGTTTAATGACAAGTACAAAAAACGGGGAGTCATGGAAATCAGCAGTGATGCGATCGTCCTTCTCACTTCAACTCCAATGAGCTTCATAAAAATCATAGCATTTATACAGAAAACTCGTCATAATTGATGTACACTCAAAAGTTAATATGCAATTCTATTGGTTAGGAAAAGGTAACTTTAATATAGGTACTATATCTGTATATGGTAACGGAGAGAGGGGATTGGGTAAATACTGTCAGGTGGGTGTCTAAGCCCTTCCTTCAAGGATGACTACTGTATACGTCACTAAAAGTAAAACGTCCCATTGGTTCTACTAACTATAGGACCCTAGATTATTTGGTCCATTGTGATTGGGTTGGCACCACCCCATGTATAAATTTCCACTTTGCTTAGCAGCACGCAGAATGGTCAGTCAGGTGCAGGGTGCCTCCTTGTTACCCAGCCTTTCTCCAATTAAGGTTAGAATCAATCATCACTTCAACAACTATGTGTCAATTACGTTATTGTGGTTGGCCTCGAAACTGCATCTTCTGTCTGAGAAAGTTCCGATATCTCTGCCTGGGCAGTTGCCAAGCTTAGGTGTGAACTCGTGCTTCTCCTCGCTTGGATGGTCACGTGCTTCCCACACCATGAATTTGTCTAGTTTCTCTCAATTTGTGCATTTGATTCTTATTCAGCTTGCCACCTGCCTACGCCTCCTTATCTTGACCTTTCAGAGACAGGATATTCTGTTCTTAAATTTCAATTATATTTAGCTACTGTGTGTTCCTTCTACTGGTATGACCTTGGCTCTCCTGGCACGAGTTGCATCTGCCGAGTTTCGATTCAGCCGCCTCTTCTCGTATTGCTAGAATATGAATCTCTGCTCATTCAGTCTTTAGTAACCTGGGTTGATTCTGCTTTGTTTGCAAAGTGGAATTACATTTATAATACTGTGCTTCATTTTGAGGTAGATTATGTATAATGGCACTTGCCGGTCTATTCTTCTACTTAGCATTGCAAGCTGCATCATTTTCTTAGCTTTCTTGCGGTTCCAAGCATATGTACAGGTGTTAGCCGGTTGAATATCTTCATCCTGTTTACAGCTTAAGCTTCTTTGTATTTCAACATCGTTCTCCCCTTTTAGGTTCACGATATACTTATCCATGGCGTTTCGTCTCTGGGCGTCATTCTCGGGTTGTCATTTCTTCTACGTGTACGTCAGTCCGGGTCCTCGTGACGCCACCATTCGTCTTCCATTAAGACATTTTTGGTTTCTTCCGGGACTGTACTTAGGCAATCTTCATTTCATCTCATTTGCTGGTAAGGTTTCCTTAATGGATACCTTAATGTCCAGGGTTTTCTTGGTATCGGTACTTCAATAGGTGTTGCTCTTCTGATAGGTACTGGGCAGAGCCCTACTGCGGCTCTCTGCTGATTTATCTGTTCATCATACGTCACATATTTTGGTGTGAACGTTTCTGGTACTTCAAAAAGGGCGACCGGAGTGCAGGTTTTATTTGGGACCTCCTCTACACTCCCCCCTCTGGGCGATTCATCAACCACTTTCACCTCCATCTTTGGATTCAACTTACTTGATTCTTCTGTATTTTTCTTCACTCCATCGACTCCATCGGCTTCATTCCTTCTTTATCTTCGGGGTCTGTACATGATGGTTTGAAGAAGTGTCTCTTTGGAGTCCATATTTTTATTACACCTTTGAGGCTTCCTGCTGTCCTTACATGTTCGTCTTTATTCAATGTCCATTTGGGCTACAGTAAACCCATATTCCCTCATGTGCTTCCTGGGTTAGAGACTCTTTGTTCTTTCTGGTGCGTGAATACTTGTCTTCACAAAGTCTCTTATTTCATCATCAGTTAGGTCTTTGGGCTTCCATCCTCGCACGACATCAATCATGATCTACATCCCTATGGCTTTCTTCGCAGTCTTCTGGCATTGCGGGATTATTATCTTGATAACACAAAATCCTAGCAATATCCTCACTAAAAGGGCTCCCAAGAACTTGAATGTGTCTGCCATCCATTGTCGGTCCCATGAAAACAGTCATCCAAACCAGCTGTCATCATCAACTTCATCACTTTCATAGATCATCTGGTTCTGCAGGTTTGTCAGCATACCTATGGCCTCTGTTAAGGTTCCATTCTCCTCATCGTGAGATAGTATAAATGTGCAGCATGATTCTCTGATTTTTGCACAAACTCCTCCATCCATGGCTGTGATCATGTCAAGGACATATCTGTTCTGAAGAGTCATCAGTCGGATGGGTCTCAGCTCTTCCTTGATCGCATTGAATCCTTTTATGGTCGTGTTGATCATCTACAGTAACTCCCATCTGGTTATATGCAACCATTTAGTATTTACTCCAATTTGGATTCTTGGCATGAAAATCGTTGTGAACACTGATGAGGTAAGGCTGAACAGCCTGTGTTCATATGGGATTGCATGAAAGGCTTCTTCCAATTTAGCAGAGAAGTAATTCTCTCTCTTCATCCGAGTTATCAGTTCCACAGATCTCTTCTTCTTCAGGTGAGCATCTGCTTTTGGGAAACTGTCAATATTCAGGTCACTTTCAGGTCACTTTTCGGGATCACTAATGCTGGAACGTGGACATTCACTATTGTGCATATACCTCCCCAGTCTCTTGGCAGTCTGATGTATGCCTTGGATCCGCATGCCCAATAATGATCCATAACTACTGCAGTTCCATGCACCATTCCTGGAGCATCAAAAACTCATCTCCGTTCTAATTCTCTCCCATCTTTCTAGTGCCATTATTCCTGAAGCAGAATTTTGGACTTTCCAGTGGCACTATCTGCAAGGGTCCTCCACTGTTTTCGACCCATGTCAATAGTTTTGCAAGTTTCGGCCACAATGGCTTGCAGACAATGTCAACATTTTCTTTGTAGAGTCCAGTGATCATCCAGGCTCTGCAAATCACCACTCTTTTTTCCCACCCATCTGGTGAAAGCACTGTTCCCCAAATCTGCATTTGGGCTCTATTCTTCATCTTTCAAGCTTCCTCAGTAGTTGTTTCTTGGACATTTAGTCTCGGGTTCACTTCCCATCTTATTCCTGATCCTTTACCTCCAGGCTTCTCGTACCTGATCACATGATTCCTAGTATGAGCTCTGTTTCTTGTCTTAATGTCTTGAACATAATCATCTTCGTCGGGATAGGCTGTTTCAGTTGCACATATTAATGAGGCTGCACGACCCATGAACTGGCCTGTGGTCTTGCACATTGCTACGTGTGACACACAGTGTGCTGTCTGGACATCGATTTCTACAGCTACGAAGATCTTGGATTTCCCCATGCTGTATGGTAAGAGTGCACAAACAAAGCATTGCCCTTCTGAATTTTGTCTTCCAACTTCTTTCATATGCTGGTACCAAATGTTTCCCAAATGTGCTGTGCTGTCCAGCTAATCGTTTAGTTCATTGTCATCTCCATGCATGCTTCTCTTGATTGTTAGTGTTCTCCTGTAGTTTGCTATAACTACATCCCTAAATGCATCTGTATGGCTCTTTCTTGCTGGAGGATTGTCAGGTATCCTGGTCCATGGTGCAGGCTTCCTCATCTGCACCATTTGAGTGGACAAATGCCTGGCAGCTCTTTCACTCTCTTCATGCATCCTTCTCCTGCTGGTTACAGATGCCCATTCCAACCATCCTGACGCTGGTCCAGTGTATGTTTGTGCTGTAGAACTTTTCTTGTCCCTTGTGTTGGAACATATATGTTTGTTTCTACTGTCTCTGGGGTTTTATTCTTCAATTCCTCTAGTCTTTTCCTTTCTCTGGCTAATGACGGCCATACTGCGTCTACTATTAGTTGTGCTTGTGAGATCTTCTTTGAGTTTGTCTTTGTCTCCCTCAGTGTTGTCTCAGGGGTGTTTATCATTATCATTTCTGTTGGTTTCTTTTCCGATTCCTCTTGTCTATCCACAATGTCTGTTTTGGAATTTCTTCTGGCAAGCAGTCTCTTCTTTTCTACTGTTTTGGCTTGTGGTTCTGCAGTCATTGACACTAGGCCTGTTTTGTGTGCATTCAGTGTTTGCATGCGTGTGGTTGTCAATAACCTTTCTTCATTCATTCTTTGCCGACCCTGTCTCCGGGTTTTCTGTTTGTGTGTTACCCCAAGTGTGTGTGTATCATTGCTAATCACATCCATTACAAGTTCATTCACTCCACCATCAGATCTTCTAGGGACTGGAATGACTATATAAGGTCTGGGTGCTTTTGTGGGTTTCATGCATGCATCATTAGGTGGGTGCAATGGAATTGGAACGTTTTGTGCACCAATAAAAAATGCAGTTCTGATCGTTAATGACAGTAAAACAATGATGAATACGATACATAAATACATTATGCCCCTGTATGTCAGGCGGCAACATTTACTTCCAGAGAAGCGTGGTTGTCTCTCCTCCTGTGGTAGGACCAGATTGCTGCTCTGGACCCTCATCTCGATCATTCACCAGATGTCAATGTTTCATTGTATTCCTTTATACAATATTGTCTTTAGGACTCTGTAGTTAAGGGTCTCAGGTATTCCACAAGTGTACCCCCTCTTGTGGGTGATGAATAGTCTCTTAGTTTAGAATACAGTTCCATTGCTAGACTATGGGGAAAATCAAATCAACTAACACTTCAGTAAGTCCTTTCACTGTGCATGCTCAAAGTATGTAAGCTCCCGGTCCACTCCTCGGATTTGCTTCAGTCCTGAGGACATATTATATGCTGATCAATATGAAGAAATAAGGAAAAAATAACATCAAATGCAATAGGTGAAGTCCTTTACACTGCTTCCTCAATCTGTCCCTCGGCGGAAGGCTTTTAGAATCTCCTCAGATAGTTCTGCGGGTGGTTAGAGAGTTCTACTTGGAGCACAGTTTCATGCAAGAGCATTCTCCTCGGTGCAACATTAGCTGGATCTCTGATGAATGTGAGGACGTCAACATCGATCGGTCTCTCCACTAATTCTGGAAAGTCAGTGACTAGGCGAAATTGGACATTGTGAGCCAACCTGCTGTTCTCTGGTGACAGGGACATCCGTCCTGTCTTGCTGAAGTTCAGGATTATATGTTCTTTCCTTGATGTAAACAATGTCTGCACTGCCCGGTCGCATGGAGTGCGATTAGGATCACGATTTTATTTAAAAGTTGGCTTAAATGCTCTGTATTTGCTGGGTCTTGAAGAAACGTGAGTGTGTCTGTTGTTCTTCCGACAAGAGTTGGACAATCTTCGATTATATGAAAGAACAATATGTTGATAAGCTCATTTATTTCCATCTGTGTTTGGAACATTTGGTTCTTTCTCACTGTACTCAGGAAGTAAGAGAAATTGTTCGGCAATGACAGTAAGTAGTCTTCTTATTGTCTTTTCGTTCGCAGAATCTTGAAGAAAGTCAGTGACATTGGTGAGCCTCCCTACCAATGACGGGTATGATCTTAGCACCAGATCAAAATTACCACATCCTGGTGATATCGCTACTGCGGGATACCATAAGTGATTCCGAATAGGGTCTCAGTGTGAAATGAGTCGGAATATTGTAGTTGCTTCCAATGTAAGTGTCCTTGGTCAAAATGTGGCATGTTCTTTTCTTGTCAAGGCTCAAGTGTACCTCAGTCCAAAATTCAAAGTTCATAGGCTATGTTGTGGCTTATGCGTGCAATTATCTTCTTCACCCTGCAACTAGGATGCACATAGTGTCCTTTTTCATGTCCTTATCCCCTTTTTTAGCTTAGAGGAAGTGTCCAATTTAAGCCAAAATTTATAAAAAGTTCTTTGGTTTGGCTGGTCATGCGTCCTTTTTCCTCGTCATGGATCTCGTTTGCACGTGCTGTGGTTCTTCCCTGTCGCTCGTTGACTCCTCTCATTGGGGTGCAGGCAGGGGGCCTTCTCCGATGTAGGGTTTGATATCGCCGAGAAAAATCCAAGGTCTCCTGCCTTGTAGTTTTACTGCAGATGGGGTACAGTCCTCCATCGTGAAGGGACTGTTAAATCTTGGCTCGTCCCACTTTTTCCTTGTGTGATTCCTCACAAGGACGGTGTCTCCGGTGAAGACAGATGGTACACAAAGTGCTTGAGCTGTGTCTGTAGTAGTATCTCCTTCTGTGTTCTGTGCTGCCCTGCACCCTTTTCGTCGTCGCTGCAATTGGTCTGAAATTACAGTAAGGTAAGATGTCATGCAGTTCAGATAGTTTTGCATTTCAGACCCTAAAAGTTCTCCTGTTGACTGGGCATCACATCTAGCTCTAGCTCGGGGTGTCAAGGGAGTTCTCATTCTTCTTCCTGTGGCTATCTCGCGTGGCGTAAGATGATGGTCTGAACCGGGTTGGTTCTGAAGTGCATACAGGGCCAAAGGAAGGCAGTGCAACCATCCCTTCCTTAGAGTCAGCTTCAACTTGGCTATCCTTTCCTTTAACAAGCTTTTGAGCTTCTCACAGACCCTGTTACCTTGCGGATGATACGCCGACGAGAACTTGTGCTTTATACCAAGCAGCAAGCTAATCTGTTTGAATATTGCATTAACAAAGTGAGGGCCATTATCTGATCTCATGACTTCACACCCCCCGCCCCCTGGGGAACACCTCTCTCACTAAAGATTTGGCCACACAGGTAGAGTCTGGGTGTGTACATGGACCTGCCTCAATCCATCTAGAGAATGGACACACCACAACAATTAAGTATCTGTACCCGTTACATACTTGAATCATGTCGACGTAATTGACATGCAAGTGCTGAAAAGGCCCATTTGGCCTTGGGATGACTCCTCTTATTACTTTTAATGTGTGCCCAGCCGTGAATTGCTGGCAGATTATACAGTTCACTATGAAGAATGCAACGTGCTCAGCTAAATTCGGTATTAACCAGTCTTCTGCGAGTGTTGCTGCTAAAATCTCTTTTGTCATATGTGCCGGATAATGTAACTTTTCCAGCACTATTTTTAATAGGGCTACAGGCATTACTGGTTTACCAGTGCTGTCGTGTTGCCACGCCTTGGAGTTCCATTAGCTGTGTTTGCCCCTAATTACTGTGACTTTCAGGTGCAGTTCGTGTAACCATCATTCGCTCGTTGGCATGGATAATTTCCACTTCCATGATCGTTTCACTTTTGGATGCTATACGCTTGGCTTCTGTGTCTGCTGCTTGATTTCTGTGTGAGATAAAATCTGTCCCCTTCGTGTGGGTGGCGCATTTCACGACTGCTATGCCCACTGGGAGCTGTAGTGCCTTAATCAGCCTGTCCAATAAGGCTGCGTGCTGCACTGGCGTACCGTCTGCTCGGAAGTAGCCCCTCCTTTTCCAGCATACTAAGCCTGCATGCACTGCTCACGTCACATAGGTGGAGACACTGTTACTTCCTGGTCTGCGTGATTCTCAATGGCGAGTATCAACGCCAATAATTCTGCAGCCTGTGCTGAATAATGAGATGTTATTTGCGCACTAATAAATACTCGAAATTCTCCATTTGCTGTGTGTTTCACCATAGCAACGCCTGTATATCTTTGTCCATCACTGATCGATCCTCGAAGACCCATCAATGAAGACGATCTCTCCTTCTGCCAAGGCATTTTCTTTCACCCTGGGGATTTCATCATAGAATTCCTCATAATTTGCACAGTCATGTATTGGCTCTCCTTCAGTGACTGGCTCTGCTATAAACATAGCTGGGTTCACTATCTTGCATCAGACTATCTTAATCGATGGATTTAATATGATTATTTGATAAGCAGAAGCTCTCTGAGATGTCAATGTGCCCTTTGGTTTCTCTAGAATGGTAAATAGTGAGTGCTCGACATACAATGTCATGGAGCATCCCATCACAATGGTTGTAGCCTTCTCTATGGCAAATGCTGCGGCAGCTAAACTTTGTTCGCAAGGAAAAGGACCTCTCATTACTGGGTCCAAATTCCCACTGTAGTATGCCAGGGGCTTGTACCCCAGTGTGGTTCTCTGTGTGAGCACTGCAGTCATAACGCTGCCATTCGTGTGTGAAAACAGGTAAAATTCCTCTGCATAATTGGGGATCCCTAGAACTGGTGCTCTGCAAATAGCTCTTTTGAGTTTAGCAAATCCTTTCTCCATGGTCTCAGACCATTCAATCTCTTCTTTTGTCACTTGGGCCTTCTTTAGGGCCTGAAGTAAAGGCTTAGTGTATGAGCTATAGTCGAAGACTCATGCTCTAACGTAGTAGCATAGGCCTAGAAAGCTCTGCATCTGTTTTATCGTGTGTGGCTTAGCCGTGTTCAGTATGGCTTCAGCCCTTTCTGGGGTTACTCTCTTTCCTTCATGTGAGAATAGCTGGCCTATGTACAGCACTTCTTGTTGACAATATTGTAACTTTTCCTTGTCAACTTTATAAACTTTCTCAGCCAATATAGTCAATAGCTGAACAGAATCGTACCTGCATTGCTCTTCTGTTGTGCTTCAAATTAAGATGTCATCTACGTATTGCAGGACAACACTTTTTAGAGCAATATTGCTTAGGTCCATCTGCAAGTCTCTGTTAAAAATAAATGGAGACTCACAATACCCCTGTGGTAGTCTCATGATTTTCAGACGCATCTGTCTGAATTTGATTGACGTCAGATCTTGTGAGTCACGGTGCAACAGGATTGAGAAAAATACATTTTTCAAGTCAATAACCGTCAAATATTTTGCCTCAACAGTTATATTACATATAATTGTAGCCGGGTTAGGGACTAAAGGGAACTCAGTCTCAACAATATCATTTATTGGGCGTAAATCCTGGATTAGCCTCCAAGACCTCCCTTTGATTTTTTGAGCGGTTAAACCGAAGTATTGCATGACGACTCTGACGTCACTAAGATGCCCTGCTCCATCATAGCTCAAATTGTCTTAAAAACCCTTCATCTGCCTCTCTGGACATGGGATATTGTCGTGCTATGAAACCAGATAGTATGGAGAAGCCTGGTTTGTTATCATTAGAGAATCATTACCCATTATTAGAGAATCATTACCCATTTAGGGATCCAGTTATCCATCATACATTCTGATTAGTACTGATTAGTAGTGACATGAAGTAGTGAGATTAGACTATCCACCTATATGTATGCATTTGTATTTGATATATAGAATGAGGCCTGCTATATTTGAAGTGTTTCATGTAGAGAGACACGTATGAGTGTGCACTTAGAATATGCAATGAGTCCACATTATGTAGCGCTTGGTTTGAGTGAGTGAATGTGCTAAGCACTGTAGAGAATGCATTTAGCTGGCTATGAAGCCATTCAGAAGCTGTTCGTTTCGTGGAGAAGTTGTTATGAGTCAGTGTGAAGGAAGTATGCGTAAACAGTTTGCTTGGCAGACAGATAATGCGACCTTTGTCCGAGTGGAGAAGGCATTGGGGGTCATTACAACCCAGGCACTAATTGCGCCAACTTTACCACCATGGTGTAAACTATGTTTACACCATGGTGGATGGCAGATTTACCGCCCCATTCCAAGGTGAGTGGGGTGGTAAATCCCCATTTCCCATTTTCCCTTCCCCATTCCCATTTTTGCCCCATAGGGCATAATGGGAGTGGGGAAGGGGCTAATTACGCCACCGTAAATTACGGTGGCGTAATTAGCATCATGGCAGGTTAGCGCCATGGATTTTAACGGCTGCTAAAAGCCTTAACGCCTGGGTCGTAATGAGGCCCATTGTGGCCTTATCAGCCTGGGTTGTGCTTCGCAGAGAGAGAAAAGCTGGGGGTCATGGAGGGAGAGCTTTGCACGGAGAGACATGCAAGGAGAGAGGGATTTGTATGGAGAAATATGATACTAGGATGGTGTTTTGTAACGCAGACAGAAGAAGATATGGTATAGATATGATGACAAATGTCACGATGACAAGCACACGCAGTGATTGAAAAGTACAAGTACATGCATTACAGACATTTAAGCACTGCTCAGATTTAGAAATGATGACAGAGAGAGAACGAGTGTAACCATAGGGATGTATATACGTCATTGAATAGTATAACCAGAGCTGATAGAGATTGGAGTTTCTAGATGTAGATGGAGTTTTGGATGAAGCTGCTCTGAGAGATTGAGAAATCGAGAGACGTTTGGATGACTCTGAGAGAGGAAGCATTGGGGAAGCATTCTGATGAGGGCTGATGCAGATTGATCTGGCAGAGAGAGAGAGGCCAAGGAGAGGCCCTGACTGACTGGCTGATTGCAGAGTTAGCTAGAGAGGAGAGACAGAGGAACACATGGCAAGAGTGGAGTATTGAATAAGATACGTGCATGGGGAATTAGAACAGACACTCACACAGAGCTATAGATGGGATAATCAGACAGGGTTTGTCTTAGAGAGAGAGTGTGAAGTATGATGTGTAATGGAGAGGAATGGTGTGGAATGGAGTTGCTATTTGATTGCTTGCATTAGAAGCCTGTAAGGCTTATAGGTATTGCATTGCTAGTAAATTTGCACCAAAAGCATAAAAGGTGCAAATTTGAGATTTGCATTATAGTAGTGTTTGCATCATGCATTGCTATGTATGAATAAAAGTGTTTCTATTGTTGAATTGATTCATGTGTTTTCTTTGTGTCTTATGTTAGTGTGTCCATAGGAGTAATCTAGGAGTAACACAGTGCACAATTGCCCTGAGATACAAGAGCAGGAGGGGCATTAGTGACCCCCCCAAGGTAGATTTGTTTAGTTTCCACAATGCTCTTGAGAGATTTGCTCCTTGTTTCAATTTAATCTTCACTTCTTCAACCCCCTTCAAAAGGCCTACATCACAGGGGCCTGTGCTCCATACTGAGACAGACACCTGGGCCATGTCGTCATCAAAATATTTTGGACGGTTTCGTGTGAACATCATTCACTGAGGTACTTCTCTTTTGATCATTTTTACCCAAAAGGTGAGACTCACTTCCACCATTGTCTCTCCCATATCTGCTTGTTCTTCAAACAGATCATCATCGGTGATGTCAGTCAATCGATATCCTTCTTCAATGGCAATCGATGCGCACCATTGCCGGCCCTTGTCATCATAAACGTCAATGAAGGCCATTCTCCCTCGTACTGCAGCTGTGTGTATAATGAAGGGAAATACTTGTCCCTTTTCCACATGCATTGGTATTCTTGGCCTGAACAGGAATTCATCAGGGGTTCTCATGATTCTGTCTGCAAGGCATGGTAAACCTGCCATAAGCACACCTATACCATACGCGAATATTTATGGCTCTAATGGTATAGCCCTCATGGCTGTGTGTCCTGCGTATGCTCTGATTATCTCGCATACATTTGAATAGTGCATTCCTGGAGTTGAACTTATTATGCCCTCCTCCGTGAACGCGATTGTCATGTTTAACTTTGTCATAAAATCTCTACCCAAAATGTTTACTGGGGTCTGACGTGAATATAGTAAAGGCACATTCATTCCACATTCTCCTATAGAGACTGCAAGTGCATTTGTGAAGGGAACACGACTTGTAGAGTATTATGGCCTCACCGGACAAGGAAAACTTGCCTTCACGTATGCACAAGCGTGTTGCACCCGTGTCAACTAGGAAGGAATTTTCTTTATCCCCTATAACGACATTCACCCTAGGTTCCCTGTGAGTGTCTGGAGTCACTGATAGGATAGAACACATCAAGGTTCCCAGTGAGCTGTCCTAGTCCATATACAATTTTGGCCCACTATGTGCTGGTGGATTTCCCCCATTCCCATTGTTACTTCCCATTCTAGGGTTCGTGGTCTGCCCTGTGCTCATCGTCTGCGATAGTTGTAAAGGTGCCTGTTGGGACTGTCCTTGAGAAAAATTCCCCATGCTCTGAGGTTGCATGCCTTGTTGCGTTACTGGCGCTTGTTGTTGCACCTTGTGATTCTGTGCAATACCCTGCTGTAAAATTGCAGGTGGATTCACCATTCGTGCTCCTGTTCCTTGGCCGTTCTGCATCATGCCTTGGTTTCTGCATGTGCAAGCTAAGTGCCCTGTCATTCCACATAACCAACATACTGGCGGTTGTCGGATCATTTGCCCGTTTGACGTATCTTGATTACCATTTTGCATATTTTGAAAACCTCCTTGATTATTTTGGAAACCTCCCTGATTGCTCTGCCATCCTCTTCCCCTAAATCCTCTTCCCCTGGGGTAAAACCCCATATTGCCCTGATTATTCTGCTGTGGATTAGTCACCTGCTGCATGCTCGATCCAGCAGTGCTAGTTATCATGGCTCCCTCAAGAGCATATTTTGACAATTTCTTCTGCACCAATTTCGCTTCCGCACCCTTATGTGCAGCTTCCTTTTTGCAATTCTTTTCTTGCAGCAATCTGCAATAGTGCGCGATAGTTAGCTGTATTTCAGCCCAAGGCTTGGCCTCAATTCCCACCAATTTCTTGAGTTGTTTCTGTACCGGCTCTGGCAGCCCTTGGCACAATATATGGTAGAACACAGGTATAGATTTTGTCCAAGATTCATGAGTCTCGAGTACCCATGCATCTTGAAAATTCTGTATATTAATTAAGGGATCATCAGATTCCTTCATTTTTCGGGTCATTATAGCTCCCATATTAGTATTGGAAGCTTGTTTTTCAAATTTTCTCGATCCATGTGTGGCCATGGAATATATTGTGGTCTTACTCCCCCTTTCTCGAGTAACGGAAATTGGGATGCATAGCCCTCTCTCTCTTCTCTCATTGTTCTTCTGTCTATTGCAGGGGTAATATTCCTGCATTGCCGTCTGCCTGGCAATGTCCTGAGCCGGCAAATTACAAGGGGGTCCTGGGAGACTCTCTGCCAGACATTAGTCCTGGTTACAAGAGCCTTACCCAGAGTCTTTAGCTCACTATCTTTCACAGAGAAGAAATATCCCAAACATATCAGTCTTTGTCATGCCCTAGGGCAGTCCAGTACCGAAACGATAGGCAATTCTCCTCTGAACAAGAGTACCAACAGCAACAACCCCAGGCATGTGTTTCGGTCTGGTTGAACCTCATCATTAGGGTGTAGCTGTGCCTCTCTAAGAATAGTGAGCAAGGGGTCCACGTCTGGATTCCCCTATTAACTTAGTGTGAGACCCAAAGTTACTTGAAATATGCAAATGACAAGGGGGTTCTGGGAGACTCTCTGTCTGACATTAGTCCTGGTTACAAGAGCCTGTGCCTGTCCACTTAGGGCGGTAAAGACACCCATCTCTGACCATGTGATACTTCTTCATGTCGGTCTGACTGTGTGGCTGACTCCGATGCCCTCGCTAGTGTCTGACCATCTTACTCCTTTCTCTTTTGGGAGTCATCTTTCTCTCCGTCTCTCTTCCTCATTTTCCTCACGCTCCTCCCTTTCCGAGTCGGACTGTGTCTGTCCCCAATTTGTGCAACTTCTTGTATCTTCTTGGTTCCTACTTATTTCTAATCTATCCAGGGATAGGTCCCTATTCCCACTACTTTGGGTGACATCCTCAGTGTTGTAGACCTGGGTGCTCTCCAGGCGCTTGTCGTCCCCCTCCCCTTGGGGTGTTTGTTCTAACCCCATTTCATCATATATTCTATCAATCGTTTCTCTGATGCTTCTGGTGTCGAAGTCATCTTCCATATTTGCCCTATACGTGCCTGGTACTGAATCATATGCAGCAAAAAATTCTTCTATGTCTTCCCAATCTACTACTGTAATGGTTTTCCTAACCTCTCTCCCCAGATATTCAAGATCGTGTGCTCTCTGTCTCCGCTTACTTTCTATGTCGTCATCAAATTCTCTGCGTTTCCTCGCCTCTTCTCTTACTCTTTCATCTGCCTTTTTCTTTTCATTTCTACGGTCATCTGCCCTTCGAATTTCCTCATCTCTTCGTCTCTTTATTCTTTTCTCTCGTATCCTTTGTTTTTCCTCTGACCTTTGCTGTTCCTGTCATGATCATTTGCTGCTCTTTGTTTGCGATTGAGCTGTCTTTCTTGCTCTTCGCGATATAGCTGTTCTCGCCTTTGTCTGTCTTTCTTTCTTATTTTTTTGTCTCTTATCTCCTTCTCTTTCCCTTTTCTCTGTACATTATCTAGCCTCTCCTTTTGTTTCGCGTCATCAATGCCTTTGCCATCAAGTTTCAATAAAATGTGTCCTCCCATCCATTAATTTTTTGCGAATGCTATCTCATCAGTTCTATCTTCGTTTCCCTTCCATCTCTTCCCTTCTCTCTCTTTGTCGAGAGATGCGCATGACTGTGGAGGCAATATCCTTATCCTTATCTTTTCCTAGATTTTCGTCACTACTATGCGTAGGTGACTCATATGCGGGGTTGCTATACCCCGTGGGTGCTTTAAGCTCTCTCAGCGGGTATAGTCGCTCGTCCTCACTTTCTTCACCCTTTGTTCCGGACGGGGTGGGTGGCGCGGTAGTCGTCTCACCCCCCCCTGTGCATACATTAAGTATCCAATCTATTGGCGGCTCCTCTTCCTTTCCCTGTTCATACATTTCCCAAAGTTCTAGAACAGCGAGGCGTTTGTCTAACTTTTTGCCTGTGTATGTGGCATGCAAATATGTCGTCATATGTTGCAAGACAGCTTTAGATAAGGACCCACCCTGTGGCCATGGCATAAACATCTTGTGGGCGGTTCCTTTAACCCACTGTGTACTGTATTTCTTCAGTTTGGGTGCGTGTTTCGGCAACTGTTTGCACAAGTGTGTCAATGGTGTTATGTCTTCCATGCTCAAATCTGTTCCTTTTATATAGCACTTGTCAACACTTTCGCATGGCTTAAACAGTTCCAACAATATGAGCGAGCACCAAACACTGCAAGCTCCGATCCAAATTTTTCACAAAATTTTATACCTTCTAATTTACTCGAAAAACATCAATTCATATGCGATATTATCTTAGCTATGCAATCACGTAAAATTTAAATCAGTTTTCTCAAGGAAAGTTTTTCGATGTATGATTTCACAACAAAAAACATGTAAGACAGATGCTTAACAGACTAGAAGAACACCAGCTGGTCACAGATATCTCTGCCTCTAATCCTTCATGGAGTCTAAACGTACCCCTTTCACAACATCTTTAACCGTCGTGGTAGTCTAATCGTTCCCCCTTTAGCTGGAACTCTGGGTACACATTTCTTCTAGCCGCTTGTATTAAAAGCGTAGGAATAAGGTGAGTAGTCTCACTTTTCGGGTGTCTTCCCCGTTAACCTCTCTCTTCTCGGGTATCCTCCCCAGTCACCTTTATTTACTCAATTATTCTTGAGTCATTATTCCCTCTTATATATATATAGATATTCAGTAAAAAAAACTTTGTAAAGGGACGTTATGGTTAAGTTGCGCTACTAATAACCTATGAAATTCACACAAAAAAACTTTGTTAACGGGACGTTATGGTTCCAAATAAAACCGAAAAACCCTTAAAATACGCCAGTTATGGTAAGCTAAGCAACCCCAAGCATGGAGGTAAATCCGTGATAAAATCCATGGACAGGGTATGCCATGGACAGGGAGGGATGTCAAGTGGCTGTAATAGGCCGGCTGGTTTCAGCTTTTGACTTTTATTCTGGGCACACACACCGCAGGAGATTACAAAGTCTCTAATATCCTTTTTCCACGATGGCCACCAGAAATGTCTTTTAATCTTTTCCATGGTTTTGGTAATGCCAGGGTGCCCCTCCATTAGAGAATCGTGATAACAGGAGATGACTTGTTTTTGTAGTTTCTCACAGGGCAAGTGCAATCGTCCTCGGAAATATGGTAGGTCTTGATCTACTGAGAATTCTTTTCCCTTTAATTGCCAGTCCTGCAAATCGGTCAGAGTTAGGAGTGATTTAACCGTGGTCTTGATGTCTTCAAAAGATTGAGTGCTGACCAAACCCAAAATCCTTTGTTCTGGGATTATGGGTATTAGATCTGGATTGATCAAATGTTCATCTACTCCCATCCGGGAGAGGGCATCCGCTTTTCCGTTCTTACTGCCTGGTCGATAAGTAATGATAAAGTCAAATTCTGCTAGAAACAGAGCCCAGCGAAGCTGTCTGGAAGACTGAGCTTTGGCTGTCTTTAGATATTGTAAATTTCGGTGGTCAGTCATTACGGTGACTGTGTGTCTGGCTCCTAGAAGATAATGCCGCCATGCTTTAAAGGCCGATCTGATGGCCAAAAGTTCCTTGTCTGTAATTGAATAGTTGATCTCGGGAGGCGAAAACCTGCGGGACCAAAAGGCAACAGGATGTAGTTGGTGTGTGACCGGATCTCTTTGTGATAACACTGCTCCCATAGCAAGACTAGAAGCATCCGTTTCCATGATGTAAGGAAGTTCTGGGCGAGGATGTTTTAAAACAGGTGCAGAAATGAATTTAGCTTTTAAGTCTTGAAAAGCTTGTTCTGCTTCAGAAGACCACTCAAAACGTTTGTTCTTTTTTAACAGAGCGGTGATGGGCTGGACTAGCCGAGAAAATTCAGGAATGAATCTGCGGTAAAAGTTAGCGAATCCTAACATGCTTTGAACTCCTTTTACAGAGGTTGGTGATGGCCACTTGATAATTGCATCAACTTTCTTTGAATCCATATGGACTCCGTTAGGTGACAATATGAATCCCAGGAACTCGACTTCCGTTACGTTGAAAACGCATTTCTCAAGCTTAGCAAAAAAGATTATGTTGACGCAATCTCTCGAGAACCTTTTTAACGTGTCTCTGATGTCCTTCTTCAGATGATGAATAGACGAGGATGTCGTCAATGTAGACAACAACACACACGTCTATGAGTTCTCTAAGGACATCGTTCATAAAATATTGGAAAGTAGCAGGAGCATTACACAGTCCAAAGGGCATCACTTGATATTCGAATAGCCCGTACTTGGTGCGGAAGGCCGTTTTCCATTCATCGCCCTCTTTTATCCGAACCAAGTGGTAGGCTCCTCTGAGATCCAGCTTTGTGTATATACATGCATCTTTGACTTGGTCCAGGAGTTCAGGGATCAAAGGTAACGGGTATCTGTTTTTAACAGTGATCTGATTCAGGGCGCGGTAATCTATGCAAGTCCTAAGGTCTCCTTCCTTTTTCGGAACGAAGAACAAAGCCGATGAAGCTGGAGATTTTGAAGGACGGATAAACCCGTTAGCTAGGTATTGGTCCAGGTACTGTCTGAGGTGAAGGTTCTCTGGCTCGGTGAGGGCATAGATCCTGCTGCAAGGAGGAGTTGTTCCGGGTATCAGATCTATTTGACAGTCGTAAGACCTATGAGGAGGCAGGGTGTTAGCTTGATCCTTCCGGAAGACGTCTTGGAATTCCTGGTATTCGGGAGGTAATTTGGGAACCTCCTCAGAAGAGATCGCCGCCAGTGAAACATCAGGCCGAGGATAACAAGTGGTAAAACACTCTGGAAACTGAACCGTCTTTGCTTGCCAATCGATCTGAGGATTGTGCTTCTCTAACCAAGGGATTCCCAGAATGATCTGGAACTGAGGGGCCTTGATTACATCGAACACGATTCTCTCCCGGTGTCCATCTTGACTCACTAGCGTCACTTCTTGGGTGGCATGCGTTACTGGTCCGGAGGCTATCTCCGTGCCATCCACAGTAGTGATGACGTCTTTTACTGCCTTAGGGACAAGGGGTAGATTCATCCTTGATACCATTTCACGGCCCACATAGTTACCGATTGCTCCGCTGTCAATGTAAGCTTCAATTGCATGCAAACGATCCGGACGTTCAGGACTAATGAGGACCAAGGGTATCACGAAATGCGAGGTCATGGGACAGATCTTAACGCTCGGCAAGAGGACCTCTACTCTTGTCGGGCGAGGTCGTTTCCCTGCTCAGAATTTGTGGTACAGGTATCCGCGGCTCCTACAGTCTTCTTAGCTGGTTTCACTGGACAGTCCCGAAGAAAGTGTCCTGAGTTTCCGCAATAGAGGCATAATTGCAGCTGCCTTCTTCTTTCCCGCTCTTTCTGGGTTAAAGGTCCTTTCATGCCCTTTATTTGCATGGGTTCCACAGTGTCAGTTCCCTTATTCGAGGTCTGTGGTTTAGAAAACACTCGGGTATCAAATCTGGAACGATCTGCCTTCCTGTTCTGTAGTCTATGGTCCAATTGGACAACTAAGTCAATATAGTCAGAACATTCTTGTGGAGGATTCACAACTTGCGCTAGCACATCCTTGAGCTCTCCACGCAGGCCTCTGTAGAAAAGCGTTATTCTCGTGTCCTCGGGCCATTGTGTTTCCACTATGAGTCTATTGAAAGAGGCTATATAAGTCAAGAGGTCTTGATTACCCTGTCGTAATGAGAGAAGTTCATTGTCCAAGGCCTGCCCTTGTGCATGTCTTGCGAACAGTTTCTCCATGCTGGACTGGAAGGCCTGAAAATCATGTAAAACCGGATCATCCTGGGTGACTAAAGGGATCGACCAATCTGCAGCGCTGCCACTGAGATAAGAAAGCACGAAAGCCACCTTGGCCTGGTCTGTTGGGAATGCAGCTGGTCGACATAAGAAGTGCAGGCGGCACTGGTTGATGAACACTGCGAATTTCTTTGGATCACCAGAAAAGCGTTCGGGCGGAGCCAAGGGCACATTACCGGGCAGATTGATTTGCACTGGATTTGAAGCTGATGCAGAAGGATAACTCCCTCCTGGAACGGGCAAAGGTGTCTGTCCTGCCTGCGTTTGTAACAACTGCCTAGCAAGGTCCTCTGTTCGCTCCTTGGAAATTATCAGTTCTCTTCTTAGAGAGTTCGTTTCCTGACGAGCTGCATGTACTTCTGCTCTTAATTCCCCAAGCAAATGGGCTAGTTGATCAGTGTCTGAGGTTTCCATTGCACCTGGGTAGGAGTTTTGTGGTGGGCTTCGCGTTCTGTAAAGCTCACCTGATTCCCACGGAGGCGCGGGTCTTGGCAGGAAGGTGTCTGTGACTCGAAAAGTGATGTGCAGGACTCGATTGGCTTCTGGGGTCGAACCTCTTCGCACTGTGTGTCGAACTCGAAGGGTGAGGTTTCTGCAGGTGAAAGAATATGGGGATTAAAGGTCTGGGTTGTTGACTGTCCCTATCTCTCTCTCTCTCTCTCTCTCTTCCCAGCTTGTCTGTAGAGCCCCCCTCCCAGGTCAACGTGCTCACCTTAGATAGGTGAATGCTGGGCTCTCCATCTGCGTCTAGTGCAGGGTGCCGTTGCCAGTTCCTTCACTGGTGAAACATTGGCCTCTTGACTTCAGAGGATGGTTACCGTCGTTGTCTGCACGACCGGTAAGTTTCTGGACACCTTTTGTCTTTATAGTCTTTTAATGCGTGGCAGTGAAGCGCCTGGAAATTCGTAAGTATGGCAAGCGCTCTAACTGTCTCTTTCCTTGCAGATTAGTTCGTGTTGAAGAGACGCCGGAGTATTCGCAGGCGTTTGATTGCGACGAGCGTGATGGGCGTGAGTAAGTACCTGCTTAATGTCTCTTTCTTTGTCTTTACAGGCGACGATGCAGAATGAAGAAATCCGGAATTCGCCGCGTGCCGGTAAGTGTAACAATGCTGTTGTCTTTGCAGGTGAAGATGCAGTGTGAAGAATCCGGAATGCACAGTGTGCCGGTAAGTATAACAATGCTGTTGATCTTTGCAGGCGAAGGTGCAGCGTGAGACACGGCCGCTGCCGATGGATCAGGTGAGTAAGCACTGCGTGTAAAGTTCGTCTTGCTAACCTGTTGTTTCTGGTCTTTTGCAGGTGCTGATGTTGATCGGGTACAGGAATGGTAAGTATAATTCTTGCAGGTTCAGGATCAAAAGAAGAAAGGCTGGAACAGACTCGGTGAGCGTTCTGCTGCAGATGCAGAATAACGCGAAGCATGTTTCATCAATCGGGTGTGGTTTAAATAGCCTTGGAGTGATGAGGCATCTTCTTCCACGGCCCCGCCTAGGAAAGAAAAGAGTTCCTGCTTCCAGAAGAGTTCCAGTGCTGTATCCAGGGAGTGGAGCTGCCCCACCCAGGTAAGAAAGTAGTCCCTGTTCACCGAGGGCTTCTAAGAGGCTGGTAAGTAAGCAGCATGGTCTGCCGCAGGTAAGTCCACCCAAGCACTTTCACACCAATGATGAGCCCGGCGCTTCCAATGCCGGGACCGATGATTCTGATGAGCCTGGTGCCACCGGCGCCAGGACAAGGTCCAAAAGGTCCCGTGGGGACCAGCTGGTGCCTAGGATTAGGGTTAGGGGCCTGCTTCCAAGGACGTTGGGCTGGTCCTGGCTCCTTGGAAGCAGTGATCATGACAGTTCTCCCCTTTTAGGTTCATGATATCCTTATTCATGGCATTTCGTCTCTGGGTGTCATTCTCAGGTTGTCATTTCTTCTACTTGTACGTCAGTCGGGGTCTTTGTGACGTCACCATTCATCTTCCATTAAGACCTTTTTGGTTTCTTCCGGGACTGTACTTAGGCAATCTTCATTTCGTCTCATTTGCTGGTAAGGTTTCCTTAATGGATACCTTACTGTCCATGGTTTTCTTGGTATTGGTACTTCAATAGGTGTTGCTCTTCTGATAGGTACTGGGCAGAGCCCTACTGCGGCTCTCTGCTGATTTATCTGTTCATCATACGTCACATATTTTGGTGTGAGCGTTCCTGGTACTTCAAAATGGGCGACTGGAGTGCAGGTTTTATTTGGGACCTCCTCTACACAAGTGCACAATGTACCTTCCAGTACAGTGCACGTGGGTCTTCCTGTCATTTCTATAGGCCCTTAATACTCTCGAAGGATTTTGTAGGAGAAGTGCAGATGTGCCTTGGACAGGGGTAGTGGCAGTTTATCTTTTCATGTATTTGTAACCCTTTCCTAACCCCTCTGGATCTGATCGAACTAGAAGGTCTGCAAAGGAGCTTCGACCCATTGGAATAGTGGGACTAACTATTCTCAGCACCTTCATCTGTGCCCTGAAGCCTGCTACAGTGAAGCTGGCCTGACCCATCCACCAGGATCAGAGAAATCGCCACTGTCCATTTGGGTATCAACACTGTAACTTCGTTGCTGAAAGCCGCAGAGCCGCGAGATTGCTGCATTTGAACCTGCAACCGAATTGGACCCAACTGCTGTAGTTTGGTCTGGATTGCACCAGGGGTCAGTGAGTAATTGCAACCCTGACCGGTGGCCCCTAGAGCATCCATCAATTTTTACACATGAGTGGCCCCTCAGGGCCCCTCTCCTTTCCACAGATGGCCTGAGCTATTGAACTATTTCCAACTCTTGGAACCTCTTCTGCCCTTTCCGGGAGACCCTCCACGAATAGTGGGAACTTATTCTGCATCCCGTCACCCACCTTCCTGAGCTGCTACGGACCCTTCAAGAGACCCCTATTTCGCCCATCTGCACTACCGCGTGCACCAGCATTGCATTTGAGCAATAGGCTCCCCTCATCTTAGGTACTGGACTGCTTTTCAGTTATGGTTGTGATTACTGCAGTATTGCTTAAAGACTCTTTACACTACCTGCTTCCTTCCCTTTTCTAGGTTGTGGACCCATTTCGTGATTAACCCTTTAGGCCCCTTGGTTTTGTATATATGTATTTTAGTAAGATTGTATTGGTTTAAAAGTGTTACTGTTAATAACTTTTGTGTTTAAACTCAAAGGCCTTTAATTAATGTACTTATATTTTTAATATATATATATATATACACCTGACTGTGAGTGATTTGTAAGTGTCCTTTACTCTGTGTGCTCATTGAGGTCTTTCAGTCACCCTCACTCCTCCTGAGACCTAGTTTCGACCGCCGCCAAGCTACCTTGATTGGTCTGGCTTGTCAAGAAGGTTACCCTGTTCCAAGAAACTAGGCTGACCTTCTGAACCTCTTCCCTCCAGGTCAGAGTTCAGAAATCCATCTTAACACATATCACGCAGTTTTACAATGTCTATCAGGTGCCGTGTTTCTGCTTTCTTTCCTGTTTGTCTGGCTCGTTTGTTGGATCGATCCTTACCCCTAATTTATGGTAATGGGTGATTGCTGCCAAATGGTATGCAGCCCATGCTCTGGTCTTGTGATTGCGCCGTGCTCACCCAACGAATGATCTCACTGGCTCCCTTCTCTGCTCCCTTTGCAGTCCTTCCCTGAAATTAACAAATGTGTCCCAAGAGGCCTTGTACCTCTTTGCCGTATTTGAAGCGAGGGCTGTACCGATGAGGGGGGTCAGATCTTGCCAACTGCACCCCATAGCCGTTCTCCGGACTGAGTCATCCTCTCCCTAGCATCTGGCCTTGTCTCTATGAATTATTCCAACTATAAACGAGAGAGACCGTCAGTCGCTATGTTGTTAACCCCAGAGATGTGTCTAGCCCGAACCTCTGTGTTTAAACTTAGTAGGCTTGCTGTCAATTCTATGAGTAAGCATAGTACCCTACCACTGCTTGAGCATCCCTTGTTTATCATCTGTACCACTGCTGGGTTGCCTGACCATAAAATGATCCTTTTATTCCTGAGCTGGTCCTCCCACAGTTGAGAGGCTACTAAGATGGGGAACAGTTTCAGAAGCTTGATGTCTACTGCGAGGCCCTCCCTATGCCAATTGTCAGACCACGGCTGTGCACACCAATCAATCTCCAACATTGCCCCAAAACCGTGCTTGCCAGATACTTCAGTGAAGAGCCTTATGCTTTCGTTGCTTGCCCACTGATCTCTCCAAAGAAGTACACCGTTAAATGTGTCCAGCAACATGTTCCACATTTTTAAATCCTCTTTTGTGTCTGTGCCCAGCCGTACGTGCTGTGCTGCATGTTGCAGTCCTGCTGTTTTGATAGATATGCTCCTTGCAAACACCCTTCCGGCTGGCATCACCTTCCTTGTAAAATTCAGTTTTCCTGCTTACGGCTGCAGTTCCGTCAGCGTTGCTTTGTTCCTCCCAGCAATGCACCAATTGCCTCCTTTAAGTCTGTGACCTTATTCCCTAGTAGTCTGGTCTTGCCCTCGAACGCATCTATTTCTATTTCCAAAAATGTCAATCTGTTGAGGGGACCTATTGCTTTCCCTACTGCTAGCGGCACTCCCAGTTCCTTAGACAAAAGCACACACTGTTCCTTTAGCTCAATGCACTCTGTCCCGTAGTCCAAGTCATACACAACTCTTCCCACCCTAGTCCTCTGCTTCAGAGCCCATTCCAAGAAGATGCCCATTTAAAAAAAAAAAAGAGCGCAAGAGATTGAACCTCCCATTGGCAGTCATCTATCATAATATTACATCCCCTCAAATTTGAAACCCGGCACATTGTAATTTTCTTGACTGATTGGCAAGAGTCTGAAGGCTGATTCGATAGCTGCTTTTCCTAGGAGAGCCCCCTTCACATGACGCGTAGATCACCCTGCATAACTCCTCATCCAGGCCCTCATTTATTGACTCACCAGCCGGGAATCAGAGGTGGTGGATGATACAAAACTGCCCTTTTTCCTTTTTCGGTGCTACGCCCAGAGGAGAAACCAAATTATTTATGGGAGGGATGGAAAATGGACACGCAACTCTATCTAGTAACAGCTCCTTATCACTTTTTTTGTCCATTTTGTGTCTCACTACCTCTGGTTGTGCTTTTGTGGACTTGATGTTCTCTGCCTCGATGGGCCCAATGGTCCCTGAGCAAGGAGTAATAAAACCTCTTGAGAAATAAATAAGTAAATAAATAAACCTTCCCAAATTATCTTTGCATCTGTGAGGTTGTGGTAAAAATTAAGCAGCAGGAGCATTCTGTTCAGTTCTATCGGGGAGGGCAGTGCCCTTGTGCTTCCTAACCTAGCCTCATTAATTGCGCTTCAGTGACTATTTTTGTTTTTTGCCCGAGGACTTCTTTCCGGTTCTACACGAGCCTGTGCTGTGTGCACCTGGACATTTGGAACATGCATGTTTGAATCTACACGTCTTGCTAAAAAGGGCAAGACCTTTGCTCAAATTTCCAGCATGTCGCTTGCTCACCATGTTGAAAGCTGGACCTATTATTCCAGTAGAAGCGCCCACAAAAGGACCCCCTTCTCCTATCACTATATGCCCATTTCTCCTTCCTATAAAAGGGTTTCTCAGACTGTACTCTGCTCCCAAACTCCTTAGTGGCCACCATTTCCAATATGAAGCCTGTGCCATTCACCTCGTCCCAGGACATTGTGGGCCAAATCTGCATTTTTAACCTGAAACCTCTGTCATACTTACGCCATGCGTCCCTGCCATAAGTTAAATAAGCATCATGTTTTTATTGCTCATTCGTCCATAGTGCTCCAGTGTCCCCAGGGTATTTTTCCACAATGATGGATGCCAGCATCCTGAAACCCGCTAGCCAGTTATGTAGGGTTTCCTCTTTCTTCACCCTGTCCCTCTACTTCTTCTCCTTATCCTTTTCTGACAACTGTCTTTTATCCAAACCCGTTTGTTCTATCTTAAGCAGCGTGAAAATGTCTATGAATTCTTTCTGCCATATCCTTTCCTTGATGTGAACAGGGATGGGTCACACTAATGCGTTCCCTTTTGCCCTGATGGGTGCAATCCCTGGTATGCCCCTCCCATAAACGTTGCCACTGCTGGCGCCGCCCCCCTGACATTGGCGGTTACCTGGCATCAGCTGCAGTGTCTGCAGGTATGGTACTTCCCCATGTGCCATTGCACTTTCCTGCTGATTCAATGTAGTGGCGCTAACCCCCCAGGCTTCCCCCGTTTTGTCTGCCCCCAATGGCATTGGTTAACTGTCACTGCATTTTCCCCTAAATGATAAAACGCATTAACATTGCCACACAGCAGTTGCCCATCACTACCCCCGATCCCATGCTTGCAAGCACTGTAGTACAACATCTTTCATTTTCTGCCAGAGTGGGTGCAAGTCCCTGCTTTCCTCCTCTGTGAGGACAGTGAGGTTCTGGGGCAAAGTGACAAAAGCAACAATAGCTCTTAGTGACTGCAGCAGGTAGTGGGACTTCTTCAAGAAGTCCATAATGTGAGGACATATGGACAGGGTGGAGTCATAGATAAAACCAAGGTTATTTTTCTCACCGGATGGCGTAGGTACAGGACCCAAAAAGGACAGCTGGAATGAAATAGGGGAAACAGCAGCAGGGGTCTAATAAATATTATCTCACCCTTACTGGCATTAAGGCGCACATTGTTGGATGCCCACCATTCCTAATTCGCACATACACAGTCTGCAATAATCAAGATAGGACAGGAGAGGATGTAACACACAGCTTGAAGCTTGTCATTCATATAACACTTAAAGTTAGATAGCAATGTAGAAATTAGTTGCCAAGGATCAAATATACGGTGCTTGATCTTTAGGCCAATGATAGGTCTGGCAGCCTTAATTCGAATTACCTGCAGTGGGCTGTGAAAGCACGTGGGGAAATTAAAGAAGAGGCTGTTGCAATAGTACAGCCTACCAAGTACCATTGCTCTACACACGTTCAGCTTCTAGGTAAACGTAAGAGGAGGACGAGAAGAATGGTTTACGCACAATAAGCCTGAGACAAAATTCAATAGACACATACATATGTTAATTGCGGGAAGGAGGTCTTCAAAGGAGATTTTGCAGACACCAGCACTGTGGTGTCAATTTGCAGAATAGTCACAGTGCATAAGACACCTTTCTGGTGCACATGGTGTACCACACCATCAGCGTCTCTATTCACCCTGCCACCCCTGCTAGCACACCATCACAGGTGCCAACTGCCATTTATACTAGACAGGGGGCTATGAAAGGGCAAGGCAAGTGCCATAGGCCAATGCATGTATTATTGCACACCAATATGTAACAATACGCCTATATGTGTGCACATGTAGTGCACTTACAGAAGTGCCTAACAACTGTTTACCTGCAGCTATTTGTAATATTTGTATTTAGTTTTGTTTTTTATCCAGTACGTATTTTGTTTCCCAATGACTCCATTTCATAATACCTCAGATTACAAACACTTTATGCTCCCACTACATTATGGACAATTACTCTACACACATTACTACTATGATCATTCTTGCCTTGCTCCGACATTACCTATAATTATAAAAAACATACTACTACTGCATGCTCCCCAGAATCTAGCCACTGACTACAACACAATTAAATGCATAACAAGTACATATCATACACAGTCAACTAAAGAAACTCATCCCCACCCCCATGCAATTGGCATTATGTCCATGGACACCAAAATTGACCACGGGCCCGGCAGGATTTTCAACCCCTTTTTCACCTATAAATACAGCTCTACATTAACTTCCTTCCACTTCCCTACCATTTCTATGCCCTCCTTCAGTCATCAAATAACCCCAAATCTGTTTCCCAAGCTGTCCGTTCAGTACGCTGGCTGCAAACTACCCCTTGGGCAGCTACGGCACATGCCCCGCCTTGTTCATCCTACAAAAACAGCCCCATATCATCTTTTTTCCACTCGCCCGCCCTTCTCAGCCCGTCTCTCCACCACCAAATGACCACAAATGTGTTTTCCAGGTGCTTTCAAGTTGTACGCCATCTAAAAATGTTGAGAACCCCCTCTAATGTTGCCCCCTCTTGGCACAATCCCACCAAACTTTTGCAAAAACATTCATATCTAAGAGTACAATCATTTTGCAAACTGATGTGCAGATTTGTCAAATGGCACCACATTTGTAAGCCTTTCAGATATGTTGGAAACCCCTCTCTAATTTTGTTCCCTCTTGACAAAACAGCATCACACAAATTTCATGCAGTTTCATTGAGTGGTGCCAAAGTTATAAGCCATTCAAGAACTGCTCTTTACCAACCCTGTAATGCACAAATAAGCATAGTTGCCCCTGAACATCAAAGATGTTTGTAAACATCACCGGACTGCCTCTGGCTGTTTGCGGACATTGGGGGAAAAACCCTTGTTTTGGGCTTCTTAAGGCCATATACCATCCAATCGTCATCACCCCTCACCTCCCCAGAGATTGTTTCATCAGTTTCACAAGTGCAATGTTGTCTTTTTTTATATGTTTTTACCACATTGTTCGCGGACAAGGGTGTATCCAACATGGTGGGCGTTCTCCAAAAATGTCACGTACCTCACGCTCTTCACCATCCAATCAGCGAGTGCGTCCCATGTCTGCGAACATCGCTCCCGCAGTCCGTGGACTGAACAGGGAAGTTAGTTTGCGGACTGAACCCAGATATCACTAATTTGTTTTGGCCTACTTTTTGATCATTTTTTTAAAAACTACTGGACGGATTTACAACAAATGTACAAAAGCACGCTTTTGGGGCCAAGCCGCCGCTCCTGTCACAAATTTGGTGAAAATCTTTCCAGCGGTTTGGACTGTAGACTTGAACAAATTATTTTTCCATTGCGTCTATGGGAAAAACCTCAAATTTTGGAACCTCCCCAATAACTTTGCCCCCTCCCTTAACAGAACATCACCAAACTTCTCAGGACCGATCAGATGGCCATATACTTTTCTGCATTCGTCCAGGGGAGGTGAAGTTATAAGCCGCCCAAAAAGTGCTCATCCTATCTGTTGAGCACCTTAACCATAACTACAGGGCTGCTACTGCATATATATATCGATGGTGATGAAGGGCCTAAGAGTGATGCACATCTATCGTTTCTCTGCCTTCGAACTGCGAGTCGGGTGGGGGTCACGAGGACCACACTTGGACCTCCGTCTTCCCAATTTCGGCATCTGTTTTTTACTACTAGGGTTTCTTTTCTTCAAATTACTTGTATGCTGCATGATGCTAACATGCACTGCGACACTAGCATACTTTTTTTTATATGGGAACAGCCCCCTCCCGCGAGGTCCACATGGGCACAGGTTATCCCAATGAAGCTCAAAGCTACATTTTGCATTGTGAGCGGTAAACACAGGTGTTCAATTTCTTTCACTTTTCCTTTGACCATTCAGCCCGCGCGGTGCACGCCACTTGTCTTCACTCGGTGCGCACGGTTACTCCTTTTACACTCATATTCTTTTGCATCAAACTAACTGCAGCTAGGTGCTGAACAAATCTAACCGTAGGTTTGCTGTGGGTACACGCCGCCTCGCGGAGTTGCTATCTCAAAAGGGAATAAACAACAGTTAGTCGTGCACGCACCAGTTGCTAACACAATACCATTTCCAGAGGGATTACTTTTGTTGACACTAGAGCTTTTTGTTACTGGAGATAAGGATTAAGACTGAAGATTTCATTTCAACAACACTCTCGACCTTGTTGACACAAGAACATTTTCGTTGACTGGAGTTATAAATGAGAACATTGTTTCCCCAACACAAGAACTTACAGACTGATTTTCATTACAAGCTGTGCACTGCTACAGCAAAGTAGACTGGTGAGCTGGGGAATAGTGCTTCTTCTACATAGTCAATCATTCTAGTCTACAGTAGTCTTTTCTGGTTATGTGTCGCATCCAAGTCTCCTTCATTGCAAGAACATGGAAGACCACAATCAATAGCGCAGTTATCCTCTGTCTGCTCACACCACTATAGCCTTTGGAGGCAAGTGTGAGTGCCAGTAGTTCAGTGCCACGCACATTTGGTTTCTAAGGTGGTGTGGACACTACTCTGTAATCCAGTATACTTCCGCTGCACACACATATCAGGTAGGTCTGCGTGCTTCCCTGCGAGACACAAGGTAAGTGTTTCACATGTGATGCCCACCTTCACTGCCTTGGAATACAATGTCACAAGGTAACTCCCAGATGCCCCAAAGCCAACGGGGAAGCTAAGAGGTTCAGTCAAACCATCGAGAAATCTTTGCAGATAGTTGAACAATGGCAGGCAGACCCTGAACCGGTGCTGTACCAGTTCTTCAGGGAATATTGTACATCACGGCCAATTAAGAGAGGATGTTCTGTGTCCATCGTGTTGCCTGGCAGGACAGTCTCAAGCACCATCCGGGCACACATGTGCTGGGCACCGACTAGACCTCAGATGACGCCCATTGAAAACAAAAGATGATCAATTGACATCTGAGTTAGTGAGTGCGGATGGGTTTGCCGATCTCCCACCCAGGGAGGTGATCAAGTGCTTTTCCAAGATCACCATCTCAATGAGAAGTTTCGACCACCACATTACTCTGAACCCTAGATCGTAATATGCCACAAAGAGACCACGATCAAATGCAGGTGTCTTGCAATGCGCCGTCATTTATGCAACAACTTCCAGACATAAGGAATAACTGCAAAGCCCAGCCAACAGGGCTAGATGACATGGAGGGCACTGCCTCCACAGAGCCCGAGGTTGTCCCTAACATTCACCTGCCGTGCACCACAATGCTGATTCTGTCCGTAACACAAGAGTGAGTGCTGCTGCGTACTGTTGCAGGGACCATTGAAGAAGACAGATCCAACATCCAGGATGGTTGTAGAACTATAATACTCAAAATATGAATGACTCAGATGTGTGAGATCGTATGAGCAAGTTGGGAGGAATGTTGTTAGGAGTTGAGTTGCTCCCCACTACATGACCTTCTCGTTTACCCGTATGCCCACGCATCCACACAGTGGGCATCTGATCTCAGACGCACCGGCATAAGTAAATAAAAGGGGTGTCCCTGCGCAAGCGCGGGCTCGCCTGAATGCGAAACATCAGCGTGAGTCTCGCTCATTAGCAGCGCTGCGCTGGCTCACTCATGCAAGCCTCCAGTTCATCTAGAGAGTGTAAGAGTGTCTGCAACGCCTTTGTCTTTTTTTACAGGACATTTCTACACTGTCTTACAACTCTAGCTGCCTTCTTTTCTCTGTCACTGTCTCACATCCATAGATTTTACACCCCATGCCAGTTCCTGGTGGATTGCGTGCTCTGCGATGGCTCCTGTTATATAGCTCTTCTTTATCATTGCTTGCTGTTGATGTTTGATCTCTGTTGAGTGTAGCTAGATATGAAGATGACTTACCACTCCACTGTTAATCACCACAGAAAGTGTTCTGGACCTGACCTGTTGAAGTCTGGAAGTTAATCATGGACTGATCAAGGATTGTTCCATTGCGTTGGCCTTGGCGGGTGATCGCAATTCCCTTCCCCCATATAGCTTGTCGCTCTCATCTCGGCTTGTCCATGACCTTTTGGGTGACTGAGTCCATGCAATTATTTTCTTCAGGGTTTGAATGATACTAAAGTTCCACCATGGCATTGATCTATGTGCAAGACGCTGCAGCAACCACACATCAGATGCTTTGCCTCGTGCTCCCATTCGGAAGGTGCTACGTGTAGAAATAGTGATATAGATATTTGAGGTCCCTTGTGCCTTCCATGACCCTCTGTTATCGTCTCCAAGTTCCTGGCCTTCCCTTGAGTTTAATGCTGCCAGATTAACGGGCATGTTACTATTGGCATAAATGTAAGTATCTGGTAACAGATAAAGGCAATATCCTCCACCTAGCCTTTAATAATCGATCCGCACTTGTGGAGCGGCATGCTTGCGAAAAGATGATCCCACGTGCCTGGAAATCCTCCAGTTCCTTCTGTATTGATGATTGGGTGGAGAGGGACATTTTCAAGCACAGAGGGGAATCTGATAAATTCAATGACATATGGGAATTGTTCCTGGAAGTATATGGATGATGTGCTTATGGGATGTGTTCTTTGAAATGTTTCATGGATGTGATTTTGGTTTCCCTACTAGTATTATAATAGGGTCCTGTTGTATAGATTGAATGCCTGGTTCCATGATGTATGATGTGTTGTTTTGTTTTCCTCGTTTTTATTTCTCTCTCATCTTGGCGTCATGGTCACCCTGCTTGCTGTAGCCTGACCGCTCTATCGTTTGCTTGCACTGTTTCCGATGGTTATGTTTTTATTGAAATACTGTTGTTGCATCTTATCTTTGTTATTGGTACTTAAAATACAATTTTGAAACTGGAATAATCATTCCGCTCTGATGCAAGAGTTCCAGAAAACAAAGCCTATGGCCAATTTCACAAGAAAGTTCAGATATCCCTACAATAAAAAATGTGGAGAAGGCAACTGAATGGCAGTCAACATCAACTGGTATCCATTCACCAACACAATGTACCCATCACCTTTTCATCACGTAAGTAGATGATTGAAGCAACGCAATCGTAATCGACATCAACCGGCATCCATTCACCAACACAACTTACCCATCACCTTTTCATCAGGTAAGTAGATGAATAGAGCAACTGAATGGCAATCAAAATCAACCGGTATCCATTCACCAACACAACCTACCCATCACCTTTTCGTCATCTAAATAGATGATTGAATCAAATGAATGGCAATCAACATCAACGGGTATCCATTCACCAACACAACCTACCCATCACCTTTTCGTCAGGTAAATAGATGATTGAATCAAATGAATGGCAATCAACATCAACTGGTATCCATTCACCAACACAATGTACCCATCACCTTTTCATCAGGTAAGTAGATGATTGAAGCAACGCAATCGTAATCGACATCAACCGGCATCCATTCACCAACACAACTTACCCATCACCTTTTCATCAGGTAAGTAGATGAATAGAGCAACTGAATGGCAATCAACATCAACCGGTATCCATTCACCAACACAACCTACCCATCACCTTTTCGTCAGGTAAATAGATGATTGAATCAAATGAATGGCAATCAACATCAACGGGTATCCATTCACCAACACAACCTACCCATCACCTTTTCATCAGGTAAGCAGATGATTGAATTTAACCAGACTCACATTTATTCAGTTTCATTGTTTTCTTTTAATACGTAACTTTAAAATTCCTCCAATTGTTGAACAAAACACTATATGACAGCACACATACATTTGAATACACATTAAAATTGCCCTAAGAAATATTGCCTTTGTGCTTACTATTTAAATCTCTTATTACGGAATACAACATCCATTTGCATTTAATAATTATACACCATGTGTAAACATTATCTGCCGGATTCATTAATGCTCATCCTGTTACATGCTCAATCTGTGATTGGATTCTGTAATAAAGCCTGGAGGATTATCCAAGTAGACGCAAGGTGATAACACCAGACCGTAATGTCCCAACAGCAACCGAGAAGCCTTCCCCTCCGTAGAGCAAGCATTTCTTCACACAATCAAATATTATGTATTTTTATATAAAGCAATATTCACCATTTTCATGGCGTATTGGTTCTGCTGTAAGTCGTCTTGTGAGCGAGACACAGTTCTTTCAAGTTGCTTAACGTTGTGGAGTTTGGTGGAGCTTCTGGTCAGAGTCTGGACCTTCTATGACTTCTTGGCGTCTTTGTTGGTGTAATGTATTGGCTAAGCCTAGTCAACTTGGCCAAACCCTGTCATCCTCTTTAATACCTGGCCTCTTGCTTAATGTAATGCAAGATATCTTCCAGATGCTGATGCATGTAATCAATGTAGAATCTGTTAGGATTAATAAAAACAATTATTATGCAGCTTCTAATGTGTAGCAGATAAAAAAAAGGAGTTTAATTAACTGCATCCAAACAATAACTCCAGCAGTGCACAACATAGACACAGAAAGTGATTTTACTAGAAAGGAATTTGAAAAGCGTGTCACAGCTTTGATTAAGTGCTGCAATGACAGCTGGAATTCTGCTTTGTGCTGACTGAAGCAGCAGGAATTGTGACGTCACAACGGAAGCGTAATAACTGACTACAGCGATGTAGTGATTTGATTTTGACATTTCTGCACCCGGGAAGGGCACTCAGTCAATTAGGTGGATGGAACAGCAGGCGAGAATACACATTCCCTGGCCGCTGTTCCAGCCACCTGAGGCGTACACCCAAAAGATACCTTTCGCCCAAGAATACTAATCTGGAGAGTGGAACCATCAGTAGGAATTTCTAGGAAGATTGAAATGTGCGTCTTGGCTCATTGAGCGTCAGCCCTTCATAACAAAACGTATCAATGAATCCTTCTCTACTGGCACCATCCCTACCAACCTTAAACAATCCTGGGTATTCCCTCTCCTAAAAAAAACTACTCTTGACACATCTACACCTACCAATTATAGGCCAATCACTGCAGAGCCCTTCCTTCTAAAAATTCTGGATAAGGTAGCTTATATACAAATCCAAAAGCACCTGGAACTACACCAAATACTAGGAAACAGACAATCAGGCTTCCATCCCCAACATGGAATGAAGAAAGCCCTCATCAATCTCAAGATCCAAGTTGATGAGCTTAGAGATAATGGCAAATCATCCCTACTCCTCCTCCTAGATCTCTCAGCTGCGTTCGACCTTGTTGACCACACTATTCCATGCAACCACCTTGGCACATTAGCACACATTTCTGACGATGCTATCACCTGGATTAGATCCTTCTTAAATGGCAGAACAATGAGGGTCTTCTCGACTCTAGCAGCTGCCGACCGCATACCCATCACCTGCGGTGTGCCTCAGGGTTCTTGCGTCTCACCCACACTCTACAATATTTTTACCAAGCCCCTTTTCGATGATCTGGATCATCTCGGTATCACCTACACTAACTATGTAGATGATACCCAGATCCTCCAGCGCTTTCAGGGGATTATGAAAAGGATTTAGCCTTGGTGAATAGAGTGTACATCATCATCCAAGCATGCATGGCCACACAGGGTCTATGCCTGAATGATGTTAAAACCGAACTCATCATCCTGAGCACCCGCTCTAACCTAAAAAAACTAGGATCTGACTATTCCGCATTCATAATTGATGGCAACAGTATCAAAGTAGAACATGAGGTAAAAACACTAGGCTTCTATCTCGATTCAAACCTCTCATTTACCAAAGAGATCAATTCCCTAGCATCCTCCACGGCTTACATGTGCAAACTCATTCGCACCGGCAAGCCATTTCTCACTGACAGCAGCTGCACCATCTTGGCCAGAGCCCTCATCCTGTCTCGCCTGGATTACTGCAATGCCCTCTATTTAGGATCAACTAAAGCTACCATCAGAAGAATACAAGCATTACAAAATAATGCCCTCAGAGCGGCACTAGGCATTTCCAGAAGAGATCACATCTCCGAGAGCAGCCGACAAAACAAATGGCTACCAACCAATGACAAAATCCTCCTAAACATTTTGTTGCTCACCCACAAATCTCTCAACAATGCTGCTCCCAGCTACCTGGCCAAGAGATTCCATAATCAGACCTCCCTGAGACCACTCAGATCAGCTAACAGATATTCCCTCTCCAGGCCTAGTTTCAAATGCTCCACAATCGGAGGCAACAGCTTCCCTGTGAAAGCAGCCAAACTGTGGAATTCCCTGCCTCCCACACTGAGATTAGACCAATCTTACCAAAACTTCAGATCTAACATCATTATGTGGCTGAGTTAGGAACTTTAAAAAGAAGTCTCACTGCTGCGTTCTGTGCCTTCTGAAGGCAAGACTGTTGCTTATCGGAGATACCTGCAAGCAATGCATTGCCATAATCTAATCTAGAATAGATCAGGGATCCGAGCACTGGAGCATGATCTTGCTGGGGAACGAAGGGAAGGGCAAGGCGGTAAAAGGTGACGCGAGTAAAACACTGCCTACACCTTGGCTCCAATCTGTTGTTCACTACCAAGAATGGACTGTCATATACACTCCAGATTTGTAACCTTTGAGGCAAATGTCAGCCGGAAGCCAATGAAACTGGGGGGCAAAGCACATTTAGCTTGATCAGCCGTGAGATGTTAGTGACCAAGCAGAATCACCTCAGTTTTAGTGGGGTTCAACCAGTAACCAACCTCTTCTAAACTTTGTGCTACCTTTTATTGTGACTCTACTGTCTTGTTGACTGCAACATAAATCTGGGTATGATCAGCGTACAAGGGAAAACTCAAATCGTATTTCCTGAAGATACCCATCAGTGGCTGTAGGTATAAGCTAAACGGTAATGGAGAAAGAGAAGATCACTGAGGAACTCCACAATTCAAGGGTATTACACCTGAAAGGTAGCCCTCCAGTTTAACTCGCTGAACCCGATTAGCAAGAAAACATCCAAACGATTGTAGTGCCTGGGCCGATACTCCTCCCAGTGATGCTAATCGAGATAGCAGGATTCCATGATCCACTGTGTCGAAGGCCGCCGGAAGGTCTGGCATCACTAATATGGATGAAAAACCATTGTCAGCTGTTCCGAGGATGCCGTCCCAAACCGCCAGCATGGCGATCTCAGTTCCCTGAGTTGGACTAAATCCCGACTGAAATGTATTAAGCAGTGCATGTTTTTCCACATGTGTCTGAAGCTGGCAAGTTACAACATTTTCCAGAATTTTGGCTGGTCAAGGAAGACCGGCCACTGGATAGTAATTTTGCAGATCATCAATATCAAGCAAAGGCTCATTTAGTAGTGGTGAGACCGTGGATAGTTTCAATTCCGCCGGAACATTGCTTTGGTCTAAGGAGTGGTTGACAAACACTGTGATAAATGGGTCAATAGAAGTGTGCTACTGCCCGCGAGGTAATATCTGTCCTGGATTCTGGGACCCTAGGCGGCTGATCAGTCTTCTACTGGATAATGGTGATTCTCTCCATTAAATGCATTGATTTGTGCCAAAGATGGAGTAGGACGCACGGTCAAGCAAGTAGGCTGAAGGAACTTCGAAATAGTCGAGAAAAGCTCTCTGGGTTTGTTCAGAGCAGAGTGAATTTCTGAGTGGAGAAACTCAGATTTGGCCTCAGAAATGGCAATTGTGTATCTTTTAGTGGCATGTTTCACATCATGGATGGAAAGAGTGTTTCTACATTTCCTCCATTGTCTTCCTAGTTTCCGTTGGTGTTGTTTCAGCAACGCTAGAGATGGGGAATACCATGGGTTTTACTGTTTCTTGAGAGATCTGGATTTGTAAGGACCGTATGTCTCACAAATGAGGTCCACCTCATTCGTCCAGTGTTAAAAAAACTCATGGCATCCTAGTGAAGTGTTAATGGATTCCAGGGTATAGGGCTAGTTTCAGCTCTGGAATCAGAAGAAGGTCTTATGTCCTATGGCGATTAGACAAGTTCTTTACTTGACCAGTAGTGCTGTCATTTTCTTATTAAAAGGCGGTAGGGATGTCACAACTATCCTGAAGTAGGAGAATGAGTTACCGGCTTTCATAGCGGTGTTGTAGGATACCATATATTATTGATCTGAATATTGAGAAGGAAGCACAAAGATGCAGACAGGTGCAATAGTTAGAATAACAAGAAATCATCATCTCCCCTCCAAATATTTAATGCATTTCTCCATCAACACCACCCTTTCATCCTAAGTTGTCTGCTCAATATCTATCCATTTTAACACAGACCGTCTTCGCAGCTATGGGTCAGCTATGGGTCACAGACACAGGGGTCAGGATGGTTGAGAATGGGTCAGGTATGGGTCACAGACACAGGGGTCAGGATGGTTGGAGTATGGATCAGCTATGGGTCACAGACACAGGGGTCAGGATGGTTGGAGTATGGATCAGCTATGGGTCACAGACACAGGGGTCAGGATGGTTGGAGAATGGCTGGGATGGGTCACAGACACAGGGGTCAGGATGGTTGTTGTATGGGTCAGCTATGGGTCACAGACACAGGGGTCAGGATGGTTGGAGAATGGCTAGGATGTGTCACAGACACAGGGGTCAGGATGGTTGGAGTATGGGTCAGCTATGGGTCACAGACACAGGGGTCAGGATGATTGGAGAATGGCTAGGATGTGTCACAGACACAGGTGTCAGGATGCTTGGAGTATGGGTCAGCTATGGGTCACAGACACAGGGGTCAGGATGGTTGAGAATGGGTCAGGTATGGGTCACAGACACAGGGGTCAGGATGGTTGGAGAATGGCTAGGGAGTGTCACAGACACAGGGGTCAGAATGGTTGGAGTATGGGTCAGCTATGGGTCACAGACACAGGGGTCAGGATGGTTGAGAATGGGTCAGGTATGGGTCACAGACACAGGGGTCAGGATGGTTGGAGTATGGATCAGCTATGGGTCACAGACACAGGGGTCAGGATGGTTGGAGTATGGATCAGCTATGGGTCACAGACACAGGGGTCAGGATGGTTGGAGAATGGCTAGGATGTGTCACAGACACAGGGGTCAGGATGGTTGGAGAATGGCTGGGACGGGTCACAGACACAGGGGTCAGGATGGTTGTTGTATGGGTCAGCTATGGGTCACAGACACAGGGGTCAGGATGGTTGGAGAATGGCTAGGATGTGTCACAGACACAGGGGTCAGGATGGTTGGAGTATGGGTCAGCTATGGGCCACAGACACAGGGGTCAGGATGGCTGTAGTATGGGTCAGCTATGGGTCACAGACACAGGGGTCAGGATGGTTGGAGTATGTGTCAGCTATGGGTCACAGACACAGTGTCAGGATGGTTGGAGAATGGCTGGGATGGGTCACAGACACAGGGGTCAGGATGGTTGTTGTATGGGTCAGCTATGGGTCACAGACACAGGGGTCAGGATGGTTGGAGAATGGCTAGGATGTGTCACAGACACAGGGGTCAGGATGGTTGGAGTATGGATCAGCTATGGGTCACAGACACAGGGGTCAGGATGGTTGGAGTATGGATCAGCTATGGGTCACAGACACAGGGGTCAGGATGGTTGGAGGATGGCAGGGATGGGTCACAGACACAGGGGTCAGGATGGTTGGAGTATGGATTAGCTATGGGTCACAGACACAGGGGTCAGGATGGTTGGAGAATGGCAGGGATGGGTCACAGACACAGGGGTCAGGATGGTTGGAGTATGGGTCAGGTATGGGTCACAGACACAGGAATCAGGATGGTTGGAGAATGGCTTGGATGTGTCACAGACACAAGTGTCAGGATTGTTGGAGTATGGGACAGCTATGGGTCACAGACACAGGGGTCAGGATGGTTGGAGAATGGTAGGGATGGGTCACAGACACAGAGGTCAGGATGGTTGGAGAATGGCTAGGATGTGTCACAGACACAGGTGTCAGGATGGTTGGAGTATGGGTCAGCTATGGATCACAGACACAGGGGTCATGTGATTGGAGAATGGCAGGAATGGGTCACAGACACAGGGGTGAGGATGGTTGGAGAATGGCTAGGATGTGTCAAAGACACAGGTGTCAGGATGGTTGGAGTATGGGTCACAGACACAGGGGTCAGGATGGTTGGAGAATGGCTAGGGAGTGTCACAGACACAGGTGTCAGGATAGTTGGAGTATGGGTCAGCTATGGGTCACAGACACAGGGGTCAGGATGCTTGGAGTATGGGTCAGCTATGGGTCACAGACACAGGGGTCAGGATGGTTGGAGTATGGGTCAGCAATGGGTCACAGACACAGGGGTCAGGATGGTTGGAGTATGGTTCAGCTATGGGTCACAGGCACAGGGGTCAGGATGGTTGGAGAATGGCTATGATGTGTCACAGACACAGGTGTCAGGATGGTTGGAGTATGGGTCAGCAATGGGTCACAGGCACAGGGGTCAGGATGGTTGGAGAATGGCTAGGATGTGTTACAGACACAGGGGTCAGGATGGTTGGAGTATGGATCAGATATGGGTCACAGACACAGGGGTCAGGATGGTTGGAGAATGGCTAGGATGTGTCACAGACACATGGGTCAGGATGGTTGGAGTATGGGTCAGCTATGGGTCACAGACACAGGGGGTCAGGATGGTTGGCGTATGGGTCAGCTATGGGTCACAGACACAGGGGTCAGGATGGTTGGAGAATGGCAAGAATGTGTCACAGACACAGGTGTCAGGATGGTTAGAAATGGAGTATGGGTCAGCTATGGGTCACAGACACAGGGGTCAGGATGGTTGGAGAATGCTAGGATGTGTCACCGACACAGGTGTCAGGATGGTTGGAGTATGGGTCAACTATGGGTCACAGACACAGGGGTCAGGATGGTTGGAGTGTGGGTCAGCTATGGGCCACAGACACGGGGGTCAGGATGGCTGGAGTATGGATCAGGTATGGGTCACACACACCGGGGTCAGGATGGTTGGAGTATGGATCAGCTATGGGTCACAGACACAGGGGTCAGGATGGTTGGAGTATGGGTCGGCTATGGGTCACAGACACAGGGGTCAGGATGGTTGGAGAATGGGTCAGGTATGGGTCACAGACACAGGGGTCAGGGTGGTTGGAGTATGGGTCAGCTATGGGTCACAGACACAGGAGTCAGGATGGTTGGAGAATGGCTGGGATGGGTCACAGACACAGGGGTCAGGATGGTTGGAGTATGGGTCAGCTATGAGTCACAGACACAGGGGTAAGGATGATTGGAGTTTGGCTGGGATGGGTCACAGACACAGGGGACAGGATGGTTGGAGTATGGGTCAGCTATGGGTAACAGACACAGGGGTCAGGATGGTTGGAGTATGGGTCAGCTATGGGTCACAGACACAGGGGTCAGGATGGTTAGAGAATGGCTAACATGTGTCACAGACACAGGTGTCAGGATGGTTGGAGTATGGGTCAGCTATGGGTCACAGACACAGAGGTCAGGATGGTTGGAGAATGGCTAGGATGTGTCACAGACACAGGTGTCAGGATGGTTGGAGTATGGGTCAGCTATGGGTCACAGACACAGGGGTCATGTGGTTGGAGAATGGCAGGAATGGGACACAGACACAGGGGTGAGGATGGTTGGAGAATGGCTAGGATGTGTCAAAGACACAGGTGTCAGGATGGTGGGAGTATGGATCAGCTATTGGTCACAGACACAGGGGTCAGGGTGGCTGGAGTATGGGTCAGCTATGGGTCACAGACACAGGGGTCAAGATGGTTGGAGTATGGGTCAGCTATGGGTCACACAGACACAGGGGTCAGGATGTTTGGAGAATGGCATGGATGGGTCACGGACACAGGGGTGAGGATGGTTGTGGAATGGCTAGGATGTGTCACAGACACAGGTGTCAGGATGGTTGGAGTATGGGTCACAGGCACAGGGGTCAGGATGGTTGGAGAATGGATAGGGTGTGTCACAGACACAGGTGTCAGGATGGTTGGAGTATGGGTCAGCAATGGGTCACAGACACAGCGGTCAGGATGGTTGGAGTATGGTTCAGCTATGGGTCACAGACACAGGGGTCAGGATGGTTGGAGTATGGGTCAGCAATGGGTCACAGACACAGGGGTCAGGATGGTTGGAGTATGGTTCAGCTATGGGTCACAGGCACAGGGGTCAGGATGGTTGGAGAATGGCTATGATGTGTCACAGACACAGGTGTCAGGATGGTTGGAGTATAGGTCAGCAATGGGTCACAGACACAGGGGTCAGGATGGTTGGAGAATGGCTAGGATGTGTCACAGACACAGGGGTCAGGATGGTTGGAGTATGGATCAGCTATGGGTCACAGACACAGGGGTCAGGATGGTTGGAGAATGGCTAGGGTGTGTCACAGACACATGGGTCAGGATGGTTGGAGTATGGGTCAGCTATGGGTCACAGACACAGGGAGTCAGGATGGTTGGCGTATGGGTCAGCTATGGGTCACAGACACAGGGGTCAGGATGGTTGGAGTATGGGTCAGCTATGGGTCACAGACAAAGGGTTCAGGATGCTTGGAGAATGGCAAGAATGTGTCACAGACACAGGTGTCAGGATGGTTGGAGTATGGGTCAGCTATGGGTCACAGACACAGGGGTCAGGATGGTTGGAGAATGCTAGGATGTGTCACGGACACAGGTGTCAGGATGGTTGGAGTATGGGTCAGCAATGGGTCACAGACACAGCGGTCAGGATGGTTGGAGTATGGTTCAGCTATGGGTCACAGACACAGGGGTCAGGATGGTTGGAGTATGGGTCAGCAATGGGTCACAGACACAGGGGTCAGGATGGTTGGAGTATGGTTCAGCTATGGGTCACAGGCACAGGGGTCAGGATGGTTGAAGAATGGCTATGATGTGTCACAGACACAAGTGTCAGGATGGTTGGAGTATAGGTCAGCAATGGGTCACAGACACAGGGGTCAGGATGGTTGGAGAATGGCTAGGATGTGTCACAGACACAGGGGTCAGGATGGTTGGAGTATGGATCAGCTATGGGTCACAGACACAGGGGTCAGGATGGTTGGAGAATGGCTAGGGTGTGTCACAGACACATGGGTCAGGATGGTTGGAGTATGGGTCAGCTATGGGTCACAGACACAGGGGGTCAGGATGGTTGGCGTATGGGTCAGCTATGGGTCACAGACACAGGGGTCAGGATGGTTGGAGTAGGGGTCAGCTATGGGTCACAAACAAAGGGTTCAGGATGCTTGGAGAATGGCAAGAATGTGTCACAGACACAGGTGTCAGGATGGTTGGAGTATGGGTCAGCTATGGGTCACAGACACAGGGGTCAGGATGGTTGGAGAATGCTAGGATGTGTCACCGACACAGGTGTCAGGATGGTTGGAGTATGGGTCATCTATGGGTCACAGACACAGGGGTCAGGATGGTTGGAGTGTGGGTCAGCTATGGGCCACAGACATGGGGGTCAGGATGGCTGGAGTATGGGTCAAGTATGGGTCACACACACCGGGGTCAGGATAGTTGGAGTATGGATCAGCTATGGGTCACACACACAGTGGTCAGGATGGTTGGAGTATGGGTCAGCTATGGTTCACAGACACAGGGGTCAGGATGGTTGAGAATGGGTCAGGTATGGGTCACAGACACAGGGGTCAGGGTGGTTGGAGTATGAGTCAGCTATGGGTCACAGACACAGGAGTCAGGATGGCTGGAGAATGGCTGGGATGGGTCACAGACAAAGGGGACAGGATGGTTGGAGTATGGGTCAGCTATGGGTCACAGACACAAGGGTCAGGATGGTTGGAGTATGGGTCAGCTATGGGTCACAGACACAGGGGTCAGGATGGTTGGAGTATGGGTCAGCTATGGGTCATAGACACAGGGGTCAGGATGGTTGGAGTATGGGTCAGCTATGGGTCATAGACACAGGGGTCAGGATGGTTGGAGTATGGGTCAGCTATGGGTCAAAGACACAGGGCTAAGGATGGTTGGAGAATGGCTGGGATGGGTCACAGACACAGGGGTCAAGATGGTTGTGTATGGGTCGGCTATGGGTCAAAGACACAGGGGTCAGAATGGTTGAAGTGTGGGTCAGCTATGGGTCACAGACACGGGGTCATGATGGTTGGAGAATGGCAGGGATGGGTCACAGACACAGGGGTCAGGATGGTTGGAGAAGGGCTGGGATGGGTGACAAACACAGGGGTCAGGATGGCTGGAGTATGGGTCAGGTATGGGTCACAGACAGGGGTCGGGATGTTTGGAGAATAGCTGGGATGGGTCACAGACACAGGGGACAGGATGGTTGGAGTATGGGTCAGCTATGGGTCACAGACACAAGGGTCAGGATGGTTGGAGTATGGGTCAGCTATGGGTCACAGACACAGGGGTCAGGATGGTTGGAGTATGGGTCAGCTATGGGTCATAGACACAGGGGTCAGGATGGTTGGAGTATGGGTCAGCTATGGGTCAAAGACACAGGGGTCAGGATAGTTGGAGTATGGGTCAGCTATGGGTCACAGACACAGGGATCAGGATGGTTGGAGAATGGCTGGGATGGGTCACAGACACAGGGGTCAGGATGGTTGGGTATGGGTCGGCTATGGGTCAAAGACACAGGGGTCAGGATGGTTGAAGTATGGGTCAGCTATGGGTCAAAGACACAGGGGTCAGGATGGTTGGAGAATGTGGAGAATGGCTAGGATGTGTCACAGACACAGGTGTCAGGATGGTTGAAGTATGGGTCAGCTATGGGTCACAGACACAGGGGTCAGGATGGTTCGAGTATGGGTCAGCTATGGGTCACAGACACGGGGTCATGATGGTTGGAGAATGGCAGGGATGGGTCACAGACATAGGGGTCAGGATGGTTGGAGAAGGGCTGGGATGGGTGACAAACACAGGGGTCAGGATGGCTGGAGTATGGGTCAGGTATGGGTCACAGACAGGGGTCAGGATGTTTGGAGAATAGCTGGGATGGGTCACAGACACAGGGGACAGGATGGTTGGAGTATGGGTCAGCTATGGGTCACAGACACAAGGGTCAGGATGGTTGGAGTATGGGTCAGCTATGGGTCACAGACACAGAGGACGGGATGGTTGGAGTATGGATCAGCTATGGGTCACAGACACAGGTGTCAGGATGGTTGGATAATGGGTCAGGTATGGCTCACAGACACAGGGGTCAGGATTGTTGGAGTATGGGTCAGCTATGGGTCACAGACACAGGGATCAGGATGGTTGGAGAATGACTGGGATGGGTCACAGGTACAGGGGTCAGGATGGTTGGAGTATGGGTCAGCTATGGGTCACAGACACAGGGGTCAGGATGATTGGAGTTTGGCTGGGATGGGTCACAGACACAGGGGTCAGGATGGTTGGAGTATGGGTCAGCTATGGGTCATAGACACAGGGAACAGGATGGTTGGAGTATGGGTGAGCTATGGCTCACAGGGGTCAGGATAGTTGGAGTACGGGTCAGCTATGGGTCACAGACACAGGGATCAGGATGGTTGGAGAATGGCTGGGATGGGTCACAGGCACAGGGGTCAGGATGGTTGGAGTATGGGTCAGGTATGGGTCATAGACACAGGGGTCAGGATGGTTGGAGTATGGGTCAGCTATGGGTCAAAGACACAGGGCTAAGGATGGTTGGAGAATGGCTGGGATGGGTCACAGACACAGGGGTCAGGATGGTTGGGTATGGGTCGGCTACGGGTCAAAGACACAGGGGTCAGGATGGTTGAAGTATGGGTCAGCTATGGGTCAAAGACACAGGGGTCAGGATGGTTGGAGAATGTGGAGAATGGCTAGGATGTGTCACAGACACAAGTCTCAGGATGGTTGAAGTATGGGTCAGCTATGGGTCACAGACACAGGGGTCAGGATGGTTCGAGTATGGGTCAGCTATGGGTCACAGACACGGGGTCAGGATGGTTGGAGAATGGCAGGGATGGGTCACAGACACAGGGGTCAGGATGGTTGGAGAAGGGCTGGGATGGGTGACAAACACAGGGGTCAGGATGGCTGGAGTATGGGTCAGGTATGGGTCACAGTCAGGGGTCAGGATGTTTGGAGAATAGCTGGGATGGGTCACAGACACAGGGGACAGGATGGTTGGAGTATGGGTCAGCTATGGGTCACAGACACAGGGGTCAGGATGGTTGTAGTATGGTTCAGCTATGGGTCACAGGGGACGGGATGGTTGGAGTATGGATCAGCTATGGGTCACAGGGGACGGGATGGTTGGAGTATGGATCAGCTATGGGTCACAGACACAGGTGTCGGGATGGTTGGAGAATGGGTTAGGTATGGCTCACAGACACAGGGGTCAGGATAGTTGGAGTATGGGTCAGCTATGGGTCACAGACACAGGGATCAGGATGGTTGGAGAATGGCTGGGATGGGTCACAGGCACAGGGGTCAGGATGGTTGGAGTATGGGTCAACTATGGGTCACAGACACAGGGGTCAGGATGATTGGAGTTTGGGGGGATGGGTCACAGACACAGGGGTCAGGATGGTTGTAGTGTGGGTCAGCTATGGGTCATAGACACAGGGAACAGGATGGTTGGAGTATGGGTGAGCTTTGGGTCACAGACACAGGGGTCAGGATGGCTGGAGAATGGCTGGGATGGGTCACAGACACAGGGGACAGGATGGTTGGAGTATGGATCAGCTATGGGTCACAGACACAGGTGTCAGGATGGTTGGATAATGGATCAGGTTTGGCTCACAGACACAGGGATCAGGATGGTTGGAGAATGGCTGGGATGGGTCACAGGCACAGGGGTCAGGATGGTTGGGTATGGGTCGGCTATGGGTCAAAGACACAGGGGTCAGGATGGTTGAAGTATGGGTCAGCTATGGGTCAAAGACACAGGGGTCAGGATGGTTGGAGAATGTGGAGAATGGCTAGGATGTGTCACAGACACAGGTGTCAGGATGGTTGAAGTATGGGTCAGCTATGGGTCACAGACACAGGGGTCAGGATGGTTCGAGTATGGGTCAGCTATGGGTCACAGACACGGGGTCAGGATGGTTGGAGAATGGCAGGGATGGGTCACAGACACAGGGGTCAGGATGGTTGGAGAAGGGCTGGGATGGGTGACGAACACAGGGGTCAGGATGGCTGGAGTATGGGTCAGGTATGGGTCACAGTCAGGGGTCAGGATGTTTGGAGAATAGCTGGGATGGGTCACAGACACAGGGGACAGGATGGTTGGAGTATGGGTCAGCTATGGGCCACAGACACAGTGGTCAGGATGGTTGGAGTATGGTTCAGCTATGGGTCACAGGGGACGGGATGGTTGGAGAATGGATCAGCTATGGGTCACAGACACAGGTGTCAGGATGGTTGGAGAATGGGTTAGGTATGGCTCACAGACACAGGGGTCAGGATGGTTGGAGAAGGGCTGGGATGGGTGACAAACACAGGGGTCAGGATGGCTGGAGTATGGGTCAGGTATGGGTCACAGTCAGGGGTCAGGATGTTTGGAGAATAGCTGGGATGGGTCACAGACACAGGGGACAGGATGGTTGGAGTATGGGTCAGCTATGGGTCACAGACACAGAGGTCAGGATGGTTGGAGTACGGTTCAGCTATGGGTCACAGGGGTCAGGATGGTTGGAGTATGGGTCAGCTATGGGTCATAGATATAGGGGTCAGGATGGTTGGAGTATGGTTCAGCTATGGGTGAAAGACACAGGGCTAAGGATGGTTGGAGAATGGCTGGGATGGGTCACAGACACAGGGGTCAGGATGGTTGGGTATGGGTCGGCTATGGGTCAAAGACACAGGGGTCAGGATGGTTGAAGTATGTGTCAGCTATGGGTCAAAGACACAGGGGTCAGGATGGTTGGAGAATGTGGAGAATGGCTAGGATGTGTCACAGACACAGGTGTCAGGATGGTTGAAGTATGGGTCAGCTATGGGTCACAGACACAGGGGTCAGGATGGTTCGAGTATGGGTCAGCTATGGGTCACAGACACGGGGTCAGGATGGTTGGAGAATGGCAGGGATGGGTCACAGACACAGGGGTCAGGATGGTTGGAGAAGGGCTGGGATGGGTGACAAACACAGGGGTCAGGATGGCTGGAGTATGGGTCAGGTATGGGTCACAGTCAGGGGTCAGGATGTTTGGAGAACAGCTGGGATGGGTCACAGACACAGGGGACAGGATGGTTGGAGTATGGGTCAGCTATGGGTCACAGACACAGGGGTCAGGATGGTTGGAGTATGGTTCAGCTATGGGTCACAGGGGACGGGATGGTTGGAGTATGGATCAGCTATGGGTCACAGACACAGGTGTCAGGATGGTTGGAGAATGGGTTAGGTATGGCTCACAGACACAGGGGTCAGGATAGTTGGAGTATGGGTCAGCTATGGGTCACAGACACAGGGATCAGGATGGTTGGAGAATGGCTGGGATGGGTCACAGGCACAGGGGTCAGGATGGTTGGAGTTTGGGGGGATGGGTCACAGACACAGGGGTCAGGATGGTTGGAGTATGGGTCAGCTATGGGTCATAGACACAGGGAACAGGATGGTTGGAGTATGGGTGAGCTTTGGGTCACAGACACAGGGGTCAGGATGGCTGGAGAATGGCTGGGATGGGTCACAGACACAGGGGACAGGATGGTTGGAGTATGGATCAGCTATGGGTCACAGACACAGGTGTCAGGATGGTTGGAGTTTGGGGGGATGGGTCACAGACACAGGGGTCAGGATGGTTGGAGTATGGGTCAGCTATGGGTCATAGACACAGGGAACAGGATGGTTGGAGTATGGGTGAGCTTTGGGTCACAGACACAGGGGTCAGGATGGCTGGAGAACGGCTGGGATGGGTCACAGACACAGGGGACAGGATGGTTGGAGTATGGATCAGCTATGGGTCACAGACACAGGTGTCAGGATGGTTGGATAATGGGTCAGGTTTGGCTCACAGACACAGGGATCAGGATGGTTGGAGAATGGCTGGGATGGGTCACAGGCACAGGGGTCAGGATGGTTGGAGTATGGGTCAGCTATGGGTCATAGATATAGGGGTCAGGATGGTTGGAGTATGGGTCAGCTATGGGTGAAAGACACAGGGCTAAGGATGGTTGGAGAATGGCTGGGATGGGTCACAGACACAGGGGTCAGGATGGTTCGACTATGGGTCAGCTATGGGTCACAGACACGGGGTCAGGATAGTTGGAGAATGGCAGAGATGGGTCACAGACACAGGGGTCAGGATGGTTGGAGAATGGCTGGGATGGGTGACAAACACAGGGGTCAGGATGGCTGGAGTATGGGTCAGGTATGGGTCACAGACAGGGGTCAGGATGGTTGGAGTATGGGTCAGCTATGGGTCACAGACACAGGGGACGGGATGGTTGGAGTATGGATCAGCTATGGGTCACAGACACAGGTGTCAGGATGGTTGGATAATGGGTCAGGTATGGCTCACAGACACAGGGGTCAGGATAGTTGGAGTATGGGTCAGCTATGGGTCACAGACACAGGGATCAGGATGGTTGGAGAATGGCTGGGATGGGTCACAGGCACAGGGGTCAGGATGGTTGGAGTATGGGTCAGCTATGGGTCACAGACACAGGGGTCAGGATGATTGGAGTTTGGCTGGGATGGGTCACAGACACAGGGGTCAGGATGGTTGGAGTATGGGTCAGCTATGGGTCATAGACACAGGGGACAGGATGGTTGGAGTATGGGTGAGCTATGGGCCACAGAAACAGGGGTCAGGATGGCTGGAGAATGGCTGGGATGGGTCACAGACACAGGGGACAGGATGGTTGGCGTATGGGTCAGCTATGGGTCACAGACACAGGGGACGGGATGGTTGGAGTATGGATCAGCTATGGGTCACAGACACAGGTGTCAGGATGGTTGGATAATGGGTCAGGTATGGTTCACAGACACAGGGGTCAGGATAGTTGGAGTATGGGTGAGCTATGGGTCACAGACACAGGGGTCAGAATGGCTGGAGAATGGTTGGGATGGGTCACAGACACAGGGGACAGGATGGTTGGAGTATGGGTCAGCTATGGGTCACAGACACAGGTGTCAGGATGGTTGGATAATGGGCCAGGTATGGCTCACAGACACAGGGGTCAGGATAGTTGGAGTATGGGTCAGCTATGGGTCACAGACACAGGGATCAGGATGGTTGGAGAATGGCTGGGATGGGTCACAGGCACAGAGGTCAGGATGGTTGGAGTATGGGTCAGCTATGGGTCATAGACACAGGGGTCAGGATGGTTAGAGTATGGGTCAGCTACGGGTCAAAGACACAGGGCTAAGGATGGTTGGAGAATGGCTGGGATGGGTCACAGACACAGGGGTCAGGATGGTTGGGTACGGGTCGGCTATGGGTCAAAGACACAGGGGTCAGGATGGTTGAAGTATGGGTCAGCTATGGGTCAAAGACACAGGGGTCAGGATGGTTGGAGAATGTGGAGAATGGCTAGGATGTGTCACAGACACAGGTGTCAGGATGGTTGAAGTATGGGTCAGCTATGGGTCACAGACACAGGGGTCAGGATGGTTCGAGTATGGGTCAGCTATTGGTCACAGACACGGGGTTAGGATGGTTGGAGAATGGCTGGGATGGGTCACAGACACAGGGGACAGGATGGTTGGAGTATGGGTCAGCTATGGGTCACAGACACAGGGGTCAGGATGGTTGGAGTATGGGTCAGCTATGGGTTACAGACACAGGGGACGGGATGGTTGGAGTATGGATCAGATATGGGTCACAGACACAGGTGTCAGGATGGTTGGATAATGGGTCAGGTATGGCTCACAGACACAGGGGTCAGGATGGTTGGAGTATGGGTCAGCTATGGGTCATAGACACAGGGGACAGGATGGTTGGAGTATGGGTGAGCTATGGGTCACAGACACAGGGGTCAGGATGGCTGGAGAATTGCTGGGATGGGTCACAGACACAGGGGACAGGAAGGTTTGGCGTATGGGTCAGCTATGGGTCACAGACACAGGGGACGGGATGGTTGGAGTATGGATCAGCTATGGGTCACAGACACAGGTGTCAGGATGGTTGGATAATGGGTCAGGTATGGCTCACAGACACAGGGGCCAGGATAGTTGGAGTATGGGTCAGCTATGGGTCACAGACACAGGGATCAGGATGGTTGGAGAATGGCTGGGATGGGTCACAGGCACAGGGGTCAGGATGGTTGGAGTATGGGTCAGCTATGGGTCACAGACACAGGGGTCAGGATGATTGGAGTTTGGCTGGGATTGGTCACAGACACAGGGTTCAGGATGGTTGGAGTATGGGTCAGCTATGGGTCATAGACACAGGGAACAGGATGGTTGGAGTATGGGTGAGCTATGGGTCACAGACACAGGGGTCAGGATGGCTGGAGAATGGCTGGGATGGGTCACAGACACAGGGTTCAGGATGGTTGGAGTATGGGTCAGCTATGGGTCATAGACACAGGGGACAGGATGGTAGGAGTATGGATCAGCTATGGGTCACAGACACAGGTGTCAGGATGGTTGGATAATGGGTCAGGTATGGCTCACAGACACAGGCGTCAGGATATTTGGAGTATGGGTCAGCTATGGGTCACAGACACAGGGATCGGGATGGTTGGAGAATGGCTGGGATGGGTCACAGGCACAGAGGTCAGGATGGTTGGAGTATGGGTCAGCTATGGGTCATAGACACAGGGGTCAGGATGGTTGGAGTATGGGTCAGCTACGGGTCAAAGACACAGGGCTAAGGATGGTTGGAGAATGGCTGGGATGGGTCATAGACACAGGGCTCAGGATGGTTGGGTACGGGTTGGCTATGGGTCAAAGACACAGGGGTCAGGATGGTTGGAGTATGGATCAGCTATGGGTCACAGACACAGGGGTCAGGATGGTTGGAGTATGGATCAGCTATGGGTCACAGACACAGGGGTCAGGATGGTTGGAGAATGGCTAGGATGTGTCACAGACACAGGGGTCAGGATGGTTGGAGAATGGCTGGGATGGGTCACAGACACAGGGGTCAGGATGGTTGTTGTATGGGTCAGCTATGGGTCACAGACACAGGGGTCAGGATGGTTGGAGAATGGCTAGGATGTGTCACAGACACAGGGGTCAGGATGGTTGGAGTATGGGTCAGCTATGGGTCACAGACACAGGGGTCAGGATGATTGGAGAATGGCTAGGATGTGTCACAGACACAGGTGTCAGGATGCTTGGAGTATGGGTCAGCTATGGGTCACAGACACAGGGGTCAGGATGGTTGAGAATGGGTCAGGTATGGGTCACAGACACAGGGGTCAGGATGGTTGGAGAATGGCTAGGGAGTGTCACAGACACAGGGGTCAGGATGGTTGGAGTATGGGTCAGCTATGGGTCACAGACACAGGGGTCAGGATGGTTGAGAATGGGTCAGGTATGGGTCACAGACACAGGGGTCAGGATGGTTGGAGTATGGATCAGCTATGGGTCACAGACACAGGGGTCAGGATGGTTGGAGTATGGATCAGCTATGGGTCACAGACACAGGGGTCAGGATGGTTGGAGAATGGCTAGGATGTGTCACAGACACAGGGGTCAGGATGGTTGGAGAATGGCTGGGATGGGTCACAGACACAGGGGTCAGGATGGTTGTTGTATGGGTCAGCTATGGGTCACAGACACAGGGGTCAGGATGGTTGGAGAATGGCTAGGATGTGTCACAGACACAGGGGTCAGGATGGTTGGAGTATGGGTCAGCTATGGGCCACAGACACAGGGGTCAGGATGGCTGTAGTATGGGTCAGCTATGGGTCACAGACACAGGGGTCAGGATGGTTGGAGTATGTGTCAGCTATGGGTCACAGACACAGTGTCAGGATGGTTGGAGAATGGCTGGGAGGGGTCACAGACACAGGGGTCAGGATGGTTGTTGTATGGGTCAGCTATGGGTCACAGACACAGGGGTCAGGATGGTTGGAGAATGGCTAGGATGTGTCACAGACACAGGGGTCAGGATGGTTGGAGTATGGATCAGCTATGGGTCACAGACACAGGGGTCAGGATGGTTGGAGTATGGATCAGCTATGGGTCACAGACACAGGGGTCAGGATGGTTGGAGAATGGCAGGGATGGGTCACAGACACAGGGGTCAGGATGGTTGGAGTATGGATTAGCTATGGGTCACAGACACAGGGGTCAGGATGGTTGGAGAATGGCAGGGATGGGTCACAGACACAGGGGTCAGGATGGTTGGAGTATGGGTCAGGTATGGGTCACAGACACAGGAATCAGGATGGTTGGAGAATGGCTTGGATGTGTCACAGACACAAGTGTCAGGATTGTTGGAGTATGGGACAGCTATGGGTCACAGACACAGGGGTCAGGATGGTTGGAGAATGGTAGGGATGGGTCACAGACACAGAGGTCAGGATGGTTGGAGAATGGCTAGGATGTGTCACAGACACAGGTGTCAGGATGGTTGGAGTATGGGTCAGCTATGGATCACAGACACAGGGGTCATGTGATTGGAGAATGGCAGGAATGGGTCACAGACACAGGGGTGAGGATGGTTGGAGAATGGCTAGGATGTGTCAAAGACACAGGTGTCAGGATGGTTGGAGTATGGGTCAGCTATGGATCACAGACACAGGGGTCATGTGATTGGAGAATGGCAGGAATGGGTCACAGACACAGGGGTGAGGATGGTTGGAGAATGGCTAGGATGTGTCAAAGACACAGGTGTCAGGATGGTTGGAGTATGGGTCACAGACACAGGGGTCAGGATGGTTGGAGAATGGCTAGGGAGTGTCACAGACACAGGTGTCAGGATGGTTGGAGTATGGGTCAGCTATGGGTCACAGACACAGGGGTCAGGATGCTTGGAGTATGGGTCAGCTATGGGTCACAGACACAGGGGTCAGGATGGTTGGAGTATGGGTCAGCAATGGGTCACAGACACAGGGGTCAGGATGGTTGGAGTATGGTTCAGCTATGGGTCACAGGCACAGGGGTCAGGATGGTTGGAGAATGGCTATGATGTGTCACAGACACAGGTGTCAGGATGGTTGGAGTATGGGTCAGCAATGGGTCACAGGCACAGGGGTCAGGATGGTTGGAGAATGGCTAGGATGTGTTACAGACACAGGGGTCAGGATGGTTGGAGTATGGATCAGATATGGGTCACAGACACAGGGGTCAGGATGGTTGGAGAATGGCTAGGATGTGTCACAGACACATGGGTCAGGATGGTTGGAGTATGGGTCAGCTATGGGTCACAGACACAGGGGGTCAGGATGGTTGGCGTATGGGTCAGCTATGGGTCACAGACACAGGGGTCAGGATGGTTGGAGAATGGCAAGAATGTGTCACAGACACAGGTGTCAGGATGGTTAGAAATGGAGTATGGGTCAGCTATGGGTCACAGACACAGGGGTCAGGATGGTTGGAGAATGCTAGGATGTGTCACCGACACAGGTGTCAGGATGGTTGGAGTATGGGTCAACTATGGGTCACAGACACAGGGGTCAGGATGGTTGGAGTGTGGGTCAGCTATGGGCCACAGACACGGGGGTCAGGATGGCTGGAGTATGGATCAGGTATGGGTCACACACACCGGGGTCAGGATGGTTGGAGTATGGATCAGCTATGGGTCACAGACACAGGGGTCAGGATGGTTGGAGTATGGGTCGGCTATGGGTCACAGACACAGGGGTCAGGATGGTTGGAGAATGGGTCAGGTATGGGTCACAGACACAGGGGTCAGGGTGGTTGGAGCATGGGTCAGCTATGGGTCACAGACACAGGAGTCAGGATGGTTGGAGAATGGCTGGGATGGGTCACAGACACAGGGGTCAGGATGGTTGGAGTATGGGTCAGCTATGAGTCACAGACACAGGGGTAAGGATGATTGGAGTTTGGCTGGGATGGGTCACAGACACAGGGGACAGGATGGTTGGAGTATGGGTCAGCTATGGGTAACAGACACAGGGGTCAGGATGGTTGGAGTATGGGTCAGCTATGGGTCACAGACACAGGGGTCAGGATGGTTAGAGAATGGCTAACATGTGTCACAGACACAGGTGTCAGGATGGTTGGAGTATGGGTCAGCTATGGGTCACAGACACAGAGGTCAGGATGGTTGGAGAATGGCTAGGATGTGTCACAGACACAGGTGTCAGGATGGTTGGAGTATGGGTCAGCTATGGGTCACAGACACAGGGGTCATGTGGTTGGAGAATGGCAGGAATGGGACACAGACACAGGGGTGAGGATGGTTGGAGAATGGCTAGGATGTGTCAAAGACACAGGTGTCAGGATGGTGGGAGTATGGATCAGCTATTGGTCACAGACACAGGGGTCAGGGTGGCTGGAGTATGGGTCAGCTATGGGTCACAGACACAGGGGTCAAGATGGTTGGAGTATGGGTCAGCTATGGGTCACACAGACACAGGGGTCAGGATGTTTGGAGAATGGCATGGATGGGTCACGGACACAGGGGTGAGGATGGTTGTGGAATGGCTAGGATGTGTCACAGACACAGGTGTCAGGATGGTTGGAGTATGGGTCACAGGCACAGGGGTCAGGATGGTTGGAGAATGGATAGGGTGTGTCGCAGACACAGGTGTCAGGATGGTTGGAGTATGGGTCAGCAATGGGTCACAGACACAGCGGTCAGGATGGTTGGAGTATGGTTCAGCTATGGGTCACAGACACAGGGGTCAGGATGGTTGGAGTATGGGTCAGCAATGGGTCACAGACACAGGGGTCAGGATGGTTGGAGTATGGTTCAGCTATGGGTCACAGGCACAGGGGTCAGGATGGTTGGAGAATGGCTATGATGTGTCACAGACACAGGTGTCAGGATGGTTGGAGTATAGGTCAGCAATGGGTCACAGACACAGGGGTCAGGATGGTTGGAGAATGGCTAGGATGTGTCACAGACACAGGGGTCAGGATGGTTGGAGTATGGATCAGCTATGGGTCACAGACACAGGGGTCAGGATGGTTGGAGAATGGCTAGGGTGTGTCACAGACACATGGGTCAGGATGGTTGGAGTATGGGTCAGCTATGGGTCACAGACACAGGGGGTCAGGATGGTTGGCGTATGGGTCAGCTATGGGTCACAGACACAGGGGTCAGGATGGTTGGAGTATGGGTCAGCTATGGGTCACAGACAAAGGGTTCAGGATGCTTGGAGAATGGCAAGAATGTGTCACAGACACAGGTGTCAGGATGGTTGGAGTATGGGTCAGCTATGGGTCACAGACACAGGGGTCAGGATGGTTGGAGAATGCTAGGATGTGTCACGGACACAGGTGTCAGGATGGTTGGAGTATGGGTCAGCAATGGGTCACAGACACAGCGGTCAGGATGGTTGGAGTATGGTTCAGCTATGGGTCACAGACACAGGGGTCAGGATGGTTGGAGTATGGGTCAGCAATGGGTCACAGACACAGGGGTCAGGATGGTTGGAGTATGGTTCAGCTATGGGTCACAGGCACAGGGGTCAGGATGGTTGAAGAATGGCTATGATGTGTCACAGACACAAGTGTCAGGATGGTTGGAGTATAGGTCAGCAATGGGTCACAGACACAGGGGTCAGGATGGTTGGAGAATGGCTAGGATGTGTCACAGACACAGGGGTCAGGATGGTTGGAGTATGGATCAGCTATGGGTCACAGACACAGGGGTCAGGATGGTTGGAGAATGGCTAGGGTGTGTCACAGACACATGGGTCAGGATGGTTGGAGTATGGGTCAGCTATGGGTCACAGACACAGGGGGTCAGGATGGTTGGCGTATGGGTCAGCTATGGGTCACAGACACAGGGGTCAGGATGGTTGGAGTATGGGTCAGCTATGGGTCACAAACAAAGGGTTCAGGATGCTTGGAGAATGGCAAGAATGTGTCACAGACACAGGTGTCAGGATGGTTGGAGTATGGGTCAGCTATGGGTCACAGACACAGGGGTCAGGATGGTTGGAGAATGCTAGGATGTGTCACCGACACAGGTGTCAGGATGGTTGGAGTATGGGTCATCTATGGGTCACAGACACAGCGGTCAGGATGGTTGGAGTATGGTTCAGCTATGGGTCACAGACACAGGGGTCAGGATGGTTGGAGTATGGGTCAGCAATGGGTCACAGACACAGGGGTCAGGATGGTTGGAGTATGGTTCAGCTATGGGTCACAGGCACAGGGGTCAGGATGGTTGGAGAATGGCTATGATGTGTCACAGACACAGGTGTCAGGATGGTTGGAGTATAGGTCAGCAATGGGTCACAGACACAGGGGTCAGGATGGTTGGAGAATGGCTAGGATGTGTCACAGACACAGGGGTCAGGATGGTTGGAGTATGGATCAGCTATGGGTCACAGACACAGGGGTCAGGATGGTTGGAGAATGGCTAGGGTGTGTCACAGACACATGGGTCAGGATGGTTGGAGTATGGGTCAGCTATGGGTCACAGACACAGGGGGTCAGGATGGTTGGCGTATGGGTCAGCTATGGGTCACAGACACAGGGGTCAGGATGGTTGGAGTATGGGTCAGCTATGGGTCACAGACAAAGGGTTCAGGATGCTTGGAGAATGGCAAGAATGTGTCACAGACACAGGTGTCAGGATGGTTGGAGTATGGGTCAGCTATGGGTCACAGACACAGGGGTCAGGATGGTTGGAGAATGCTAGGATGTGTCACGGACACAGGTGTCAGGATGGTTGGAGTATGGGTCAGCAATGGGTCACAGACACAGCGGTCAGGATGGTTGGAGTATGGTTCAGCTATGGGTCACAGACACAGGGGTCAGGATGGTTGGAGTATGGGTCAGCAATGGGTCACAGACACAGGGGTCAGGATGGTTGGAGTATGGTTCAGCTATGGGTCACAGGCACAGGGGTCAGGATGGTTGAAGAATGGCTATGATGTGTCACAGACACAAGTGTCAGGATGGTTGGAGTATAGGTCAGCAATGGGTCACAGACACAGGGGTCAGGATGGTTGGAGAATGGCTAGGATGTGTCACAGACACAGGGGTCAGGATGGTTGGAGTATGGATCAGCTATGGGTCACAGACACAGGGGTCAGGATGGTTGGAGAATGGCTAGGGTGTGTCACAGACACATGGGTCAGGATGGTTGGAGTATGGGTCAGCTATGGGTCACAGACACAGGGGGTCAGGATGGTTGGCGTATGGGTCAGCTATGGGTCACAGACACAGGGGTCAGGATGGTTGGAGTATGGGTCAGCTATGGGTCACAAACAAAGGGTTCAGGATGCTTGGAGAATGGCAAGAATGTGTCACAGACACAGGTGTCAGGATGGTTGGAGTATGGGTCAGCTATGGGTCACAGACACAGGGGTCAGGATGGTTGGAGAATGCTAGGATGTGTCACCGACACAGGTGTCAGGATGGTTGGAGTATGGGTCATCTATGGGTCACAGACACAGGGGTCAGGATGGTTGGAGTGTGGGTCAGCTATGCGCCACAGACATGGGGGTCAGGATGGCTGGAGTATGGGTCAAGTATGGGTCACACACACCGGGGTCAGGATAGTTGGAGTATGGATCAGCTATGGGTCACACACACAGTGGTCAGGATGGTTGGAGTATGGGTCAGCTATGGTTCACAGACACAGGGGTCAGGATGGTTGAGAATGGGTCAGGTATGGGTCACAGACACAGGGGTCAGGGTGGTTGGAGTATGAGTCAGCTATGGGTCACAGACACAGGAGTCAGGATGGCTGGAGAATGGCTGGGATGGGTCACAGACAAAGGGGACAGGATGGTTGGAGTATGGGTCAGCTATGGGTCACAGACACAAGGGTCAGGATGGTTGGAGTATGGGTCAGCTATGGGTCACAGACACAGGGGTCAGGATGGTTGGAGTATGGGTCAGCTATGGGTCATAGACACAGGGGTCAGGATGGTTGGAGTATGGGTCAGCTATGGGTCATAGACACAGGGGTCAGGATGGTTGGAGTATGGGTCAGCTATGGGTCAAAGACACAGGGCTAAGGATGGTTGGAGAATGGCTGGGATGGGTCACAGACACAGGGGTCAAGATGGTTGTGTATGGGTCGGCTATGGGTCAAAGACACAGGGGTCAGAATGGTTGAAGTGTGGGTCAGCTATGGGTCACAGACACGGGGTCATGATGGTTGGAGAATGGCAGGGATGGGTCACAGACACAGGGGTCAGGATGGTTGGAGAAGGGCTGGGATGGGTGACAAACACAGGGGTCAGGATGGCTGGAGTATGGGTCAGGTATGGGTCACAGACAGGGGTCGGGATGTTTGGAGAATAGCTGGGATGGGTCACAGACACAGGGGACAGGATGGTTGGAGTATGGGTCAGCTATGGGTCACAGACACAAGGGTCAGGATGGTTGGAGTATGGGTCAGCTATGGGTCACAGACACAGGGGTCAGGATGGTTGGAGTATGGGTCAGCTATGGGTCATAGACACAGGGGTCAGGATGGTTGGAGTATGGGTCAGCTATGGGTCAAAGACACAGGGGTCAGGATAGTTGGAGTATGGGTCAGCTATGGGTCACAGGCACAGGGATCAGGATGGTTGGAGAATGGCTGGGATGGGTCACAGACACAGGGGTCAGGATGGTTGGGTATGGGTCGGCTATGGGTCAAAGACACAGGGGTCAGGATGGTTGAAGTATGGGTCAGCTATGGGTCAAAGACACAGGGGTCAGGATGGTTGGAGAATGTGGAGAATGGCTAGGATGTGTCAGAGACACAGGTGTCAGGATGGTTGAAGTATGGGTCAGCTATGGGTCACAGACACAGGGGTCAGGATGGTTCGAGTATGGGTCAGCTATGGGTCACAGACACGGGGTCATGATGGTTGGAGAATGGCAGGGATGGGTCACAGACATAGGGGTCAGGATGGTTGGAGAAGGGCTGGGATGGGTGACAAACACAGGGGTCAGGATGGCTGGAGTATGGGTCAGGTATGGGTCACAGACAGGGGTCAGGATGTTTGGAGAATAGCTGGGATGGGTCACAGACACAGGGGACAGGATGGTTGGAGTATGGGTCAGCTATGGGTCACAGACACAAGGGTCAGGATGGTTGGAGTATGGGTCAGCTATGGGTCACAGACACAGAGGACGGGATGGTTGGAGTATGGATCAGCTATGGGTCACAGACACAGGTGTCAGGATGGTTGGATAATGGGTCAGGTATGGCTCACAGACACAGGGGTCAGGATTGTTGGAGTATGGGTCAGCTATGGGTCACAGACACAGGGATCAGGATGGTTGGAGAATGACTGGGATGGGTCACAGGTACAGGGGTCAGGATGGTTGGAGTATGGGTCAGCTATGGGTCACAGACACAGGGGTCAGGATGATTGGAGTTTGGCTGGGATGGGTCACAGACACAGGGGTCAGGATGGTTGGAGTATGGGTCAGCTATGGGTCATAGACACAGGGAACAGGATGGTTGGAGTATGGGTGAGCTATGGCTCACAGGGGTCAGGATAGTTGGAGTACGGGTCAGCTATGGGTCACAGACACAGGGATCAGGATGGTTGGAGAATGGCTGGGATGGGTCACAGGCACAGGGGTCAGGATGGTTGGAGTATGGGTCAGGTATGGGTCATAGACACAGGGGTCAGGATGGTTGGAGTATGGGTCAGCTATGGGTCAAAGACACAGGGCTAAGGATGGTTGGAGAATGGCTGGGATGGGTCACAGACACAGAGGTCAGGATGGTTGGGTATGGGTCGGCTACGGGTCAAAGACACAGGGGTCAGGATGGTTGAAGTATGGGTCAGCTATGGGTCAAAGACACAGGGGTCAGGATGGTTGGAGAATGTGGAGAATGGCTAGGATGTGTCACAGACACAAGTCTCAGGATGGTTGAAGTATGGGTCAGCTATGGGTCACAGACACAGGGGTCAGGATGGTTCGAGTATGGGTCAGCTATGGGTCACAGACACGGGGTCAGGATGGTTGGAGAATGGCAGGGATGGGTCACAGACACAGGGGTCAGGATGGTTGGAGAAGGGCTGGGATGGGTGACAAACACAGGGGTCAGGATGGCTGGAGTATGGGTCAGGTATGGGTCACAGTCAGGGGTCAGGATGTTTGGAGAATAGCTGGGATGGGTCACAGACACAGGGGACAGGATGGTTGGAGTATGGGTCAGCTATGGGTCACAGACACAGGGGTCAGGATGGTTGTAGTATGGTTCAGCTATGGGTCACAGGGGACGGGATGGTTGGAGTATGGATCAGCTATGGGTCACAGGGGACGGGATGGTTGGAGTATGGATCAGCTATGGGTCACAGACACAGGTGTCGGGATGGTTGGAGAATGGGTTAGGTATGGCTCACAGACACAGGGGTCAGGATAGTTGGAGTATGGGTCAGCTATGGGTCACAGACACAGGGATCAGGATGGTTGGAGAATGGCTGGGATGGGTCACAGGCACAGGGGTCAGGATGGTTGGAGTATGGGTCAACTATGGGTCACAGACACAGGGGTCAGGATGATTGGAGTTTGGGGGGATGGGTCACAGACACAGGGGTCAGGATGGTTGTAGTGTGGGTCAGCTATGGGTCATAGACACAGGGAACAGGATGGTTGGAGTATGGGTGAGCTTTGGGTCACAGACACAGGGGTCAGGATGGCTGGAGAATGGCTGGGATGGGTCACAGACACAGGGGACAGGATGGTTGGAGTATGGATCAGCTATGGGTCACAGACACAGGTGTCAGGATGGTTGGATAATGGATCAGGTTTGGCTCACAGACACAGGGATCAGGATGGTTGGAGAATGGCTGGGATGGGTCACAGGCACAGGGGTCAGGATGGTTGGGTATGGGTCGGCTATGGGTCAAAGACACAGGGGTCAGGATGGTTGAAGTATGGGTCAGCTATGGGTCAAAGACACAGGGGTCAGGATGGTTGGAGAATGTGGAGAATGGCTAGGATGTGTCACAGACACAGGTGTCAGGATGGTTGAAGTATGGGTCAGCTATGGGTCACAGACACAGGGGTCAGGATGGTTCGAGTATGGGTCAGCTATGGGTCACAGACACGGGGTCAGGATGGTTGGAGAATGGCAGGGATGGGTCACAGACACAGGGGTCAGGATGGTTGGAGAAGGGCTGGGATGGGTGACGAACACAGGGGTCAGGATGGCTGGAGTATGGGTCAGGTATGGGTCACAGTCAGGGGTCAGGATGTTTGGAGAATAGCTGGGATGGGTCACAGACACAGGGGACAGGATGGTTGGAGTATGGGTCAGCTATGGGCCACAGACACAGTGGTCAGGATGGTTGGAGTATGGTTCAGCTATGGGTCACAGGGGACGGGATGGTTGGAGAATGGATCAGCTATGGGTCACAGACACAGGTGTCAGGATGGTTGGAGAATGGGTTAGGTATGGCTCACAGACACAGGGGTCAGGATGGTTGGAGAAGGGCTGGGATGGGTGACAAACACAGGGGTCAGGATGGCTGGAGTATGGGTCAGGTATGGGTCACAGTCAGGGGTCAGGATGTTTGGAGAATAGCTGGGATGGGTCACAGACACAGGGGACAGGATGGTTGGAGTATGGGTCAGCTATGGGTCACAGACACAGAGGTCAGGATGGTTGGAGTACGGTTCAGCTATGGGTCACAGGGGTCAGGATGGTTGGAGTATGGGTCAGCTATGGGTCATAGATATAGGGGTCAGGATGGTTGGAGTATGGTTCAGCTATGGGTGAAAGACACAGGGCTAAGGATGGTTGGAGAATGGCTGGGATGGGTCACAGACACAGGGGTCAGAATGGTTGGGTATGGGTCGGCTATGGGTCAAAGACACAGGGGTCAGGATGGTTGAAGTATGTGTCAGCTATGGGTCAAAGACACAGGGGTCAGGATGGTTGGAGAATGTGGAGAATGGCTAGGATGTGTCACAGACACAGGTGTCAGGATGGTTGAAGTATGGGTCAGCTATGGGTCACAGACACAGGGGTCAGGATGGTTCGAGTATGGGTCAGCTATGGGTCACAGACACGGGGTCAGGATGGTTGGAGAATGGCAGGGATGGGTCACAGACACAGGGGTCAGGATGGTTGGAGAAGGGCTGGGATGGGTGACAAACACAGGGGTCAGGATGGCTGGAGTATGGGTCAGGTATGGGTCACAGTCAGGGGTCAGGATGTTTGGAGAACAGCTGGGATGGGTCACAGACACAGGGGACAGGATGGTTGGAGTATGGGCCAGCTATGGGTCACAGACACAGGGGTCAGGATGGTTGGAGTATGGTTCAGCTATGGGTCACAGGGGACGGGATGGTTGGAGTATGGATCAGCTATGGGTCACAGACACAGGTGTCAGGATGGTTGGAGAATGGGTTAGGTATGGCTCACAGACACAGGGGTCAGGATAGTTGGAGTATGGGTCAGCTATGGGTCACAGACACAGGGATCAGGATGGTTGGAGAATGGCTGGGATGGGTCACAGGCACAGGGGTCAGGATGGTTGGAGTTTGGGGGGATGGGTCACAGACACAGGGGTCAGGATGGTTGGAGTATGGGTCAGCTATGGGTCATAGACACAGGGAACAGGATGGTTGGAGTATGGGTGAGCTTTGGGTCACAGACACAGGGGTCAGGATGGCTGGAGAATGGCTGGGATGGGTCACAGACACAGGGGACAGGATGGTTGGAGTATGGATCAGCTATGGGTCACAGACACAGGTGTCAGGATGGTTGGAGTTTGGGGGGATGGGTCACAGACACAGGGGTCAGGATGGTTGGAGTATGGGTCAGCTATGGGTCATAGACACAGGGAACAGGATGGTTGGAGTATGGGTGAGCTTTGGGTCACAGACACAGGGGTCAGGATGGCTGGAGAATGGCTGGGATGGGTCACAGACACAGGGGACAGGATGGTTGGAGTATGGATCAGCTATGGGTCACAGACACAGGTGTCAGGATGGTTGGATAATGGGTCAGGTTTGGCTCACAGACACAGGGATCAGGATGGTTGGAGAATGGCTGGGATGGGTCACAGGCACAGGGGTCAGGATGGTTGGAGTATGGGTCAGCTATGGGTCATAGATATAGGGGTCAGGATGGTTGGAGTATGGGTCAGCTATGGGTGAAAGACACAGGGCTAAGGATGGTTGGAGAATGGCTGGGATGGGTCACAGACACAGGGGTCAGGATGGTTCGACTATGGGTCAGCTATGGGTCACAGACACGGGGTCAGGATAGTTGGAGAATGGCAGAGATGGGTCACAGACACAGGGGTCAGGATGGTTGGAGAATGGCTGGGATGGGTGACAAACACAGGGGTCAGGATGGCTGGAGTATGGGTCAGGTATGGGTCACAGACAGGGGTCAGGATGGTTGGAGTATGGGTCAGCTATGGGTCACAGACACAGGGGACGGGATGGTTGGAGTATGGATCAGCTATGGGTCACAGACACAGGTGTCAGGATGGTTGGATAATGGGTCAGGTATGGCTCACAGACACAGGGGTCAGGATAGTTGGAGTATGGGTCAGCTATGGGTCACAGACACAGGGATCAGGATGGTTGGAGAATGGCTGGGATGGGTCACAGGCACAGGGGTCAGGATGGTTGGAGTATGGGTCAGCTATGGGTCACAGACACAGGGGTCAGGATGATTGGAGTTTGGCTGGGATGGGTCACAGACACAGGGGTCAGGATGGTTGGAGTATGGGTCAGCTATGGGTCATAGACACAGGGGACAGGATGGTTGGAGTATGGGTGAGCTATGGGCCACAGAAACAGGGGTCAGGATGGCTGGAGAATGGCTGGGATGGGTCACAGACACAGGGGACAGGATGGTTGGCGTATGGGTCAGCTATGGGTCACAGACACAGGGGACGGGATGGTTGGAGTATGGATCAGCTATGGGTCACAGACACAGGTGTCCGGATGGTTGGATAATGGGTCAGGTATGGTTCACAGACACAGGGGTCAGGATAGTTGGAGTATGGGTGAGCTATGGGTCACAGACACAGGGGTCAGAATGGCTGGAGAATGGCTGGGATGGGTCACAGACACAGGGGACAGGATGGTTGGAGTATGGGTCAGCTATGGGTCACAGACACAGGTGTCAGGATGGTTGGATAATGGGCCAGGTATGGCTCACAGACACAGGGGTCAGGATAGTTGGAGTATGGGTCAGCTATGGGTCACAGACACAGGGATCAGGATGGTTGGAGAATGGCTGGGATGGGTCACAGGCACAGAGGTCAGGATGGTTGGAGTATGGGTCAGCTATGGGTCATAGACACAGGGGTCAGGATGGTTAGAGTATGGGTCAGCTACGGGTCAAAGACACAGGGCTAAGGATGGTTGGAGAATGGCTGGGATGGGTCACAGACACAGGGGTCAGGATGGTTGGGTACGGGTCGGCTATGGGTCAAAGACACAGGGGTCAGGATGGTTGAAGTATGGGTCAGCTATGGGTCAAAGACACAGGGGTCAGGATGGTTGGAGAATGTGGAGAATGGCTAGGATGTGTCACAGACACAGGTGTCAGGATGGTTGAAGTATGGGTCAGCTATGGGTCACAGACACAGGGGTCAGGATGGTTCGAGTATGGGTCAGCTATTGGTCACAGACACGGGGTTAGGGTGGTTGGAGAATGGCTGGGATGGGTCACAGACACAGGGGACAGGATGGTTGGAGTATGGGTCAGCTATGGGTCACAGACACAGGGGTCAGGATGGTTGGAGTATGGGTCAGCTATGGGTTACAGACACAGGGGACGGGATGGTTGGAGTATGGATCAGATATGGGTCACAGACACAGGTGTCAGGATGGTTGGATAATGGGTCAGGTATGGCTCACAGACACAGGGGTCAGGATGGTTGGAGTATGGGTCAGCTATGGGTCATAGACACAGGGGACAGGATGGTTGGAGTATGGGTGAGCTATGGGTCACAGACACAGGGGTCAGGATGGCTGGAGAATTGCTGGGATGGGTCACAGACACAGGGGACAGGAAGGTTTGGCGTATGGGTCAGCTATGGGTCACAGACACAGGGGACGGGATGGTTGGAGTATGGATCAGCTATGGGTCACAGACACAGGTGTCAGGATGGTTGGATAATGGGTCAGGTATGGCTCACAGACACAGGGGCCAGGATAGTTGGAGTATGGGTCAGCTATGGGTCACAGACACAGGGATCAGGATGGTTGGAGAATGGCTGGGATGGGTCACAGGCACAGGGGTCAGGATGGTTGGAGTATGGGTCAGCTATGGGTCACAGACACAGGGGTCAGGATGATTGGAGTTTGGCTGGGATTGGTCACAGACACAGGGTTCAGGATGGTTGGAGTATGGGTCAGCTATGGGTCATAGACACAGGGAACAGGATGGTTGGAGTATGGGTGAGCTATGGGTCACAGACACAGGGGTCAGGATGGCTGGAGAATGGCTGGGATGGGTCACAGACACAGGGTTCAGGATGGTTGGAGTATGGGTCAGCTATGGGTCATAGACACAGGGGACAGGATGGTAGGAGTATGGATCAGCTATGGGTCACAGACACAGGTGTCAGGATGGTTGGATAATGGGTCAGGTATGGCTCACAGACACAGGCGTCAGGATATTTGGAGTATGGGTCAGCTATGGGTCACAGACACAGGGATCGGGATGGTTGGAGAATGGCTGGGATGGGTCACAGGCACAGAGGTTAGGATGGTTGGAGTATGGGTCAGCTATGGGTCATAGACACAGGGGTCAGGATGGTTGGAGTATGGGTCAGCTACGGGTCAAAGACACAGGGCTAAGGATGGTTGGAGAATGGCTGGGATGGGTCATAGACACAGGGCTCAGGATGGTTGGGTACGGGTCGGCTATGGGTCAAAGACACAGGGGTCAGGATGGTTGAAGTATGGGTCAGCTATGGGTCAAAGACACAGGGGTCAGGATGGTTGGAGTATGGATCAGCTATGGGTCACAGACACAGGTGTCAGGATGGTTGGAGAATGGGTCAGGTATGGCTCACAGACACAGGGGTCAGGATAGTTGGAGTATGGGTCAGCTATGGGTCACAGACACAGGGATCAGGGTGGTTGGAGAATGGCTGGGATGGGTCACAGGCACAGGGGTCAGGATGGTTGGAGTATGGGTCAGCTATGGGTCACAGACATAGGGGTCAGGATGATTGGAGTTTGGGGGGATGGGTCACAGACACAGGGGTCAGGATGGTTGGAGTATGGGTCAGCTATGGGTCATAGACACAGGGAACAGGATGGTTGGAGTATGGGTGAGCTATGGGTCACAGACACAGGGGTCAGGATGGCTGGAGAATGGCTGGGATGGGTCACAGACACAGGGGACAGGATGGTTGGAGTATGGATCAGCTATGGGTCACAGACACAGGTGTCAGGATGGTTGGATAATGGGTCAGGTTTGGCTCACAGACACAGGGATCAGGATGGTTGGAGAATGGCTGGGATGGGTCACAGTCACAGGGGTCAGGATAGTTGGAGTATGGGTCAGCTATGGGTCATAGACACAGGGAACAGGATGGTTGGAGTATGGGTTAGCTATGGGTCAAAGACACAGGGCTAAGGATGGTTGGAGAATGGCTGGGATGGGTCACAGACACAGGGGTCAGGATGGTTGGGTATGGGTCGGCTATGGGTCAAAGACACAGGGGTCAGGATGGTTGAAGTATGGGTCAGCTATGGGTCAAAGACACAGGGGTCAGGATAGTTGGAGAATGTGGAGAATGGCTAGGATGTGTCACAGACACAGGTGTCAGGATGGTTGAAGTATGGGTCAGCGATGGGTCACAGACACAGGGGTCAGGATGGTTCGAGTATGGGTCAGCAATGGGTCACAGACACGGGGTCAGGATGGTTGGAGAATGACAGAGATGGGTCACAGACACAGGTGTCAGGATGGTTTGAGAATGGCTGGGATGGGTGACAAACACAGGGGTCAGGATGGCTGGAGTATGGGTCAGGTATGGGTCACAGAAAGGGGTCAGGATGTTTGGAGAATAGCTGGGATGGGTCACAGACACAGGGGACAGGATGGTTGCAGTATGGGTCAGCTATGGGTCACAGACACAGGGGTCAGGATGGTTGGAGTATGGGTCAGCTATGGGTCACAGACACAGGGGACGGGATGGTTGGAGTATGGATCAGATATGGGTCACAGACACAGGTGTCAGGATGGTTGGATAATGGGTCAGGTATGGCTCACAGACACAGGGGTCAGGATAGTTGGAGTATGGGTCAGCTATGGGTCACAGACAAAGGGATCCGGATGGTTGGAGAATGGCTGGGATGGGTCACATGCACAGGGGTCAGGATGGTTGGAGTATGGGTCAGCTATGGGTCACAGACACAGGGGTCAGGATGATTGGAGTTTGGCTGGGATGGGTCACAGACACAGGGGTCAGGATGGTTGGAGTATGGGTCAGCTATGGGTCACAGACACAGCGGTCAGGATGGCTGGAGAATGGCTGGGATGGGTCACAGACACATGGGACAGGATGGTTGGCGTATGGGTCAGCTATGGGTCACAGACACAGGGGACGGGATGGTTGGAGTATGGATCAGCTATGGGTCACAGACACAGGTGTCAGGATGGTTGGATAATGGGTCAGGTATGGCTCACAGACACCGGGGTCAGGATAATTGGAGTATGGGTCAGCTATGGGTCACAGACACAGGGATCAGTATGGTTGGAGAATGGCTGGGATGGGTCACAGGCACAGGGGTCAGGATGGTTGGAGTATGGGTCAGCTATGGGTCACAGACACAGGGGTCAGGATGATTGGAGTTTGGCTGGGATGGGTCACAGACACAGGGGTCAGGATGGTTGGAGTATGGGTCAGCTATGGGTCACAGACACAGGGGTCAGGATGATTGGAGTTTGGCTGGGATGGGTCACAGACACAGGGGTCAGGATGGTTGGAATATGGGTCAGCTATGGGTCATAGACACAGGGGACAGGATGGTTGGAGTATGGGTGAGCTATGGGTCACAGACACAGGGGTCAGGATGGCTGGAGAATGGCTGGGATGGGTCACAGACACAGGGGACAGGATTTTTGGCGTATGGGTCAGCTATGGGTCACATACACAGGGGACGGGGTGGTTGGAGTATGGATCAGCTATGGGTCACAGACACAGGTGTCAGGATGGTTGGATAATGGGTCAGGTATGGCTCACAGACACAGGGGTCAGGATAGTTGGAGTATGGGTCAGCTATGGGTCACAGACACAGGGATCAGGATGGTTGGAGAATGGCTGGGATGGATCACAGGCACAGGAGTCAGGATGGTTGGAGTATGGGTCAGCTATGTGTCACAGACACAGGGGTCAGGATGATTGGAGTTTGGCTGGGATGGGTCATAGACACAGGGGTCAGGATGGTTGGAGTATGGGTCAGCTATGGGTCATAGACACAGAGGACAGGATGGTTGGAGTATGAGTGAGCTATGGGTCACAGACACAGGGGTCAGGATGGCTGGAGAATGGCTGGGAAGGGTCACAGACACAGGGGACAGGATGGTTGGAGTATGGATCAGATATGGGTCACAGACACAGGTGTCAGGATGGTTGGATAATGGGTCAGGTATGGCTCACAGACACAGGGGCCAGGATAGTTGGAGTATGGGACAGCTATGGGTCACAGACACAGGGATCAGGATGGTTGGAGAATGGCTGGGATGGGTCACAGGCACAGAGGTCAGGATGGTTGGAGTATGTGTCAGCTATGGGTCATAGACACAGGGGTCAGGATGGTTGGAGTATGGGTCAGCTACGGGTCAAAGACACAGGGCTAAGGATGGTTGGAGAATGGCTGGGATGGGTCATAGACACAGGGGTCAGGATGGTTGGCTACGGGTCGGCTATAGGTCAAAGACACAGGGGTCAGGATGGTTGAAGTATGGGTCAGCTATGGGTCAAAGACACAGGGGTCAGGATGGTTGGAGAATGTGGAGAATGGCTAGGATGTGTCACAGACACAGGTGTCAGGATGGTTGAAGTATGGGTCAGCTATGGGTCACAGACACAGGGGTCAGGATGGTTCGAGTTTGGGTCAGCTATTGGTCACAGACACTGGGTCAGGATGGTTGGAGAATGGCTGGGATGGGTCACAGACACAGGTGTCAGGATGGTTGGAGAATGGCTGGGATGGGTGACAAACACAGGGGTCAGGATGTCTGGAGTATGGGTCAGGTATGGGTCACAGAAAGGGGTCAGGATGTTTGGAGAATAGCTGGGATGGGTCACAGACACAGGGGACAGGATGGTTGCAGTATGGGTCAGCTATGGGTCACAGACACAGGGGTCAGGATGGTTGGAGTATGGGTCAGCTATGGGTCACAGACACAGGGGTCCGGATGGTTGGAGAATGGCTGGGATGGGTCACATGCACAGGGGTCAGGATGGTTGGAGTATGGGTCAGCTATGGGTCACAGACACAGGGGTCAGGATGATTGGAGTTTGGCTGGGATGGGTCACAGACACAGGAGTCAGGATGGTTGGAGTATGGGTCAGCTATGGGTCACAGACACAGGGGTCAGGATGGCTGGAGAATGGCTGGGATGGGTCACAGACATATGGGACAGGATGGTTGGCGTATGGGTCAGCTATGGGTCACAGACACAGGGGACGGGATGGTTGGAGTATGGATCAGCTATGGGTCACAGACACAGGTGTCAGGATGGTTGGATAATGGGTCAGGTATGGCTCACAGACACCGGGGTCAGGATAATTGGAGTATGGGTCAGCTATGGGTCACAGACACAGGGATCAGGATGGTTGGAGAATGGCTGGGATGGGTCACAGGCACAGGGGTCAGGATGGTTGGAGTATGGGTCAGCTATGGGTCACAGACACAGGGGTCAGGATGATTGGAGTTTGGCTGGGATGGGTCACAGACACAGGGGTCAGGATGGTTGGAGTATGGGCCAGCTATGGGTCACAGACACAGGGGTCAGGATGATTGGAGTTTGGCTGGGATGGGTCACAGACACAGGGGTCAGGATGGTTGGAATATGGGTCAGCTATGGGTCATAGACACAGGGGACAGGATGGTTGGAGTATGGGTGAGCTATGGGTCACAGACACAGGGGTCAGGATGGCTGGAGAATGGCTGGGATGGGTCACAGACACAGGGGACAGGATTTTTGGCGTATGGGTCAGCTATGGGTCACAGACACAGGGGACGGGGTGGTTGGAGTATGGATCAGCTATGGGTCACAGACACAGGTGTCAGGATGGTTGGATAATGGGTCAGGTATGGCTCACAGACACAGGGGTCAGGATAGTTGGAGTATGGGTCAGCTATGGGTCACAGACACAGGGATCAGGATGGTTGGAGAATGGCTGGGATGGGTCACAGGCACAGGAGTCAGGATGGTTGGAGTATGGGTCAGCTATGTGTCACAGACACAGGAGTCAGGATGGTTGGAGAATGGCTATGATGTCTCACAGACACAGGTGTCAGGATGGTTGGAGTATGGGTCAGCTATGGGCCACAGACACAGGAGTCAGGATGGTTGGAGAATAGCTGGCATAGGTCGCAGACACAGGGGTCAGGATGGTTGGAGTATGGGTCAGCTATGAGTCACAGACACAGGGGTCCGGATGATTGGAGTTTGGCTGGGATGGGTCACAGACACAGGGGACAGGATGGTTGGAGTATGGGTCAGCTAGGGGTCACAGACACAGGGGTCAGGATGGTTGGAGTATGGGTCAGCTATGGGTCACAGACACAGGGGTCAGGATGGTTGGAGAATGGCTAACATCTGTCACAGACACAGGTGTCAGGACGGTTGGAGTATGGGTCAGCTATGGGTCACAGACACAGGGGTCAGGATGGTTGGAGAATGGCTAGAATGTGTCACAGACACAGGGGTCAGGATGGTTGGAGTATGGATCAGCTATGGGTCACAGACACGGGTCAGGATGGTTGGAGAATGGCTAAGATGTGTCACAGACACAGGGGTCAGGATGGTTGGCTTATGGGTCAGCTATAGGTCACAGACACAGGGGTCATGATGGTTGGAGTATGGGTCAGCTATAGGTCATAGACAAAGGAATCAGGATGGTTGGAGAATGGCTATGATGTGTCACAGACACAGGTGTCAGGTTGGTTGGATTATGGGTCAGCTATGGGTCACAGACACAGGGGTCAGGATGGTTGGAGAATGCTAGGATGTGTCACTGACACAGGTGTCAGGATGGTTGGAGTATGGGTCAGCTATGGGTCACAGAGACAGGGGTCAGGATGGCTGGAGTATGGGCCAGGTATTGGTCACAGACACAGTGTCAGGATGGTTGGAGAATGGCTAGGATGTGTCACCGACACAGGTGTCAGGATGGTTGGAGTATGGGTCAGCTATGGGTCAAAGACACAGGGGTCAGGATGTTTGGAGAATGGCTACGATGTGTCACAGACACAGGGGTCAGGATGGTTGGAGTATGGATCAGCTATGGGTCACAGACACAGGGGTCAGGATGGTTGGAGAATAGCTAGGATGTGTCACAGACACAGGGGTCAGGATGGTTGGCTTTATGGGTCAGCTATGGGTGACAGACACCAGGGTCAGGATGGTTGGAGAATGGCTATGATGTGTCACAGACACAGGTGTCAGGATGGTTGGAGTATGGGTCAGCTATGGGTCACAGACACAGGGGTCAGGATGGTTGGAGAATGCTAGGATGTGTCACCGACACAGGTGTCAGGATGGTTGGAGTATGGCTCAGCTATGGGTCACAGACACAGGGGTCAGGATGGTTGGAGTATGGGTCAGCTATGGGTCACAGACACAGGGATCAGGATGGTTGGAGAATGGCTAGGATGGGTCACAGATACAGGGGTCAGGATGGTTTGAGTATGGGTCAGCTATGGGTCACAGACACAGGGGTCAGGATGATTGGAGTTTGGCTGGGATGGGTCACAGACATAGGGGACAGGATGGTTGGAGTATGGGTGAGCTATGGGTCACAGACACAGGGGTCAGGATGGCTGGAGAATGGCTGGGATGGGTCACAGACACAGGGGTCAGGATGGTTGGAGTATGGGTCAGCTATGGGTCATAGACACAGGGGTCAGGATAGTTGGAGTATGGGTCAGCTATGGGTCAAAGACACAGGGCTAAGGATGGTTGGAGAATGGCTGGGATGGGTCACAGACACAGGGGTCAGGATGGTTGGGTATGGGTCGGCTATTGGTCAAAGACTCAGGGGTCAGGATGGTTGAAGTATGGGTCAGCTATGGGTCAAAGACACAGGGGTCAGGATGGTTGGAGAATGTGGAGAATGGCTAGGATGTGTCACAGACACAGGTGTCAGGATGGTTCGAGTATGGGTCTGCTATGGGTCACAGACACAGGGGTCAGGATGGCTGGAGAATGGCAGGAATGGGTCACAGACACAGGTGTCAGGATGGTTGGAGAATGGCTGGGATGGGTCACAAACACAGGGGTCAGGATGGCTGGAGTATGGGTCAGGTATGGGTCACAGACAGGGGTCAGGATGTATGGAGAATGGCTGGGATGGGTCACAGACACAGGGGTCAGGATGGCTGGAGAATGGCTGGGATGGGTCACAGACACAGGGGACAGGATTTTTGGCGTATGGGTCAGCTATGGGTCACAGACACAGGGGACGGGGTGGTTGGAGTATGGATCAGCTATGGGTCACAGACACAGGTGTCAGGATGGTTGGATAATGGGTCAGGTATGGCTCACAGACACAGGGGTCAGGATAGTTGGAGTATGGGTCAGCTATGGGTCACAGACACAGGGATCAGGATGGTTGGAGAATGGCTGGGATGGGTCACAGGCACAGGAGTCAGGATGGTTGGAGTATGGGTCAGCTATGTGTCACAGACACAGGAGTCAGGATGGTTGGAGAATGGCTATGATGTCTCACAGACACAGGTGTCAGGATGGTTGGAGTATGGGTCAGCTATGGGCCACAGACACAGGAGTCAGGATGGTTGGAGAATAGCTGGCATAGGTCGCAGACACAGGGGTCAGGATGGTTGGAGTATGGGTCAGCTATGAGTCACAGACACAGGGGTCCGGATGATTGGAGTTTGGCTGGGATGGGTCACAGACACAGGGGACAGGATGGTTGGAGTATGGGTCAGCTAGGGGTCACAGACACAGGGGTCAGGATGGTTGGAGTATGGGTCAGCTATGGGTCACAGACACAGGGGTCAGGATGGTTGGAGAATGGCTAACATCTGTCACAGACACAGGTGTCAGGACGGTTGGAGTATGGGTCAGCTATGGGTCACAGACACAGGGGTCAGGATGGTTGGAGAATGGCTAGAATGTGTCACAGACACAGGGGTCAGGATGGTTGGAGTATGGATCAGCTATGGGTCACAGACACGGGTCAGGATGGTTGGAGAATGGCTAAGATGTGTCACAGACACAGGGGTCAGGATGGTTGGCTTATGGGTCAGCTATAGGTCACAGACACAGGGGTCATGATGGTTGGAGTATGGGTCAGCTATAGGTCATAGACAAAGGAATCAGGATGGTTGGAGAATGGCTATGATGTGTCACAGACACAGGTGTCAGGTTGGTTGGATTATGGGTCAGCTATGGGTCACAGACACAGGGGTCAGGATGGTTGGAGAATGCTAGGATGTGTCACTGACACAGGTGTCAGGATGGTTGGAGTATGGGTCAGCTATGGGTCACAGAGACAGGGGTCAGGATGGCTGGAGTATGGGCCAGGTATTGGTCACAGACACAGTGTCAGGATGGTTGGAGAATGGCTAGGATGTGTCACCGACACAGGTGTCAGGATGGTTGGAGTATGGGTCAGCTATGGGTCAAAGACACAGGGGTCAGGATGTTTGGAGAATGGCTACGATGTGTCACAGACACAGGGGTCAGGATGGTTGGAGTATGGATCAGCTATGGGTCACAGACACAGGGGTCAGGATGGTTGGAGAATAGCTAGGATGTGTCACAGACACAGGGGTCAGGATGGTTGGCTTTATGGGTCAGCTATGGGTGACAGACACCAGGGTCAGGATGGTTGGAGAATGGCTATGATGTGTCACAGACACAGGTGTCAGGATGGTTGGAGTATGGGTCAGCTATGGGTCACAGACACAGGGGTCAGGATGGTTGGAGAATGCTAGGATGTGTCACCGACACAGGTGTCAGGATGGTTGGAGTATGGCTCAGCTATGGGTCACAGACACAGGGGTCAGGATGGTTGGAGTATGGGTCAGCTATGGGTCACAGACACAGGGATCAGGATGGTTGGAGAATGGCTAGGATGGGTCACAGATACAGGGGTCAGGATGGTTTGAGTATGGGTCAGCTATGGGTCACAGACACAGGGGTCAGGATGATTGGAGTTTGGCTGGGATGGGTCACAGACATAGGGGACAGGATGGTTGGAGTATGGGTGAGCTATGGGTCACAGACACAGGGGTCAGGATGGCTGGAGAATGGCTGGGATGGGTCACAGACACAGGGGTCAGGATGGTTGGAGTATGGGTCAGCTATGGGTCATAGACACAGGGGTCAGGATAGTTGGAGTATGGGTCAGCTATGGGTCAAAGACACAGGGCTAAGGATGGTTGGAGAATGGCTGGGATGGGTCACAGACACAGGGGTCAGGATGGTTGGGTATGGGTCGGCTATGGGTCAAAGACTCAGGGGTCAGGATGGTTGAAGTATGGGTCAGCTATGGGTCAAAGACACAGGGGTCAGGATGGTTGGAGAATGTGGAGAATGGCTAGGATGTGTCACAGACACAGGTGTCAGGATGGTTCGAGTATGGGTCTGCTATGGGTCACAGACACAGGGGTCAGGATGGCTGGAGAATGGCAGGAATGGGTCACAGACACAGGTGTCAGGATGGTTGGAGAATGGCTGGGATGGGTCACAAACACAGGGGTCAGGATGGCTGGAGTATGGGTCAGGTATGGGTCACAGACAGGGGTCAGGATGTATGGAGAATGGCTGGGATGGGTCACAGACACAGGGGTCAGGATGGTTGGAGTATGGGTCAGCTATGGGTCACAGACAAAGGGGTCAGGATGGTTGGAGTATGGGTGAGCTATGGGTCACAGACACAGGGGTCAGGATGGCTGGAGAATGGCTGGGATGGGTCACAGACACAGGGGTCAGGATGGTTGAAGTATGGGTCAACTATGGGTCACAGACACAGGGGTCAGGATGGTTTGAGTATGGGTCAGCTATGGGTCACAGACACAGGGGTCAGGATGGTTGGAGAATGGCAGGGATGGGTCACAGACACAGGTGTCAGGATGGTTGGAGAATGGCTGGGATGGGTCACAAAGACAGGGGTCAGGATGGCTGGAGTATGGGTCAGGTATGGGTCACAGACAGGGGTCAGGATGTATGGAGAATAGCTGGGATGGGTCACAGACACAGGGGTCAGGATGGTTGGAGTATGGGTCAGCTATGGGTCACAGACACAGGGGTCAGGATGGCTGGAGAATGGCTGGGATGGGTCACAGACACAGGGGTCAGGATGGTTGAAGTATGGGTCAGCTATGGGTCACAGACACAGGAGTCAGGATGGTTCGAGTATGGGTCAGCTATGGGTCACAGACACAGGGGTCAGGATGGTTGGAGAATGGCAGGGATAGGTCACAGACACAGGTGTCAGAATGGTTTGAAAATGGCTGGGATGGGTCACAAACACAGGGGTTAGGATGGCTGGAGTATGGGTCAGGTATGGGTCACAGACAGGGGTCAGGATTTATGGAGAATAGCTGGGATGGGTCACAGACACAGGGGTCAGGATGGTTGGAGTATGGGTCAGCTATGGGTCACAGACACAGGGGTCAGGATAATTGGAGTTTGGCTGGTATGGGTCACAGACACAGGGGACAGGATGGTTGGAGTATGGGTGAGCTATGGGTCACAGACACAGGGGTCAGGGTGGCTGGAGAATGGCTGGGATGGGTCACAGACACAGGGGTCAGGATGGTTGGAGTATGGGTCAGCTATGGGTCATAGACACAGGGGTCAGGATGGTTGAAGTATGGGTCAGCTATGGGTCACAGACACAGGGGACGGGATGGTTGGAGTATGGATCAGCTATGGGTCACAGACACAGGTGTCAGGATGGTTGGATAATGGGTCAGGTATGGCTCACAGACACCGGGGTCAGGATAATTGGAGTATGGGTCAGCTATGGGTCACAGACACAGGGATCAGGATGGTTGGAGAATGGCTGGGATGGGTCACAGGCACAGGGGTCAGGATGGTTGGAGTATGGGTCAGCTATGGGTCACAGACACAGGGGTCAGGATGATTGGAGTTTGGCTGGGATGGGTCACAGACACAGGGGTCAGGATGGTTGGAGTATGGGTCAGCTATGGGTCACAGACACAGGGGTCAGGATGATTGGAGTTTGGCTGGGATGGGTCACAGACACAGGGGTCAGGATGGTTGGAATATGGGTCAGCTATGGGTCATAGACACAGGGGACAGGATGGTTGGAGTATGGGTGAGCTATGGGTCACAGACACAGGGGTCAGGATGGCTGGAGAATGGCTGGGATGGGTCACAGACACGGGGGACAGGATTTTTGGCGTATGGGTCAGCTATGGGTCACAGACACAGTGGACGGGGTGGTTGGAGTATGGATCAGCTATGGGTCACAGACACAGGTGTCAGGATGGTTGGATAATGGGTCAGGTATGGCTCACAGACACAGGGGTCAGGATAGTTGGTGTATGGGTCAGCTATGGGTCACAGACACAGGGATCAGGATGGTTGGAGAATGGCTGGGATGGGTCACAGGCACAGGAGTCAGGATGGTTGGAGTATGGGTCAGCTATGTGTCACAGACACAGGGGTCAGGATGATTGGAGTTTGGCTGGGATGGGTCATAGACACAGGGGTCAGGATGGTTGGAGTATGGGGCAGCTATGGGTCATAGACACAGAGGACAGGATGGTTGGAGTATGGGTGAGCTATGGGTCACAGACACAGGGGTCAGGATGGCTGGAGAATGGCTGGGATGGGTCACAGACACAGGGGTCAGGATGGTTGAAGTATGGGTCAACTATGGGTCACAGACACAGGGGTCAGGATGGTTTGAGTATGGGTCAGCTATGGGTCACAGACACAGGGGTCAGGATGGTTGGAGAATGGCAGGGATGGGTCACAGACACAGGTGTCAGGATGGTTGGAGAATGGCTGGGATGGGTCACAAAGACAGGGGTCAGGATGGCTGGAGTATGGGTCAGGTATGGGTCACAGACAGGGGTCAGGATGTATGGAGAATAGCTGGGATGGGTCACAGACACAGGGGTCAGGATGGTTGGAGTATGGGTCAGCTATGGGTCACAGACACAGGGGTCAGGATGGCTGGAGAATGGCTGGGATGGGTCACAGACACAGGGGTCAGGATGGTTGAAGTATGGGTCAGCTATGGGTCACAGACACAGGAGTCAGGATGGTTCGAGTATGGGTCAGCTATGGGTCACAGACACAGGGGTCAGGATGGTTGGAGAATGGCAGGGATAGGTCACAGACACAGGTGTCAGAATGGTTTGAAAATGGCTGGGATGGGTCACAAACACAGGGGTTAGGATGGCTGGAGTATGGGTCAGGTATGGGTCACAGACAGGGGTCAGGATTTATGGAGAATAGCTGGGATGGGTCACAGACACAGGGGTCAGGATGGTTGGAGTATGGGTCAGCTATGGGTCACAGACACAGGGGTCAGGATAATTGGAGTTTGGCTGGTATGGGTCACAGACACAGGGGACAGGATGGTTGGAGTATGGGTGAGCTATGGGTCACAGACACAGGGGTCAGGGTGGCTGGAGAATGGCTGGGATGGGTCACAGACACAGGGGTCAGGATGGTTGGAGTATGGGTCAGCTATGGGTCATAGACACAGGGGTCAGGATGGTTGAAGTATGGGTCAGCTATGGGTCACAGACACAGGGGACGGGATGGTTGGAGTATGGATCAGCTATGGGTCACAGACACAGGTGTCAGGATGGTTGGATAATGGGTCAGGTATGGCTCACAGACACCGGGGTCAGGATAATTGGAGTATGGGTCAGCTATGGGTCACAGACACAGGGATCAGGATGGTTGGAGAATGGCTGGGATGGGTCACAGGCACAGGGGTCAGGATGGTTGGAGTATGGGTCAGCTATGGGTCACAGACACAGGGGTCAGGATGATTGGAGTTTGGCTGGGATGGGTCACAGACACAGGGGTCAGGATGGTTGGAGTATGGGTCAGCTATGGGTCACAGACACAGGGGTCAGGATGATTGGAGTTTGGCTGGGATGGGTCACAGACACAGGGGTCAGGATGGTTGGAATATGGGTCAGCTATGGGTCATAGACACAGGGGACAGGATGGTTGGAGTATGGGTGAGCTATGGGTCACAGACACAGGGGTCAGGATGGCTGGAGAATGGCTGGGATGGGTCACAGACACGGGGGACAGGATTTTTGGCGTATGGGTCAGCTATGGGTCACAGACACAGTGGACGGGGTGGTTGGAGTATGGATCAGCTATGGGTCACAGACACAGGTGTCAGGATGGTTGGATAATGGGTCAGGTATGGCTCACAGACACAGGGGTCAGGATAGTTGGTGTATGGGTCAGCTATGGGTCACAGACACAGGGATCAGGATGGTTGGAGAATGGCTGGGATGGGTCACAGGCACAGGAGTCAGGATGGTTGGAGTATGGGTCAGCTATGTGTCACAGACACAGGGGTCAGGATGATTGGAGTTTGGCTGGGATGGGTCATAGACACAGGGGTCAGGATGGTTGGAGTATGGGGCAGCTATGGGTCATAGACACAGAGGACAGGATGGTTGGAGTATGGGTGAGCTATGGGTCACAGACACAGGGGTCAGGATGGCTGGAGAATGGCTGGGATGGGTCACAGACACAGGGGACAGGATGGTTGGAGTATGGATCAGATATGGGTCACAGACACAAGTGTCAGGATGGTTGGAAAATGGGTCAGGTATGGCTCACAGACACAGGGGCCAGGATAGTTGGAGTATGGGACAGCTATGGGTCACAGACACAGGGATCAGGATGGTTGGAGAATGGCTGGGATGGGTCACAGGCACAGAGGTCAGGATGGTTGGAATATGGGTCAGCTATGGGTCATAGACACAGGGGTCAGGATGGTTGGAGTATGGGTCAGCTACGGGTCAAAGACACAGAGCTAAGGATGGTTGGAGAATGGCTGGGATGGGTCATAGACACAGGGATCAGGATGGTTGGGTACGGGTCGGCTATAGGTCAAAGACACAGGGGTCAGGATGGTTGAAGTATGAGTCAGCTATGGGTCAAAGACACAGGGGTCAGGATGGTTGGAGAATGTGGAGAATGGCTAGGATGTGTCACAGACACAGGTGTCAGGATGGTTGAAGTATGGGTCAGCTATGGGTCACAGACACAGGGGTCAGGATGGTTCGAGTTTGGGTCAGCTATTGGTCACAGACACGGGGTCAGGATGGTTGGAGAATGGCTGGGATGGGTCACAGACACAGGGGACAGGATGGTTGGAGTATGGGTCAGCTATGGGTCACAGACACAGGGGTCAGGATGTTTGAAGAATGGGTCAGCTATGGGTCACAGACACAGGGGTCAGGATGGTTGGAGTATGGGTCAGCTATGGGTCACAGACACAGGAGTCAGGATGGTTGGAGAATGGCTGGGATGGGTCACAGACACAGGGGTCAGGATGGTTGGAGTATGGGTCAGCTATGAGTCACAGACACAGGGGTCAGGATGATTGGAGTTTTCCTGGGATGGGTCACAGACACAGGGGACAGGATGGTTGCAGTATGGGTCAGCTATGGGTCACAGACACAGGGGTCAGGATGGTTGGAGTATGGGTCAGCTATGGGTCACAGACACAGGGGTCAGGATGGTTGGAGAATGGCTAACATGTGTCACAGACACAGGTGTCAGGACGGTTGGAGTATGGGTCAGCTATGGGTCACAGACACAGGGGTCAGGATGGTTGGAGAATGGCTAGGATGTGTCACAGACACAGGGGTCGGGATGGTTGGAGTATGGATCAGCTATGGGTCACAGACACAGGGGTCAGGATGGTTGGAGAATGCTAGGATGTGTCACAGACACAGGGGTCAGGATGGTTGGCTTATTGGTCAGCTATGGGTCACAGACACAGGGGTCAGGATGGTTGGAGTATGGGTCAGCTATGTGTCACAGACACAGGGGTCAGGATGGTTGGAGAATGGCTAGGATGTGTCACCGACACAGGTGTCAGGATGGTTGGAGTATGGGTCAGCTATGGGTCACAGACACAGTGTCAGGATGGTTGGAGAATGGCTAGTATGTGTCACCGACACAGGTGTCAGGATGGTTGTAGTATGGGTCAGCTTTGGGTCACAGACACAGGGGTCAGGATGGTTGGAGAATGGCTAACATGTGTCACAGACACAGGTGTCAGGACGGTTGGAGTATGGGTCAGCTATGGGCCACAGACACAGGGGTCAGGATGGCTGGAGTATGGGTCAGGTATGGGTCACACACACCAGGGTCAGGAGGGTTGGAGTATGGATCAGCTATGGGTCACATACACAGGGGTCAGGATGGTTGGAGTATGGGTCAGCTATGGGTCACAGACACAGGGGTCAGGATGGTTGAAGAATGGGTCAGGTATGGCTCACAGACACAGGGGTCAGGATGGTTGGAGTATGGGTCAGCTATGGGTCACAGACACAGGGGTCAGGATGATTGGAGTTTGGCTGGGATGGGTCACAGACACAGGGGTCAGGATGGTTGGAGTATGGGTCAGCTATGGGTCATAGACACAGGGGATAGGATGGTTGGAGTATGGGTGAGCTATGGGTCACATACACAGGGGTCAGGATGGCTGGAGAATGGCTGGGATGGGTCACAGACACAGGGGACAGGATGGTTGGAGTATGGATCAGCTATGGGTCACAGACACAGGTGTCAGGATGGTTGGATAATGGGTCAGGTATGGCTCACAGACACAGGGGTCAGGATAGTTGGAGTATGGGTCAGCTATGGGTCACAGACACAGGGATCAGGATGGTTGGAGAACGGCTGGGATGGGTCACAGGCACAGAGGTCAGGATGGTTGGAGTATGGGTCAGCTATGGGTCGTAGACACAGGGGTCAGGATGGTTGGAGTATGGGTCAGCTACGGGTCAAAGACACAGGGCTAAGGATGGTTGGAGAATGGCTGGGATGGGTCACAGACACAGGGGTCAGGATGGTTGGGTACGGGTCGGCTATGGGTCAAAGACACAGGGGTCAGGATGGTTGAAGTATGGGTCAGCTATGGGTCAAAGACACAGGGGTCAGGATGGTTGGAGAATGTGGAGAATGGCTAGGATGTGTCACAGACACAGGTGTCAGGATGGTTGAAGTATGGGTCAGCTATGGGTCACAGACACAGGGGTCAGGATGGTTTGAGTATGGGTCAGCTATTGGTCACAGACACGGGGTCAGGATGGTTGGAGAATGGCTGGGAAGGGTCACAGACACAGGGGTCAGGATGGTTGGAGTATGGGTCAGCTATGAGTCACAGACACGGGGGTCAGGATGGTTGGAGTTTGGCTGGGATGGGTCACAGACACATGGGACAGGATGGTTGGAGTATGGGTCAGCTATGGGTCACAGACACAGGGGTCAGGATGGTTGGAGTATGGGTCAGCTATGGGTCACAGACACAGGAGTCAGGATGGTTGGAGAATGGCTGGGATGGGTCACAGACACAGGGGTCAGGATGGTTGGAGTATGGGTCAGCTATGAGTCACAGACACAGGGGTCAGGATGGCTGGAGAATGGCTGGGATGGGTCACAGACACAGGGGTCAGGATGGTTGGAGTATGGGTCAGCTATGGGTCATAGACACAGGGGTTAGGATAGTTGGAGTATGGGTCAGCTATGGGTCAAAGACACAGGGCTAAGGATGGTTGGAGAATGGCTGGGATGGGTCACAGACACAGGGGTCAGGATGGTTGAAGTATGGGTCAGCTATGGGTCAAAGACACAGGGGTCAGGATGGTTGGAGAATGTGGAGAATGGCTAGGATGTGTCACAGACACAGGTGTCAGGATGGTTCGAGTATGGGTCAGCTATGGGTCACAGACACAGGGGTCAGGATGGTTGGAGAATGGCAGGAATGGGTCACAGACACAGGTGTCAGGATGGTTGGAGAATGGCTGGGATGGGCCACAAACACAGGGGTCAGGATGGCTGGAGTATGGGTCAGGTATGGGTCACAGACAGGGGTCAGGATGTATGGAGAATAGCTGGGATGGGTCACAGACACAGGGGTCAGGATGGTTGGAGTATGGGTCAGCTATGGGTCACAGACACAGGGGTCAGGATGGTTGGAGGATGGGTGAGCTATGGGTCACAGACACAGGGGTCAGGATGGCTGGAGAATGGCTGGGATGGGTCACAGACACAGGGGTCAGGATGGTTGAAGTATGGGTCAGCTATGGGTCACAGACACAGGGGTCAGGATGGTTTGAGTATGGGTCAGCTATGGGTCACAGACACAGGGGTCAGGATGGTTGGAGAATGGCAGGGATGGGTCACAGACACAGGTGTCAGGATGGTTGGAGAATGGCTGGGATGGGTCACAAAGACAGGGGTCAGGATGGCTGGAGTATGGGTCAGGTATGGGTCACAGACAGGGGTCAGGATGTATGGAGAATAGCTGGGATGGGTCACAGACACAGGGGTCAGGGTGGTTGGAGTATGGGTCAGCTATGGGTCACAGACACAGGGGTCAGGATGGGTGGAGAATGGCTGGGATGGGTCACAGACACAGGGGTCAGGATGGTTGGAGTATGGGTCAGCTATGGGTCATAGACACAGGGGTCAGGATAGTTGGAGTATGGGTCAGATATAGGTCGAAGACACAGGGCTAAGGATGGTTGGAGAATGGCTGGGATGGGTCACAGACACAGGGGTCAGGATGGTTGGGTATGGGTCGGCTATGGGTCAAAGACACGGGGGTCAGGATGGTTGAAGTATGGGTCAGCTAAGGGTCAAAGACACAGGGGTCAGGATGGTTGGAGAATGTGGAGAATGGCTAGGATGTGTCACAGACACAGGTGTCAGGATGGTTGAAGTATGGGTCACAGACACAGGGGTCAGGATGGTTGGAGTATGGGTCAGCTATGGGTCACAGACACAGGGGTCAGGATGGTTCGAGTATGGGTCAGCTATGGGTCACAGACACAGGGGTCAGGATGGTTGGAGAATGGCAGCGATGGGTCACAGACACAGGGGTTAGGATGGTTGGAGAATGGCTGGGATGGGTCAAAACACAGGGGTCAGGATGGCTATAGTATAGGTCAGGTATGGGTCACAGACAGGGGTCAGGATGTATGGAGAATAGCTGGGATGGGTCACAGACACAGGGGACAGGATGGTTGGAGTATGGGTCAGCTATGGGTCACAGACACAGGGGTCAGTATGGTTGGAGTATGGGTTAGCTATGGGTCACAGACACAGGAGACAGGATGGTTGGAGAATGGCTAGGATGTGCCACAGACAGAGGTGTCAGGATGGTTGGAGTATGGGTCAGCTATGGGTCACAGACACAGGGGTCAGGATGGTTGGAGAATGGCTAGGATGTGTCACAGACACAGGGGTCAGGATGGTTGGAGTATGGATCAGCTATGGGTCACAGACACAGCGTCAGGATGGTTGGAGAATGGCTAGGATGTGTCACAGACACAGGGGTCAGGATGGTTGTTGTATGGGTCAGCTATGGGTCACAGACACAGGGGTCAGGATGGTTGGAGTATGGGTCAGCTATGAGTCACAGACACAGGGGTCAGGATGATTGGAGTTTGGCTGGGATGGGTCAGAGACACAGGGGACAGGATGGTTGGAGTATGGGTCAGCTATGGGTCACAGACACAGCGGTCAGGATGGTTGGAGTATGGGTCAGCTATGGGTAACAGACACAGGGGTCAGGATGCTTAGAGAATGGCTAACATGTGTCGAAGACACAGGTGTCAGGATGGTTGGAGTATGGGTCAGCTATGGGTCACAGACACAGAGGTCAGGATGGTTGGAGAATGGCTAGGATGTGTCACAGACACAGGGGTCAGGACTGTTCGAGTATGGGTCAGCTATGGGTCACATACACAGTGTTCAGGATGGTTGGAGAATGGCTAGGATGTGTCACAGACACAGGGGTCACGATGGTTGGAGTATGGGTCAGCTATGGGTCACAGACACAGGGGTCACGATGGTTGGAGTATGGGTCAGCTATGGGTCACAGACACAGGGGTCAGGATGGTTGGAGATTTGCTATGATGTGTCACAGACACAGGTGTCAGGATGGTTGGAGTATGGGTCAGCTATGGGTCACAGACACAGGTGTTAGGATGGTTGGAGTATGGGTCAGCTATGGGTCATAGACACAGTGTCAGGATGGTTGGAGAATGGCTAAGATGTGTCACCGACACAGGTGTCAGGATGGTTGTAGTATGGGTCAGCTATGGGTCACAGACACAGGGGTCAGGATGGTTGGAGAATGGCTAGGATGTGTCACAGACACAGGGGTCAGGATGGTTGGAGTATGGATCAGCTATGGGTCACAGACACAGGGGTCAGGATGGTTGGAGAATGGCTAGGATGTGTCACAGACACAGGGGTCAGGATGGTTGTCTTATGGGTCAGGTATGGGTCACAGACACAGAGGTCAGGATGGTTGGAGTATGGGTCAGCTATGGGTCACAGACACAGGAGTCAGGATGGTTGGAGAATGGCTATGATGTCTCACAGACACAGGTGTCAGGATGGTTGGAGTATGGTTCAGCTATGGGCCACAGACACAGGAGTCAGGATGGTTGGAGAATAGCTGGCATAGGTCGCAGACACAGGGGTCAGGATGGTTGGAGTATGGGTCAGCTATGAGTCACAGACAGAGGGGTCCGGATGATTGGAGTTTGGCTGGGATGGGTCACAGACACAGGGGACAGGATGGTTGGAGTATGGGTCAGCTATGGGTCACAGACACAGGGGTCAGGATGGTTGGAGTATGGGTCAGCTATGGGTCACAGACACAGGGGTCAGGATGGTTGGAGAATGGCTAACATCTGTCACAGACACAGGTGTCAGGACGGTTGGAGTATGGGTCAGCTATGGGTCACAGACACAGGGGTCAGGATGGTTGGAGAATGGCTAGAATGTGTCACAGACACAGGGGTCAGGATGGTTGGAGTATGGATCAGCTATAGGTCACAGACACGGGTCAGGATGGTTGGAGAATGGCTAGGATGTGTCACAGACACAGGGGTCAGGATGGTTGGCTTATGGGTCAGCTATAGGTCACAGACACAGGGGTCATGATGGTTGGAGTATGGGTCAGCTATGGGTCACAGACAAAGGAATCAGGATGGTTGGAGAATGGCTATGATGTGTCACAGACACAGGTGTCAGGTTGGTTGGAGAATGCTAGGATGTGTCACTGACACAGGTGTCAGGATGGTTGGAGTATGGGTCAGCTATGGGTCACAGACACAGGGGTCAGGATGGCTGGAGTATGGGCCAGGTATGGGTCACAGACACAGTGTCAGGATGGTTGGAGAATGGCTAGGATGTGTCACCGACACAGGTGTCAGGATGGTTGGAGTATGGGTCAGCTATGGGTCACAGACACAGGGGTCAGGATGGTTGGAGAATGGCTAACATGTGTCACAGACACAGGTGTCAGGACGGTTGAAGTATGGGTCAGCTATGGGTCAAAGACACAGGGGTCAGGATGTTTGGAGAATGGCTACGATGTGTCACAGACACAGGGGTCAGGATGGTTGGAGTATGGATCAGCTATGGGTCACAGACACAGGGGTCAGGATGGTTGGAGAATAGCTAGGATGTGTCACAGACACAGGGGTCAGGATGGTTGGCTTTATGGGTCAGCTATGGGTCACAGACACAAGGGTCAGGATGGTTGGAGAATGGCTATGATGTGTCACAGACACAGGTGTCAGGATGGTTGGAGTATGGGTCAGCTATGGGTCACAGACACAGGGGTCAGGATGGTTGGAGAATGCTAGGATGTGTCACCGACACAGGTGTCAGGATGGTTGGAGTATGGCTCAGCTATGGGTCACAGACACAGGGGTCAGGATGGTTGGAGTATGGGTCATCTATGGGTCACAGACACAGGGATCAGGATGGTTGGAGAATGGCTAGGATGGGTCACAGATACAGGGGTCAGGATGGTTTGAGTATGGGTCAGCTATGGGTCACAGACACAGGGGTCAGGATGATTGGAGTTTGGCTGGGATGGGTCACAGACATAGGGGACAGGATGGTTGGAGTATGGGTGAGATATGGGTCACAGACACAGGGGTCAGGATGGCTGGAGAATGGCTGGGATGGGTCACAGACACAGGGGTCAGGATGGTTGGAGTATGGGTCAGCTATGGGTCATAGACACAGGGGTCAGGATAGTTGGAGTATGGGTCAGCTATGGGTCAAAGACACAGGGCTAAGGATGGTTGGAGAATGGCTGGGATGGGTCACAGACACAGGGGTCAGGATGGTTGGGTATGGGTCGGCTATGGGTCAAAGACACAGGGGTCAGGATGGTTGAAGTATGGGTCAGCTATGGGTCAAAGACACAGGGGTCAGGATGGTTGGAGAATGTGGAGAATGGCTAGGATGTGTCACAGACACAGGTGTCAGGATGGTTCGAGTATGGGTCAGGTATGGGTCACAGACACAGGGGTCAGGATGGTTGGAGAATGGCAGGAATGGGTCACAGACACAGGTGTCAGGATGGTTGGAGAATGGCTGGGATGGGTCATAAACACAGGGGTCAGGATGGCTGGAGTATGGGTCAGGTATGGGTCACAGACAGGGGTCAGGATGTATAGAGAATGGCTGGGATGGGTCACAGACACAGGGGTCAGGATGGTTGGAGTATGGGTCAGCTATGGGTCACAGACACAGGGGTCAGGATGGTTGGAGTATGGGTGAGCTATGGGTCACAGACACAGGGGTCAGGATGGCTGGAGAATGGCTGGGATGGGTCACAGACACAGGGGTCAGGATGGTTGAAGTATGGGTCAGCTATGGGTCACAGACACAGGGGTCAGGATGGTTTGAGTATGGGTCAGCTATGGGTCACAGACACAGGGGTCAGGATGGCTGGAGAATGGCAGGGATGGGTCACAGACACAGGTGTCAGGATGGTTGGAGAATGGCTGGGATGGGTCACAAAGACAGGGGTCAGGATGGCTGGAGTATGGGTCAGGTATGGGTCACAGACAGGGGTCAGGATGTATGGAGAATAGCTGGGATGGGTCACAGACACAGGGGTCAGGATGGTTGGAGTATGGGTCAGCTATGGGTCACAGACACAGGGGTCAGGATGGCTGGAGAATGGCTGGGATGGGTCACAGACACAGGGGTCAGGATGGTTGAAGTATGGGTCAGCTATGGGTCACAGACACAGGAGTCAGGATGGTTCGAGTATGGGTCAGCTATGGGTCACAGACCCAGGGGTCAGGATGGTTGGAGAATGGCAGGGATAGGTCACAGACACAGGTGTCAGGATGGTTGGAAAATGGCTGGGATGGGTCACAAACACAGGGGTTAGGATGGCTGGAGCATGGGTCAGGTATGGGTCACAGACAGGGGTCAGGATTTATGGAGAATAGCTGGGATGGGTCACAGACACAGGGGTCAGGATGGTTGGAGTATGGGTCAGCTATGGGTCACAGACACAGGGGTCAGGATAATTGGAGTTTGGCTGGGATGGGTCACAGACACAGGGGACAGGATGGTTGGAGTATGGGTGAGCTATGGGTCACGGACACAGGGGTCAGGATGGCTGGAGAATGGCTGGGATGGGTCACAGACACAGGGGTCAGGATGGTTGGAGTATGGGTCAGCTATGGGTCATAGACACAGGGGTCAGGATGGTTGAAGAATGGGTCAGCTATGGGTCAAAGACACAGGGGTCAGGATGGTTGAAGTATGGGTCAGCTAAGGGTCAAATACACAGGGGTCAGGATGGTTGGAGAATGGCTGGGATGGGTCACAGACACAGGGGTCAGGATGGTTGGAGTATGGATCAGCTATGGGTCACAGACACAGCGTCAGGATGGTTGGAGAATGGCTAGGATGTGTCACAGACACAGAGGTCAGGATGGTTGTTGTATGGGTCAGCTATGGGTCACAGACACAGGGGTCAGGATGGTTGGTGTATGGGTCAGCTATGGGTCACAGACACAGGGGTCAGGATGATTGGAGTTTGGCTGGGATGGGTCACAGACACAGGGGACAGGATGGTTGGAGTATGGGTGAGCTATGGGTCACAGACACAGGGGTCAGGATGGCTGGAGAATGGCTGGGATGGGTCACAGACACAGGGGTCAGGATGGTTGGAGTATGGGTCAGCTATGGGTCATAGACACAGGGGTCAGGATAGTTGGAGTATGGGTCAGATATAGGTCGAAGACACAGGGCTAAGGATGGTTGGAGAATGGCTGGGATGGGTCACAGACACAGGGGTCAGGATGGTTGGGTATGGGTCGGCTATGGGTCAAAGACACAGGGGTCAGGATGGTTGAAGTATGGGTCAGCTAAGGGTCAAAGACACAGGGGTCAGGATGGTTGGAGAATGTGGAGAATGTCTAGGATAGGATGTGTCACAGACACAGGTGTCAGGATGGTTGAAGTATGGGTCACAGACACAGGGGTCAGGATGGTTGGAGTATGGGTCAGCTATGGGTCACAGACACAGGGGTCAGGATGGTTCGAGTATGGGTCAGCTATGGGTCACAGACACAGTGTCAGGATGGTTGGAGAATGGCTAGGATGTGTCACCGACACAGGTGTCAGGATGGTTGGAGTATGGGTCAGCTATGGGTCACAGACACAGGGGTCAGGATGGTTGGAGAATGGCTAACATGTGTCACAGACACAGGTGTCAGGACGGTTGGAGTATGGGTCAGCTATGGGTCAAAGACACAGGGGTCAGGATGTTTGGAGAATGGCTACGATGTGTCACAGACACAGGGGTCAGGATGGTTGGAGTATGGATCAGCTATGGGTCACAGACACAGGGGTCAGGATGGTTGGAGAATAGCTAGGATGTGTCACAGACACAGGGGTCAGGATGGTTGGCTTTATGGGTCAGCTATGGGTCACAGACACAAGGGTCAGGATGGTTGGAGAATGGCTATGATGTGTCACAGACACAGGTGTCAGGATGGTTGGAGTATGGGTCAGCTATGGGTCACAGACACAGGGGTCAGGATGGTTGGAGAATGCTAGGATGTGTCACCGACACAGGTGTCAGGATGGTTGGAGTATGGCTCAGCTATGGGTCACAGACACAGGGGTCAGGATGGTTGGAGTATGGGTCAGCTATGGGTCACAGACACAGGGATCAGGATGGTTGGAGAATGGCTAGGATGGGTCACAGATACAGGGGTCAGGATGGTTGGAGAATGGCAGCGATGGGTCACAGACACAGGGGTCAGGATGGTTGGAGAATGGCTGGGATGGGTCAAAACACAGGGGTCAGGATGGCTGGAGTATAGGTCGGGTATGGGTCACAGACAGGGGTCAGGATGTATGGAGAATAGCTGGGATGGGTCACAGACACAGGGGACAGGATGGTTGGAGTATGGGTCAGCTATGGGTCACAGACACAGGGGTCAGGATGGTTGGAGTATGGGTTAGCTATGGGTCACAGACACAGGAGACAAGATGGTTGGAGAATGGCTAGGATGTGCCACAGACAGAGGTGTCAGGATGGTTGAAGTATGGGTCAGCTATGTGTCACAGACACAGGGGTCAGGATGGTTGGAGAATGGCTAGGATGTGTCACAGACACAGGGGTCAGGATGGTTGGAGTATGGATCAGCTATGGGTCACAGACACAGCGTCAGGATGGTTGGAGAATGGCTAGGATGTGTCACAGACACAGGGGTCAGGATGGTTGTTGTATGGGTCAGCTATGGGTCACAGACACAAGGGTCAGGATGGTTGGCGTATGGGTCAGCTATGGGTCACAGACACAGGAATCAGGATGGTTGGAGAATGGCTATGATGTGTCACAGACACAGGTGTCAGGTTGGTTGGAGTATGGGTCAGCTATGGGTCACAGACACAGGGGTCAGGATGGTTGGAGAATGCTAGGATGTGTCACTGACACAGGTGTCAGGATGGTTGGAGTATGGGTCAGCTATGGGTCACAGACACAGGGGTCAGGATGGCTGGAGTAGGGGCCAGGTATGGGTCACAGACACAGGTGTCAGGATGGTTGGAGTATGGGTCAGCTATGGGCCACAGACACAGGGGTCAGGATGGTTGGCGTATGGGTCAGCTATGGGTCACAGACACAGGGGTCAGGATGGTTGGAGTATGGGTCAGCTATGGGTCACAGACACATGGGTCAGGATGGTTGGAGAATGGCAAGGATGTGTCACAGACACAGGTGTCAGGATGGTTGGAGTATGGGTCAGCTATGGGTCACAGACACAGGGGTCAGGATGGTTGGAAAATGCTAGGATGTGTCACAGACACAGGTGTCAGGATGGCTGGAGTATGGATCAGCTATGGTTCACAGACACAGGGGTCAGGATGATTGGAGTTTGGCTGGGATGGGTCACAGACACAGGGGTCAGGATGGTTGGAGTATGGATCAGCTATGGGTCACAGACACAGCGTCAGGATGGTTGGAGAATGGCTAGGATGTGTCACAGACACAGGTGTCAGGATCGTTGTTGTATGGGTTAGCTATGGGTCACAGACACAGGGGTCAGGATGGTTGGCGTATGGGTCAGCTATGGGTCACAGACACAGGGGTCAGGATGGTTGGAGTATGGATCAGCTATGGGTCACAGACACAGGGGTCAGGATGGCTGGAGTATGGGCCAGGTATGGGTCACAGACACAGGTGTCAGGATGGTTGGAGTATGGGTCAGCTATGGGCAACAGACACAGGGGTCAGGATGGTTGGCGTATGGGTCAGCTATGGGTCACAGACACAGGGGTCAGGATGGTTGGAGTATGGGTCAGCTATGGGTCACAGACACATGGGTCAGGATGGTTGGAGAATGGCAAGGATGTGTCACAGACACAGGTGTCAGGATGGTTGGAGTATGGGTCAGCTATGGGTCACAGACACAGGGGTCAGGATGGTTGGAGTATGGGTCAGCTAAGGGTCACAGACACAGGGGTCAGGATGGTTGGAGAATGGCTAGGATGTGTCACAGACACAGGGGTCAGGATGGTTGGAGTATGGATCAGCTATGGGTCACAGACACAGCGTCAGGATGGTTGGAGAATGGCTAGGATGTGTCACAGACACAGGTGTCAGGATGGTTGTTGTATGGGTTAGCTATGGGTCACAGACACAGGGGTCAGGATGGTTGGCGTATGGGTCAGCTATGGGTCACAGACACAGGGGTCAGGATGGTTGGAGTATGGATCAGCTATGGGTCACAGACACAGGGGTCAGGATGGCTGGAGTATGGGCCAGGTATGGGTCACAGACACAGGTGTCAGGATGGTTGGAGTATGGGTCAGCTATGGGCCACAGACACAGGGGTCAGGATGGTTGGCGTATGGGTCAGCTATGGGTCACAGACACAGGGGTCAGGATGGTTGGAGTATGGGTCAGCTATGGGTCACAGACACATGGGTCAGGATGGTTGGAGAATGGCAAGGATGTGTCACAGACACAGGTGTCAGGATGGTTGGAGTATGGGTCAGCTATGGGTCACAGACACAGGGGTCAGGATGGTTGGAGTATGGGTCAGCTATGGGTCACAGACACATGGGTCAGGATGGTTGGAGAATGGCAAGGATGTGTCACAGACACAGGTGTCAGGATGGTTGGAGTATGGGTCAGCTATGGGTCACAGACACATGGGTCAGGATGGTTGGAGAATGGCAAGGATGTGTCACATACACAGGGGTCAGGATGGTTGGTGTATGGGTCAGCTATGGGTCACAGACACAGGGGTCAGGATGATTGGAGTTTGGCTGGGATGGGTCACAGACACAGGGGACAGGATGGTTGGAGTATGGGTGAGCTATGGGTCACAGACACAGGGGTCAGGATGGCTGGAGAATGGCTGGGATGGGTCACAGACACAGGGGTCAGGATGGTTGGAGTATGGGTCAGCTATGGGTCATAGACACAGGGGTCAGGATAGTTGGAGTATGGGTCAGATATAGGTCGAAGACACAGGGCTAAGGATGGTTGGAGAATGGCTGGGATGGGTCACAGACACAGGGGTCAGGATGGTTGGGTATGGGTCGGCTATGGGTCAAAGACACAGGGGTCAGGATGGTTGAAGTATGGGTCAGCTAAGGGTCAAAGACACAGGGGTCAGGATGGTTGGAGAATGTGGAGAATGTCTAGGATGTGTCACAGACACAGGTGTCAGGATGGTTGAAGTATGGGTCACAGACACAGGGGTCAGGATGGTTGGAGTATGGGTCAGCTATGGGTCACAGACACAGGGGTCAGGATGGTTCGAGTATGGGTCAGCTATGGGTCACAGACACAGGGGTCAGGATGGTTGGAGAATGGCAGCGATGGGTCACAGACACAGGGGTCAGGATGGTTGGAGAATGGCTGGGATGGGTCAAAACACAGGGGTCAGGATGGCTGGAGTATAGGTCAGGTATGGGTCACAGACAGGGGTCAGGATGTATGGAGAATAGCTGGGATGGGTCACAGACACAGGGGACAGGATGGTTGGAGTATGGGTCAGCTATGGGTCACAGACACAGGGGTCAGGATGGTTGGAGTATGGGTTAGCTATGGGTCACAGACACAGGGGTCAGGATGGTTGGAGAATGGCTAGGATGTGTCACAGACACAGGGGTCAGGATGGTTGGAGTATGGATCAGCTATGGGTCACAGACACAGCGTCAGGATGGTTGGAGAATGGCTAGGATGTGTCACAGACACAGGGGTCAGGATGGTTGTTGTATGGGTCAGCTATGGGTCACAGATACAGGGGTCAGGATGGTTGGCGTATGGGTCAGCTATGGGTCACAGACACAGGAATCAGGATGGTTGGAGAATGGCTATGATGTGTCACAGACACAGGTGTCAGGTTGGTTGGAGTATGGGTCAGCTATGGGTCACAGACACAGGGGTCAGGATGGTTGGAGAATGCTAGGATGTGTCACTGACACAGGTGTCAGGATGGTTGGAGTATGGGTCAGCTATGGGTCACAGACACAGGGGTCAGGATGGCTGGAGTATGGGCCAGGTATGGGTCACAGACACAGGTGTCAGGATGGTTGGAGTATGGGTCAGCTATGGGCCACAGACACAGGGGTCAGGATGGTTGGCGTATGGGTCAGCTATGGGTCACAGACACAGGGGTCAGGATGGTTGGAGTATGGGTCAGCTATGGGTCACAGACACATGGGTCAGGATGGTTGGAGAATGGCAAGGATGTGTCACAGACACAGGTGTCAGGATGGTTGGAGTATGGGTCAGCTATGGGTCACAGACACAGGGGTCAGGATGGTTGGAAAATGCTAGGATGTGTCACAGACACAGGTGTCAGGATGGCTGGAGTATGGATCAGCTATGGTTCACAGACACAGGGGTCAGGATGATTGGAGTTTGGCTGGGATGGGTCACAGACACAGCGGTCAGGATGGTTGGAGTATGGATCAGCTATGGGTCACAGACACAGCGTCAGGATGGTTGGAGAATGGCTAGGATGTGTCACAGACACAGGTGTCAGGATGGTTGTTGTATGGGTTAGCTATGGGTCACAGACACAGGGGTCAGGATGGTTGGCGTATGGGTCAGCTATGGGTCACAGACACAGGGGTCAGGATGGTTGGAGTATGGATCAGCTATGGGTCACAGACACAGGGGTCAGGATGGCTGGAGTATGGGCCAGGTATGGGTCACAGACACAGGTGTCAGGATGGTTGGAGTAAGGGTCAGCTATGGGCAACAGACACAGGGGTCAGGATGGTTGGCGTATGGGTCAGCTATGGGTCACAGACACAGGGGTCAGGATGGTTGGAGTATGGGTCAGCTATGGGTCACAGACACATGGGTCAGGATGGTTGGAGAATGGCAAGGATGTGTCACAGACACAGGTGTCAGGATGGTTGGAGTATGGGTCAGCTATGGGTCACAGACACAGGGGTCAGGATGGTTGGAGTATGGATCAGCTATGGGTCACAGACACAGGGGTCAGGATGGTTGGAGTATGGGTCAGCTAAGGGTCACAGACACAGGGGTCAGGATGGTTGGAGAATGGCTAGGATGTGTCACAGACACAGGGGTCAGGATGGTTGGAGTATGGATCAGCTATGGGTCACAGACACAGCGTCAGGATGGTTGGAGAATGGCTAGGATGTGTCACAGACACAGGTGTCAGGATGGTTGTTGTATGGGTTAGCTATGGGTCACAGACACAGGGGTCAGGATGGTTGGCGTATGGGTCAGCTATGGGACACAGACACAGGGCTCAGGATGGTTGGAGTATGGATCAGCTATGGGTCACAGACACAGGGGTCAGGATGGCTGGAGTATGGGCCAGGTATGGGTCACAGACACAGGTGTCAGGATGGTTGGAGTATGGGTCAGCTATGGGCCACAGACACAGGGGTCAGGATGGTTGGCGTATGGGTCAGCTATGGGTCACAGACACAGGGGTCAGGATGGTTGGAGTATGGGTCAGCTATGGGTCACAGACACATGGGTCAGGATGGTTGGAGAATGGCAAGGATGTGTCACAGACACAGGTGTCAGGATGGTTGGAGTATGGGTCAGCTATGGGTCACAGACACAGGGGTCAGGATGGTTGGAAAATGCTAGGATGTGTCACAGACACAGGTGTCAGGATGGCTGGAGTATGGATCAGCTATGATTCACAGACACAGGGGTCAGGATGATTGGAGTTTGGCTGGGATGGGTCACAGACACAGGGGTCAGGATGGTTGGAGAATGGGTCAGGTATGGGTCACAGACACAGTTGTTAGGATAGTTGGATTATGGGTCAGCTATGGGTCACAGACTCAAGGGTTCAGGATGGTTGGAGTATGGGTCAGCTATGAGTCACAGACACAGGGGTCAGGATGGCTGGAGAATGGCTGGGATGGGTCACAGACACAGGGGTCAGGATGGTTGGAGTATGGGTCAGCTATGGGTCATAGACACAGGGGTCAGGATAGTTGGAGTATGGGTCAGATATAGGTCGAAGACAAAGGGCTAAGGATGGTTGGAGAATGGCTGGGATGGGTCACAGACACAGGGGTCAGGATGGTTGGGTATGGGTCGGCTATGGGTCAAAGACACAGGTGTCAGGATGGTTGAAGTATGGGTCAGCTAAGGGTCAAAGACACAGGGGTCAGGATGGTTGGAGAATGTGGAGAATGGCTAGGATGTGTCACAGACACAGGTGTCAGGATGGTTGAAGTATGGGTCACAGACACAGGGGTCAGGATGGTTGGAGTATGGGTCAGCTATGGGTCACAGACACAGGGGTCAGGATGGTTCGAGTATGGCAGCGATGGGTCACAGACACAGCGGTCAGAATGGTTGGAGAATGGCTGGGATGGGTCACAAACACAGGGGTCAGGATGGTTGGAGAATGGCTGGGATGGGTCACAAACACAGGGGTCAGGATGGTTGAAGTATGGGTCAGCTATGGGTCAAAGACACAGGGGTCAGGATGGTTGGAGAATGTGGAGAATGGCTAGGATGTGTCACAGACACAGGTGTCAGGATGGTTGAAGTATGGGTCACAGACACAGGGGTCAGGATGTTTGGAGTATGGGTCAGCTAGGGGTCACAGACACAGGGGTCAGGATGGTTCGAGTATGGGTCAGCTATGGGTCACAGACACAGGGGTCAGGATGGTTGTAGAATGGCAGCGATGGGTCACAGACAAAGGGGTCAGGATGGTTGGAGAATGGCTGGGATGGGTCACAAACACAGGGGTCAGGATGGCTGGTGTATAGGTCAGGTATGGGTCACAGATAGGGGTCAGGATGTATGGAGAATAGCTGGGATGGGTCACAGACACAGGGGACAGGATGGTTGGAGTATGGGTCAGCTATGGGTCACAGACACAGGGGTAAGGATGGTTGGAGTATGGGTTAGCCACGGGTCACAGACACAGGAGACAGGATGGTTGGAGAATGGCTAGGATGTGCCACAGATACAGGTGTCAGGATGGTTGGAGTATGGGTCAGCTAAGGGTCACAGACACAGGGGTCAGGATGGTTGGAGAATGGCTAGGATGTGTCACAGACACAGGGGTCAGGATGGTTGGAGTATGGATCAGCTATGGGTCACAGACACAGCGTCAGGATGGTTGGAGAATGGCTAGGATGTGTCACAGACACAGGTGTCAGGATGGTTGTTGTATGGGTTAGCTATGGGTCACAGACACAGGGGTCAGGATGGTTGGAGTATGGGTCAGCTATGGGCCACAGACACAGGGGTCAGGATGGTTGGCGTATGGGTCAGCTATGGGTCACAGACACCGGGGTCAGGATGGTTGGAGTATGGGTCAGCTATGGGTCACAGACACATGGGTCAGGATGGTTGGAGAATGGCAAGGATGTGTCACAGACACAGGTGTCAGGATGGTTGGAGTATGGGTCAGCTATGGGTCACAGACACAGGGGTCAGGATGGTTGGAGAATGCTAGGATGTGTCACAGACACAGGTGTCAGGATGGCTGGAGTATGGGTCAGCTATGGGCCACAGACACAGGGGTCAGGATGGTTGGAGAATGGGTCAGGTATGGCTCACAGACGCAGGGGTCAGGATGGCTGGAGTATGGGTCAGCTATGGGCCACAGACACAGGGGTCAGGATGGCTGGAGTATGGATCAGCTATGGGTCACAGACGCAGGGGTCAGGATGGCTGGAGTATGGGTCAGCTATGGGCCACAGACACAGGGGTTAGCATAGTTGGAGTATGGGTCAGCTATGGGTCACAGACGCAGGGGTCAGGATGGTTGGAGAATGGGTTAGGTATGGGCCACAGACACAGGGGTTAGCATAGTTGGAGTATGGGTCAGCTATGGGCCACAGACACAGGGGTCAGGATGGTTGGAGAATGGGTTAGGTATGGGTCACAGGCACAGAGGTCAGGATAGTTGGAGAATGGCTAGGATGTGTCACAGACACTGTAACGCTCACCTGATTCCCACGGAGGCGCAGGTCTGGCTTCGAGTGATGATGCTTCTTCAATGGTGAAGCGCAGGACTCTGGAGATGGACAGGAAGGGCCCTCTACTCTGGCTTCTCCGGCTCGCAGGAATATTCCCCTGTGCGTGAAAAAGGAGTATTACCTACTGACTGAGTTATGCTCAAGCCTCCCACTCTCTTCCAACCCTCCACGATACCCTTCCACGATTCCCCGTGAAGTCTCACCTTAGGGTCTGAAAGGACGAGCTCTCCATCCTGCTTCTGACGCAGGGGCGCGTTGAACCCAGTTACTTCACTGGATTGAGGTTCGATGGGAGTTCAGGTAAGCTTGATTATACTGGTAAGGCGCTGTAAAAGTTCTGTTGCAAGTTCAAAAGTTCAAGCTTTAAATAATAATGTTCATTGTCTTTTTTCAGGTGATGAATGAAGATTACTTTGGAGACTTCTTGCAACAAAGCGCTGATGTTGATGTCTTTTCCCCATATGGGCCGGGGTTCGGAATGCCGGAGATATGGCGCCGACCCGAAGTGAAACGTGCAGTTCCAGTAAAGATCTGGTAAATCCTAGATGAGCGCTCAGGTAATGTTTTTGCATTCGCTCATCTAATGTCTTTGTCTTTTTTCCCCTTAGGGGCCGGGATCCTGCTTGGAAGCAGCAAGACCCGAAATGAAATGGGAGTGACCCAACAGGTAAGTCTTAGAAGGAAACTGAGCTTTTCCTATTCCCTTCCTTCTCTCACCTCTTATTCATGTCTTTTTCTCTAGGCTCTGGGAAGTGGCTGTGTATCCGGATGATCGCTGCTGAAGATGGAGGAACCCAGGAAAGGTGAGTGAAATGCAGCGCTGCAGCGATCATAACGAAATGCTTTTAAAAATGATGTCTTCCCTTTCAGGATCGTCGGTGATGTCTCCGTGGTGCAGATTAGCTGGTAGGTCTCTTGTCTCCCTTTGCAGGTGACCCAGGATGCTGACAGGCGTGGCTGAAGTCCAGATGCAGGAGCTGACACGGTGAGCGTCCAGCTGCGAGGAGCAGAACAGCGCGAAGCGTGAGTTGCTGATCGGGTGTGGTTTAAATAGCTTTGGAAGAAGTTCCAAGTGTGTATCCTTCCTCCGATCAGGTATGTATCCTTCCCCGACCACACCCGGGTGGAAAGTAGTCCCACAGGTAAAGTAGTTCCTATTCAGGCCTCAAGAGGGCCTGGATGTGGCAGCATGGTCTGCATCAGGTAAGTGCACATTAAAACACTTGAACACATGTCTAGCTTTATGAGCCTGGCGCCTAAGGCGCCAGGACAGAGGTCCAACATGAGCCTGGCGCCTAAGGTGCCAGGACTGCGGCCAAAGGGCCCCAGCTTGGGCCCGCTGGCACTCCCCTGGGGGAAATGATGCCTGCCTCTGGGGTTGCTGGGTCGGACCTGGCTCCTTGGAGGTAGGCATCATGACAGACACAGGGGTCAGGATGGTTGGAGTATGGATCAGCTATGGGTCACAGACACAGGGGTCAGGATGGTTGGAGAATGCTAGGATGTGTCACAGACACAGGGGTCAGGATGGTTGGCTTATTGGTCAGCTATGGGTCACAGGCACAGGGGTCAGGATGGTTGGAGTATGGGTCAGCTATGTGTCACAGACACAGGGGTCAGGATGGTTGGAGAATGGCTAGGATGTGTCACCGACACAGGTGTCAGGATGGTTGGAGTATGGGTCAGCTATGGGTCACAGACACAGTGTCAGGATGGTTGGAGAATGGCTAGGATGTGTCACAGACACAGGTGTCAGGATGGTTGTAGTATGGGTCAGCTATGGGTCACAGACACAGGGGTCAGGATGGTTGGAGAATGGCTAACATGTGTCACAGACACGGGTGTCAGGACGTTTGGAGTATGGGTCAGCTATGGGCCACAGACACAGGGGTCAGGATGGCTGTAGTATGGGTCAGGTATGGGTCACATACACAGGGGTCAGGATGGTTGGAGTATGGGTCAGCTATGGGTCACAGACACAGGGGTCAGGATGGTTGGAGTATGGGTCAGCTATGGGTCACAGACACATGGGTCAGGATGGTTGAAGAATGGGTCAGGTATGGGTCACAGACACAGGGGTCAGGATGGTTGGAGTATGGGTCAGCTATGGGTCACAGACACAGGGGTCAGGATGATTGGAGTTTGGCTGGGATGGGTCAGAGACACAGGGGACAGGATGGTTGGAGTATGGGTCATCTATGGGTCACAGACACAGCGGTAAGGATGGTTGGAGTATGGGTCAGCTATGGGTAACAGACACAGGGGTCAGGATGCTTAGAGAATGGCTAACATGTGTCACAGACACAGGTGTCAGGATGGTTGGAGTATGGGTCAGCTTTGGGTCACAGACACAGAGGTCAGGATGGTTGGAGAATAGCTAGGATGTGTCACAGACACAGGGGTCAGGACTGTTCGAGTATGGGTCAGCTATGGGTCACAGACACAGGGGTAAGGATGGTTGGAGAATGGCTAACATCTGTCACAGACACAGGTGTCAGGACGGTTGGAGTATGGGTCAGCTATGGGTCACAGACACAGGGGTCAGGATGGTTGGAGTTTGGCTGGGATGGGTCACAGACACAGGGGACAGGATGGTTGGAGTATGGGTCAGCTATGGGTCACAGACACAGGGGTCAGGATGGTTGGAGTATGGGTCAGCTATGGGTCACAGACACAGGGGTAAGGATGGTTGGAGAATTGCTAACATCTGTCACAGACACAGGTGTCAGGACGGTTGGAGTATGGGTCAGCTATGGGTCACAGACACAGGGGTCAGGATGGTTGGAGAATGGCTAGAATGTGTCACAGACACAGGGGTCAGGATGGTTGGAGTATGGATCAGCTATGGGTCACAGACACGGGTCAGGATGGTTGGAGAATGGCTAGGATGTGTCACAGACACAGGGGTCAGGATGGTTGGCTTATGGGTCAGCTATGGGTCACAGACACAGGGGTCATGATGGTTGGAGTATGGGTCAGCTATGGGTCACAGACACAGGAATCAGGATGGTTGGAGAATGGCTATGATGTGTCACAGACACAGGTGTCAGGTTGGTTGGAGTATGGGTCAGCTATGGGTCACAGACACAGGGGTCAGGGTGGTTGGAGAATGCTAGGATGTGTCACTGACACAGGTGTCAGGATGGTTGGAGTATAGGTCAGCTATGGGTCACAGACACAGGGGCCAGGATGGCTGGAGTATGGGCCAGGTATGGGTCACAGACACAGTGTCAGGATGGTTGGAGAATGGCTAGGATGTGTCACCGACACAGGTGTCAGGATGGTTGGAGTATGGGTCAGCTATGGGTCACAGACACAGGGGTCAGGATGGTTGGAGAATGGCTAACATGTGTCACAGACACAGGTGTCAGGACGGTTGGAGTATGGGTCAGCTTTGGGTCAAAGACACAGGGGTCAGGATGTTTGGAGAATGGCTACGATGTGTCACAGACACAGGAGTCAGGATGGTTGGAGTATGGATCAGCTATGGGTCACAGACACAGGGGTCAGGATGGTTGGAGAATAGCTGGCATAGGTCGCAGACACAGGGGTCAGGATGGTTGGAGTATGGGTCAGCTATGAGTCACAGACACAGGGGTCCGGATGATTGGAGTTTGGCTGGGATGGGTCACAGACACAGGGGACAGGATGGTTGGAGTATGGGTCAGCTATGGGTCACAGACACAGGGGTCAGGATGGTTGGAGTATGGGTCAGCTATGGGTCACAGACACAGGGGTAAGGATGGTTGGAGAATGGCTAACATCTGTCACAGACACAGGTGTCAGGACGGTTGGAGTATGGGTCAGCTATGGGTCACAGACACAGGGGTCAGGATGGTTGGAGAATGGCTAGAATGTGTCACAGACACAGGGGTCAGGATGGTTGGAGTATGGATCAGCTATGGGTCACAGACATGGGTCAGGATGGTTGGAGAATGGCTAGGATGTGTCACAGACACAGGGGTCAGGATGGTTGGCTTATGGGTCAGCTATGGGTCACAGACACAGGGGTCATGATGGTTGGAGTATGGGTCAGCTATGGGTCACAGACACAGGAATCAGGATGGTTGGAGAATGGCTATGATGTGTCACAGACACAGGTGTCAGGTTGGTTGGAGTATGGGTCAGCTATGGGTCACAGACACAGGGGTCAGGATGGTTGGAGAATGCTAGGATGTGTCACTGACACAGGTGTCAGGATGGTTGGAGTATGGGTCAGCTATGGGTCACAGACACAGGGGTCAGGATGGTTGGAGTATGGGTTAGCTATGGGTCACAGACACAGGAGACAGGATGGTTGGAGAATGGCTAGGATGTGCCACAGACAGAGGTGTCAGGATGGTTGGAGTATGGGTCAGCTATGGGTCACAGACACAGGGGTCAGGATGGTTGGAGAATGGCTAGGATGTGTCACAGACACAGGGGTCAGGATGGTTGGAGTATGGATCAGCTATGGGTCACAGACACAGCATCAGAATGGTTGGAGAATGGCTAGGATGTGTCACAGACACAGGGGTCAGGATGGTTGTTGTATGGGTCAGCTATGGGTCACAGACACAGGGGTCAGGATGGTTGGCGTATGGGTCAGCTATGGGTCACAGACACAGGGGTCAGGATGGTTAGAGTATGGGTCAGCTATGGGTCACAGACACATGGGTCAGGATGGTTAAAAAATGGCAAGGATGTGTCACAGACACAGGTGTCAGGATGGTTGGAGTATCAGTCAGCTATGGGTCACAGATACAGGGGTCAGGATGGTTCGAGTATGGGTCAGCTATGGGTCACAGACACAGGGGTCAGGATGGTTGGAGAATGGCAGCGATGGGTCACAGACACAGGGGTCAGGATGGTTGGAGAATGGCTGGGATGGGTCACAAACACAGGGGTCAGGATGGCTGGAGTATAGGTCAGGTATGGGTCACAGACAGGGGTCAGGATGTATGGAGAATAGCTGGGATGGGTCACAGACACAGGGGTAAGGATGGTTGGAGTATGGGTTAGCTATGGGTCACAGACACAGGAGACAGGATGGTTGGAGAATGGCTAGGATGTGCCACAGACAGAGGTGTCAGGATGGTTGAAGTGTGGGTCAGCTATGGGTCACAGACACAGGGGTCAGGATGGTTGGAGAATGGCTAGGATGTGTCACAGACACAGGGGTCAGGATGGTTGGAGTATGGATCAGCTATGGGTCACAGACACAGCGTCAGTATGGTTGGAGAATGGCTAGGATGTGTCGCAGACACAGGTGTCAGGATGGTTGTTGTATGGGTTAGCTATGGGTCACAGACACAGGGGTCAGGATGGTTGGCGTATGGGTCAGCTATGGGTCACAGACACAGGGGTCAGGATGGTTGGAGTATGGGTCAGCTATGGGTCACAGATACATGGGTCAGGATGGTTGAAAAATGGCAAGGATGTGTCACAGACACAGGTGTCAGGATGGTTGGAGTATGGGTCAGCTATGGGTCACAGACACAGGGGTCAGGATGGTTGGAGAATGGCTAGGATGTGTCACCGACACAGGTGTCAGGATGGTTGGAGTATGGGTCAGCTATGGGTCACAGACACAGGTGTCAGGATGTTTGGAGTATGGGTCAGCTAGGGGTCACAGACACAGGGGTCAGGATGGTTCGAGTATGGGTCAGCTATGGGTCACAGACACAGGGGTCAGGATGGTTGTAGAATGGCAGCGATGGGTCACAGACAAAGGGGTCAGGATGGTTGGAGAATGGCTGGGATGGGTCACAAACACAGGGGTCAGGATGGCTGGTGTATAGGTCAGGTATGGGTCACAGATAGGGGTCAGGATGTATGGAGAATAGCTGGGATGGGTCACAGACACAGGGGACAGGATGGTTGGAGTATGGGTCAGCTATGGGTCACAGACACAGGGGTAAGGATGGTTGGAGTATGGGTTAGCCACGGGTCACAGACACAGGAGACAGGATGGTTGGAGAATGGCTAGGATGTGCCACAGATACAGGTGTCAGGATGGTTGGAGTATGGGTCAGCTAAGGGTCACAGACACAGGGGTCAGGATGGTTGGAGAATGGCTAGGATGTGTCACAGACACAGGGGTCAGGATGGTTGGAGTATGGATCAGCTATGGGTCACAGACACAGCGTCAGGATGGTTGGAGAATGGCTAGGATGTGTCACAGACACAGGTGTCAGGATGGTTGTTGTATGGGTTAGCTATGGGTCACAGACACAGGGGTCAGGATGGTTGGAGTATGGGTCAGCTATGGGCCACAGACACAGGGGTCAGGATGGTTGGCGTATGGGTCAGCTATGGGTCACAGACACCGGGGTCAGGATGGTTGGAGTATGGGTCAGCTATGGGTCACAGACACATGGGTCAGGATGGTTGGAGAATGGCAAGGATGTGTCACAGACACAGGTGTCAGGATGGTTGGAGTATGGGTCAGCTATGGGTCACTGACACAGGGGTCAGGATGGTTGGAGAATGCTAGGATGTGTCACAGACACAGGTGTCAGGATGGCTGGAGTATGGGTCAGCTATGGGCCACAGACACAGGGGTCAGGATGGTTGGAGAATGGGTCAGGTATGGCTCACAGACGCAGGGGTCAGGATGGCTGGAGTATGGGTCAGCTATGGGCCACAGACACAGGGGTCAGGATGGCTGGAGTATGGATCAGCTATGGGTCACAGACGCAGGGGTCAGGATGGCTGGAGTATGGGTCAGCTATGGGCCACAGACACAGGGGTTAGCATAGTTGGAGTATGGGTCAGCTATGGGTCACAGACGCAGGGGTCAGGATGGTTGGAGAATGGGTTAGGTATGGGCCACAGACACAGGGGTTAGCATAGTTGGAGTATGGGTCAGCTATGGGCCACAGACACAGGGGTCAGGATGGTTGGAGAATGGGTTAGGTATGGGTCACAGGCACAGAGGTCAGGATAGTTGGAGAATGGCTAGGATGTGTCACAGACACTGTAACGCTCACCTGATTCCCACGGAGGCGCAGGTCTGGCTTCGAGTGATGATGCTTCTTCAATGGTGAAGCGCAGGACTCTGGAGATGGACAGGAAGGGCCCTCTACTCTGGCTTCTCCGGCTCGCAGGAATATTCCCCTGTGCGTGAAAAAGGAGTATTACCTACTGACTGAGTTATGCTCAAGCCTCCCACTCTCTTCCAACCCTCCACGATACCCTTCCACGATTCCCCGTGAAGTCTCACCTTAGGGTCTGAAAGGACGAGCTCTCCATCCTGCTTCTGACGCAGGGGCGCGTTGAACCCAGTTACTTCACTGGATTGAGGTTCGATGGGAGTTCAGGTAAGCTTGATTATACTGGTAAGGCGCTGTAAAAGTTCTGTTGCAAGTTCAAAAGTTCAAGCTTTAAATAATAATGTTCATTGTCTTTTTTCAGGTGATGAATGAAGATTACTTTGGAGACTTCTTGCAACAAAGCGCTGATGTTGATGTCTTTTCCCCATATGGGCCGGGGTTCGGAATGCCGGAGATATGGCGCCGACCCGAAGTGAAACGTGCAGTTCCAGTAAAGATCTGGTAAATCCTAGATGAGCGCTCAGGTAATGTTTTTGCATTCGCTCATCTAATGTCTTTGTCTTTTTTCCCCTTAGGGGCCGGGATCCTGCTTGGAAGCAGCAAGACCCGAAATGAAATGGGAGTGACCCAACAGGTAAGTCTTAGAAGGAAACTGAGCTTTTCCTATTCCCTTCCTTCTCTCACCTCTTATTCATGTCTTTTTCTCTAGGCTCTGGGAAGTGGCTGTGTATCCGGATGATCGCTGCTGAAGATGGAGGAACCCAGGAAAGGTGAGTGAAATGCAGCGCTGCAGCGATCATAACGAAATGCTTTTAAAAATGATGTCTTCCCTTTCAGGATCGTCGGTGATGTCTCCGTGGTGCAGATTAGCTGGTAGGTCTCTTGTCTCCCTTTGCAGGTGACCCAGGATGCTGACAGGCGTGGCTGAAGTCCAGATGCAGGAGCTGACACGGTGAGCGTCCAGCTGCGAGGAGCAGAACAGCGCGAAGCGTGAGTTGCTGATCGGGTGTGGTTTAAATAGCTTTGGAAGAAGTTCCAAGTGTGTATCCTTCCTCCGATCAGGTATGTATCCTTCCCCGACCACACCCGGGTGGAAAGTAGTCCCACAGGTAAAGTAGTTCCTATTCAGGCCTCAAGAGGGCCTGGATGTGGCAGCATGGTCTGCATCAGGTAAGTGCACATTAAAACACTTGAACACATGTCTAGCTTTATGAGCCTGGCGCCTAAGGCGCCAGGACAGAGGTCCAACATGAGCCTGGCGCCTAAGGTGCCAGGACTGCGGCCAAAGGGCCCCAGCTTGGGCCCGCTGGCACTCCCCTGGGGGAAATGATGCCTGCCTCTGGGGTTGCTGGGTCGGACCTGGCTCCTTGGAGGTAGGCATCATGACAGACACAGGGGTCAGGATGGTTGGAGTATGGATCAGCTATGGGTCACAGACACAGGGGTCAGGATGGTTGGAGAATGCTAGGATGTGTCACAGACACAGGGGTCAGGATGGTTGGCTTATTGGTCAGCTATGGGTCACAGGCACAGGGGTCAGGATGGTTGGAGTATGGGTCAGCTATGTGTCACAGACACAGGGGTCAGGATGGTTGGAGAATGGCTAGGATGTGTCACCGACACAGGTGTCAGGATGGTTGGAGTATGGGTCAGCTATGGGTCACAGACACAGTGTCAGGATGGTTGGAGAATGGCTAGGATGTGTCACAGACACAGGTGTCAGGATGGTTGTAGTATGGGTCAGCTATGGGTCACAGACACAGGGGTCAGGATGGTTGGAGAATGGCTAACATGTGTCACAGACACGGGTGTCAGGACGTTTGGAGTATGGGTCAGCTATGGGCCACAGACACAGGGGTCAGGATGGCTGTAGTATGGGTCAGGTATGGGTCACATACACAGGGGTCAGGATGGTTGGAGTATGGGTCAGCTATGGGTCACAGACACAGGGGTCAGGATGGTTGGAGTATGGGTCAGCTATGGGTCACAGACACATGGGTCAGGATGGTTGAAGAATGGGTCAGGTATGGGTCACAGACACAGGGGTCAGGATGGTTGGAGTATGGGTCAGCTATGGGTCACAGACACAGGGGTCAGGATGATTGGAGTTTGGCTGGGATGGGTCAGAGACACAGGGGACAGGATGGTTGGAGTATGGGTCATCTATGGGTCACAGACACAGCGGTAAGGATGGTTGGAGTATGGGTCAGCTATGGGTAACAGACACAGGGGTCAGGATGCTTAGAGAATGGCTAACATGTGTCACAGACACAGGTGTCAGGATGGTTGGAGTATGGGTCAGCTTTGGGTCACAGACACAGAGGTCAGGATGGTTGGAGAATAGCTAGGATGTGTCACAGACACAGGGGTCAGGACTGTTCGAGTATGGGTCAGCTATGGGTCACAGACACAGGGGTAAGGATGGTTGGAGAATGGCTAACATCTGTCACAGACACAGGTGTCAGGACGGTTGGAGTATGGGTCAGCTATGGGTCACAGACACAGGGGTCAGGATGGTTGGAGTTTGGCTGGGATGGGTCACAGACACAGGGGACAGGATGGTTGGAGTATGGGTCAGCTATGGGTCACAGACACAGGGGTCAGGATGGTTGGAGTATGGGTCAGCTATGGGTCACAGACACAGGGGTAAGGATGGTTGGAGAATTGCTAACATCTGTCACAGACACAGGTGTCAGGACGGTTGGAGTATGGGTCAGCTATGGGTCACAGACACAGGGGTCAGGATGGTTGGAGAATGGCTAGAATGTGTCACAGACACAGGGGTCAGGATGGTTGGAGTATGGATCAGCTATGGGTCACAGACACGGGTCAGGATGGTTGGAGAATGGCTAGGATGTGTCACAGACACAGGGGTCAGGATGGTTGGCTTATGGGTCAGCTATGGGTCACAGACACAGGGGTCATGATGGTTGGAGTATGGGTCAGCTATGGGTCACAGACACAGGAATCAGGATGGTTGGAGAATGGCTATGATGTGTCACAGACACAGGTGTCAGGTTGGTTGGAGTATGGGTCAGCTATGGGTCACAGACACAGGGGTCAGGGTGGTTGGAGAATGCTAGGATGTGTCACTGACACAGGTGTCAGGATGGTTGGAGTATAGGTCAGCTATGGGTCACAGACACAGGGGCCAGGATGGCTGGAGTATGGGCCAGGTATGGGTCACAGACACAGTGTCAGGATGGTTGGAGAATGGCTAGGATGTGTCACCGACACAGGTGTCAGGATGGTTGGAGTATGGGTCAGCTATGGGTCACAGACACAGGGGTCAGGATGGTTGGAGAATGGCTAACATGTGTCACAGACACAGGTGTCAGGACGGTTGGAGTATGGGTCAGCTTTGGGTCAAAGACACAGGGGTCAGGATGTTTGGAGAATGGCTACGATGTGTCACAGACACAGGAGTCAGGATGGTTGGAGTATGGATCAGCTATGGGTCACAGACACAGGGGTCAGGATGGTTGGAGAATAGCTGGCATAGGTCGCAGACACAGGGGTCAGGATGGTTGGAGTATGGGTCAGCTATGAGTCACAGACACAGGGGTCCGGATGATTGGAGTTTGGCTGGGATGGGTCACAGACACAGGGGACAGGATGGTTGGAGTATGGGTCAGCTATGGGTCACAGACACAGGGGTCAGGATGGTTGGAGTATGGGTCAGCTATGGGTCACAGACACAGGGGTAAGGATGGTTGGAGAATGGCTAACATCTGTCACAGACACAGGTGTCAGGACGGTTGGAGTATGGGTCAGCTATGGGTCACAGACACAGGGGTCAGGATGGTTGGAGAATGGCTAGAATGTGTCACAGACACAGGGGTCAGGATGGTTGGAGTATGGATCAGCTATGGGTCACAGACATGGGTCAGGATGGTTGGAGAATGGCTAGGATGTGTCACAGACACAGGGGTCAGGATGGTTGGCTTATGGGTCAGCTATGGGTCACAGACACAGGGGTCATGATGGTTGGAGTATGGGTCAGCTATGGGTCACAGACACAGGAATCAGGATGGTTGGAGAATGGCTATGATGTGTCACAGACACAGGTGTCAGGTTGGTTGGAGTATGGGTCAGCTATGGGTCACAGACACAGGGGTCAGGATGGTTGGAGAATGCTAGGATGTGTCACTGACACAGGTGTCAGGATGGTTGGAGTATGGGTCAGCTATGGGTCACAGACACAGGGGTCAGGATGGTTGGAGTATGGGTTAGCTATGGGTCACAGACACAGGAGACAGGATGGTTGGAGAATGGCTAGGATGTGCCACAGACAGAGGTGTCAGGATGGTTGGAGTATGGGTCAGCTATGGGTCACAGACACAGGGGTCAGGATGGTTGGAGAATGGCTAGGATGTGTCACAGACACAGGGGTCAGGATGGTTGGAGTATGGATCAGCTATGGGTCACAGACACAGCATCAGAATGGTTGGAGAATGGCTAGGATGTGTCACAGACACAGGGGTCAGGATGGTTGTTGTATGGGTCAGCTATGGGTCACAGACACAGGGGTCAGGATGGTTGGCGTATGGGTCAGCTATGGGTCACAGACACAGGGGTCAGGATGGTTAGAGTATGGGTCAGCTATGGGTCACAGACACATGGGTCAGGATGGTTAAAAAATGGCAAGGATGTGTCACAGACACAGGTGTCAGGATGGTTGGAGTATCAGTCAGCTATGGGTCACAGATACAGGGGTCAGGATGGTTCGAGTATGGGTCAGCTATGGGTCACAGACACAGGGGTCAGGATGGTTGGAGAATGGCAGCGATGGGTCACAGACACAGGGGTCAGGATGGTTGGAGAATGGCTGGGATGGGTCACAAACACAGGGGTCAGGATGGCTGGAGTATAGGTCAGGTATGGGTCACAGACAGGGGTCAGGATGTATGGAGAATAGCTGGGATGGGTCACAGACACAGGGGTAAGGATGGTTGGAGTATGGGTTAGCTATGGGTCACAGACACAGGAGACAGGATGGTTGGAGAATGGCTAGGATGTGCCACAGACAGAGGTGTCAGGATGGTTGAAGTGTGGGTCAGCTATGGGTCACAGACACAGGGGTCAGGATGGTTGGAGAATGGCTAGGATGTGTCACAGACACAGGGGTCAGGATGGTTGGAGTATGGATCAGCTATGGGTCACAGACACAGCGTCAGTATGGTTGGAGAATGGCTAGGATGTGTCGCAGACACAGGTGTCAGGATGGTTGTTGTATGGGTTAGCTATGGGTCACAGACACAGGGGTCAGGATGGTTGGCGTATGGGTCAGCTATGGGTCACAGACACAGGGGTCAGGATGGTTGGAGTATGGGTCAGCTATGGGTCACAGATACATGGGTCAGGATGGTTGAAAAATGGCAAGGATGTGTCACAGACACAGGTGTCAGGATGGTTGGAGTATGGGTCAGCTATGGGTCACAGACACAGGGGTCAGGATGGTTGGAGAATGGCTAGGATGTGTCACCGACACAGGTGTCAGGATGGTTGGAGTATGGGTCAGCTATGGGTCACAGACACAGGTGTCAGGATGGTTGGAGTATGGGTCAGCTATGGGCCACAGTCACAGGGGTCAGGATGGTTGGCGTATGGGTCAGCTATGGGTCACAGACACCGGGGTCAGGATGGTTGGAGTATGGGTCAGCTATGGGTCACAGACACATGGGTCAGGATGGTTGGAGAATGGCAAGGATGTGTCACAGACACAGGTGTCAGGGTGGTTGGAGTATGGGTCAGCTATGGGTCACAGACACAGGGGTCAGGATGGTTGGAGAATGCTAGGATGTGTCACAGACACAGGTGTCAGGATGGCTGGAGTATGGGTCAGCTATGGGCCACAGACAGAGGGGTCAGGATGGTTGGAGAATGGGTCAGGTATGGCTCACAGACGCAGGGGTCAGGATGGCTGGAGTATGGGTCAGCTATGGGCCACAGACACAGGGGTCAGGATGGTTGGAGAATGGATCAGCTATGGGCCACAGACACAGGGGTCAGGATGGCTGGAGTATGGGTCAGCTATGGGTCACAGACACAGGGGTCAGGATGGCTGGAGTATGGATCAGCTATGGGTCACAGACGCAAGGGTCCAGGATGGCTGGAGTATGGGACAGCTATGGGCCACAGACACAGGGGTTAGCATAGTTGGAGTATGGGTCAGCTATGGGTCACAGACGCAGGGGTCAGGATGGTTGGAGAATGGGTTAGGTATGGGCCACAGACACAGGGGTTAGCATAGTTGGAGTATGGGTCAGCTATGGGCCACAGACACAGGGGTCAGGATGGTTGGAGAATGGGTTAGGTATGGGTCACAGGCACAGAGGTCAGGATAGTTGGAGAATGGCTAGGATGTGTCACAGACACTGTAACGCTCACCTGATTCCCACGGAGGCGCAGGTCTGGCTTCGAGTGTTGATGCTTCTTCAATGGTGAAGCGCAGGACTCTGGAGATGGACAGGAAGGGCCCTCTACTCTGGCTTCTCCGGCTCGCAGGAATATTCCCCTGTGCGTGAAAAGGGAGTATTACCTACTGACTGAGTTATGCTCAAGCCTCCCACTCTCTTCCAACCCTCCACGATACCCTTCCACGATTCCCCGTGAAGTCTCACCTTAGGGTCTGAAAGGACGAGCTCTCCATCCTGCTTCTGACGCAGGGGCGCGTTGAACCCAGTTACTTCACTGGATTGAGGTTCGATGGGAGTTCAGGTAAGCTTGATTATACTGGTAAGGCGCTGTAAAAGTTCTGTTGCAAGTTCAAAAGTTCAAGCTTTAAATAATAATGTTCATTGTCTTTTTTCAGGTGATGAATGAAGATTACTTTGGAGACTTCTTGCAACAAAGCGCTGATGTTGATGTCTTTTCCCCATAGAGGCCGGAGTTCGGAATGCCGGAGATATGGCGCCGACCCGAAGTGAAACGTGCAGTTCCAGTAAAGATCTGGTAAGTCCTAGATGAGCGCTCAGGTAATGTTTTTGCATTCGCTCATCTAATGTCTTTGTCTTTTTTCCCCATAGGGGCCGGGATCCTGCTTGGAAGCAGCAAGACCCGAAATGAAATGGGAATGACCCAACAGGTAAGTCTTAGAAGGAAACTGAGCTTTTCCTATTCCCTTCCTTCTCTCACCTCTTATTCATGTCTTTTTCTCTAGGCTCTGGGAAGTGGCTGTGTATCCGGATGATCGCTGCTGAAGATGGAGGAACCCAGGAAAGGTGAGTGAAATGCAGCGCTGCAGCGATCGTAACAAAATGCTTTTAAAAATGATGTCTTCCCTTTCAGGATCGTCGGTGATATCTCCATGGTGCAGATTAGCTGGTAGGTCTCTTGTCTCCCTTTGCAGGTGACCCAGGATGCTGACAGGCGTGGCTGAAGTCCAGATGCAGGAGCTGACACGGTGAGCGTCCAGCTGCGAGGAGCAGAACAGCGCGAAGCGTGAGTTGCTGATCGGGTGTGGTTTAAATAGCTTTGGAAGAAGTTCCAAGTGTGTATCCTTCCTCCGATCAGGTATGTATCCTTCCCCGACCACACCCGGGTGGAAAGTAGTCCCACAGGTAAAGTAGTTCCTATTCAGGCCTCAAGAGGGCCTGGATGTGGCAGCATGGTCTGCATCAGGTAAGTGCACATTAAAACACTTGAACACATGTCTAGCTTTATGAGCCTGGCGCCTAAGGCGCCAGGACAGAGGTCCAACATGAGCCTGGCGCCTAAGGTGCCAGGACTGCGGCCAAAGGGCCCCAGCTTGGGCCCGCTGGCACTCCCCTGGGGGAAATGATGCCTGCCTCTGGGGTTGCTGGGTCGGACCTGGCTCCTTGGAGGTAGGCATCATGACAGACACAGGGGTCAGGATGGTTGGAGTATGGATCAGCTATGGGTCACAGACACAGGGGTCAGGATGGTTGGAGAATGCTAGGATGTGTCACAGACACAGGGGTCAGGATGGTTGGCTTATTGGTCAGCTATGGGTCACAGACACAGGGGTCAGGATGGTTGGAGAATGGCTATGATGTGTCACAGACACAGGTGTCAGGATGGTTGGAGTATGGGTCAGCTATGGGTCACAGACACAGGGGTCAGGATGGTTGGAGAATGCTAGGATGTGTCACCGACACAGGTGTCAGGATGGTTGGAGTATGGCTCAGCTATGGGTCACAGACACAGGGGTCAGGATGGTTGGAGTATGGGTCAGCTATGGGTCACAGACACAGGGATCAGGATGGTTGGAGAATGGCTAGGATGGGTCACAGATACAGGGGTCAGGATGGTTTGAGTATGGGTCAGCTATGGGTCACAGACACAGGGGTCAGGATGATTGGAGTTTGGCTGGGATGGGTCACAGACATAGGGGACAGTATGGTTGGAGTATGGGTGAGCTATGGGTCACAGACACAGGGGTCAGGATGGCTGGAGAATGGCTGGGATGGGTCACAGACACAGGGGTCAGGATGGTTGGAGTATGGGTCAGCTATGGGTCATAGACACAGGGGTCAGGATAGTTGGAGTATGGGTCAGCTATGGGTCAAAGACACAGGGCTAAGGATGGTTGGAGAATGGCTGGGATGGGTCACAGACACAGGGGTCAGGATGGTTGGGTATGGGTCTGCTATGGGTCAAAGACACAGGGGTCAGGATGGTTGAAGTATGGGTCAGCTATGGGTCAAAGACACAGGGGTCAGGATGGTTGGAGAATGGCAGGAATGGGTCACAGACACAGGTGTCAGGATGGTTGGAGAATGGCTGGGATGGGTCACAAACACAGGGGTCAGGATGGCTGGAGTATGGGTCAGGTATGGGTCACAGACAGGGGTCAGGATGTATGGAGAATAGCTGGGATGGGTCACAGACACAGGGGTCAGGATGGTTGGAGTATGGGTCAGCTATGGGTCACAGACACAGGGGTCAGGATGGCTGGGGAATGGCTGGGATGGGTCACAGACACAGGGGTCAGGATGGTTGAAGTATGGGTCAGCTATGGGTCACAGACACAGGAGTCAGGATGGTTCGAGTATGGGTCAGCTATGGGTCACAGACACAGGGGTCAGGATGGTTTGAGTATGGGTCAGCTATGGGTCACAGACACAGGGGTCAGGGTGGTTGGAGAATGGCAGGGATGGGTCACAGACAGAGGTGTCAGGATGGTTGGAGAATGGCTGGGATGGGTCACAAAGACAGGGGTCAGGATGGCTGGAGTATGGGTCAGGTATGGGTCACAGACAGGGGTCAGGATTTATGGAGAATAGCTGGGATGGGTCACAGACACAGGGGTCAGGATGGTTGGAGTATGGGCCAGCTATGGGTCACAGACACAGGGGTCAGGATGGCTGGAGAATGGCTGGGATGGGTCACAGACACAGGGGTCAGGATGGTTGAAGTATGGGTCAGCTATGGGTCACAGACACAGGAGTCAGGATGGTTCGAGTATGGGTCAGCTATGGGTCACAGACACAGGGGTCAGGATGGTTGGAGAATGGCAGGGATGGGTCACAGACACAGGTGTCAGGATGGTTGGAGAATGGCTGGGATGGGTCACAAACACAGGGGTCAGGATGGCTGGAGTATGGATCAGGTATGGGTCACAGACAGGGGTCAGGGTTTATGGAGAATAGCTGGGATGGGTCACAGACACAGGGGTCAGGATGGTTGGAGTATGGGTCAGCTATGGGTCACAGACACAGGGGTCAGGATGATTGGAGTTTGGCTGGGATGGATCACAGACACAGGGGACAGGATGGTTGGAGTATGGGTGAGCTATGGGTCACAGACACAGGGGTCAGGATGGCTGGAGAATGGCTGGGATGGGTCACAGACACAGGGGTCAGGATGGTTGGAGTATGGGTCAGCTATGGGTCATAGACACAGGGGTCAGGATAGTTGGAGTATGGGTCAGATATAGGTCGAAGACACAGGGCTAAGGATGGTTGGAGAATGGCTGGGATGGGTCACAGACACAGGGATCAGGATGGTTGGGTATGGGTCGGCTATGGGTCAAAGACACAGGGGTCAGGATGGTTGAAGTATGGGTCAGCTAAGGGTCAAAAATACAGGGGTCAGGATGTTTGGAGAATGTGGAGAATGGCTAGGATGTGTCACAGACACAGGTGTCAGGATGGTTGTAGTATGGGTCACAGACACAGGGGTCAGGATGGTTGGAGTATGGGTCAGCTATGGGTCACAGACACAGGGGTCAGGATGGTTCGAGTATGGGTCAGCTATGGGTCACAGACACAGGGGTCAGGATGGTTGGAGAATGGCAGCGATGGGTCACAGACACAGGGGTCAGGATGGTTGGAGAATGGCTGGGATGGGTCAAAACACAGGGGTCAGGATGGCTGGAGTATAGGTCAGGTATGGGTCACAGACAGGGGTCAGGATGTATGGAGAATAGCTGGAATGGGTCACAGACACAGGGGACAAGATGGTTGGAGTATGGGTCAGCTATGGGTCACAGACACAGGGGTCAGGATGGTTGGAGTATGGGTTAGCTATGGGTCACAGACACAGGAGACAGGATGGTTGGAGAATGGCTAGGATGTGCCACAGACAGAGGTGTCAGGATGGTTGGAGTATGGGTCAGCTATGGGTCACAGACACAGGGGTCAGGATGGTTGGAGAATGGCTAGGATGTGTCACAGACACAGGGGTCAGGATGGTTGGAGTATGGATCAGCTATGGGTCACAGACACAGCGTCAGGATGGTTGGAGAATGGCTAGGATGTGTCACAGACACAGGGGTCAGGATGTTTGTTGTATGGGTCAGCCATGCGTCACAGACACAGGGGTCAGGATGGTTGGCGTATGGGTCAGCTATGGGTCACAGACACAGGGGTCAGGATGGTTGGAGTATGGGTCAGCTATGGGTCACAGACACATGGGTCAGGATGGTTAAAAAATGGCAAGGATGTGTCACAGACACAGGTGTCAGGATGGTTGGAGTATGGGTCAGCTATGGGTCACAGATACAGGGGTCAGGATGGTTCGAGTATGGGTCAGCTATGGGTCACAGACACAGGGGTCAGGATGGTTGGAGAATGGCAGCGATGGGTCACAGACACAGGGGTCAGGATGGTTGGAGAATGGCTGGAATGGGTCAAAACACAGGGGTCAGGATGGCTGGAGTATAGGTCAGGTATGGGTCACAGACAGGGGTCAGGATGTATGGAGAATAGCTGGGATGGGTCACAGACACAGGGGACAGGATGGTTGGAGTATGGGTCAGTGATGGGTCACAGACACAGGGGTCAGGATGGTTGGAGTATGGGTTAGCTATGGGTCACAGACACAGGAGACAGGATGGTTGGAGAATGGCTAGGATGTGCCACAGACAGAGGTGTCAGGATGGTTGGAGTATGGGTCAGCTATGGGTCACAGACACAGGGGTCAGGATGGTTGGAGAATGGCTAGGATGTGTCACAGACACAGGGGTCAGGATGGTTGGAGTATGGATCAGCTATGGGTCACAGACACAGCGTCAGGATGGTTGGAGAATGGCTAGGATGTGTCACAGACACAGGGGTCAGGATGGTTGTTGTATGGGTCAGCTATGGGTCACAGACACAGGGGTCAGGATGGTTGGCGTATGGGTCAGCTATGGGTCACAGACACAGGGGTCAGGATGGTTGGAGTATGGGTCAGCTATGGGTCACAGACACATGGGTCAGGATGGTTGAAAAATGGCAAGGATGTGTCACAGACACAGGTGTCAGGATGGTTGGAGTATGGGTCAGCTATGGGTCACAGATACAGGGGTCAGGATGGTTGGAGAATGGCTAGGATGTGTCACCGACACAGGTGTCAGGATGGTTGGCGTATGGGTCAGCTATGGGTCACAGACACAGGGGTCAGGATGGTTGGAGTATGGGTCACCTATGGGTCACAGACACATGGGTCAGGATGGTTGGAGAATGGCAAGGATGTGTCACAGACACAGGTGTCAGGATGGTTGGAGTATGGGTCAGCTATGGGTCACAGACACAGGGGTCAGGATGGTTGGAAAATGCTAGGATGTGTCACAGACACAGGTGTCAGGATGGCTGGAGTATGGATCAGCTATGGTTCACAGACACAGGGGTCAGGATGATTGGAGTTTGGCTGGGATGGGTCACAGACACAGGGGTCAGGATGGTTGGAGAATGGGTCAGGTATGGGTCACAGACACAGGGGTTAGGATAGTTGGATTATGGGTCAGCTATGGGTCACAGACTCAAGGGTTCAGGATGGTTGGAGTATGGGTCAGCTATGAGTCACAGACACAGGGGTCAGGATGGCTGGAGAATGGCTGGGATGGGTCACAGACACAGGGGTCAGGATGGTTGGAGTATGGGTCAGCTATGGGTCATAGACACAGGGGTCAGGATAGTTGGAGTATGGGTCAGATATAGGTCGAAGACAAAGGGCTAAGGATGGTTGGAGAATGGCTGGGATGGGTCACAGACACAGGGGTCAGGATGGTTGGGTATGGGTCGGCTATGGGTCAAAGACACAGGGGTCAGGATGGTTGAAGTATGGGTCAGCTAAGGGTCAAAGACACAGGGGTCAGGATGGTTGGAGAATGTGGAGAATGGCTAGGATGTGTCACAGACACAGGTGTCAGGATGGTTGAAGTATGGGCCACAGACACAGGGGTCAGGATGGTTGGAGTATGGGTCAGCTATGGGTCACAGACACAGGGGTCAGGATGGTTTGAGTATGGCAGCGATGGGTCACAGACACAGGGGTCAGGATGGTTGGAGAAAGGCTGGGATGGGTCACAAACACAGGGGTCAGGATGGTTGGAGAATGGCTGGGATGGGTCACAAACACAGGGGTCAGGATGGTTGAAGTATGGGTCAGCTATGGGTCAAAGACACAGGGGTCAGGATGGTTGGAGAATGTGGAGAATGGCTAGGATGTGTCACAGACACAGGTGTCAGGATGGTTGAAGTATGGGTCACAGACACAGGGGTCAGGATGGTTGGAGTATGGGTCAGCTATGGGTCACAGACACAGGGGTCAGGATGGTTCGAGTATGGGTCAGCTATGGGTCACAGACACAGGGGTAAGGATGGTTGGAGAATGGCAGCGATGGGTCACAGACACAGGAGACAGGATGGTTGGAGAATGGCTAGGATGTGCCACAGACACAGGTGTCAGGATGGTTGGAGTATGGGTCAGCTATGGGTCACATACACAGGGGTCAGGATGGTTGGAGAATGGCTAGGATGTGTCACAGACACAGGGGTCAGGATGGTTGGAGTATGGATCAGCTATGGGTCACAGACACAGCGTCAGGATGGTTGGAGAATGGCTAGGATGTGTCACAGACACAGGTGTCAGGATGGTTGTTGTATGGGTTAGCTATGGGTCACAGACACAGGGGTCAGGATGGTTGGCGTATGGGTCAGCTATGGGTCACAGACACAGGGGTCAGGATGGTTGGAGTATGGGTCAGCTATGGGTCACAGACACATGGATCAGGATGGTTGAAAAATGGCAAGAATGTGTCACAGACACAGGTGTCAGGATGGTTGGAGTATGGGTCAGCTATGGGTCACAGACACAGGGGTCAGGATGGTTGGAGAATGGCTAGGATGTGTCACCGACACAGGTGTCAGGATGGTTGGAGTATGGGTCAGCTATGGGTCACAGACACAGGTGTCAGGATGGTTGGAGAATGGCTAGGATGTGTCACAGACACAGGGGTCAGGATGGTTGGAGTATGGATCAGCTATGGGTCACAGACACAGCGTCAGGATGGTTGGAGAATGGCTAGGATGTGTCACAGACACAGGGGTCAGGATGTTTGTTGTATGGGTCAGCCATGGGTCACAGACACAGGGGTCAGGATGGTTGGCGTATGGGTCAGCTATGGGTCACAGACACAGGGGTCAGGATGGTTGGAGTATGGGTCAGCTATGGGTCACAGACACATGGGTCAGGATGGTTAAAAAATGGCAAGGATGTGTCACAGACACAGGTGTCAGGATGGTTGGAGTATGGGTCAGCTATGGGTCACAGATACAGGGGTCAGGATGGTTCGAGTATGGGTCAGCTATGGGTCACATACACAGGGGTCAGGATGGTTGGAGAATGGCAGCGATGGGTCACAGACACAGGGGTCAGGATGGTTGGAGAATGGCTGGAATGGGTCAAAACACAGGGGTCAGGATGGCTGGAGTATAGGTTAGGTATGGGTCACAGACAGGGGTCAGGATGTATGGAGAATAGCTGGGATGGGTCACAGACACAGGGGACAGGATGGTTGGAGTATGGGTCAGCTATGGGTCACAGACACAGGGGTCAGGATGGTTGGAGTATGGGTTAGCTATGGGTCACAGACACAGGAGAGAGGATGGTTGGAGAATGGCTAGGATGTGCCACAGACAGAGGTGTCAGGATGGTTGGAGTATGGGTCAGCTATGGGTCACAGACACAGGGGTCAGGATGGTTGGAGAATGGCTAGGATGTGTCACAGACACAGGGGTCAGGATGGTTGGAGTATGGATCAGCTATGGGTCACAGACACAGCGTCAGGATGGTTGGAGAATGGCTAGGATGTGTCACAGACACAGGGGTCAGGATGGTTGTTGTATGGGTCAGCTATGGATCACAGACACAGGGGTCAGGATGGTTGGCGTATGAGTCAGCTATGGGTCACAGACACAGGGGTCAGGATGGTTGGAGTATGGGTCAGCTATGGGTCACAGACACATGGGTCAGGATGGTTGAAAAATGGCAAGGATGTGTCACAGACACAGGTGTCAGGATGGTTGGAGTATGGGTCAGCTATGGGTCACAGATACAGGGGTCAGGATGGTTGGAGAATGGCTAGGATGTGTCACCGACACACGTGTCAGGATGGTTGGAGTATGGGTCAGCTATGGGTCACTGACACAGGTGTCAGGATGGTTGGAGTATGGGTCAGCTATGGGCCACAGACACAGGGGTCAGGATGGTTGGCGTATGGGTCAGCTATGGGTCACAGACACAGGGGTCAGGATGGTTGGAGTATGGGTCAGCTATGGGTCACAGACACATGGGTCAGGATGGTTGGCGTATGGGTCAGCTATGGGTCACAGACACAGGGGTCAGGATGGTTGGAGTATGGGTCAGCTATGGGTCACAGACACATGGATCAGGATGGTTGAAAAATGGCAAGAATGTGTCACAGACACAGGTGTCAGGATGGTTGGAGTATGGGTCAGCTATGGGTCACAGACACAGGGGTCAGGATGGTTGGAGAATGGCTAGGATGTGTCACCGACACAGGTGTCAGGATGGTTGGAGTATGGGTCAGCTATGGGTCACAGACACAGGTGTCAGGATGGTTGGAGAATGGCTAGGATGTGTCACAGACACAGGGGTCAGGATGGTTGGAGTATGGATCAGCTATGGGTCACAGACACACCGTCAGGATGGTTGGAGAATGGCTAGGATGTGTCACAGACACAGGGGTCAGGATGTTTGTTGTATGGGTCAGCCATGGGTCACAGACACAGGGGTCAGGATGGTTGGCGTATGGGTCAGCTATGGGTCACAGACACAGGGGTCAGGATGGTTGGAGTATGGGTCAGCTATGGGTCACAGACACATGGGTCAGGATGGTTAAAAAATGGCAAGGATGTGTCACAGACACAGGTGTCAGGATGGTTGGAGTATGGGTCAGCTATGGGTCACAGATACAGGGGTCAGGATGGTTCGAGTATGGGTCAGCTATGGGTCACAGACACAGGGGTCAGGATGGTTGGAGAATGGCAGCGATGGGTCACAGACACAGGGGTCAGGATGGTTGGAGAATGGCTGGAATGGGTCAAAACACAGGGGTCAGGATTGCTGGAGTATAGGTCAGGTATGGGTCACAGACAGGGGTCAGGATGTATGGAGAATAGCTGGGATGGGTCACAGACACAGGGGACAGGATGGTTGGAGTATGGGTCAGCTATGGGTCACAGACACAGGGGTCAGGATGGTTGGAGTATGGGTTAGCTATGGGTCACAGACACAGGAGAGAGGATGGTTGGAGAATGGCTAGGATGTGCCACAGACAGAGGTGTCAAGATGGTTGGAGTATGGGTCAGCTATGGGTCACAGACACAGGGGTCAGGATGGTTGGAGAATGGCTAGGATGTGTCACAGACACAGGGGTCAGGATGGTTGGAGTATGGATCAGCTATGGGTCACAGACACAGCGTCAGGATGGTTGGAGAATGGCTAGGATGTGTCACAGACACAGGGGTCAGGATGGTTGTTGTATGGGTCAGCTATGGGTCACAGACACAGGGGTCAGGATGGTTGGCGTATGGGTCAGCTATGGGTCACAGACACAGGGGTCAGGATGGTTGGAGTATGGGTCAGCTATGGGTCGCAGACACATGGGTCAGGATGGTTGAAAAATGGCAAGGATGTGTCACAGACACAGGTGTCAGGATGGTTGGAGTATGGGTCAGCTATGGGTCACAGATACAGGGGTCAGGATGGTTGGAGAATGGCTAGGATGTGTCACCGACACAGGTGTCAGGATGGTTGGAGTATGGGTCAGCTATGGGTCACTGACACAGGTGTCAGGATGGTTGGAGTATGGGTCAGCTATGGGCCACAGACACAGGGGTCAGGATGGTTGGTGTATGGTTCAGCTATGGGTCACAGACACAGGGGTCAGGATGGTTGGAGTATGGGTCAGCTATGGGTCACAGACACATGGGTAAGGAAGGTTGGAGAATGGCAAGGATGTGTCACAGACACAGGTGTCAGGATGGTTGGAGTATGGGTCAGCTATGGGTCACAGACACAGGGGTCAGGATGGTTGGAAAATGCTAGGATGTGTCACAGACACAGGTGTCAGGATGGCTGGAGTATGGATCAGCTATGGTTCACAGACACAGGGGTCAGGATGATTGGAGTTTGGCTGGGATGGGTCACAGACACAGGGGTCAGGATGGTTGGAGAATGGGTCAGGTATGGGTCACAGACACAGGGGTTAGGATAGTTGGATTATGGGTCAGCTATGGGTCACAGACTCAAGGGTTCAGGATGGTTGGAGTATGGGTCAGCTATGAGTCACAGACACAGGGGTCAGGATGGCTGGAGAATGGCTGGGATGGGTCACAGACACAAGGGTCAGGATGGTTGGAGTATGGGTCAGCTATGGGTCATAGACACAGGGGTCAGGATAGTTGGAGTATGGGTCAGCTATGAGTCACAGACACAGGGGTCAGGATGGCTGGAGAATGGCTGGGATGGGTCACAGACACAGGGGTCAGGATGGTTGGAGTATGGGTCAGCTATGGGTCATAGACACAGGGGTCAGGATGGTTGAAGTATGGGTCAGCTAAGGGTCAAAGACACAGGGGTCAGGATGGTTGGAGAATGTGGAGAATGGCTAGGATGTGTCACAGACACAGGTGTCAGGATGGTTGAAGTATGGGCCACAGACACAGGGGTCAGGATGGTTGGAGTATGGGTCAGCTATGGGTCACAGACGCAGGGGTCAGGATGGTTCGAGTATGGCAGCGATGGGTCACAGACACAGGGGTCAGGATGGTTGGAGAATGGCTGGGATTGGTCACAGACACAGGGGTCAGGATGGTTGGAGAATGGCTAGGATGTGTCACAGACACAGGGGTCAGGATGGTTGGAGTATGGATCAGCTATGGGTCACAGACACAGCGTCAGGATGGTTGGAGAATGGCTAGGATGTGTCACAGACACAGGGGTCAGGATGGTTGTTGTATGGGTCAGCTATGGGTCACAGACACAGGGGTCAGGATGGTTGGCGTATGGGTCAGCTATGGGTCACAGACACAGGGGTCAGGATGGTTGGAGTATGGGTCAGCTATGGGTCACAGACACATGGGTCAGGATGGTTGAAAAATGGCAAGGATGTGTCACAGACACTGGTGTCAGGATGGTTGGAGTATGGGTCAGCTATGGGTCACAGATACAGGGGTCAGGATGGTTGGAGAATGGCTAGGTTGTGTCACCGACACAGGTGTCAGGATGGTTGGAGTATGGGCAGCTATGGGTCACAGACACAGGTGTCAGGATGGTTGGAGTATGGGTCAGCTATGGGCCACAGACACAGGGGTCAGGATGGTTGGCGTATGGGTCAGCTATGGGTCACAGACACAGGGGTCAGGATGGTTGGAGTATGGGTCACCTATGGGTCACAGACACATGGGTCAGGATGGTTGGAGAATGGCAAGGATGTGTCACAGACACAGGTGTCAGGATGGTTGGAGTATGGGTCAGCTATGGGTCACAGACACAGGGGTCAGGATGGTTGGAAAATGCTAGGATGTGTCACAGACACAGGTGTCAGGATGGCTGGAGTATGGATCAGCTATGGTTCACAGACACAGGGGTCAGGATGATTGGAGTTTGGCTGGGATGGGTCACAGACACAGGGGTCAGGATGGTTGGAGAATGGGTCAGGTATGGGTCACAGACACAGGGGTTAGGATAGTTGGATTATGGGTCAGCTATGGGTCACAGACTCAAGGGTTCAGGATGGTTGGAGTATGGGTCAGCTATGAGTCACAGACACAGGGGTCAGGATGGCTGGAGAATGGCTGGGATGGGTCACAGACACAGGGGTCAGGATGGTTGGAGTATGGGTCAGCTATGGGTCATAGACACAGGGGTCAGGATAGTTGGAGTATGGGTCAGATATAGGTCGAAGACAAAGGGCTAAGGATGGTTGGAGAATGGCTGGGATGGGTCACAGACACAGGGGTCAGGATGGTTGGGTATGGGTCGGCTATGGGTCAAAGACACAGGGGTCAGGATGGTTGAAGTATGGGTCAGCTAAGGGTCAAAGACACAGGGGTCAGGATGGTTGGAGAATGTGGAGAATGGCTAGGATGTGTCACAGACACAGGTGTCAGGATGGTTGAAGTATGGGCCACAGACACAGGGGTCAGGATGGTTGGAGTATGGGTCAGCTATGGGTCACAGACACAGGGGTCAGGATGGTTCGAGTATGGCAGCGATGGGTCACAGACACAGGGGTCAGGATGGTTGGAGAATGGCTGGGATGGGTCACAAACACAGGGGTCAGGATGGTTGGAGAATGGCTGGGATGGGTCACAAACACAGGGGTCAGGATGGTTGAAGTATGGGTCAGCTATGGGTCAAAGACACAGGGGTCAGGATGGTTGGAGAATGTGGAGAATGGCTAGGATGTGTCACAGACACAGGTGTCAGGATGGTTGAAGTATGGGTCACAGACACAGGGGTCAGGATGGTTGGAGTATGGGTCAGCTATGGGTCACAGACACAGGGGTCAGGATGGTTCGAGTATGGGTCAGCTATGGGTCACAGACACAGGGGTAAGGATGGTTGGAGAATGGCAGCGATGGGTCACAGACACAGGAGACAGGATGGTTGGAGAATGGCTAGGATGTGCCACAGACACAGGTGTCAGGATGGTTGGAGTATGGGTCAGCTATGGGTCACAGACACAGGGGTCAGGATGGTTGGAGAATGGCTAGGATGTGTCACAGACACAGGGGTCAGGATGGTTGGAGTATGGATCAGCTATTGGTCACAGACACAGCGTCACGATGGTTGGAGAATGGCTAGGATGTGTCACAGACACAGGTGTCAGGATGGTTGTTGTATGGGTTAGCTATGGGTCACAGACACAGGGGTCAGGATGGTTGGCGTATGGGTCAGCTATGGGTCACAGACACAGGGGTCAGGATGGTTGGAGTATGGGTCAGCTATGGGTCACAGACACAGGGGTCAGGATGGTTGGAGTATGGGTCAGCTATGGGTCACAGACACATGGATCAGGATGGTTGAAAAATGGCAAGAATGTGTCACAGACACAGGTGTCAGGATGGTTGGAGTATGGGTCAGCTATGGGTCACAGACACAGGGGTCAGGATGGTTGGAGAATGGCTAGGATGTGTCACCGACACAGGTGTCAGGATGGTTGGAGTATGGGTCAGCTATGGGTCACAGACACAGGTGTCAGGATGGTTGGAGAATGGCTAGGATGTGTCACAGACACAGGGGTCAGGATGGTTGGAGTATGGATCAGCTATGGGTCACAGACACAGCGTCAGGATGGTTGGAGAATGGCTAGGATGTGTCACAGACACAGGGGTCAGGATGTTTGTTGTATGGGTCAGCCATGGGTCACAGACACAGGGGTCAGGATGGTTGGCGTATGGGTCAGCTATGGGTCACAGACACAGGGGTCAGGATGGTTGGAGTATGGGTCAGCTATGGGTCACAGACACATGGGTCAGGATGGTTAAAAAATGGCAAGGATGTGTCACAGACACAGGTGTCAGGATGGTTGGAGTATGGGTCAGCTATGGGTCACAGATACAGGGGTCAGGATGGTTCGAGTATGGGTCAGCTATGGGTCACAGACACAGGGGTCAGGATGGTTGGAGAATGGCAGCGATGGGTCACAGACACAGGGGTCAGGATGGTTGGAGAATGGCTGGGATGGGTCACAGACACAGGGGACAGGATGGTTGGAGTATGGGTCAGCTATGGGTCACAGACACAGGGGTCAGGATGGTTGGAGTATGGGTTAGCTATGGGTCACAGATACAGGAGAGAGGATGGTTGGAGAATGGCTAGGATGTGCCACAGACAGAGGTGTCAGGATGGTTGGAGTATGGGTCAGCTATGGGTCACAGACACATGGGTCAGGATGGTTAAAAAATGGCAAGGATGTGTCACAGACACAGGGGTCAGGATGGTTGGAGTATGGGTCAGCTATGGGTCACAGATACAGGGGTCAGGATGGTTCGAGTATGGGTCAGCTATGGGTCACAGACACAGGGGTCAGGATGGTTGGAGAATGGCAGCGATGGGTCACAGACACAGGGGTCAGGATGGTTGGAGAATGGCTGGGATGGGTCAAAACACAGGGGTCAGGATGGCTGGAGTATAGGTCAGGTATGGGTCACAGACAGGGGTCAGGATGTATGGAGAATAGCTGGGATGGGTCACAGACACAGGGGACAGGATGGTTGGAGTATGGGTCAGCTATGGGTCACAGACACAGGGGTCAGGATGGTTGGAGTATGGGTTAGCTATGGGTCACAGACACAGGAGAGAGGATGGTTGGAGAATGGCTAGGATGTGCCACAGACAGAGGTGTCAGGATGGTTGGAGTATGGGTCAGCTATGGGTCACAGACACAGGGGTCAGGATGGTTGGAGAATGGCTAGGATGTGTCACAGACACAGGGGTCAGGATGGTTGGAGTATGGATCAGCTATGGGTCACAGACACAGCGTCAGGATGGTTGGAGAATGGCTAGGATGTGTCACAGACACAGGGGTCAGGATGGTTGTTGTATGGGTCAGCTATGGATCACAGACACAGGGGTCAGGATGGTTGGCGTATGAGTCAGCTATGGGTCACAGACACAGGGGTCAGGATGGTTGGAGTATGGGTCAGCTATGGGTCACAGACACATGGGTCAGGATGGTTGAAAAATGGCAAGGATGTGTCACAGACACAGGTGTCAGGATGGTTGGAGTATGGGTCAGCTATGGGTCACAGATACAGGGGTCAGGATGGTTGGAGAATGGCTAGGATGTGTCACCGACACAGGTGTCAGGATGGTTGGAGTATGGGTCAGCTATGGGTCACTGACACAGGTGTCAGGATGGTTGGAGTATGGGTCAGCTATGGGCCACAGACACAGGGGTCAGGATGGTTGGCGTATGGGTCAGCTATGGGTCACAGACACAGGGGTCAGGATGGTTGGAGTATGGGTCAGCTATGGGTCACAGACACATGGGTCAGGATGGTTGGCGTATGGGTCAGCTATGGGTCACAGACACAGGGGTCAGGATGGTTGGAGTATGGGTCAGCTATGGGTCACAGACACATGGATCAGGATGGTTGAAAAATGGCAAGAATGTGTCACAGACACAGGTGTCAGGATGGTTGGAGTATGGGTCAGCTATGGGTCACAGACACAGGGGTCAGGATGGTTGGAGAATGGCTAGGATGTGTCACCGACACAGGTGTCAGGATGGTTGGAGTATGGGTCAGCTATGGGTCACAGACACAGGTGTCAGGATGGTTGGAGAATGGCTAGGATGTGTCACAGACACAGGGGTCAGGATGGTTGGAGTATGGATCAGCTATGGGTCACAGACACAGCGTCAGGATGGTTGGAGAATGGCTAGGATGTGTCACAGACACAGGGGTCAGGATGTTTGTTGTATGGGTCAGCCATGGGTCACAGACACAGGGGTCAGGATGGTTGGCGTATGGGTCAGCTATGGGTCACAGACACAGGGGTCAGGATGGTTGGAGTATGGGTCAGCTATGGGTCACAGACACATGGGTCAGGATGGTTAAAAAATGGCAAGGATGTGTCACAGACACAGGTGTCAGGATGGTTGGAGTATGGGTCAGCTATGGGTCACAGATACAGGGGTCAGGATGGTTCGAGTATGGGTCAGCTATGGGTCACAGACACAGGGGTCAGGATGGTTGGAGAATGGCAGCGATGGGTCACAGACACAGGGGTCAGGATGGTTGGAGAATGGCTGGAATGGGTCAAAACACAGGGGTCAGGATTGCTGGAGTATAGGTCAGGTATGGGTCACAGACAGGGGTCAGGATGTATGGAGAATAGCTGGGATGGGTCACAGACACAGGGGACAGGATGGTTGGAGTATGGGTCAGCTATGGGTCACAGACACAGGGGTCAGGATGGTTGGAGTATGGGTTAGCTATGGGTCACAGACACAGGAGAGAGGATGGTTGGAGAATGGCTAGGATGTGCCACAGACAGAGGTGTCAGGATGGTTGGAGTATGGGTCAGCTATGGGTCACAGACACAGGGGTCAGGATGGTTGGAGAATGGCTAGGATGTGTCACAGACACAGGGGTCAGGATGGTTGGAGTATGGATCAGCTATGGGTCACAGACACAGCGTCAGGATGGTTGGAGAATGGCTAGGATGTGTCACAGACACAGGGGTCAGGATGGTTGTTGTATGGGTCAGCTATGGGTCACAGACACAGGGGTCAGGATGGTTGGCGTATGGGTCAGCTATGGGTCACAGACACAGGGGTCAGGATGGTTGGAGTATGGGTCAGCTATGGGTCGCAGACACATGGGTCAGGATGGTTGAAAAATGGCAAGGATGTGTCACAGACACAGGTGTCAGGATGGTTGGAGTATGGGTCAGCTATGGGTCACAGATACAGGGGTCAGGATGGTTGGAGAATGGCTAGGATGTGTCACCGACACAGGTGTCAGGATGGTTGGAGTATGGGTCAGCTATGGGTCACTGACACAGGTGTCAGGATGGTTGGAGTATGGGTCAGCTATGGGCCACAGACACAGGGGTCAGGATGGTTGGCGTATGGGTCAGCTATGGGTCACAGACACAGGGGTCAGGATGGTTGGAGTATGGGTCAGCTATGGGTCACAGACACATGGGTCAGGATGGTTGGAGAATGGCAAGGATGTGTCACAGACACAGGTGTCAGGATGGTTGGAGTATGGGTCAGCTATGGGTCACAGACACAGGGGTCAGGATGGTTGGAAAATGCTAGGATGTGTCACAGACACAGGTGTCAGGATGGCTGGAGTATGGATCAGCTATGGTTCACAGACACAGGGGTCAGGATGATTGGAGTTTGGCTGGGATGGGTCACAGACACAGGGGTCAGGATGGTTGGAGAATGGGTCAGGTATGGGTCACAGACACAGGGGTTAGGATAGTTGGATTATGGGTCAGCTATGGGTCACAGACTCAAGGGTTCAGAATGGTTGGAGTATGGGTCAGCTATGAGTCACAGACACAGGGGTCAGGATGGCTGGAGAATGGCTGGGATGGGTCACAGACACAAGGGTCAGGATGGTTGGAGTATGGGTCAGCTATGGGTCATAGACACAGGGGTCAGGATAGTTGGAGTATGGGTCAGCTATGGGTCATAGACACAGGGGTCAGGATGGTTGAAGTATGGGTCAGCTAAGGGTCAAAGACACAGGGGTCAGGATGGTTGGAGAATGTGGAGAATGGCTAGGATGTGTCACAGACACAGGTGTCAGGATGGTTGAAGTATGGGCCACAGACACAGGGGTCAGGATGGTTGGAGTATGGGTCAGCTATGGGTCACAGACACAGGGGTCAGGATGGTTCGAGTATGGCAGCGATGGGTCACAGACACAGGGGTCAGGATGGTTGGAGAATGGCTGGGATTGGTCACAAACACAGGGGTCAGGATGGTTGGAGAATGGCTGGGATGGGTCACAAACACAGGGGTCAGGATGGTTGAAGTATGGGTCAGCTATGGGTCAAAGACACAGGGGTCAGGATGGTTGGAGAATGTGGAGAATGGCTAGGATGTGTCACAGACACAGGTGTCAGGATGGTTGAAGTATGGGTCACAGACACAGGGGTCAGGATGGTTGGAGTATGGGTCAGCTATGGGTCACAGACACAGGGGTCAGGATGGTTCGAGTATGGGTCAGCTATGGGTCACAGACACAGGGGTCAGGATGGTTGGAGAATGGCAGCGATGGGTCACAGACACAGGGGTCAGGATGGTTGGAGAATGGCTGGGATGGGTCACAAACACAGGGGTCAGGATGGCTGGAGTATAGGTCAGGTATGGGTCACAGACAGGGGTCAGGATGTATGGAGAATAGCTGGGATGGGTCACAGACACAGGGGACAGGATGGTTGGAGTATGGGTCAGCTATGGGTCACAGACACAGGGGTAAGGATGGTTGGAGTATGGGTTAGCTATGGGTCACAGACACAGGAGACAGGATGGTTGGATAATGGCTAGGATGTGCCACAGACACAGGTGTCAGGATGGTTGGAGTATGGGTCAGCTATGGGTCACAGACACAGGGGTCAGGATGGTTGGAGAATGGCTAGGATGTGTCACAGACACAGGGGTAAGGATGGTTGGAGTATGGATCAGCTATGGGTCACAGACACAGCGTCAGGATGGTTGGAGAATGGCTAGGATGTGTCACAGACACAGGTGTCAGGATGGTTGTTGTATGGGTTAGCTATGGGTCACAGACACAGGGGTCAGGATGGTTGGCGTATGGGTCAGCTATGGGTCACAGACACAGGGGTCAGGATGGTTGGAGTATGGGTCAGCTATGGGTCACAGACAAATGGGTCAGGATGGTTGAAAAATGGCAAGGATGTGTCACAGACACAGGTGTCAGGATGGTTGGAGTATGGGTCAGCTATGGGTCACAGACACAGGGGTCAGGATGGTTGGAGAATGGCTAGGATGTGTCACCGACACAGGTGTCAGGATGGTTGGAGTATGGGTCAGCTATGGGTCACAGACACAGGTGTCAGGATGGTTGGAGTATGGGTCAGCTATGGGCCACAGACACAGGGGTCAGGATGGTTGGCGTATGGGTCAGCTATGGGTCACAGACACCGGGGTCAGGATGGTTGGAGTATGGGTCAGCTATGGGTCACAGACACAGGTGTCAGGATGGTTGGAGAATGGCAAGGATGTGTCACCGACACAGGTGTCAGGATGGTTGGAGTATGGGTCAGCTATGGGTCACAGACACAGGTGTCAGGATGGTTGGAGTATGGGTCAGCTATGGGCCACAGACACAGGGGTCAGGATGGTTGGCGTATGGGTCAGCTATGGGTCACAGACACAAGGGTCAGGATGGTTGGCGTATGGGTCAGCTATGGGCCACAGACACAGGGGTCAGGATGGTTGGAGTATGGGTCAGCTATGGGTCACAGACACCGGGGTCAGGATGGTTGGAGTATGGGTCAGCTATGGGTCACAGACACCGGGGTCAGGATGGTTGTTGTATGGGTTAGCTATGGGTCACAGACACAGGGGTCAGGATGGCTGGAGTATGGGTCAGCTATGGGTCACAGACACAGGGGTCAGGATGGCTGGAGTATGGATCAGCTATGGGTCACAGACGCAGGGGTCAGGATGGCTGGAGTATGGGTCAGCTATGGGCCACAGGCACAGGGGTTAGCATAGTTGGAGTATGGGTCAGCTATGGGTCACAGACGCAGGGGTCAGGATGGTTGGAGAATGGGTTAGGTATGGGCCACAGACACAGGGGTTAGCATAGTTGGAGTATGGGTCAGCTATGGGCCACAGACACAGGGGTCAGGATGGTTGGAGAATGGGTTAGGTATGGGTCACAGGCACAGAGGTCAGGATAGTTGGAGAATGGCTAGGATGTGTCACAGACACTGTAACGCTCACCTGATTCCCACGGAGGCGCAGGTCTGGCTTCGAGTGTTGATGCTTCTTCAATGGTGAAGCGCAGGACTCTGGAGATGGACAGGAAGGGCCCTCTACTCTGGCTTCTCCGGCTCGCAGGAATATTCCCCTGTGCGTGAAAAGGGAGTATTACCTACTGACTGAGTTATGCTCAAGCCTCCCACTCTCTTCCAACCCTCCACGATACCCTTCCACGATTCCCCGTGAAGTCTCACCTTAGGGTCTGAAAGGACGAGCTCTCCATCCTGCTTCTGACGCAGGGGCGCGTTGAACCCAGTTACTTCACTGGATTGAGGTTGGATGGGAGTTCAGGTAAGCTTGATTATACTGGTAAGGCGCTGTAAAAGTTCTGTTGCAAGTTCAAAAGTTCAAGCTTTAAATAATAATGTTCATTGGCCCTCATTACGACCCTGGCGGAAATCGAAAAACGATGGCGGAAATGCAATACCGCCATCGAATAGCGCTCAGTGCGACTATGACCCGTCACCGCAAAGTACGAAGCCATTAGCACCGTAGTGAACGCCAACGCTAACTGCACCAAGTACGCGCGCGCGCGCCATGCCAAACCGCAAATACCACCATGGCGCAAGGGTACGCGAATTCCGACCCTAGCGGACATGTACCTAACGCCATCAAGCATGGCGGAAAGTACCATTCCGCCATGGTGAGAAGTACGGCATCGCGAATCAACCGTAAACGGCCCCACTGAGTGCCTGTACACCGCTCCCTGCCCACAAAGTACAACTCCCCGTAGGTGCAATGAAGTCACAATGCAACCAGTGAAATGTACAAGTCACCCATGCATGCCAACGAACAAAAGATTCACAAGAGGGGCCAATGGGAGCTGCAGGGCACAGATGGCACGAATACAGAAGCCATTCCAATGGACATGACCACAGTCCCCCCCCAAGAAACGCACGCAAACACAGGCACCTGTGACCAGCAATATACCGAAAATCACAACATTCCACCAGTCCACCTGGCTGACCGGCATCTGTCACACAAAACCCAATCCCCCGCCCCTGAGCATGACAACATTCAAACAGTCATATTGGCAGCCCCCATCCCTGACCTCACTGGGCTTCGTAGGCAAACGCGCCCAGCACAGTACCACGCAACTAAACTCCGAAGCTGGAACCCAATGCAGGTCTCCTCACAATACATCGCTCCCCAAATAGGAATATGCCACATCACTCGCAAAGAAGAACGCTACACGGCCCATATCAGAATAGAAATTTAATGCACAACAAAATCACCAAGCCCATACAGCCATTAGGCCATGAACCCCAAAACACATTTCACCATTGTGGGCTGCATCCGCAAGAAATGACCAGCTACTACTTGTGTGACGCCCTGTTCCATCATGGTACACAGAGCCACATTCACGTACGAAAAGGCAACATGGAAGCGCACAGAACCGCAGGGCCGTCCCAATGGGGAGGCACTAGTCCAGCTGAAAGGCCGAAATGTTGCTCCGAGCCACTAGTACTGCGTAAGGGCATGTGGCCCATTGGCGATCGTCCCATAAGATCGTAATGCTGCTCCACTGATTAACACGAAGCAGCAGGTGTCGGGAGTAAAAGCCATCTGCAGGAGTGGCATACAGATGGCAGTGGCAAAAGGGGAGGAGATACCTGTCAACCAAAAGAAAAGAAAAAGAACAGAATGGCCATCAGAACTACATTCGAACAACTCACTTCAATGATCACACTAAATCCACAGCCATATGCATGCTAGCCCACTCCAAAGGATCATCACCACCCCAAAACCACTTGCGACTCATAACCATCTATATCGAGGTGTAAACACCATCACAAACGAGTGTACCTGTGCATGCGTCTGTCAAAACAGAATCCATCAGATGGGAATGTTAACGTGCATGGACACAAGTTTCTGAAGGCGCGTCGAGACAGGGAGGGCTCAACAAGGCCAGATAGACGATGGTCCCACTATGGCAGCCCTGCATCACATAGCGCAGGGGAGGCGGATAGATTCCAAGAAGCCCTGTACATGGCAAACTCTGTATCAAATCATCTGCCCATGCATCCATTCATCATTCCCTCATCCCGGTATAAAAACGCCTGAATATTTACTCACATAACATTAGAAATATCCATTGAGTCTGTGCGTTATGCAGCCTGCAAAATCCACAGTGCCCCAGCCCGTAATTCCAGTGTTGTGAAGTAACATGTATTTGGGAACGTCCGGCCCCATCGCCCACGTCGCTATTGCGCATCCCAAACCATTCATATCAATCATTGCATCCTCGCCATGGCCCCTATCTCAAGGACATTGAACAATAGAACGTTATATTTGCAGTCAGACCTGTGGGCATCTCCTCGCCGCTAGCTGAAAACCGAAAGCGCCGCCCTTCGAATTCCTCATTTGCAACATCACGTCGAAAAGGCATCTGTGGCCGTTTGAAATCACAAATTAATCCATCTAGTGCGGCTGTGTGTGAAAATGGCAACTGCCTTCACCCACAAATGGGACGCCCCGCCCGTCGGTGCAACTCGGTACAGTGATGCATGAGGGCCCACCGTTACTCGAGTACTACGTTCCACTGACCCTTCACAAGTCTGTTCGCGACTGCAAAGATTGCATGTGAAACAATGGGACCATAGCCGAATGTACATATCAACAAATGTTACACGGCCATCGGGTACAAATACATGATTGCTATAGCAAGATGCCATTACTCGAATTGCAGCGTTGTGTGCGGGACGTGCTCGGCCAAAGGGGAGAGCAGCTTGCACAGGTGGAATGAATCACCACAGGTGGAGGCCATACAGCCTGAAATCACATACATTGCACACCCAGTCTCCTCCCACAACCACACCCACTCCGAAATGCTACCGGCAGGACTCGCGATGTTGGCCCTGGGGGACCTGATAGCACTGCAAGTACTCCAACTCCAAGAAGAAGACGAACACCAACTACAACCGGCCGCACGGAGGGGACGCAGGAGGAGGAGGAGGCCAAGGCAGGGCCAGCAAGGGCCGCCAGCACAGCCACTACCACCACGCAGGCAGCCCGCAATCCCACGCCTCCGAGCACATCCGTTCAACCTCACTGCTGAGCAGATCCACACCCTCTACCGTTTGGACCGGGACACCATAGCCGCCATTGTGGACATGACACAGGCTGACCTTGTCAGCATGATAGATAGCCCAACCACCATCCCACCCCTACTGAAGGTGGTGTCTGTACTGCACTTCCTGGCCACAGGCACCTACCAGCACACAGTCGGACAGTTGCATGGCATTTCTCAGCCACTGTTCTCACGGACACTATTGCAAGTGCTCGATGCCCTCCTGCAGCACGCAGACAACTACATCTCTCTACCACGCTCGGAGCAGGAAATTACCAACACAAAAGTGGGATTCCATGCACTTGCCGGCATACCGGGTTGCATTGGTGCCATCGACTGCACCCATGTGGAATTGGTCGTCCCATATGCCATGGAGGCCCAGTACCGCAACCGAAAACAATTTCATTCCCTGAATGTACAAATGGTGTGTGACTCCAACAGGATCATTACACATTGTTGTGCCCGATTCCCTGGATCAACCCATGATTCTATGGTCTTGAGGAACTCTACAATACCACGCTACATGGAGCGACACGCAGGGAACAGATCCTGGCTACTCGGTGAGTCTCATTACATGCATGATAATGTGGGGTATGTGATTCGGCAATGACCTGGCAGGAAGGGGGGGGGGGTGTGCGTACGTAGCAATGGCATTCCACATCATACGTTTGTCGTCCACATACAGGTGATGCTGGATATCCACTGAAGAGATGGCTCCTCACACCAGTCCGGAACCCACGGGACCAGCATGAGGAGGACTACAACCATGCCCACTCACGTACCCGTGTAGTCATTGAACAGGCATTCGGCCTACTGAAGACTCGTTTCCGCTGCCTCAGCAGGTCTGGCGGGGCACTCCTGTACCGCCATGAGAAGGTTGCAAAGATGGTCATGGCATGTGTCATGCTCCACAACATGTGCGTACGTAGAAATGTGCCCATGCCCCCTGACGCAGAACTGCAAGCACCTGAAGATGGTCATGATGAGGGTGGGGATGTGGCAGCACCTCAAGGAGTCTGCGAGGCACCGGAGGGGCGTGACATTCGTCAGCATCTCATAGATGCATGCTTCTAGCACTCACGCCTGGTGGCTGATACATGGACACGGTACTCGTGGCACTGTGTGTGTCTGGTACATGCACAATATGGACTGTACGCCTATGATGGCCTAGTACACAAAGATCATTGTCCACACATCTCATTGGTTGATCGTGCACTGTTTATGGCATATGTGATATCATGTTGAACACCCTATCGACCCGCCACCCAAGTGAGCCCAGAACACCCCCTCCACCCTCCTACCTCCCCCCCGAACACCAGTGTCCAAAGATGCTCATTGTCAGTGGGCAGTCGCTATTGCAAGCCCCCTCTGCGGGTATCAGGGGCACCCCTGCCTGTGGAGCGCAGGTTCCTCCCAGATCTACGTTGGGGGCTGCCCTGGACGGAACTTGCAACGGATGATGTCTCTGCCTGCTCACGTCCATGCATGTCCCTAAGGGTTTGTGAGAGCTCAGTGAGCACACGGCGCACTGCGGCAAGTTCGGCACATACGTCTTTGGACGTCGCATGCAGTTCCCCCCTCAGGCTCTCGGTGCTTCTCTCCATTTGGACTCTCAGGCTCTCGGTGCTACTCTCCATTTGTGCCCTTAGTGTCTCTGTACTCCTCTCCATTTCTGCCCTAAGTGTCTCAGTTGATGTTTCTATGTCTGCCTTAGTGCCCCCACATTCATCGGCATGGTCCTTGAGGAGCGTGGCCAGTTGCTGCTGTTGCACGATTAGCTGGTCGAGGGACTGTTGCCTCTGCTGGGCCATGGCCATTTGCGGGGGTGTCACAGAGGGGCTGGTGACCTCATGTTGCCTTGCCACAGGGCTTGTGGGGGATGGCCAGTCGTCGTCTTGTGGGTGCCCCTGCGTGGTATCCTCATGTTGTACGGGATGGGACAGACAGGGGGATTGGGACAGGTCATGGATGGATCTGACTTCGACATCCCCGTCTTCTGTGTCGGAGCATGCTGCCATCAATGGGGTGTCACCTATGGTGCTGCTGCCACCAGAGGCAGTGCCTTCTGTGGCATCCGTTAGGGGGACCTGTGGTGGTGGTGTTGTGGGCATGCTGGCTGCTGGGGTGCCTGTTGATGTTCCCTCCTCTGTGCTGCCACCTGATTTGTGCTGCTGCCGTGTCTTGATGCGTGCAGCTGAGGTGGAGAGTCTTTGGCCGTTGGTCTTGGCCCTCTTTGCAGGTGTGCTGGTAGGGGTGTCCTGATGCTCGTCGTTTGGATCGGACCCTGTGGTGGAGTAAAGGAGGGCGAGGGTTATTAATGGGTCTGTGGGAATTGGAATGGCATTGTATCACATGCATTGGGGTGGTACCTGAGGGTGATTTGGGTCGGGGCCTTGGAGGTGCTTTCATTTGTGTGTGGAGTGAGGGTGCAGTTGTTTGGCAGCCTGCAGTTTGGGTGTGCCTGCTGCACGTGTAGTGGGTGTTTTAGGGTTTTTTAATTATTTATGTATTTATTGTGAGTTTTAAGGTGCGCTATCAGGCCGATGTGTGTGGACGTTCTCCTGGACATGTGTTTCTGTTGCACTATGTGGACACATGGTACTTCACATGATTGGACATTGTGGATTTAGCATTGTTTTATTTGGCCCACCTACCTGAATCTTCGGATGTCTGCACTCCTTTCTCCATCCCTCCGACTCCCTCTATGCTCTCCATTCCAATGGTGGAGGCACAGATTTCTTCCCAGGGGGTCAACTTGATGGGTGATTCAGGACCTTCCCCGGTGGCTGTGGCAATGTTGCGGTTGGCAGAAAGTATGCTACGGACGCGTATCCGCAGGTCGTCCCATCGCTTTCTGCATTGCTGTGGGTTGCGGGGTGCGGTCCCCACCGCACTTACCCGCTGTGCCACCAGAGCCCATATGGCCTTCTTGTTCGCAAGTGCCGTCCTGGTCATTTGCGTGGAGAAGACGACGGCAGCATTCTCCTGGAGGGTCTCTGTTAGCACGGTGAGTTCCTCACGGGAGAAGTGGACCTGCCGCTTGCGGTCGCACGCTTTCTTCACTACTTTTCCCATTTTTCTTGGTTTCGCTAGGGTGGATGACGGGTTGGGGTGTGTTTCAGGGTAGTGTTTTTAGTGGTTGTGTGGATTTTGTGGTTTTATAGGTGTACGGCGGGATGTTTCCCGTTCCGGGCCTATGTTTTTACTTCCGTTTCCGTATATTTACGGTCACCGTACTTTCCGGTTGGCGCTCACTGCGGTGTCCGCTAAGATGGGTGGCGGTATTGCACCTAGGGCGCCGTACGGCGGCGGTGTGGGCCCTTTTGGGGTCATTTCTGCCATCGCGGACTTTGCACTTCCACCATGGCGTGGTGCTCGTGCCCGATGGGTCGGAATGGGCCGCACTTTGCTCCTTCGTGCAATGGCGGAAACGCTATTTACGCTGTGGCGGTCCGGTCAGTCACTTTCCGCCAGGGTCGTAATGAGGGCCATTGTCTTTTTTCAGGTGATGAATGAAGATTACTTTGGAGACTTCTTGCAACAAAGCGCTGATGTTGATGTCTTTTCCCCATAGAGGCCGGGGTTCGGAATGCCGGAGATATGGTGCCGACCCGAAGTGAAACGTGCAGTTCCAGTAAAGATCTGGTAAGTCCTAGATGAGCGCTCAGGTAATGTTTTTGCATTCGCTCATCTAATGTCTTTGTCTTTTTTCCCCATAGGGGCCGGGATCCTGCTTGGAAGCAGCAAGACCCGAAATGAAATGGGAATGACCCAACAGGTAAGTCTTAGAAGGAAACTGAGCTTTTCCTATTCCCTTCCTTCTCTCACCTCTTATTCATGTCTTTTTCTCTAGGCTCTGGGAAGTGGCTGTGTATCCGGATGATCGCTGCTGAAGATGGAGGAACCCAGGAAAGGTGAGTGAAATGCAGCGCTGCAGCGATCGTAACGAAATGCTTTTAAAAATGATGTCTTCCCTTTCAGGATCGTCGGTGATGTCTCCATGGTGCAGATTAGCTGGTAGGTCTCTTGTCTCCCTTTGCAGGTGACCCAGGATGCTGACAGGCGTGGCTGAAGTCCAGATGCAGGAGCTGACACGGTGAGCGTCCAGCTGCGAGGAGCAGAACAGCGCGAAGCGTGAGTTGCTGATCGGGTGTGGTTTAAATAGCTTTGGAAGAAGTTCCAAGTGTGTATCCTTCCTCCGATCAGGTATGTATCCTTCCCCGACCACACCCGGGTGGAAAGTAGTCCCACAGGTAAATTAGTTCCTATTCAGGCCTCAAGAGGGCCTGGATGTGGCAGCATGGTCTGCATCAGGTAAGTGCACATTAAAACACTTGAACACATGTCTAGCTTTATGAGCCTGGCGCCTAAGGCGCCAGGACAGAGGTCCAACATGAGCCTGGCGCCTAAGGCGCCAGGACTGCGGCCAAAGGGCCCCAGCTTGGGCCCGCTGGCACTCCCCTGGGGGAAATGATGCCTGCCTCTGGGGTTGCTGGGTCGGACCTGGCTCCTTGGAGGTAGGCATCATGACAGACACAGGGGTCAGGATGGTTGAAGTATGGATCAGCTATGGGTCACAGACACAGGGGTCAGGATGGTTGGAGAATGCTAGGATGTGTCACAGACACAGGGGTCAGGATGGTTGGCTTATTGGTCAGCTATGGGTCACAGACACAGGGGTCAGGATGGTTGGAGTATGGGTCAGCTATGTGTCACAGACACAGGGGTCAGGATGGTTGGAGAATGGCTAGGATGTGTCACCGACACAGGTGTCAGGATGGTTGGAGTATGGGTCAGCTATGGGTCACAGACACAGTGTCAGGATGGTTGGAGAATGGCTAGGATGTGTCACCGACACAGGTGTCAGGATGGTTGTAGTATGGGTCAGCTATGGGTCACAGACACAGGGGTCAGGATGGTTGGAGAACGGCTAACATGTGTCACAGACACGGGTGTCAGGACGTTTGGAGTATGGGTCAGCTATGGGCCACAGGCACAGGGGTCAGGATGGCTGGAGTATGGGTCAGGTATGGGTCACATACACAGGGGTCAGGATGGTTGGAGTATGGGTCAGCTATGGGTCACAGACACAGGGGTCAGGATGGTTGGAGTATGGGTCAGCTATGGGTCACAGACACAGGGGTCAGGATGGTTTAAGAATGGGTCAGGTATGGGTCACAGACACAGGGGTCAGGATGGTTGGAGTATGGGTCAGCTATGGGTCACAGACACAGAGGTCAGGATGGTTGGAGAATGGTTAGGATGTGTCACAGACACAGGGGTCAGGACTGTTCGAGTATGGGTCAGCTATGGGTCAAAGACACAGTGTTCAGGATGGTTGGAGAATGGCTAGGATGTGTCACAGACACAGGGGTCACGATGGTTGGAGTATGAGTCAGCTATGGGTCACAGACACAGGGGTCAGGATGGTTGGAGTATGAGTTAGCTATGGGTCACAGACAGAGGGGTCAGGATGGTTGGAGATTTGCTATGATGTGTCACAGACACAGGTGTCAGGATGGTTGGAGTATGGGTCAGCTATGGGTCACAGACACAGGTGTTAGGATGGTTGGAGTATGGGTCAGCTATGGGTCACAGACACAGTGTCAGGATGGTTGGAGAATGGCTAAGATGTGTCACCGACACAGGTGTCAGGATGGTTGTAGTATGGGTCAGCTATGGGTCACAGACACAGGGGTCAGGATGGTTGGAGAATGGCTAGGATGTGTCACAGACACAGGGGTCAGGATGGGTGGAGTATGGATCAGCTATGGGTCACAGACACAGGGGTCAGGATGGTTGGAGAATGGCTAGGATGTGTCACAGACACAGGGGTCAGGATGGTTGGCTTATGGGTCAGCTATGGGTCACAGACACAGAGGTCAGGATGGTTGGAGTATGGGTCAGCTATGGGTCACAGACACAGGAGTCAGGTTGGTTGGAGAATGGCTATGATGTCTCACAGACACAGGTGTCAGGATGGTTGGAGTATGGGTCAGCTATGGGCCACAGACACAGGAGTCAGGATGGTTGGAGAATAGCTGGCATAGGTCGCAGACACAGGGGTCAGGATGGTTGGAGTATGGGTCAGCTATGAGTCACAGACACAGGGGTCCGGATGATTGGAGTTTGGCTGGGATGGGTCACAGACACAGGGGACAGGATGGTTGGAGTATGGGTCAGCTATGGGTCACAGACACAGGGGTCAGGATGGTTGGAGTATGGGTCAGCTATGGGTCACAGACACAGGGGTCAGGATGGTTGGAGAATGGCTAACATCTGTCACAGACACAGGTGTCAGGACGGTTGGAGTATGGGTCAGCTATGCGTCACAGACACAGGGGTCAGGATGGTTGGAGAATGGCTAGAATGTGTCACAGACACAGGGGTCAGGATGGTTGGAGTATGGGTCAGCTATGGGTCACAGACACAGGGGTCAGGATGGTTGGAGAATTCTAGGATGTGTCACTGACACAGGTGTCAGGATGGTTGGAGTATGGGTCAGCTATGGGTCACAGACACAGGGGTCAGGATGGCTGGAGTATGGGCCAGGTATGGGTCACAGACACAGTGTCAGGATGGTTGGAGAATGGCTAGGATGTGTCACCGACACAGGTGTCAGGATGGTTGGAGTATGGGTCAGCTATGGGTCACAGACACAGGGGTCAGGATGGTTGGAGAATGGCTAACATGTGTCACAGACACAGGTGTCAGGACGGTTGGAGTATGGGTCAGCTATGGGTCAAAGACACAGGGGTCAGGATGTTTGGAGAATGGCTACGATGTGTCACAGACACAGGGGTCAGGATGGTTGGAGTATGGATCAGCTATGGGTCACAGACACAGGGGTCAGGATGGTTGGAGAATAGCTAGGATGTGTCACAGACACAGGGGTCAGGATGGTTGGCTTTATGGGTCAGCTATGGGTCACAGACACAAGGGTCAGGATGGTTGGAGAATGGCTATGATGTGTCACAGGTGTCAGGATGGTTGGAGTATGGGTCAGCTACGGGTCACAGACACAAGGGTCAGGATGGTTGGAGAATGCTAGGATGTGTCACCGACACAGGTGTCAGGATGGTTGGAGTATGGCTCAGCTATGGGTCACAGACACAGGGGTCAGGATGGTTGGAGTATGGGTCAGCTATGGGTCACAGACACAGGGATCAGGATGGTTGGAGAATGGCTAGGATGGGTCACAGATACAGGGGTCAGGATGGTTTGAGTATGGGTCAGCTATGGGTCACAGACACAGGGGTCAGGATGATTGGAGTTTGGCTGGGATGGGTCACAGACATAGGGGACAGGATGGTTGGAGTATGGGTGAGCTATGGGTCACAGACACAGGGGTCAGGATGGCTGGAGAATGGCTGGGATGGGTCACAGACACAGGGGTCAGGATGGTTGGAGTATGGGTCAGCTATGGGTCATAGACACAGGGGTCAGGATAGTTGGAGTATGGGTCAGCTATGGGTCAAAGACACATGGCTAAGCATGGTTGGAGAATGGCTGGGATGCGTCACAGACACAGGGGTCAGGATGGTTGGGTATGGGTCGGCTATGGGTCAACGACACAGGGGTCAGGATGGTTGAAGTATGGGTCAGCTATGGGTCAAAGACACAGGGGTCAGGATGGTTGGAGAATGTGGAGAATGGCTAGGATGTGTCAGAGACACAGGTGTCAGGATGGTTCGAGTATGGGTCAGCTATGGGTCACAGACACAGGGGTCAGGATGGTTGGAGAATGGCAGGAATGGGTCACAGACACAGGTGTCAGGATGGTTGGAGAATGGCTGGGATGGGTCACAAACACAGGGGTCAGGATGGCTGGAGTATGGGTCAGGTATGGGTCACAGATAGGGGTCAGGATGTATGGAGAATAGCTGGGATGGGTCACAGACACATGGGTCAGGATGGTTGGAGTATGGGTCAGCTATGGGTCACAGACACAGGGGTCAGGATGGTTGGAGTATGGGTGAGCTATGGGTCACAGACACAGGGGTCAGGATGGCTGGAGAATGGCTGGGATGGGTCACAGACACAGGGGTCAGGATGGTTGAAGTATGGGTCAGCTATGGGTCACAGACACAGGGGTCAGGATGGTTTGAGTATGGGTCAGCTATGGGTCACAGACACAGGGGTCAGGATGGTTGGAGAATGGCAGGGATGGGTCACAGACACAGGTGTCAGGATGGTTGGAGAATGGCTGGGATGGGTCACAAAGACAGGGGTCAGGATGGCTGGAGTATGGGTCAGGTATGGGTCACAGACAGGGGTCAGGATGAATGGAGAATAGCTGGGATGGGTCACAGACACAGGGGTCAGGATGGTTGGAGTATGGGTCAGCTATGGGTCACAGACACAGGGGTCAGGATGGCTGGAGAATGGCTGGGATGGGTCACAGACACAGGGGTCAGGATGGTTGAAGTATGGGTCAGCTATGGGTCACAGACACAGGAGTCAGGATGGTTCGAGTATGGGTCAGCTATGGGTCACAGACACAGGGGTCAGGATGGTTGGAGAATGGCAGGGATGGGTCACAGACACAGGTGTCAGGATGGTTGGAGAATGGCTGGGATGGGTCACAAACACAGGGGTCAGGATGGCTGGAGTATGGGTCAGGTATGGGTCACAGACAGGGGTCAGGATTTATGGAGAATAGCTGGGATGGGTCACAGACACAGGAGTCAGGATGGTTGGAGTATGGGTCAGCTATGGGTCACAGACACAGGGGTCAGGATGATTGGAGTTTGGCTGGGATGGGTCACAGACACAGGGGACAGGATGGTTGGAGTATGGGTGAGCTATGGGTCACAGACACAGGGGTCAGGATGGCTGGAGAATGGCTGGGATGGGTCACAGACACAGGGGTCAGGATGGTTGGAGTATGGGTCAGCTATGGGTCATAGACACAGGGGTCAGGATAGTTGGAGTATGGGTCAGATATAGGTCGAAGACACAGGGCTAAGGATGGTTGGAGAATGGCTGGGATGGGTCACAGACACAGGGGTCAGGATGGTTGGGTATGGGTCGGCTATGGGTCAAAGACACAGGGGTCAGGATGGTTGAAGTCTGGGTCAGCTAAGGGTCAAAGACACAGGGGTCAGGATGGTTGGAGAATGTGGAGAATGGCTAGGATGTGTCACAGACACAGGTGTCAGGATCGTTGAAGTATGGGTCACAGACACAGGGGTCAGGATGGTTGGAGTATGAGTCAGCTATGGGTCACAGACACAGGGGTCAGGATGGTTCAAGTATGGGTCAGCTATCGGTCACAGACACAGGGGTCAGGATGGTTGGAGAATGGCAGCGATGGGTCACAGACACTGGGCTCAGGATGGTTGGAGAATGCTGGGATGGGTCAAAACACAGGGGTCAGGATGGCTGGAGTATATGTCAGGTATGGGTCACAGACAGGGGTCAGGATGTATGGAGAATAGCTGGGATGGGTCACAGACACAGGGGACAGGATGGTTGGAGTATGGGTCAGCTATGGGTCACAGACACAGGGGTCAGGATGGTTGGAGTATGGGTTAGCTATGGGTCACAGACACAGGAGACAGGATGGTTGGAGAATGGCTAGGATGTGCCACAGACAGAGGTGTCAGGATGGTTGGAGTATGGGTCAGCTATGGGTCACAGACACAGGGGTCAGGATGGTTGGAGAATGGCTAGGATGTGTCACAGACACAGGGGTCAGGATGGTTGGAGTATGGATCAGCTATGGGTCACAGACACAGCGTCAGGATGGTTGGAGAATGGCTAGGATGTGTCACAGACACAGGGGTCAGGATGGTTGTTGTATGGGTCAGCTATGGGTCACAGACACAGGGGTCAGGATGGTTGGCGTATGGGTCAGCTATGGGTCACAGGCACAGGGGTCAGGATGGTTGGAGTATGGGTCAGCTATGGGTCACAGACACATGGGTCAGGATGGTTAAAAAATGGCAAGGATGTGTCACAGACATAGGTGTCAGGATGGTTCGAGTATGGGTCAGCTATGGGTCACAGATACAGGGGTCAGGATGGTTGGAGAATGGCTAGGATGTGTCACCGACACAGTTGTCAGGATGGTTGGAGTATGGGTCAGCTATGGGTCACAGACACAGGTGTCAGGATGGTTGGAGTATGGGTCAGCTATGGGCCACAGACACAGGGGTCAGGATGGATGGTTGGCGTATGGGTCAGCTATGGGTCACAGACACAGGGGTCAGGATGATTGGAGTTTGGCTGGGATGGGTCACAGACACAGGGGACAGGATGGTTGGAGTATGGGTGAGCTATGGGTCACAGACACAGGGGTCAGGATGGCTGGAGAATGGCTGGGATGGGTCACAGACACAGGTGTCAGGATGGTTGGAGTATGGGTCAGCTATGGGTCATAGACACAGGGGTCAGGATAGTTGGAGTATGGGTCAGATATAGGTCGAAGACACAGGGCTAAGGATGGTTGGAGAATGGCTGGGATGGGTCACAGACACAGGGGTCAGGATGGTTGGGTATGGGTCGGCTATGGGTCAAAGACACAGGGGTCAGGATGGTTGAAGTATGGGTCAGCTAAGGGTCAAAGACACAGGGGTCAGGATGGTTGGAGAATGTGGAGAATGGCTAGGATGTGTCACAGACACAGGTGTCAGGATGGTTGAAGTATGGGTCACAGACACAGGGGTCAGGATGGTTGGAGTATGGGTCAGCTATGGGTCACAGACACAGGGGTCAGGATGGTTCGAGTATGGGTCAGCTATGGGTCACAGACACAGGGGTCAGGATGGTTGGAGAATGGCAGCGATGGGTCACAGACACAGGGGTCAGGATGGTTGGAGAATGGCTGGGATGGGTCAAAACACAGGGGTCAGGATGGCTGGAGTATAGGTCAGGTATGGGTCACAGACAGGGGTCAGGATGTATGGAGAATAGCTGGGATGGGTCACAGACACAGGGGACAGGATGGTTGGAGTATGGGTCAGCTATGGGTCACAGACACAGGGGTCAGGATGGTTGGAGTATGGGTTAGCTTTGGTTCACAGACACAGGAGACAAATTGGTTGGAGAATGGCTAGGATGTGCCACAGACAGAGGTGTCAGGATGGTTGGAGTATGGGTCAGCTATGGGTCACAGACACAGGGGTCAGGATGGTTGGAGAATGGCTAGGATGTGTCACAGACACAGGGGTCAGGATGGTTGGAGTATGGATCAGCTATGGGTCACAGACACAGCGTCAGGATGGTTGGAGAATGGTTAAGATGTGTCACAGACACAGGGGTCAGGATGGTTGTTGTATGGGTCAGCTATGGGTCACAGACACAGGGGTCAGGATGGTTGGCGTATGGGTCAGCTATGGGTCACAGACACAGGGGTCAGGATGGTTGGAGTATGGGTCAGCTATGGGTCACAGACACATGGGTCAGGATGGTTGAAAAATGGCAAGGATGTGTCACAGACACAGGTGTCAGGATGGTTGGAGTATGGGTCAGCTATGGGTCACAGATACAGGGGTCAGGATGGTTGGAGAATGGCTAGGATGTGTCACCGACACAGGTGTCAGGATGGTTGGAGTATGGGTCAGCTATGGGTCACAGACACAGGTGTCAGGATGGTTGGAGTATGGGTCAGCTATGGGCCACAGACACAGGGGTCAGGATGGTTGGCGTATGGGTCAGCTATGGGTCACAGACACAGGGGTCAGGATGGTTGGAGTATGGGTCAGCTATGGGTCACAGACACATGGGTCAGGATGGTTGGAGAATGGCAAGGATGTGTCACAGACACAGGTGTCAGGATGGTTGGATTATGGGTCAGCTATGGGTCACAGACACAGGGGTTAGGATGGTTGGAAAATGCTAGGATGTGTCACAGACACAGGTGTCAGGATGGCTGGAGTATGGATCAGCTATGGTTCACAGACACAGGGGTCAGGATGATTGGAGTTTGGCTGGGATGGGTCACAGACACAGGGGTCAGGATGGTTGGAGAATGGGTCAGGTATGGGTCACAGACACAGGGGTTAGGATAGTTGGATTATGGGTCAGCTATGGGTCACAGACTCAAGGGTTCAGGATGGTTGGAGTATGGGTCAGCTATGAGTCACAGACACAGGGGTCAGGATGGCTGGAGAATGGCTGGCATAGGTCGCAGACACAGGGGTCAGGATGGTTGGAGTATGGGTCAGCTATGAGTCACAGACACAGGGGTCCGGATGATTGGAGTTTGGCTGGGATGGGTCACAGACACAGGGGACAGGATGGTTGGAGTATGGGTCAGCTATGGGTCACAGACACAGGGGTCAGGATGGTTGGAGTATGGGTCAGCTATGGGTCACAGACACAGGGGTCAGGATGGTTGGAGAATGGCTAACATCTGTCACAGACACAGGTGTCAGGACGGTTGGAGTATGGGTCAGCTATGGGTCACAGACACAGGGGTCAGGATGGTTGGAGAATGGCTAGAATGTGTCACAGACACAGGGGTCAGGATGGTTGGAGTATGGATCAGCTATGGGTCACAGACACGGGTCAGGATGGTTGGAGAATGGCTAGGATGTGTCACAGACACAGGGGTCAAGATGGTTGGCTTATGGGTCAGCTATGGGTCACAGACACAGGGGTCATGATGGTTGGAGTATGGGTCAGCTATGGGTCACAGACACAGGAATCAGGATGGTTGGAGAATGGCTATGATGTGTCACAGACACAGGTGTCAGGTTGGTTGGAGTATGGGTCAGCTATGGGTCACAGACACAGGGGTCAGGATGGTTGGAGAATGCTAGGATGTGTCACTGACACAGGTGTCAGGATGGTTGGAGTATGGGTCAGCTATTGGTCACAGACACAGGGGTCAGGATGGCTGGAGTATGGGCCAGGTATGGGTCACAGACACAGTGTCAGGATGGTTGGAGAATGGCTAGGATGTGTCACCGACACAGGTGTCAGGATGGTTGGAGTATGGGTCAGCTATGGGTCACAGACACAGGGGTCAGGATGGTTGGAGAATGGCTAACATGTGTCACAGACACAGGTGTCAGGACGGTTGGAGTATGTGTCAGCTATGGGTCAAAGACACAGGGGTCAGGATGTTTGGAGAATGGCTACGATGTGTCACAGACACAGAGGTCAGGATGGTTGGAGTATGGATCAGCTATGGGTCACAGACACAGGGGTCAGGATGGTTGGAGAATAGCTAGGATGTGTCACAGACATAGGGGTCAGGATGGTTGGCTTTATGGGTCAGCTATGGGTCACAGACACAAGGGTCAGGATGGTTGGAGAATGGCTATGATGTGTCACAGACACAGGTGTCAGGATGGTTGGAGTATGGGTCAGCTACGGGTCACAGACACAGGGGTCAGGATGGTTGGAGAATGCTAGGATGTGTCACCGACACAGGTGTCAGGATGGTGTGAGTATGGCTCAGCTATGGGTCACAGACACAGGGGTCAGGATGGTTGGAGTTTGGCTGGGATGGGTCACAGACATAGGGGACAGGATGGTTGGAGTATGGGTGAGCTATGGGTCACAGACACAGGGGTCAGGATGGCTGGAGAATGGCTGGGATGGGTCACAGACACAGGGGTCAGGATGGTTGGAGAATGGCTAACATGTGTCACAGACACAGGTGTCAGGACGGTTGGAGTATGTGTCAGCTATGGGTCAAAGACACAGGGGTCAGGATGTTTGGAGAATGGCTACGATGTGTCACAGACACAGAGGTCAGGATGGTTGGAGTATGGATCAGCTATGGGTCACAGACACAGGGGTCAGGATGGTTGGAGAATAGCTAGGATGTGTCACAGACATAGGGGTCAGGATGGTTGGCTTTATGGGTCAGCTATGGGTCACAGACACAAGGGTCAGGATGGTTGGAGAATGGCTATGATGTGTCACAGACACAGGTGTCAGGATGGTTGGAGTATGGGTCAGCTACGGGTCACAGACACAGGGGTCAGGATGGTTGGAGAATGCTAGGATGTGTCACCGACACAGGTGTCAGGATGGTTGGAGTATGGCTCAGCTATGGGTCACAGACACAGGGGTCAGGATGGTTGGAGTATGGGTCAGCTATGGGTCACAGACACAGGGGTCAGGATGGTTGGAGAATGGCTAGGATGGGTCACAGATACAGGGGTCAGGATGGTGTGAGTATGGGTCAGCTATGGGTCACAGACACAGGGGTCAGGATGATTGGAGTTTGGCTGGGATGGGTCACAGACATAGGGGACAGGATGGTTGGAGTATGGGTCAGCTATGGGTCACAGACACAGGGGTCAGGATGGCTGGAGAATGGCTGGGATGGGTCACAGACACAGGGGTCAGGATGGTTGGAGAATGGCTAACATGTGTCACAGACACAGGTGTCAGGACGGTTGGAGTATGTGTCAGCTATGGGTCAAAGACACAGGGGTCAGGATGTTTGGAGAATGGCTACGATGTGTCACAGACACAGAGGTCAGGATGGTTGGAGTATGGATCAGCTATGGGTCACAGACACAGGGGTCAGGATGGTTGGAGAATAGCTAGGATGTGTCACAGACATAGGGGTCAGGATGGTTGGCTTTATGGGTCAGCTATGGGTCACAGACACAGGAATCAGGATGGTTGGAGAATGGCTATGATGTGTCACAGACACAGGTGTCAGGTTGGTTGGAGTATGGGTCAGCTATGGGTCACAGACACAGGGGTCAGGATGGTTGGAGAATGCTAGGATGTGTCACTGACACAGGTGTCAGGATGGTTGGAGTATGGGTCAGCTATTGGTCACAGACACAGGGGTCAGGATGGCTGGAGTATGGGCCAGGTATGGGTCACAGACACAGTGTCAGGATGGTTGGAGAATGGCTAGGATGTGTCACCGACACAGGTGTCAGGATGGTTGGAGTATGGGTCAGCTATGGGTCACAGACACAGGGGTCAGGATGGTTGGAGAATGGCTAACATGTGTCACAGACACAGGTGTCAGGACGGTTGGAGTATGTGTCAGCTATGGGTCAAAGACACAGGGGTCAGGATGTTTGGAGAATGGCTACGATGTGTCACAGACACAGAGGTCAGGATGGTTGGAGTATGGATCAGCTATGGGTCACAGACACAGGGGTCAGGATGGTTGGAGAATAGCTAGGATGTGTCACAGACATAGGGGTCAGGATGGTTGGCTTTATGGGTCAGCTATGGGTCACAGACACAAGGGTCAGGATGGTTGGAGAATGGCTATGATGTGTCACAGACACAGGTGTCAGGATGGTTGGAGTATGGGTCAGCTACGGGTCACAGACACAGGGGTCAGGATGGTTGGAGAATGCTAGGATGTGTCACCGACACAGGTGTCAGGATGGTGTGAGTATGGCTCAGCTATGGGTCACAGACACAGGGGTCAGGATGGTTGGAGTTTGGCTGGGATGGGTCACAGACATAGGGGACAGGATGGTTGGAGTATGGGTGAGCTATGGGTCACAGACACAGGGGTCAGGATGGCTGGAGAATGGCTGGGATGGGTCACAGACACAGGGGTCAGGATGGTTGGAGAATGGCTAACATGTGTCACAGACACAGGTGTCAGGACGGTTGGAGTATGTGTCAGCTATGGGTCAAAGACACAGGGGTCAGGATGTTTGGAGAATGGCTACGATGTGTCACAGACACAGAGGTCAGGATGGTTGGAGTATGGATCAGCTATGGGTCACAGACACAGGGGTCAGGATGGTTGGAGAATAGCTAGGATGTGTCACAGACATAGGGGTCAGGATGGTTGGCTTTATGGGTCAGCTATGGGTCACAGACACAAGGGTCAGGATGGTTGGAGAATGGCTATGATGTGTCACAGACACAGGTGTCAGGATGGTTGGAGTATGGGTCAGCTACGGGTCACAGACACAGGGGTCAGGATGGTTGGAGAATGCTAGGATGTGTCACCGACACAGGTGTCAGGATGGTTGGAGTATGGCTCAGCTATGGGTCACAGACACAGGGGTCAGGATGGTTGGAGTATGGGTCAGCTATGGGTCACAGACACAGGGGTCAGGATGGTTGGAGAATGGCTAGGATGGGTCACAGATACAGGGGTCAGGATGGTGTGAGTATGGGTCAGCTATGGGTCACAGACACAGGGGTCAGGATGATTGGAGTTTGGCTGGGATGGGTCACAGACATAGGGGACAGGATGGTTGGAGTATGGGTCAGCTATGGGTCACAGACACAGGGGTCAGGATGGCTGGAGAATGGCTGGGATGGGTCACAGACACAGGGGTCAGGATGGTTGGAGAATGGCTAACATGTGTCACAGACACAGGTGTCAGGACGGTTGGAGTATGTGTCAGCTATGGGTCAAAGACACAGGGGTCAGGATGTTTGGAGAATGGCTACGATGTGTCACAGACACAGAGGTCAGGATGGTTGGAGTATGGATCAGCTATGGGTCACAGACACAGGGGTCAGGATGGTTGGAGAATAGCTAGGATGTGTCACAGACATAGGGGTCAGGATGGTTGGCTTTATGGGTCAGCTATAGGTCACAGACACAAGGGTCAGGATGGTTGGAGAATGGCTATGATGTGTCACAGACACAGGTGTCAGGATGGTTGGAGTATGGGTCAGCTACGGGTCACAGACACAGGGGTCAGGATGGTTGGAGAATGCTAGGATGTGTCACCGACACAGGTGTCAGGATGGTTGGAGTATGGCTCAGCTATGGGTCACAGACACAGGGGTCAGGATGGTTGGAGTATGGGTCAGCTATGGGTCACAGACACAGGGATCAGGATGGTTGGAGAATGGCTAGGATGGGTCACAGATACAGGGGTCAGGATGGTGTGAGTATGGGTCAGCTATGGGTCACAGACACAGGGGTCAGGATGATTGGAGTTTGGCTGGGATGGGTCACAGACATAGGGGACAGGATGGTTGGAGTATGGGTGAGCTATGGGTCACAGACACAGGGGTCAGGATGGCTGGAGAATGGCTGGGATGGGTCACAGACACAGGGGTCAGGATGGTTGGAGTATGGGTCAGCTATGCGTCATAGACACAGGGGTCAGGATAGTTGGAGTATGGGTTAGCTATGGGTCAAAGACACAGGGCTAAGGATGGTTGGAGAATGGCTGGGATGGGTCACAGACACAGGGGTCAGGATGATTGGGTATGGGTCGGCTATGGGTCAAAGACACAGGGGTCAGGATGGTTGAAGTATGGGTCAGCTATGGGTCAAAGACACAGGGGTCAGGATGGTTGGAGAATGTGGAGAATGGCTAGGATGTGTCACAGACACAGGTGTCAGGATGGTTGGAGAATGGCTGGGATGGGTCACAAACACAGGGTTCAGGATGGCTGGAGTATGGGTCAGGTATGGGTCACAGACAGGGGTCAGGATGTATGGAGAATAGCTGGGATGGGTCACAGACAAAGGGGTCAGGATGGTTGGAGTATGGGTCAGCTATGGGTCACAGACACAGGGGTCAGGATGGTTGGAGTATGGGTGAGCTATGGGTCACAGACACAGGGGTCAGGATGGCTGGAGAATGGCTGGGATGGGTCACAGACACAGGGGTCAGGATGGTTGAAGTATGGGTCAGCTATGGGTCACAGACACAGGGGTCAGGATGGTTTGAGTATGGGTCAGCTATGGGTCACAGACACAGGGGTCAGGATGGTTGGAGAATGGCAGGGATGGGTCACAGACACAGGTGTCAGGATGGTTGGAGAATGGCTGGGATGGGTCACAAAGACAGGGGTCAGGATGGCTGGAGTATGGGTCAGGTATGGGTCACAGACAGGGGTCAGGATGTATGGAGAATAGCTGGGATGGGTCACAGACACAGGAGTCAGGATGGTTGGAGTATGGGTCAGCTATGGGTCACAGACACAGGGGTCAGGATGGCTGGAGAATGGCTGGGATGGGTCACAGACACAGGGGTCAGGATGGTTGAAGTATGGGTCAGCTATGGGTCACAGTCACAGGAGTCAGGATGGTTCGAGTATGGGTCAGCTATGGGTCACAGACACAGGGGTCAGGATGGTTGGAGAATGGCAGGGATGGGTCACAGACACAGGTGTCACGATGGTTGGAGAATGGCTGGGATGGGTCACAAACACAGGGGTCAGGATGGCTGGAGTATGGGTCAGGTATGGGTCACAGACAGGGGTCAGGATTTATGGAGAATAGCTGGGATGGGTCACAGACACAGGGGTCAGGATGGTTGGAGTATGGGTCAGCTATGGGTCACAGACACAGGGGTCAGGATGATTGGAGTTTGGCTGGGATGGGTCACAGACACAGGGGACAGGATGGTTGGAGTATGGGTGAGCTATTGGTCACAGACACAGGGGTCAGGATGGCTGGAGAATGGCTGGGATGGGTCACAGACACAGGGGTCAGGATGGTTGGAGTATGGGTCAGCTATGGGTCATAGACACAGGGGTCAGGATAGTTGGAGTATGGGTCAGATATAGGTCGAAGACACAGGGCTAAGGATGGTTGGAGAATGGCTGGGATGGGTCACAGACACAGGGGTCAGGATGATTGGGTATGGGTCGGCTATGGGTCAAAGACACGGGGGTCAGGATGGTTGAAGTATGGGTCAGCTAAGGGTCAAAGACACAGGGGTCAGGATGGTTGGAGAATGTGGAGAATGGCTGGGATGTGTCACAGACACAGGTGTCAGGATGGTTGAAGTATGGGTCACAGACACAGGGGTCAGGATGGTTGGAGTATGGGTCAGCTATGGGTCACAGACACAGGGGTCAGGATGGTTCGAGTATGGGTCAGCTATGGGTCACAGACACAGGGGTCAGGATGGTTGGAGAATGGCAGCGATGGGTCACAGACACAGTGGTCAGGATGGTTGGAGAATGGCTGGGATGGGTCAAAACACAGGGGTCAGGATGGCTGGATTATATGTCAGGTATGGGTCACAGACAGGGGTCAGGATGTATGGAGAATAGCTGGGATGGGTCACAGACACAGGGGACAGGATGGTTGGAGTATGGGTCAGCTATGGGTCACAGACACAGGGGTCAGAGAGGGGCGCCCGCTACCTTTGTAAAACTATTTTTTAAGGAACCTGGGATTGGTAACCCTAGGTCTCCTGGGGGCAACCAGACGTGGTCTCCCTCTCACTGTGCTTAGAGAGGCATCAGCTTCACCTCACTGATGATCCCCAACAAGGGTGAAACACGTGTATGGGGTTGCTGGTGGTACTCTCATTCAGATTGGAGTTGCCATTGTATTTCGGTGCTGGACTGCCCCTGGGCAGGACAAAGACTGATATGCAAATGGATATTTCCCATCTGTGAAAGGCACAGTGAGTAAAAGCAGTGGCTGCGAACTCTCAAGTGGTTAATAACCACTGAACAGGTTATCATGTCTGTTCTTGCGAGAGAGGGGCGCCCGCTACCTTTGTAAAACTATTTTTTAAGGAACCTGGGATTGGTAACCCTAGGTCTCCTGGGGGCAACCAGACGTGGTCTCCCTCTCACTGTGCTTAGAGAGGCATCAGCTTCACCTCACTGATGATCCCCAACAAGGGTGAAACACGTGTATGGGGTTGCTGGTGGTACTCTCATTCAGATTGGAGTTGCCATTGTATTTCGGTGCTGGACTGCCCCTGGGCAGGACAAAGACTGATATGCAAATGGATATTTCCCATCTGTGAAAGGCACAGTGAGTAAAAGCAGTGGCTGCGAACTCTCAAGTGGTTAATAACCACTGAACAGGTTATCATGTCTGTTCTTGCGAGAGAGGGGCGCCCGCTACCTTTGTAAAACTATTTTTTAAGGAACCTGGGATTGGTAACCCTAGGTCTCCTGGGGGCAACCAGACGTGGTCTCCCTCTCACTGTGCTTAGAGAGGCATCAGCTTCACCTCACTGATGATCCCCAACAAGGGTGAAACACGTGTATGGGGTTGCTGGTGGTACTCTCATTCAGATTGGAGTTGCCATTGTATTTCGGTGCTGGACTGCCCCTGGGCAGGACAAAGACTGATATGCAAATGGATATTTCCCATCTGTGAAAGGCACAGTGAGTAAAAGCAGTGGCTGCGAACTCTCAAGTGGTTAATAACCACTGAACAGGTTATCATGTCTGTTCTTGCGAGAGAGGGGCGCCCGCTACCTTTGTAAAACAGGGGTCAGGATGGTTGGAGTATGGGTTAGCTTTGGGTCACAGACACAGGAGACAGGATGGTTGGAGAATGGCTAGGATGTGCCACAGACAGAGGTGTCAGGATGGTTGGAGTATGGGTCAGCTATGGGTCACAGACACAGGGGTCAGGATGGTTGGAGAATGGCTAGGATGTGTCACAGACACAGGGGTCAGGATGGTTGGAGTATGGATCAGCTATGGGTCACAGACACAGCGTCAGGATGGTTGGAGAATGGCTAGGATGTGTCACAGACACAGGGGTCAGGATGGTTGTTGTATGGGTCAGCTATGGGTCACAGACACAGGGGTCAGGATGGTTGGCGTATGGGTCAGCTATGGGTCACAGACACAGGGGTCAGGATGGTTGCAGTATGGGTCAGCTATGGGTCACAGACACATGGGTCAGGATGGTTAAAAAATGGCAAGGATGTGTCACAGACACAGGTGTCAGGATGGTTCGAGTATGGGTCAGCTATGGGTCACAGATACAGGGGTCAGGATGGTTGGAGAATGGCTAGGATGTGTCACCGACACAGGTGTCAGGATGGTTTGAGTATGGGTCAGCTATGGGTCACAGACACAGGTGTCAGGATGGTTGGAGTATGGGTCAGCTATGGGCCACAGACACAGGGGTCAGGATCGTTGGCGTATGGGTCAGCTATGGGTCACAGACACAGGGGTCAGGATGATTGGAGTTTGGCTGGGATGGGTCACAGACACAGGGGACAGGATGGTTGGAGTCTGGGTGAGCTATGGGTCACAGACACAGGGGTCAAGATGGCTGGAGAATGGCTGGGATGGCTCACAGACACAGGGGTCAGGATGGTTGGAGTATGGGTCAGCTATGGGTCATAGACACAGGGGTCAGGATAGTTGGAGTATGGGTCAGATATAGGTCGAAGACACAGGGCTAAGGATGGTTGGAGAATGGCTGGGATGGGTCACAGACACAGGGGTCAGGATGGTTGGGTATGGGTCGGCTATGGGTCAAAGACACAGGGGTCAGGATGGTTGAAGTATGGGTCAGCTAAGGGTCAAAGACACTGGGGTCAGGATGGTTGGAGAATGTGGAGAATGGCTAGGATGTGTCACAGACACAGGTGTCAGGATGGTTGAAGTATGGGTCACAGACACAGAGGTCAGGATGGTTGGAGTATGGTTCAGCTATGGGTCACAGACACAGGGGTCAGGATGGTTGGAGAATGGCAGCGATGGGTCACAGACACAGGGGTCAGGATGGTTGGAGAATGGCTGGGATGGGTCAAAACACAGGGGTCAGGATGGCTGGAGTATAGGTCAGGTATGGGTCACAGACAGGGGTCAGGATGTATGGAGAATAGCTGGGATGGGTCACAGACACAGGGAACAGGATGGTTGGAGTATGGGTCAGCTATGGGTCACCGACACAGGGGTCAGGATGGTTGGAGTATGGGTTAGCTTTGGGTCACAGACACAGGAGACAGGATGGTTGGAGAATGGCTAGGATGTGCCACAGACAGAGGTGTCAGGATGGTTGGAGTATGGGTCAGCTATGGGTCACAGACACAGGGGTCAGGATGGTTGGAAAATGCTAGGATGTGTCACAGGGGTTAGGATGGTTGGAGTATGGATCAGCTATGGGTCACAGACACAGCGTCAGGATGGTTGGAGAATGGCTAGGATGTGTCACAGACACAGGGGTCAGGATTGTTGTTGTATGGGTCAGCTATGGGTCACAGACACAGGGGTCAGGATGGTTGGCGTATGGGTCAGCTATGGGTCACAGACACAGGGGTCAGGATGGTTGGAGTATGGGTCAGCTATGGGTCACAGACACATGGGTCAGGATGGTTGAAAAATGGCAAGGATGTGTCACAGACACAGGTGTCAGGATGGTTGGAGTATGGGTCAGCTATGGGTCACAGATACAGGGGTCAGGATGGTTGGAGAATGGCTAGGATGTGTCACTGACACAGGTGTCAGGATGGTTGGAATATGGGTCAGCTATGGGTCACAGACACAGGTGTCAGGATGGTTGGAGTATGGGTCAGCTATGGGCCACAGACACAAGGGTCAGGATGGTTGGCGTATGGGTCAGCTATGGGTCACAGACACAGGGGTCAGGATGGTTGGAGTATGGGTCAGCTATGGGTCACAGACACATGGGTCAGGATGGTTGGAGAATGGCAAGGATGTGTCACAGACACAGGTGTCAGGATGGTTGGAGTATGGGTCAGCTATGGGTCACAGACACAGGGGTCAGGATGGTTGGAAAATGCTAGGATGTGTCACAGACATAGGTGTCAGGATGGCTGGAGTATGGATCAGCTATGGTTCACAGACACAGGGGTCAGGATGATTGGAGTTTGGCTGGGATGGGTCACAGACACAGGGGTCAGGATGGTTGGAGAATGGGTCAGGTATGGGTCACAGACACAGGGGTAGGATAGTTGGATTATGGGTCAGCTATGGGTCGCAGACTCAAGGGTTCAGGATGGTTGGAGTATGGGTCAGCTATGAGTCACAGACACAGGGGTCAGGATGGCTGGAGAATGGCTGGGATGGGTCACAGACACAGGGGTCAGGATGGTTGGAGTATGGGTCAGCTATGGGTCATAGACACAGGGGTCAGGATAGTTGGAGTATGGGTCAGATATAGGTCGAAGACAAAGGGCTAAGGATGGTTGGAGAATGGCTGGGATAGGTCACAGACACAGTGGTCAGGATGGTTGGGTATGGGTCGGCTATGGGTCAAAAACACAGGGGTCAGGATGGTTGAAGTATGGGTCAGCTAAGGGTCAAAGACACAGGGGTCAGGATGGTTGGAGAATGTGGAGAATGGCTAGGATGTGTCACAGACACAGGTGTCAGGATGGTTGAAGTATGGGTCACAGACACAGGGGTCAGGGTGGTTGGAGTATGGGTCAGCTATGGGTCACAGACACAGGGGTCAGGATGGTTCGAGTATGGCAGCAATGGGTCACAGACACAGGGGTCAGGATGGTTGGAGAATGGCTGGGATGGGTCACAAACACAGGGGTCAGGATGGTTGGAGAATGGCTGGGATGGGTCACAAACACAGGGGTCAGGATGGTTGAAGTATGGGTCAGCTATGGGTCAAAGACACAGGGGTCAGGATGGTTGGAGAATGTGGAGAATGGCTAGGATGTGTCACAGACACAGGTGTCAGGATGGTTGAAGTATGGGTCACAGACACAGGGGTCAGGATGGTTGGAGTATGGGTCAGCTATGGGTCACAGACACAGGGGTCAGGATGGTTGGAGTATGGGTCAGCTATGGGTCACAGACACAGGGGTCAGGATGGTTGGAGAATGGTAGCGATGGGTCACAGACACAGGGGTCAGGATGGTTGGAGAATGGCTGGGATGGGTCACAAACACAGGGGTCAGGATGGCTGGAGTATAGGTCAGGTATGGGTCACAGACAGGGGTCAGGATGTATGGAGAATAGCTGGGATGGGTCACAGACACAGGGGACATGATTGTTGGAGTATGGGTCAGCTATGGGTCACAGACACAGGGGTAAGGATGGTTGGAGTATGGGTTAGCTATGGGTCACAGACACAGGAGACAGGATGGTTGGAGAATGGCTAGGATGTGCCACAGACACAGGTGTCAGGATGGTTGGAGTATGGGTCAGCTATGGGTCACAGACACAGGGGTCAGGATGGTTGGAGAATGGCTAGGATGTGTCACAGACACAGGGGTCAGGATGGTTGGAGTATGGATCAGCTATGGGTCACAGACACAGCATCAGCATGGTTGGAGAATGGCTAGGATGTGTCACAGACACAGGTGTCAGGATGGTTGGTGTATGGGTTAGCTATGGGTCACAGACACAGGGGTCAGGATGGTTGGCGTATGGGTCAGCTATGGGTCACAGACACAGGGGTCAGGATGGTTGGAGTATGGGTCAGCTATGGGTCACAGACACATGGGTCAGGATGGTTGAAAAATGGCAAGGATGTGTCACAGACACAGGTGTCAGGATGGTTGGAGTATGGGTCAGCTATGGGTCACAGACACAGGGGTCAGGATGGTTGGAGAATGGCTAGGATGTGTCACCGACACAGGTGTCAGGATGGTTGGAGTATGGGTCAGCTATGGGTCACAGACACAGGTGTCAGGATGGTTGGAGTATGGGTCAGCTATGAGCCACAGACACAGGGGTCAGGATGGTTGGCGTATGGGTCAGCTATGGGTCACAGACACCGGGGTCAGGATGGTTGGAGTATGGGTCAGCTATGGGTCACAGACACATGGGTCAGGATGGTTGGAGAATGGCAAGGATGTGTCACAGACACAGGTGTCAGGATGGCTGGAGTATGGGTCAGCTATGGGCCACAGACACAGGTGTCAGGATGGTTGGAGAATGGGTCAGGTATGGCTCACAGACGCAGGGGTCAGGATGGCTGGAGTATGGGTCAGCTATGGGCCACAGACACAGGGGTCAGGATGGTTGGAGAATGGATCAGCTATGGGCCACAGACACAGGGGTCAGGATGGCTGGAGTATGGGTCAGCTATGGGTCACAGACACAGGGGTCAGGATGGTTGAAGAATCGGTCAGGTATGGGTCACAGACACAGGGGTCAGGATGGTTGGAGTATGGGTCAGCTATGGGTCACAGACACAGGAGTCAGGATGGTTGGAGAATGGCTGGGATGGGTCACAGACACAGGGGTCAGGATGGTTGGAGTATGGGTCAGCTATGAGTCACAGACACAGGGGTCAGGATGATTGGAGTTTGGCTGGGATGGGTCAGAGACACAGGGGACAGGATGGTTGGAGTATGGGTCAGCTATGGGTCACAGACACAGCGGTCAGGATGGTTGGAGTATGGGTCAGCTATGGGTAACAGACACAGTGGTCAGGATGCTTAGAGAATGGCTAACATGTGTCACAGACACAGGTGTCAGGATGGTTGGAGTATGGGTCAGCTATGGGTCACAGACACAGAGGTCAGGATGGTTGGAGAATGGCTAGGATGTGTCACAGACACAGGGGTCAGGATGGTTGGAGTATGGATCAGATATGGGTCACAGACACAGCATCAGGATGGTTGGAGAATGGCTAGGATGTGTCACAGACACAGGTGTCAGGATGGTTGTTGTATGGGTTAGCTATGGGTCACAGACACAGGGGTCAGGATGGTTGGCGTATGGGTCAGCTATGGGTCACAGACACAGGGGTCAGGATGGTTGGAGTATGGGTCAGCTATGGGTCACAGACACATGGGTCAGGATGGTTGAAAAATGGCAAGGATGTGTCACAGACACAGGTGTCAGGATGGTTGGAGTATGGGTCAGCTATGGGTCACAGACACAGGGGTCAGGATGGTTGGAGAATGGCTAGGATGTGTCACCGACACAGGTGTCAGGATGGTTGGAGTATGGGTCAGCTATGGGTCACAGACACAGGTGTCAGGATGGTTGGAGTATGGGTCAGCTATGGGCCACAGACACAGGGGTCAGGATGGTTGGCGTATGGGTCAGGTATGGGTCACAGACACCGGGGTCAGGATGGTTGGAGTATGGGTCAGCTATGGGTCACAGACACATGGGTCAGGATGGTTGGAGAATGGCAAGGATGTGTCACAGACACAGATGTCAGGATGGTTGGAGTATGGGTCAGCTATTGGTCACAGACACAGGGGTCAGGATGGTTGGAGAATGCTAGGATGTGTCACAGACACAGGTGTCAGGATGGCTGGAGTATGGGTCAGCTATGGGCCACAGACACAGGGGTCAGGATGGTTGGAGAATGGGTCAGGTATGGCTCACAGACGCAGGGGTCAGGATGGCTGGAGTATGGGTCAGCTATGGGCCACAGACACAGGGGTCAGGATGGTTGGAGAATGGATCAGCTATGGGCCACAGACACAGGGGTCAGGATGGCTGGAGTATGGGTCAGCTATGGGTCACAGACACAGGGGTCAGGATGGTTGAAGAATGGGTCAGGTATGGGTCACAGACACAGGGGTCAGGATGGTTGGAGTATGGGTCAGCTATGGGTCACAGACACAGGAGTCAGGATGGTTGGAGAATGGCTGGGATGGATCACAGACACAGGGGTCAGGATGGTTGGAGTATGGGTCAGCTATGAGTCACAGACACAGGGGTCAGGATGATTGGAGTTTGGCTGGGATGGGTCAGAGACACAGGGGACAGGATGGTTGGAGTATGGGTCAGCTATGGGTCACAGACACAGCGGTCAGGATGGTTGGAGTATGGGTCAGCTATGGGTAACAGACACAGGGGTCAGGATGCTTAGAGAATGGCTAACATGTGTCACAGACACAGGTATCAGGATGGTTGGAGTATGGGTCAGCTATGGGTCACAGACACAGAGGTCAGGATGGTTGGAGAATGGCTAGGATGTGTCACAGACACAGGGGTCAGGACTGTTCGAGTATGGGTCAGCTATGGGTCACAGACACAGTGTTCAGGATGGTTGGAGAATGGCTAGGATGTGTCACAGACACAGGGGTCACGATGGTTGGAGTATGGATCAGCTATGGGTCACAGACACAGGGGTCAGGATGGTTGGAGTATGAGTTAGCTATGGGTCACAGACACAGGGGTCAGGATGGTTGGAGATTTGCTATGATGTGTCACAGGCACAGGTGTCAGGATGGTTGGAGTATGGGTCAGCTATGAGTCACAGACACAGGTTTTAGGATGGTTGGAGTATGGGTCAGCTATGGGTCACAGACACAGTGTCAGGATGGTTGGAGAATGGCTAAGATGTGTCACCGACACAGGTGTCAGGATGGTTGTAGTATGGGTCAGCTATGGGTCACAGACACAGGGGTCAGGATGGTTGGAGAATGGCTAGGATGTGTCACAGACACAGGGGTCAGGATGGTTGGAGTATGGATCAGCTATGGGTCACAGACACAGGGGTCAGGATGGTTGGAGAATGGCTAGGATGTGTCACAGACACAGGGGTCAGGATGGTTGGCTTATGGGTCAGCTATGGGTCACAGACACAGAGGTCAGGATGGTTGGAGTATGGGTCAGCTATGGGTCACATACACAGGAGTCAGGATGGTTGGAGAATGGCTATGATGTCTCACAGACACAGGTGTCAGGATGTTTGGAGTATGGTTCACTATGGGCCACAGACACAGGAGTCAGGATGGTTGGAGAATAGCTGGCATAGGTCGCAGACACAGGGGTCAGGATGGTTGGAGTATGGGTCAGCTATGAGTCACAGACACAGGGGTCCGGATGATTGGAGTTTGGCTGGGATGGGTCACAGACACAGGGGACAGGATGGTTGTAGTATGGGTCAGCTATGGGTCACAGACACAGGGGTCAGGATGGTTGGAGTATGGGTCAGTTATGGGTCACAGACACAGGGGTCAGGATGGTTGGAGAATGGCTAACATCTGTCACAGACACAGGGGTCATGATGGTTGGAGTATGGATCAGCTATGGGTCACAGACACGGGTCAGGATGGTTGGAGAATGGCTAGGATGTGTCACAGACACAGGGGTCAGGATGGTTGGCTTATGGGTCAGCTATGGGTCACAGACACAGGGGTCATGATGGTTGGAGTATGGGTCAGCTATGGGTCACAGACACAGGAATCAGGATGGTTGGACAATGGCTATGATGTGTCACAGACACAGGTGTCAGGTTGGTTGGAGTATGGGTCAGCTATGGGTCACAGACACAGGGGTCAGGATGGTTGGAGAATGGCTATGATGTCTCACAGACACAGGTGTCAGGATGGTTTGAGTATGGGTCAGCTATGGGTCACAGACACAGGGGTCGGGATGATTGGAGTTTGGCTGGGATGGGTCACAGACATAGGGGACAGGATGGTTGGAGTATGGGTGAGCTATGGGTCACAGACACAGGGGTCAGGATGGCTGGAGAATGGCTGGGATGGGTCACAGACACAGGGGTCAGGATGGTTGGAGTATGGGTCAGCTATGGGTCATAGACACAGGGGTCAGGATAGTTGGAGTATGGGTCAGCTATGGGTCAAAGACACAGGGCTAAGGATGGTTGGAGAATGGCTGGGATGGGTCACAGACACAGGGGCCAGGATGGTTGGAGTATGGATCAGCTATGGGTCACAGACGCAGGGGTCAGGATGGTTGGAGAATGTGGAGAATGGCTAGGATGTGTCACAGACACAGGTGTCAGGATGGTTCGAGTATGGGTCAGCTATGGGTCACAGACACAGGGGTCAGGATGGTTGGAGAATGGGTCAGCTATGGGTCACAGACACAGGAATCAGGATGGTTGGAGAATGGCTATGATGTGTCACAGACACAGGTGTCAGGTTGGTTGGAGTATGGGTCAGCTATGGGTCACAGACACAGGGGTCAGGATGGTTGGAGAATGGCTATGATGTCTCACAGACACAGGTGTCAGGATGGTTGAAGTATGGGTCAGCTATGGGCCACAGACACAGGAGTCAGGATGGTTGGAGAATAGCTGGCATAGGTCGCAGACACAGGGGTCAGGATGGTTGGAGTATGGGTCAGCTATGAGTCACAGACACAGGGGTCCGGATGATTGGAGTTTGGCTGGGATGGGTCACAGACACAGGGGACAGGATGGTTGGAGTATGGGTCAGCTATGGGTCACAGACACAGGGGTCAGGACGGTTGGAGTATGGGTCAGCTATGGGTCACAGACACAGGGGTCAGGATGGTTGGAGAATGGCTAGAATGTGTCACAGACACAGGGGTCAGGATGGTTGGAGTATGGATCAGCTATGGGTCACAGACACGGGTCAGGATGGTTGGAGAATGGCTAGGATGTGTCACAGACACAGGGGTCAGGATGGTTGGTTTATGGGTCAGCTATGGGTCACAGACACAGGGGTCATGATGGTTGGAGTATGGGTCAGCTATGGGTCACAGGCACAGGAATCAGGATGGTTGGAGAATGGCTATGATGTGTCACAGACACAGGTGTCAGGTTGGTTGGAGTATGGGTCAGCTATGGGTCACAGACACAGGGGTCAGGATGGTTGGAGAATGCTAGGATGTGTCACTGACACAGGTGTCAGGATGGTTGGAGTATGGGTCAGCTATGGGTCACAGACACAGGGGTTAGGATGGCTGGAGTATGGGCCAGGTATGGGTCACAGACACAGTGTCAGGATGGTTGGAATATGGCTAGGATGTGTCACCGACACAGGTGTCAGGATGGTTGGAGTATGGGTCAGCTATGGGTCACAGACACAGGAGTCAGGATGGTTGGAGAATGGCTAACATGTGTCACAGACACAGGTGTCAGGACGGTTGGAGTATGGGTCAGCTATGGGTCAAAGACACAGGGGTCAGGATGTTTGGAGAATGGCTACGATGTGTCACAGACACAGGGGTCAGGATGGTTGGAGTATGGATCAGCTATGGGTCACAGACACAGGGGTCAGGATGGTTGGAGAATAGCTAGGATGTGTCACAGACACAGGGGTCAGGATGGTTGGCTTTATGGGTCAGCTATGGGTCACAGACACAAGGGTCAGGATGGTTGGAGAATGGCTATGATGTGTCACAGACACAGGTGTCAGGATGGTTGGAGTATGGGTCAGCTATGGGTCACAGACACAGGGGTCAGGATGGTTGGAGAATGCTCGGATGTGTCACCGACACAGGTGTCAGGATGGTTGGAGTATGGCTCAGCTATGGGTCACAGACACAGGGGTCAGGATGGTTGGAGTATGGGTCAGCTATGGGTCACAGACACAGGGATCAGGATGGTTGGAGAATGGCTAGGATGGGTCACAGATACAGGGGTCAGGATGGTTTGAGACTGGGTCAGCTATGGGTCACAGACACAGGGGTCAGGATGATTGGAGTTTGGCTGGGATGGGTCACAGACATAGGGGACAGGATGGTTGGAGTATGGGTGAGCTATGGGTCACAGACACAGGGGTCAGGATGGCTGGAGAATGGCTGGGATGGGTCACAGACACAGGGGTCAGGATGGTTGGAGTATGGGTCAGCTATGGGTCATAGGCACAGGGGTCAGGATAGTTGGAGTATGGGTCAGCTATGGGTCAAAGACACAGGGCTAAGGATGGTTGGAGAATGGCTGGGATGGGTCGCAGACACAGGGGTCAGGATGGTTGGAGTATGGATCAGCTATGGGTCACAGACACAGGGGTCAGGATGGTTGGAGAATGTGGAGAATGGCTAGGATGTGTCACAGACACAGGTGTCAGGATGGTTCGAGTATGGGTCAGCTATGGGTCACAGACACAGGGGTCAGGATGGTTGGAGAATGGCAGGAATGGGTCACAGACACAGGTGTCAGGATGGTTGGAGAATGGCTGGGATGGGTCACAAACACAGGGGTCAGGATGGCTGGAGTATGGGTCAGGTATGGGTCACAGACAGGGGTCAGGATGTATGGAGAATAGCTGGGATGGGTCACAGACACAGGGGTCAGGATGGTTGGAGTATGGGTCAGCTATGGGTCACAGACACAGGGGTCAGGATGGTTGGAGAATGGGTGAGCTATGGGTCACAGACACAGGGGTCAGGATGGCTGGAGAATGGCTGGGATGGGTCACAGACACAGGGGTCAGGATGGTTGAAGTATGGGTCAGCTATGGGTCACAGACACAGGGGTCAGGATGGTTTGAGTATGGGTCAGCTATGGGTCACAGACACAGGGGTCAGGATGGTTGGAGAATGGCAGGGATGGGTCACAGACACAGGTGTCAGGATGGTTGGAGAATGGCTGGGATGGGTCACAAAGACAGGGGTCAGGATGGCTGGAGTATGGGTCAGGTATGGGTCACAGACAGGGGTCAGGATGTATGGAGACTAGCTGGGATGGGTCACAGACACAGGGGTCAGGATGGTTGGAGTATGGGTCAGCTATGGGTCACAGACACAGGGGTCAGGATGGCTGGAGAATGGATGGGATGGGTCACAGACACAGGGGTCAGGATGGTTGAAGTATGGGTCAGCTATGGGTCACAGACACAGGAGTCAGGATGGTTCGAGTATGGGTCAGCTATGGGTCACAGACACAGGGGTCAGGATGGTTGGAGAATGGCAGGGATGGGTCACAGACACAGGTGTCAGGATGGTTGGAGAATGGCTGGGATGGGTCACAAACACAGGGGTCAGGATGGCTGGAGTATGGGTCAGCTATGGGTCACAGACACAGGGGTCAGGATGATTGGAGTTTGGCTGGGATGGGTCACAGACACAGGGGACAGGATGGTTGGAGTATGGGTGAGCTATGGGTCACAGACACAGGGGTCAGGATGGCTGGAGAATGGCTGGGATGGGTCACAGACACAGGGGTCAGGATGGTTGGAGTATGGGTCAGCTATGGGTCATAGACACAGGGGTCAGGATAGTTGGAGTATGGGTCAGATATAGGTCGAAGACACAGGGCTAAGGATGGTTGGAGAATGGCTGGGATGGGTCACAGACACAGGGGTCAGGATGGTTGGGTATGGGTCGGCTATGGGTCAAAGACACAGGGGTCAGGATGGTTGAAGTATGGGTCAGCTAAGGGTCAAAGACACAGGGGTCAGGATGGTTGGAGAATGTGGAGAATGGCTAGGATGTGTCACAGACACAGGTGTCAGGATGGTTGAAGTATGGGTCACAGACACAGGGGTCAGGATGGTTGGAGTATGGGTCAGCTATGGGTCACAGACACAGGGGTCAGGATGGTTCGAGTATGGGTCAGCTATGGGTCACAGACACAGGGGTCAGGATGGTTGGAGAATGGCAGCGATGGGTCACAGACACAGGGGTCAGGATGGTTGGAGAATGGCTGGGATGGGTCAAAACACAGGGGTCAGGATGGCTGGAGTATATGTCAGGTATGGGTCACAGACAGGGGTCAGGATGTATGGAGAATAGCTGGGATGGGTCACAGACACAGGGGACAGGATAGTTGGAGTATGGGTCAGCTATGGGTCACAGACACAGGGGTCAGGATGGTTGGAGTATGGGTTAGCTATGGGTCACAGACACAGGAGACAGGATGGTTGGAGAATGGCTACGATGTGCCACAGACAGAGGTGTCAGGATGGTTGGAGTATGGGTCAGCTATGTGTCACAGACACAGGGGTCAGGATGGTTGGAGAATGGCTAGGATGTGTCACAGACACAGGGGTCAGGATGGTTGGAGTATGGATCAGCTATGGGTCACAGACACAGCGTCAGGATGGTTGGAGAATGGCTAGGATGTGTCACAGACACAGGGGTCAGGATGGTTGTTGTATGGGTCAGCTATGGGTCACAGACACAGGGGTCAGGATGGTTGGCGTATGGGTCAGCTATGGGTCACAGACACAGGGGTCAGGATGGTTGGAGTATGGGTCAGCTATGGGTCACAGACACATGGGTCAGGATGGTTAAAAAATGGCAAGGATGTGTCACCGACACAGGTGTCAGGATGGTTGGAGTATGGGTCAGCTATTGGTCACAGACACAGGTGTCAGGATGGTTGGAGTATGGGTCAGCTATGGGCCACAGACACAGGGGTCAGGATGGTTGGCGTATGGGTCAGCTATGGGTCACAGACACAGGGGTCAGGATGATTGGAGTTTGGCTGGGATGGGTCACAGACACAGGGGACAGGATGGTTGGAGTATGGGTGATCTATGGGTCACAGACACAGGGGTCAGGATGGCTGGAGAATGGCTGGGATGGGTCACAGACACAGGGGTCAGGATGGTTGGAGTATGGGTCAGCTATGGGTCATAGACACAGGGGTCAGGATAGTTGGAGTATGGGTCAGATATAGGTCGAAGACACAGGGCTAAGGATGGTTGGAGAATGGCTGGGATGGGTCACAGACACAGGGGTCAGGATGGTTGGGTATGGGTCGGCTATGGGTCAAAGACACAGGGGTCAGGATGGTTGAAGTATGGGTCAGCTAAGGGTCAAAGACACAGGGGTCAGGATGGTTGGAGAATGTGGAGAATGGCTAGGATGTGTCACAGACACAGGTGTCAGGATGGTTGAAGTATGGGTCACAGACACAGGGGTCAGAATGGTTGGAGTATGGGTCAGCTATGGGTCACAGACACAGGGGTCAGGATGGTTCGAGTATGGGTCAGCTATGGGTCACAGACACAGGGGTCAGGATGGTTGGAGAATGGCAGCGATGGGTCACAGACGCAGGGGTCAGGATGGTTGGAGAATGGCTGGGATGGGTCAAAATACAGGGGTCAGGATGGCTGGAGTATAGGTCAGGTATGGGTCACAGACAGGGGTCAGGATGTATGGAGAATAGCTGGGATGGGTCACAGACACAGGGGACAGGATGGTTGGAGTATGGGTCAGCTATGGGTCACAGACACAGGGGTCAGGATGGTTGGAGTATGGGTTAGCTATGGGTCACAGACACAGGAGACAGGATGGTTGGAGAATGGCTACGATGTGCCACAGACAGAGGTGTCAGGATGGTTGGAGTATGGGTCAGCTATGGGTCACAGACACAGGGGTCAGGATGGTTGGAGAATGGCTAGGATGTGTCACAGACACAGGGGTCAGGATGGTTGGAGTATGGATCAGCTATGGGTCACAGACACAGCGTCAGGATGGTTGGAGAATGGCAAGGATGTGTCACAGACACAGGGGTCTGGGTGGTTGTTGTATGGGTCAGCTATGGGTCACAGACACAGGGGTCAGGATGGTTGGCGTATGGGTCAGCTATGGGTCACAGACACAGGGGTCAGGATGGTTGGAGTATGGGTCAGCTATGGGTCACAGACACATGGGTCAGGATGGTTGAAAAATGGCAAGGATGTGTCACAGACACAGGTGTCAGGATGGTTGGAGTATGGGTCAGCTATGGGTCACAGATACAGGGGTCAGGATGGTTGGAGAATGGCTAGGATGTGTCACCGACACAGGTGTCAAGATGGTTGGAGTATGGGTCAGCTATGGGTCACAGACACAGGTGTCAGGATGATTGGAGTATGGGTCAGCTATGGGCCACAGACACAGGGGTCAGGATGGTTGGCGTATGGGTCAGCTATGGGTCACAGACACAGGTGTCAGGATGGTTGGAGTATGGGTCAGCTATGGGTCACAGACACAGGGGTCAGGATGGTTGGAAAATGCTAGGATGTGTCACAGACACAGGTGTCAGGATGGCTGGAGTATGGATCAGCTATGGTTCACAGACACAGGGGTCAGGATGATTGGAGTTTGGCTGGGATGGGTCACAGACACAGGGGTCAGAATGGTTGGAGAATGGGTCAGGTATGGGTCACAGACACAGGGGTTAGGATAGTTGGATTATGGGTCAACTATGGGTCACAGACTCAAGGGTTCAGGATGGTTGGAGCATGGGTCAGCTATGAGTCACAGACACAGGGGTCAGGATGGCTGGAGAATGGCTGGGATGGGTCACAGACACAGGGGTCAGGATGGTTGGAGTATGGGTCAGCTATGGGTCATAGACACAGGGGTCAGGATAGTTGGAGTATGGGTCAGATATAGGTCGAAGACAAAGGGCTAAGGATGGTTGGAGAATGGCTGGGATGGGTCACAGGGGTCAGGATGGTTGGGTATGGGTCGGCTATGGGTCAAAGACACAGGGGTCAGGATGGTTGAAGTATGGGTCAGCTATGGGTCAAAGACACAGGGGTCAGGATGGTTGGAGAATGTGGAGAATGGATAGGATGTGTCACAGACACAGGTGTCAGGATGGTTGAAGTATGGGTCACAGACACAGGGGTCAGGATGGTTGGAGTATGGGTCAGCTATGGGTCACAGACACAGGGGTCAGGATGGTTCGAGTATGGCAGCGATGGGTCACAGACACAGGGGTCAGGATGGTTGGAGAATGGCTATGATGGGTCACAAACACAGGGGTCAGGATGGTTGGAGAATGGCTGGGATGGGTCACAAACACAGGGGTCAGGATGGTTGAAGTATGGCTCAGCTATGGGTCAAAGACACAGGGTCAGGATGGTTGGAGAATGTGGAGAATGGCTAGGATGTGTCACAGACACAGGTGTCAGGACGGTTGAAGTATGGGTCACAGACACAGGGGTCAGGATGGTTGGAGTATGGGTCAGCTATGGGCCACAGACACAGGGGTCAGGATGGTTGGAGTATGGGTCAGCTATGGGTCACAGACACAGGGGTCAAGATGGTTGGAGAATGGCAGCGATGGGTCACAGACACAGGGGTCAGGATGGTTGGAGAATGGCTGGGATGGGTCACAAACACAGGGGTCAGGATGGCTGGAGTATAGGTCAGGTATGGGTCACAGACAGGGGTCAGGATGTATGGAGAATAGCTGGGATGGGTCACAGACATATGGGGACAGGATGGTTGGAGTATGGGTCAGCTATGGGTCACAGACACAGGGGTAAGGATGGTTGGAGTATGGGTTAGCTATGGGTCACAGACACAGGAGACAGGATGGTTGGAGAATGGCTAGGATGTGCCACAGACACAGGTGTCAGGATGGTTGGAGTATGGGTTAGCTATGAGTCACAGACACAGGGGTAAGGATGGTTGGAGAATGGCTAGGATGTGTCACAGACACAGGGGTTAGGATGGTTGGAGTATGGATCAGCTATGGGTCACAGACACAGCATCAGGATGGTTGGAGAATGGCTAGGATGTGTCACAGACACAGGTGTCAGGATGGTTGTTGTATGGGTTAGCTATGGGTCACAGACACAGGGGTCAGGATGGTTGGTGTATGGGTCAGCTATGGGTCACAGACACAGGGGTCAAGATGGTTGGAGTATGGGTCAGCTATGGGTCACAGACACATGGGTCAGGATGGTTGAAAAATGGCAAGGATGTGTCACAGACACAGGTGTCAGGATGGTTGGAGTATGGGTCAGCTATGGGTCACAGACACAGGGGTCAGGATGGTTGGAGAATGGCTAGGATGTGTCACCGACACAGGTGTCAGGATGGTTGGAGTATGGGTCAGCTATGGGTCACAGACACAGGTGTCAGGATGGTTGGAGTATGGGTCAGCTATGGGCCACAGACACAGGGGTCAGGATGGTTGGCGTATGGGTCAGCTATGGGTCACAGACACCGGGGTCAGGATGGTTGGAGTATGGGTCAGCTATGGGTCACAGACACATGGGTCAGGATGGTTGGAGAATGGCAAGGATGTGTCAAAGACACAGGTGTCAGGATGGTTGGAGTATGGGTCAGCTATGGTTCACAGACACAGGGGTCAGGATGGTTGGAGAATGCTAGGATGTGTCACAGACACAGGTGTCAGGATGGCTGGAGTATGGGTCAGCTATGGGCCACAGACACAGGGGTCAGGATGGTTGGAGAATGGGTCAGGTATGGCTCACAGACTCAGGGGTCAGGATGGCTGGAGTATGGGTCAGCTATGGGCCACAGACACAGGGGTCAGGATGGTTGGAGAATGGATCAGCTATGGGCCACAGACACAGGGGTCAGGATGGCTGGAGTATGGGTCAGCTATGGGTCACAGACACAGGGGTCAGGATGGCTGGAGTATGGATCAGCTATGGGTCACAGACGCAGGGGTCAGGATAGCTGGAGTATGGGTCAGCTATGGGCCACAGACACAGGGGTTAGCATAGTTGGAGTATGGGTCAGCTATGGGTCACAGACGCAGGGGTCAGGATGGTTGGAGAATGGGTTAGGTATGGGCCACAGACACAGGGGTTAGCATAGTTGGAGTATGGGTCAGCTATGGGCCACAGACACAGGGGTCAGGATGGTTGGAGAATGGGTTAGGTATGGGTCACAGGCACAGAGGTTAGGATAGTTGGAGAATGGCAGGGATGGGTCACAGTCTCAGTCCAAGTGTCCACCAATGTAGTCAACACACTTGTAATGCTTCCGTTCCTCTGCCACCCTTAACCTTCCAGGTAATGCCAAACATTGTGCAGGGTCTTCATCACAACCTGTATTGAGATGGTGTCTTGGACCCTTCTTTACAAAACGCCCATCCATAGCGCTGCCTTTCAAGCACCTCCCTCTCTACTGCACATACATTTCCAGGCTATCAAAAGGAGACATGAACACGTATTCTCATGAACTAGTTCTTAATTAGTTTAAGACACTGTTTAGACTCCGTTCCTGAGACCGTCTAAGGTCAGGGAAGGAGACCCTCTAAGCTCAGGGAAGAATACAAAGACTCCTGGCTTTTAGCCAACACTCTGATTCACATTTCCCTTTCTCTCTGATGGCCAACTTCCGCCACTGCTCTGCCTTCCTAGGAACATTTGCCTTTGTACCACAAGTGGGACTCCGCTACAGAGACAGATGACCTGTCGACGTGTTTCTCACGTACTCATCACCAGCAGGCACGGACAGGCTCCAGTCACATTCTCAAATCTTTCCGCCTTTGCTTCCAGGTCCATGACGGAAGCCAACACACACTCCCGGATATTGCGGTGGTTCAAATCTTAACACCTCCGGTCTTGCCAACCACTTCTACCCCCTTTTCATTGGCGAGAATATGTGCAGCCTTAGATTCAAACTTCTTATCAAAAACAGTGACCGTGACCTTGAAATGCGTTAGGACTTAAGTCGGTCCTTAAGGGTCTCTATTAAGATGGACCCACTGTGAGACAATGCCGATCATTGCCAGCAGCCATATATCTGCCCCCTGTTTGGTGCCCCACTAGAGGTAAGATCCCTTGGTTCTAAATATGGCCTTTCTGTGCCTGCTTTTATCATCCCTGATCAGTGGCAGCCAGTGCACAATGGGCTTTGGGGTGCATCTCCTGCCATGATGCACAGGCTGTAATGTAAATGTAATGTAATTGGCGATTTATAACGCGCTTAATACCCAGAGATTTCTGAGCGTGGAGCCAGGAATCAAACATGTGTTGCTCTGCGTCGTCGGGAATCGAACATGTGTTGCTCTGCGTTTTCTTGCTTCCAAGACGAGCGCGTTGCCCCTGAGCCATCCTCCCGGCACTTTTGTTCTCTGTCATGCACAGCACTCCTTAAAAGCGATGTGCATGACAGAACATTGATCAGGGCCCTGCACTCCCTTATGTAGGACACTGTCTCACGTGGATGTCTGCAGAGGTCGTGCCTGCAGGGAGTAGGTGGTGCAAGAAAGCCCGGAGAACAGGGCCCCATGACGGTGCCAATTCATGCACTCTAATCATGTCTCCTGCAAATGCCAGGAAAAGATAGTCTTAATTTTGAGCAGTGAATTGAGCAAACGGGTTTATTACATTTGGCTTGCAAGACAAACGGACAGTATCCTAGCATTAACCCATTCCCAATCAACAAACAAACTAACCCGCTCGTCCTCCATGCTCAGTCACTCCTTATATTTGCTTTCAGGCGCTCAAACCGAAACGTCAAAAGGAACATACTGGACCTTCTGGCAAGCTAACCCTGCCTCGTTTCTAACAATCGTGTTCTTTGTCCTGAGAGATTAGTCTGCCCTCTATGTCCATGCCGAGAGGACGTTATGTGGTGGATTACTTCCGGATGAAACATGGCGGTTCATGCATTGTTCTGGTTATGTCCTCCTACGGTGTGGGGCATACGGCCTCCACGCCAAAACAATATCTGGTGTCATAGTCCTTTGTTGAATCTGGTTCAGTCCAGCACAATCCACTGGCTCAGAGTCTGTGGCCTTGTCCCAGTAAGGTTAGGTGGCTAAAAGCCTGTTGTCAGCACTTTTGAGTGAACAAGTGTAGTCTGGATTATGGCAACCAACAATACCTGAAGCCAATAAGGATATGGCCACCCTAACCAGAGTCTGCCGCTATTTAAGGAAAATAATAAACACTGATATTAGGGTTGCGGGGAGACGTCATAAATGGTGAAATGTGTCTTCTCTTATTACCTGTTATGAAAACCCCAATCCCACCCTCTCCTTTCATCACCCTCTCCCACCCTGAATCATTTATTTAATTTTCTATTCCAGCAAGGGTTGCATACTTCCACATGTCCTATGGGCCAAACAGAAGCAGAACTCATGGAGGGAAGCTGTCAATCAACCTAACTTCCGGCACCCTGTGTGAAGGCACGAGAACATTAGTGCAAATGAATGTGACTATGGCGTGCATATTTGCACACGTTGGCACCATGAACATGTATTCCACAGTGGCAATTCTGGCATAATCTGACAAGCACAGATGTAATGAAACTCTCTTTGTATGTGGACATTTTGGCATATATTGTTGGGCATAAACACCAATATATATATTGGGCTCAGCCAGCATCCATATGTGTTTTTAAAGAAATGATGCTGGCACATTATTGGGTAAAAAAGACCAGCTTTTGGGTACAGCGAGCACAAACGTATGTTTTTGCTGTAAGAATGCTGCCATGTACTGTTGGGCATTGAGCTGACGGCATTAAAGTGGGCAGTACTTGCATACTCTGTTGACATCCCTAATGGTCTGCTTTTGGCACAGGCATCGTAACAATGTGACTTACTGGGTAATGCTGGCATCTACTGGGTGCATGACAACATGTTTACTGGGGAAATGCTGCATATATTGTTGTACGATGGGAAGGCAGCATGAAAGTGTAGCAGTGATGGCTTGTTATGTTGATAGGCCGCATGATCTGCTTTGGGCACATGCAGCAAGAAACATTGTTTTTACAGTTGTAATGCTGGCATATATTTGGGCACAGCAGCATGAACATGGATGTTTACACTGTTTATCGTGGCATTTATTGGGCACAGAGAGCACACAAACTCGTTTTTTCAATGGCAATGCTGGCATACATTGTAGGGGACTGTGCCGGCGGAATAGAAGTGGGGCACCACTGACATATTGTTTTGACAGGCAGAATGATAAATTGTTTTTCAGGGCAGTGCTGTCATATACTGATGAGAAAAGCCTCCAGGTTTTCCTTCGGGCATGGCAAGGATAATAATATGTTGCAAAATGCTCCTGTGTGCTGTTGATTCGCTGGCATTACATGTCTTCTCCGACAGAGCCGATTGTATATTGTATGGTTTTTTTTTCTGACATTTGTGCAGTAAAAGGTACCCATTATTTAAAGAAATGTCACCCCTCACCCCCAACACAGTTTGGACTTGCTTGCTGCACTTATTTGGGTCCCCCACTTGAGAAAGTCACCAGCCACTGTACCCAGTGGGTATTCTGTTTTGGTAGGAAACAAGAACTCGATTCAAACACTGATTGCACATATCTCACTTCTATAGCCTGACATGGGTATTGTACAGTTCATGTATGTCCTGCAATCATTTTGCTGGGTTTGTGCCTTCAGAGGCATCATAGAGCCCTGCTCCTGACAACACCCGGCTAACTGTGGAGCTCTGCCATGATGAGTGGCCTCAACAGTCCCCCGTGGTATGGTGTCATGCTGTGTCTCCATGAAGGCTGCACGGTGACACCAGGGTAATACACTGCATCTAACTCCAGCTTGTTACCGCAGTAGCCTCTCCTTATTATGTTCGGCTTGGTTGCCCTGGATCTCCCTGCTGTGACATAAACTAGAGGGTACTACTATAGGCTTGACAATGGCAACATGTGTCTAAAACATTCCAAGGTTGGTGATGGTTAGATGGTCATGGGTTAAGAGGGGTGCCAGCAAATTGGCCCTTACATTACCCTCACAAGGCTGGTGGATCATAGTAAAGCTGACTTACTGGAGGACCCATCTTCCCCAAGCCTGGGAGAGACCATCCCCTTGGGTCACCCCTGAGGTGGGTGACCACTCCAAAAGGGATGCATTCTTCTAGGCTCTCAGTCTTGGCAGGAAATACTATTCATCTATTTCCAAGAGCTCCCAATGTTCGGCCTCAGAGAATCGAGGCACAATGAGGTAAGGTGTTTACACACGACCATGCAGTCAGATTTAGTGGGTAAACTGTGAATAATAATTGAGTTTCCTTGTTTAAGATGCAAATCCCCTCCAGGACTGCATGGGGAGATTGATGGCATTACCAGAACCAGTAATAACGGTGCTGTTAAAACCGGCTGCTTTTTGCCGATGGGGTGCAGGATTTATCTCCAGCTTTTAGCTGGAGGTAATTCAGGCCACCCCACCGGCAAGCTTGTAGTTTACCACTCCGGAAAAGTGCCGGTAAACGTTATTCCCATCATTTTATTTCCAGACCGGCAAACTTATATTGAGCCCCATATCATATCATATTATATCATTGTCCCTTATGGTTCGGCATAAACTGTACATCAGCACCCATGGTAAGCATGCCAGCCAATCAACTGGCTAGGAACACTGGCTTTATTTCCTGCCAAAAGCCTGATTTCCAAGCTTGCTGCCGGTGCGTCCTCCCACTTGTCCATTTCTCTGCCTCTCGCTCCCCACGTGCACCCCGTTTCCAAGGCACCTTTGTCCGGCCCCCCTCCACCTCTGCCTGACATTACACCCTCTTAACCCCCTTGCAATCTTTTCCCATTTACCAATCACACTAACCAATGTTTCTATGCTCTTGGCTTCTTTCAGCACAACAGCCATGGAAATGGAGTACACACTCGACAAACCCATGGTCGCCATATTGTTTTATTGCATACTTGTCAACCATACTGATTTAGGCAGTAGGCTACTGCTTTTTAAGCAGTCTTACCGCCTACAGATTTGGTGACAGATCCTACTGCTTTTTACAGTGGCAGGTGATTTATGTGACTCTAAGGCAATGAATCTGTCTGTGCAGTGGGCGGGCAAGTGATACATTTGAGTGATGGGCCCAGATCCATCCAGTGACCTGACAGCTACATGACTCTGGCCGGGACAGACATTAGGTGGACCACCAGTGAAGGCAAGTGGCAGAGCGTACCACCATCACACAGCATCTGCCTATCAGACTGAGGGGGTATCAGTCACCATGTTGTTCAGTGTTCAACCTGCACTGCAGGAATACATATGTACTGACCAGGCTGCTGCTGCAGAGCAGTGGCAAACGTTGTCCACCAGCTCTGTGTGATTATTTTTTGTGAAGTTAGGTAATTGAAGTTGGTGTTTACTCACCATTCATAATTATACATTTTAAACATTTCTGCATCTTTCCATGTTGTGCTGTTTGATGGGTTGTGCATGTTAGAATGCTCCATTGGTGCTCCTGTGATTTTTATGTTATGCTAAGTATTCTTTTTGAAACTTGAAAAACCCTACATCTTTTTGGTCACAGAATGTTGGCAAGTATCAATTCTCTGAGGCCGAACATTGGGAGCTCTTGGAAATAGATGAATAGTATTTCCTGCCAAGACTGAGGGCCTAGAAGAATGCATCCCTTTTAGAGTGGTCACCCACATCAGGGGTGACCCAAGGGGATGGTCTCTCCCAGGTTTGGGGAAGGTGGGTCCTCCAGTAAATCAGCTTTACTATGATTCCACTAGCCTTGTGAGGGTAATGTAAGGGCCAATTTGCTGGCACCCCTCTTAACCCATGACCACCTAACCATCACCAAGTAGGTTATCCTTGTTACGTGCCTTTCGCTTAGTCTGAGACCAATTACTTTTGGTGTCATCCGATAGCACCTGCTACAATCTGTCGTGCCCTTCCACCCCCCAGCAGGAACTTATCATGTCGGTTCACGTGCAGGCCACACGAACCACCAAAATCGGGAGCTGAGCAAGTACATGTGTAAATACATGATTTCATGAGAATGATTTCCGTATGGCAGGCAGCATGGCCGGCGTTTGACCCTTTAAATCATCCAAGTGCACTTCTGTTCAATGAAATGCTATTTGTTTACTCTGTTCTGAGTTTCGAACGAAAGGACAACTCCAAAGGGCCCGTTCTCTTCCGGGTCGGGGGAAATAACCTGCCATGCCAGCAGCACCGCTTCCAGGCTCAGCAGACTGCTGCCACGCCAGCTGCCAATACACACCGCAGGGTCACACGACACTGGACCAGGAAGACATTAGGAAACATTTTATCTAATGAACATTAATCTTTTAGATTAAAAAAAGGTATTTTTAAAAACAACAAGGTCCAAATCACCGAGGTTGAAAACATTCGTTGAAATTCTGTCTATCCACTACATTGTGACATAGCCAATAGGTCTGGCTTTATTAAATGCCACTTGCAGCCTCAAATGTCCATGAACAAACTCATGTATGCAGGTACTGCCACAATATGCCAGGTACAGCACATATAACACAAAACTGTCCTCATATGGCAGGTGCGACCTTGCATGTGCAGTTACTAGCATCATCCCCTTTTTTTGTAATGTTTGGAGGGGGGCAGCTGCCCAGGGAGTAGAGCTTAAGCAGCTGAAGGTGGGGGTGCAGGAAAATTCCCATCCAGACACCTGCCACTGCCCCGCCGGTCAAAAGTAAAGCACTCCATATTCCGAACGCAGCCTCTGAGATGCTCTGGCGACACACACCCTCTGCCCCCCCTCTCCAGCTTTGTGTTGACAGAGTCTTTAAAGTGGAGGCAATTTATAAGTGATGGCTCATTGTTTTTACACCACAATGATAAGAACTGAACATGGGGCAGTTTTATTCTGAAGGCCAGCACAAAGCATCAGTCATCTGATTAATCTACGCATTCTTCCAAGAGAATGAACGTGCCACACGGAAAAAGTTTCAAACTATGGTCTTCATTTGCATGTCATTGACACAGCAAAACATATTTTTTTGGTATGTTACTTTTTAGTTACACATGGCGCATGTTTGAGAAAGTTAACTGTCATGTTCTTGCCTAAGTGGTCTAGTGGCTGCTTAGGGACATGGACTAAATGCATCCGCTCAGCATCAGAGAACTTTTCAACACTCCAACCACTGCCAGATGGCTCCTCAGTGTGATTTGGCACCTTGATTAGGAAAGCAGGGTTTATTGTGTCACTGTGCAGACCGTATGGGATGGGAAATCAGTGCGGTGATATGTGTGCAGCAATGATTTGTGCGCTGCCCGAACCACCACCCTGTTTGTTAAGGCGACTATGTTCTGCTCCTCTATTTAACAGCACATATGACTGTTTTTTTTCTGATGTGTCTCATATCCATACAATAATACACTGGAATTGTTTGTTGATGTAAAGCCATCCAGGAGTGATGTGCAGCCAATGATCTCTGCCTTAATGCCAGTAAGACCGATATTCTCCCGATATTCTCCTCATCACCACACCTGCTCCCTCCTTTCCTGTCACTCTATGGCTGGCCTCTGTTGGCCCTCGTCCTGCTCCCACCTGTGAGGCTAAAAACATCAGGGTCATCTTCGACTCCACACTCTCCTTCTCTCCTCACATGTCTGATGTTTCTAAGAAGTCACACCACCAGCTGCACCTCCTGAGAGGTATTCTCCCTTTCCTCTCCTTCCCCCAGAAGCTCACTGTCTCCAGAGCTCTGGTTCTCTCCGGGCTGGACTATTGCAACATTCAGAACAGGACTGCGAGACTTGCCCTTGGCCTCAAGCCCAGATCGTATCTCTCCAGGACTGAAATCTCTCCATTGGCTCTCAGTGGCTGTGAGGATTAAGTTCAAACCCCTCTGCATTGTTCACAAGGCCTTCTGGGGCCTGGGCGCTCAATACCTTCAACTCTCTCTTCGTAAATATCTTCCTTCTCGAGCTCTTTCGCTCATCCACCTCCAACTCCCTCAGGGTCAGGCGCTTCTCCAAGCAACGAGTTGGTGGTAGATCTCTTTCTTCGGCTGGTGCCTCCCTCTGGAACAGCCCCCCTGCCTCCCTGAAACTTGGGGCGAACCATCTCCGGTTCCGGAAGCACCTCAAAACCTTTCTCTTTGCTTCTGCATTTACTCCTCCTCGCCCCTGCTGACCTCCTGGCTGAAACTGAACCTGCATTTGTTACCAGGCCACCCTCTGTTCTCTGGCCCAGGCCCCCTCCCCCGCCAGTTGCACACCTGCACTGCCTTACTGGCAACCCCCGCACTTGGGGACTGTTTCTGTATCCCTTCAGTCCCAATACCAGCACTGGACACCTGATGTCTGCACTAACCCTTGCACTTGACACCTGCTGGCCGTACTTTAACGTATTGTTATTTATTCTATTATCCCATGTACTGCACTGTCCCCTCCCTCTTCCCCCCTGTACTTTCACACTTCCCCCTTCCCATACACTTGCGCGATCTCAATGACACCTGGACTAGTAGGATCGTTGTCTGTCTTCCCTCTGTTCCCCCTCCCTTGTCTCGTCGCACCTTGAAACACTTGTGTATAGGCGCGCCATAAATGCCATATCATATCATATGTAGCTCTCACAAGTGTGCCATACTGTCCCCACACTTAAGCACGTGAAGTAATCAAAGAAGTTGCCTCAAATTGTACAACCACTTGGCCAAACCCCCTTTCTACACTGCCACACCATGATTTTCACTTGCCGCAGGCCGTCACTAATAAGAGATGCTAATGCCAGCTCTGTGATATAAAGCATGGGCCTGCTCTTTTTTGCAGAAATAATGCCTGATGCCTGCGCAATGGTGAGGAGGTAGGGGCTGAGGAACTGTGGGCATTATACCACGTATCAGAAGCCGTTTTTGTTTAAAATTCTTGATAAGCTTATTACTGGTCAGGCTAATGTTTGTTAGTAGAATCCTTTCTGTACATTTTTCCCTCTTTATTGGGTTTCTCTTGTAGGGTATCCATTCCGGTATATAGATATAATTTCCTAAAGATGTTTCTGTATTGGGGACTGGGCATGCTCAGACTGAGACCCAGCCCCTCATCACCTAAAATTCTCAAGAAACAAGAAGCAAAAGAGCCTTTATACCCCATTTGTGTGGCTGATGTTGCAGCCGTTGTATCCTCACATCCAAAAACTTAAGATGTCTGAATGAGTACGTATGGTTCAACGTTACAAACATTTTAATGTTAGGGTGAGTGCCGCGTGAGCAGTGATGTGAGAACCAAGCCTTGTGTCTGTTATGTATTTACTGATTTACACATGCAACCCTTTTTATCACAGACCTGTTTATTAAATATAGAGCTCTCTGATCACTGTTACATTTCTGAAATGCTATGTGATTTAATACAAATCAGACTGGAACCCTCATTGGTGCTATTTGTCCCCTTTCCCAATCTCATAGAGGTATTTTGAAGGAGCGTACCAGACTGTCCATCTTGGAATGGTAATCTTCTATCAGAAAATAATGCATATGGTTAGTCTAGTATTGCCCCTTGCAAAATACAAGTGAAGTGGTTTGAACAGAATGCCTGCCACACAGTGCCAGTGTGGCCAGTGGGTCCTCAGAGGGCAGCAGGCTAACCCACACAACAGTGTGCCAGTATGGGCTGTTTGAAACTGTATTCAGGCAAGGCCTTGGTAAAGAGCAGATGACAGAAGAACCATTTACTTGGGCAGCAACAGCTGTGTTTCCACATTAGATTTCTTCTGTAAAGTACTAGAATCACAATGTAATGAAACCAGATTCATTTATTTAGCAACGATTTATTGATATTGAGGAGGGTTTTGTTGTGTGACACAGAGGTGTAGATTGTGAATGAAGTGTGCTGGTCAGGGGTGGGGGGACGGGACGCATTCTAGTGTTTCTTCCTGGGCACCAAGTTTGCTAGAAACTGCTCTGACTTGCATAATATGCCAAGTGCAGTCAAATATGCCCATTCGTATTTAGGAAAGTCTCACATACGCACAATGTCACACCACATGACAGATGTTCCACTACTTGAACCTGTGCTGAGTACATGGGTCACACGGGACTACATTTCCCAGAGGGCACTTTGCCCCATTTGGTGCAGAGGTTCCCACAGAAGAAGACAATGCCCCCGTGTTCCAAGGATGTATAGGTGGCACGCACTGATAACTCATGTTAGGCTATTTGTTCATGCAGTGGCTAGCATAGTAGTCAGCATCAACCAAGAGAACGGGCCACATAAGACTACATCTCCCAGAAAGCATTCAGCAACATTGAAGGCAGGAGTCCCCACAGGACTACATGTACCAGCATGTAATGTGACTCCAGCTGGATAAGTAAAGGTCATAGGACTACCTGTTCTCTAACCCACGTAAATCCCAAGGGAAGTCTGTTAACTACTAATAATGCTGTTACCTCTTTACCCCTCCCAACTTGCTCCAAAGTCCTCAGATTGGTTGAGACATAGGCATCCCTAGAGAGGAGTAAAGGGGGGGGCAATTTCCCCCCAATTGGCTACTTTGCCCCGCCTAATTGGTGCCCCCCCCTGGCAAAGAACCCTTTCCAGGAGCCTTAAAGGGCTCCTTTGCCCAGCCGTCATACACGCGTTTGAAGGCTCGATTTGCCTACCCTGTGTCCTTTCTTCTGAAAGGGACACCACAGGAATCAATGGGCCACGAATATCACTGGGGTGGGGGCCATCACTGCTAAAGCTACCTACATGCTGGACACACTGTTGTTTTTTGAGAATTGTGTCGGAAGCGGCCTCTGGAGAAACGAGACTAGCGTGTGAGGTGCGGCTTGACACGGGACGTAACTAGTACGCGCCGGTAGGTCCTTTCCTCTAGCACGGGACCCGGAAGAGCGGAAGAGCGCGAGGCGAGCCGAGCGATCGGAAGCAGGCCCCGCGTGTGTAAGGGCCTAGGTGCTGGCTGGCGTCAACAGGATCCCGGTTCCCCCCCCCCCCTGGTGTGGCACGGTGGCACAGTGGTGCACTGGGAAGGTGAGACAGCAGCGCACGGAAAGCAGTGCCCCCCCCCCAGTAGTCATCACATCTGTGCGGTGACAGCCTCCGTGTGCACCAGAGAAGCCAGAGTATCCGGAGGGGTCGGGACGGAGGCTCCACGGCGGCGCCTCGTCTGAGGAGAAGTAAGTGGAGGGGCTAAGGGAGCCACAGGTTCTGGCTGTGCCCTTGGGTCTAGCCAAGACTGGACCGGGATTAATCCCTGTGTGTTAAGTGTCCAGGGTGTGTGCTCACTTTCTATCTTAGTGTGGCACTGGTTACCCTGTTCTGCTCACTGACTTATAGTCACACGGTGGGTATAACGGAGGAGGCGAAGGGTTGCTAAAGGAGCCCTGAAACCCTTAAACCCCACCTTGGATAGTAAGGCGGCTCCAGGGTAGTGATGCAGCGGGGGAAGAGAGCCCTGCATTCTATATACAATCTGAGGACCAAGAAGCCACAAGCTCCGAAAGAGCAAAAGGAGCCTAACAGAAAGGGGAATAAACGTAGGAATAACGCCAAACACGATCTCCCCGTATTACAAGGTGCCATTACAAAGTTTTTTCCGGTGAACCCTCCTCCCGAGATTAACTCCACCATAATTGACGAAGGGCCAGCACAAGTGCCCAGGGACTATCAATCTGTCAATTCGTCCAACTATGAGGACATCGACAATAATTCCCTTCTGGACCTATGTCTCTCAATAAAGAGAGGACTGCAACCTTATACCCCCCAACCCACTGTAAATGGCCTACCGATCCAGAATGACAACAATCTAAATGATGTAGTGGAGGAGCATAGTGCGGCAGGATACCGCGAGCGTCTCTCTGCATCTCCAAATCTGGTAATGGTTTCGATGGAGGACGAGCCAGAACACGAGATAAATGGGGGCACGGGATCAGTAGCCAGCTCTGGCTCCACCCAATTGGCAGAGTTACAAACATCAGTCGGAGCTTTACAATTTGCTTTAAAAATACTGCTACAGATGACAGGGCGTATTTTGGCAAATACCAATGCCATTTCATTAGCATTGGATACGAAGAACATACTGCAAGAGGAGATGGAAGAAAATCTATCAGATGTCCTCCTAATTGCCAAAGAGATGGAAGATAAGGCAGCAGAGAGGGAGGAGAGCGGGGCTCAAGAGGCACGGGAGTCGAACACCTCGATTGTAGAGGCTCCTATTGAGGAAGAAGACCTTGAGTTGAATCTCAGCCCTCGGGGCCCCGGCACACGGAAGCAGAGGAGACGGGCGAGGAAGGCTCTTAAAAATATGCCTTTAAAAACAGGCCCCCCACTGCCCTCTATTGGAAGTGGCCCAGCTATCGAAACTCGATCAAAAAAAGCCCGGAAAAGGATGAAGAGAGCTGCAGCCCGGGTGGCAGGAAAAAAAGGCCCCCTAATAGGATGGCTGACGCCTAAAGAAAAGGATAGCGAGGTGGACCTGGACTCCAGTAAGGGGGAGGTTTTGGAATCTGAGTGTGAATTAAGCCTGCTTATCCCGGCAGAGCCTGTACATGATGGACACTCATTGAGTGAACTGGCGGAGCCGTCACCATCAGAGAAAACGAAGGATGCTCATGAAAATTATACTAACCGTATCTGTGTTATAAAGAACCTATATGCCAGGGATAACCACTCCTGGCTGGCACGCTCAGAGCTACTGACCAGGCTCTACCATATCCCGCAACTTCGTGTGCTAAAATCAGATGACTTTCTGTTTCTTGAGCCACTATCGGGGCCCAACCCGAATGTATCAGCGCTACACTGCGTGTTCTTGAACACAGCGCAATTACTGAGAGACCATAAAGAAGAGCTGAGAGCTGTAGACATCGCCATTGATGTGGATTTGCAAGAAATGGACCCCTCAATAATTACCGAGGGTCCAGAGTTTACACCGAACCTGGAAATGGAAAACAAGCCAGTTTTAGGGGAGAATCCCCTACTGTGTGAAGTGCAACAGGCAATCAAATCCCTACTGGAGTCCCTTCCCCAGCTGATACAGAAGCGTTGAAGTTTAACATTACTATCCTGGAATTGCAGAGGCTTCTCACATCTTCTGAGAGAGGAGGGCTCTGCTGATCTATTATTCCAGCAGAACTGTATTTGCCTACAAGAGACATGGGCACTGGACCCTCTTTATATGGATGGCTATGTTGTTCACCAGGCTCCGGCACGACGCGGCACTTTAGGACGACCATTTGGCGGCCTGATTACGGGGGTTGTTAACTCTCTGTGGTCGCGCAAAATTCAATGTGGAGCTGAGGACCAACTACTGGCAGTGGAAGTTGCTTACCCTATAGACCTGGGAAGCACTAAGTTTCTTCTTGTGAATCTTTACAACCCCCCTGGAGCAATTGTAAGAGACTCTCTCCAAGAGGCCCTACAGAATTTATTATCTTCCTGGTCACTGGGACCCAGTAATACTGCAGTGGTGGTAGTCGGAGATTTTAATTGTCATATGATCGACGAAACTTCTATATCGCCCAACCCGCGCCTCAGTACCAGTTGTACGATGACACACAATAAGAGAGAGAAGGAAGGACTGGGGTGGATGCAATTGTTTAAATCTTGGGATATGGCAATGATCAACGGCCGCACCCTGGGAGATAGGCCGGGGAAGTATACCTGGTCTAATGGATCGTCTCGGAGCACATTGGATTATATATTCATGTGCCCCCTGATGCAGACTAGAGTGGAGGACTTGTGGGTAAAGACCAACAGCTGGAGTGACCATGCGGCAGTAATATGCTCAATCCTGACCTTAATTCCTGACACTCCGAAGTTGAACATAGGAAATATTTCAACTAATTGCGCAGGAACTAGAATAGTTTGGTCAGAGAAGAATGTTAGAGCTGCCGCAGAGGCTCTTAAGCGGGTCACAGAAGAGGGTGGGAATGACTTCCTGGCCAAGACTGCTAATGAAATAGAAGAGTGGATACTGGGATTCTCAGGTTCCCACGCAGCTATTAAAAAGGGATATCTCGTGAAAGAAGGATCCGCTCCTCGTCGATATAACGGGCAAATCCGGGACGCCAAGAGAGGACTCAGAAAAGGGATACGTAGCCTAAAATGCCTGAATCTCACAGGAGCGTTATATCTTGAAAAATTAAGATCGATTAAAAACTGTTATAGAGCAGAGGTGAAGAATATCAAGAGATCTGAGAAGAACATTTGTCACCAGCGTCTTGTTAAAACCATCTGCTCTAAAAATTCGCGGAGCATTTGGGCACTCTTAAATGAGAATAGAACCAAGGGCAAAGGCAGCATAGTCAATCCTATCAATGAGAAAATCTGGGAACTATTCCTCCTGAAGCGCAATATGGAAGAAGATGGATCTACAAGCTGTCCCATGGGGAAGCCCCCTATTCTACAACCTTTTGATGTTTCCCCGGGAGCTATACTGAACAAAATTGATACCCTTAAGTCATCAAGAGCCCCTGGCCCCAATGGACTTGCTAATGTGGTGATAAAAAGCAACCCGCCCTACTGGGCAGAATTGCTTTCCATATTGTTCAATAAGGTCTTTGCATCGGGGGAAATCCCTCGTACCTGGCAAACTGCTATTTTGATCCCGATATTTAAAAAGGGTAATCGCACTGATCCAAATAATTATAGACTTCTATCTATGTTGGATGTCACTGGGAAACTCTTTGCCTCACTTCTGCTTAGTGAAATGCAAAAATGGGTGAATGACAAGCAAATACTCAGTACATTCCAGTGCGGTTTTAGACGAGACTTTTCAACAACGCACAACCTCCTTGTAATGGATGTTCTGCGTACGAGGGCACTTAGCAGGGATCAGCCCCCTCTGTATGCACTATTTATTGACTTTAAGGCGGCATTTGACTCGATCCCAAGAGCAAGGCTGTGGAACAAGCTTGAAGCTTTGGGGTGCCCCTCTGGCTTGCTGTATTACCTCAGACTGTTGCACTGCGATACCTCAGTACGCCTACGTTTAAATCAGGAGGGCCAATCGACTCAAAATGTACCACAAAATAGAGGGGTTAAGCAGGGCTGTGTCACAGCGCCCCTCATTTATAACCTGTATGTTCACGACATACCGGCGACTCTAGCGGAGGTTAATAACTGTCCTCCTAAAATAGGGGACATGTTATGCGAGGTCCTGGCGTATGCAGACGACCTAGTAGTCCTTGATAATACCATCGGCGGCCTCAGGCGTTCTGCCCATGCCCTCTGGGAATATGCAAAGATTAATGGCTTGACTATTAACCTAGAGAAAACTAATGTCCTGCGATTCACTAGGAAAAGGGTGACCCGTGTGAACTTAACAGTATTTAAACACACAATTTTGTATGTTCCGTCCTATCGCTATTTAGGAGTGGAAATAGAGCCCTTAGGTGATTATGCACTATGTAAACAGGGCCGTATCAGCAGGGCCCTCCAAGTGATCTCACTTATTGCATCTTTCACTAACAAACAAGGAGGCTTTACTCTGTGGGGAACACGTCACCTCTACATACAAGTGTTTGCACCAATGGTCATCTATGGACTAGAATCTCTGCTGACGATGAACCTGGCTTGGCTCCAAGTGCTAGAGGGAAAGTTTTGGCGACGCATTTTAGGGCTCCCCCCGGGGGTACCGATGGCCTTGATAAGATTAGAACTGGGCCTGCCCTCATTGAAGGCCATGGTATTAAAAAGAAGAACTGGGTTCTATCTGAAAATGACAAGTGGAACGGCCAATCCCCTCTTAGCAGTCTTACACCAGGAATTCAGTAAAAAACATACTTCCTCCCTTCTGTATAAAGACATGGGAAAATTCCTGGACGATATAGGTTGGAAACATAAAGGGATTACGGTGACCAAGGAAATGCTAAATGCCCTGGGGAAAAAGGTGGACCTATGGGACTGGCTGGAGAACTTCGCCCACCTGGACACTCTGAAATCTTACCGTTGTGTGAACTACAGAACATTCAAGTTCATGAAACCGCAAGACTACCTTTTACTCTGTCCCACTAGAAGACTCCGCCGATTTATTATCCTGTTCCGACTAGGTCAACTACCTACCCTGGCGATTACAGGAGCCAGGGAAAACATTCCTACTGCAGAGCGAATTTGCCGCTTGTGCAAATCTCCCTTGTGTCCTGAAACAGCCAGACATGTTCTAACTCAATGCACGGCACTTAAGAACTCTATTGTCAAGTTTCTGGCTGAATTCGTGCATGATCTTAGCACCATATCTAAATTTTCATTCTGGCTATATTGTATTAATACTTCCAACATGCACCTATTTATAGCCCTCTATAACGTCTGGCAACAGATAGAACGTGGATTAGGAAATTTAGCTCACTCTATTACTAATTATCATAAAGTGGCATAGGCACTTTTGGCAACTGGTGAAAGCAGTTGAAAACATCAGTAAAGAAGGAATTTAGTCTCTTCGAGCTTCTTTTGAATTTAGATTGTGTATTCTGTATTAGACCCCATTTTAGTGATTAAGGCTCGAGGACCTGACGATTTTATTTTATCAGATGTATTTTATGTATGATTCTAGGAGTTTAACTTTTTTTGACTTTTGATATATGTGTAAAGTTTGAATTTATTTTCTTACTATATCACATTAAAGTATTATTATTACTGTTGTTTTCCAAATGCGCAGTTTACTCTTGTTTAGAAAAAAACAAAAGACATTTTCAAACTGAAACATGCTTCTTAAACTTACAGTCACTAGTTTTCATTAAAATGTGTTTATTTTGTTGTTGTACTGCCACACAAATACCCTGTGATTTTTGCGTCCCTTCCTTTGTGCTTTCTCACAGCTCCTTCTCGCACTCTTTGCTCCCAAAATCACTTTCCTAGACCTGTACTTAGTCCTCCATGTGCTTCCTCTCATTTCCCTTCTTTTTCCCTATTGGCTCCTCTTCACTGGATTGCTCCTCCCCTCTCTCTGCGGTCTACTCACTCTTATTCTACTTTCCGTGCTGCTCTAAAACATTCTTACTTCAACCTTAACTGTGCTCTGAGTCTCATTGTAAATTATATTGTTTTTATTGTATTCCCTTGCTAATTTCTATTGTAATGTAAATTGGTTTTGTACAGCGCCTTGGCGTAAGGCGCTATATAAATAACAAATAAATACAAAAGATTTCTGAAGTGGTTATATGCTTGTTTTATGCTGGCAGCAGTTAATGGGAAATTAAACTGTGGATTCAAGGGTGCCAACCTTTGATTTTCACTATGGGGCAGGAATTCACCCACCCTTGTCCTGAATATTAGCCAGCGACCAGCCCAACTCACCACCTGGCTCATCCCACTTTATAGCACTTGTTTCTTATAAGGAATTAGAAAAAGTAATAAGATTTAAATGTAGTTTTAAATATATAACATTTTAGCAACAGTCACTCAACCTGCGTAGCTACCCTGGCAGACATTGTAAAAATCGAGGGGTTGCCTTTTGATCCAACCAGAGATGTTCTGATCTGTTTGGCTATTCAATCCTTATATACCATCATCCCCCAAAGAGCCACTTTGGAAGTGGTGGAAGAAACAACGCTACAAAGAGAAGATAATCATCCTGTGAGCAGCGCTTTCATTGTATGGTGTGCCGAAACAGCCCTGAACAACAACTTTTTTCAATTTCTGGGGCAATTTTATGTACAGGTGGAAGGGACAGCCATGGGGGCAGCCATGGCACCGAATTTAGCCAATTTGTACGTTGACATGGTGAAACAAACGGTTATCTACTATGGGGTCAATCCTTTCAGATCATTCATAACACAATGGTTGAGATATATGGACGACGTCTTTGTGGTATGGCATGGTTCATTGGAAGAAGCAAACAACTTTCTTGTGTGGCTGAATAATCAAAATAGATATCTCAAATTCACAGCGTCAATGAGTTCCATTGAGATAAACTACTTGGACCTGACAATTTACCATAAAGACAATCAACTTCTGGTGAAACCATTCATGAAAACGACCGACAGAAATGCCTTGCTCCATTACAGAAGTCATCATGCTAAACATGCATGGGACAATTTACCATCTGGGCAATTTCTGCGCCTGAAACGCAATAGCATTACTAAGATCGACTATGAAGAAGGTGCCAATATATTGATTGACAAACTGACAGACAGGGGGTATCCAGCCAAAATAGTCAAGCAATCAGCCAAGCGAGCTTTTAATAACCATCGAGAGGCTCTTTTTGAAAAGAAAGATATCGGCAAACAAGAGACTCCTCTTGTGTTTGTGAATACCTTCAGCAATGTCTCCTATAAAGTAAAAAACATCATTTGCAGGAATTGGAGAAAGATTATGAACATTCCCCAACCATTAGTGGCCTTCAAAAAAAGTACTAATATTCGTAATCTAGTCATGAAAAATGATATTCAGAAAATAGGCAACCCAGAAGGGAGACAGAGTACACTCTGGGGGTTACCGAGGGTAGTGGGACACCACCCTTGTGGTGACTGCGTCATGTGTCCGTTAACACGCAAGATGACCTTTGTCAATCTAGGTTTGAATTCAGAGTGGACAATGAAAGAACATACAAATTGTCAAACAGATAATGTAATTTACATGATTAGGTGTCCTTGTGCATTGTTGTACATGGGGAAAACCAACAGGAAGTGTAAGACACGTATGATCGAACATAAGAGCTGCCTCAAAAATCACACCGATAAACTCCCACTAGTTAAACATTATGATGAGAAGGGTCATTCCTTCATGGAATTTGAGTGGTGCATTTTGAAGAAGATTAGAGGGAAAAATCAGGAGGAAATCAATAGAAAATTAATCAATCTGGAACAGAAACTAATTTTTCTAACTAATAGCCGTGTGACAGGGCTGAATGAGAATATTGAGTGGCATAATATAAAATAGGAAATACTCAATGAACTACCAGTTGGTACAGAGTCTTACATTTCTGTTGGTATTCCCTAATGATTACCTGGAGGCATGTCACAACTAGTTGGGGTGGCTAAATATGTATTTTAAGAACATTGTGGTAGTCCATACTGCTGTAATTTCCTAAATACGATCAGAGGTTAAGTTGCAATTGGTCCTTCCTACTATTTATGTAGTGCAATAACATTGTCATAGTCCAAGCTGCCCCAGGGTGTATATTGTATTGCAACCAGTAGAATACAAATGAAGAATATATTGTAAAGCAATTGGGGTATCAATTTGTGATGTTTGCAAGAAATAATGTTTCTTCTTACCTGGTTGTTACTTGGTAATAGATGTATGTGACAGCAGAATTACTCAGTCTATCCCTGGTAGTTGTGGGGCCCTGATAAAAACCTAAAGGTAATTGTAGTTTGTTCATTCAATAGTGGAATAAAAATCAGAAAAGAGGGACCCCCTAGATATACAGGCTGTATCAACCAACATGAAGAAGAGGTGCTTTTGTGGTGATAGAATTACCTGTGGGTTAGTCCATACATTCAGAGGATGTCAGTAAGACTAGTGTGGCAGTTTTTTGGCAGTATAACTCGTCTGGGGACTTTAGACACTTAGATCCTGCACAGGTTGCTATGACTGCAGTAAGACTATGAGTCACGTCATGACGTTACGTCTCCACGTTGCGGAGGACGTGATGGAGTCATTACCCGGAGTATTCTGCTCAGAGTCCAGGCACTAAGAGCGAGATTTACTTGACGTTGAGGGGTACGAGAACAGGATTGGGGTTGCAGTTTTGTAGGACCCTCCACAGGATAAGGGACTTAGGAGCCTTATTTACGTCCTGATGACATCATCCCGTGCAAAACCGCGACGGGATGAGCGTCCTGCGAGTATTTAGCGGCTCAATCCCAGGTGTTTCCACTGTGCAGATCTGCAGACTGGATGAACACGGTGGGCACGCTGTCCCCAAGAGTTAGAGGTAAGTTATAGACCGGAGTGGGCTGTGATGTTTTGACAGTGAAGATAGGGACTTGGTATACTATCCACTATGGGTCTGTTTTCACTACAGGGAGGTGTTGGAATCCGATTTACCCAGTTAAGGTGAAATTAACCCCTTGACATTGAACGTGACCTGAAGTTGTGGGGTACCTAAGGACCCGCTAGAAATATACAGACAGCCTGTATGAAGGTAAGGGCCTTGGTATATTTTGCAAAGGTTTTGGTAGTTTAGGCAGTCCTAAAATTGCAATTTAAAAACTCATAGAGCTTTCATTTTCCATTAAAGCCATGGATGAAGCAACATTGAACAAATGACCCGCATTGGCCATGGTACATGGTGGGATTTTAAGTAAGAAACTACAATCCTCCTCAAGAGTGAGAATACCAGTCTCTGTGACCGAGGTGAGGATATTATCCTATACCTATGATATGGTTTCTCTCAAAAGGTTTAGAGGGAAGTGACTACGATTGGTTGTTTGTCTGGGTATGATATACTTAGAAATGACCTAGGTGCTGTGTTCAGATATAGGAGAACTCCCCCTACCACTTAAAAGGTGATTAACAAGAATTGTAATTGTTAAGGAACTTGTAAAAAATTAGGATTACAAGTGTTTGTTGGTACAGGTATATTAAGAATTGTATACTTGTGGAACCCTATTGGTGATTAGAGATGGCTAGGTTTAATAAACAAACCGACAATTCCCTGTTAGTAATGTGTTGATGTTTGTATGTACCCTCAGTTATAGGAACTGGAACCATAGAGGAAAGAATAGAGAAGACTACAGAAAGCACAAGACACATTTCTGCCCCTGAAGAATGTCCAGTTATTGAGAACACCAAGGACTTTGTTTTCGCTGTAGGAAGCAAGAGTAATTAAGTTGCTACTGCGGAGTGTATCAAGCATCTGTAAACTTGATTCTGTGTGGTGGAAACACTACTTTTAACATTGTATACTTTTATGTGGTGTATATGTGTTTTTAATGCTTTTTTGATACTTGTGCAATGAATAAGTAAATGAATTAAAAAGATGACATTTTAGCAATTAATGTGTACATGTCATTAATCATATCACATACAGCCCATATTTGTTAAGTGACTGTATTCATGTTTCTGAGTTCTGAGGGTAACATGTCTTGTTAGTGATAATGTATGTGTCCCTTCTTTTGGTTAAAGAGATATATTGAATCCTCACTTGGTAGCAGGGATTATAACCATAGTGTGGGGCAACCCCTGAATGAAATAAGACTTGTGCTGTAGGGCATGTTTATGGATCCCTTAATGTGTTAAAAATCACTGCATTCCCAACAGTACAGTTTGTGTACATGACTTCAAAGTCAACAGTATTTCATCTTCAGCCACACTGACCCCGTGCATACATTCACTGATGGTCAGTGGAAGCTTCTCCATAATGGTAGAGGGGGCGCCGACCCACGGGCATCCTCACCTATAATAAAGGAGTCGGCCCAGTGTAAACACTGAGCACTCCCTCAGCTGCTTTTTGCAGCTGAGGGAGCACTCCTCGGCTGGCTTGAACTGTCAAAGGAAAAGGCGTATCCGTTTGACAGTTCTGTTCCTCAGCCTTGCAGATCCAATGAGCCATGCAAAGGTGGGGTGTTTTGCTTCCCCAACCTTGCATGGCCCATTGTGGATGTTGGTTGAGGAACTGCTTCTTTGTATGTGCGAGGGAGGTGCTCCTGCACCTTCCTGCGAATACAAACGGAGCAGGGCACTTGGTCATCAGTGCTCCGGCTCTTGTGTGCATATGCACAAACCAGGAAGCGCCCTTTGCTTCCTGGTTCCTGTTTGTGCTACACTGGGAGGAAACATCAGGACCGGGACAGAAGGTACGTTAATTTAATTTAAATGTGTATGCATGTGTGTATGCCTGCTTTGTGTGTAATGAGTGAGTGTATGATGATTGGTTTGCTTGTGAATGTGCGAGTGCATGCTGCGTGTGAAGGTTGTATGATTGTGTGTGCACATGTGTTTGTACTGGACCGTGGAGCTGATTTTGGTGGCAGGGGCGTTGTTGTACAAACCCCTGTCCCCCCCAGTCACAATAAGCACCCCGTGTGAGGGGCTGGGGTAAAGGCAGTAGGGGACAGGCATGGTATTTTTCTCCTGGGCATCTATGATAGATTTCTAGTACAAAATACCATGCCTGCCTCTTGGGCCCACCAGCAGTGCCTTACATGCAGACACTCATATTGTGTGTGTGTGTGAGGCGAGGGGCGCAGAAGGCCGGCATTGCATTTATTACTACTCATCTATGATAAAGCAAGCATGATAAGTCTTATTATGTAGCTAGACAGGCATTTAAATGTAGCCAGTCCAGCCATTTCTTACTGTGGCATGACATTTTGTACTGGGCATCTTTGATAAGGAAAGCATGATAAGTGTTATTATGTAGCTACACTGGCATTTTGGTGCAGCCAGTCTAGTCACATCTTACTGTAGCATGCCATTTTGTATTGGGCATCTTTGATAAAGCAATCATGATAAGTGTTTACATGGCTAGACTGCCATTTTGATGCAGCCAGTTTGGACATGTTTTTATACTGTGGCTTGTCATTTTTAATGGGAAAGCCAACTAAAGTATGTTCTTACGTGGGGATACTGCCATATTTTTGGAGAACAAACCTGGACATGCTTTCTTATAGTATCATCATTGCTGGCATTATGCACAAAGCAAACATAAATGTGTGCGTATATTGGAATACTGGCATATATTGGTGCAGCCAGCATGAAAATAGATGGGCACAGTCTGTTTTTTAATGGCATATATTGTGAGCAAAGACATCATGAAAATGTGCTGGAGAAATGCTCCTGTGCACTGTTTGTGACTTGAATCTATTGGATTTTTTTCATGAGTTACCCTGCAAAACCAAATGAAAAAAAAAACGTTTGTTATTTCACCCATTTTTCAAGTAATAATTTTAGCAGTTAACATGTTATTACACTGTAATTCTGAGTTACGAGGCTGGAGCGGACTGGTCGTCCTATTTTGTTTTGTCATGCACATTATTAAATATGATTAACCAATTAAGCAACGCATCTAGCACGAGGAATTCTGCAATTATTAAGTAGCAATTGACTCATCAAGGAATGAATGTATTCAAAGTGACCAATTCACTCAAGCTGGCAACCCATATTGCTTTCGAATCAATTTGAGCTATCAATAATCGCTCTGTTTCTGAATATGCTATTTGTCGTTGAAAGATTAATTTTTGAACATTAAGCTAAGGCTGATCTATGAAGACTAGTATTATTTCAGACAATAGATGAGTAATTTAATATTATTATTAATTCTGTTTATTTGTTTTCTTTCACTCCTCCCCCCTTTTGTTTCTCCTCCTTCAATTCCTAGTTCATTGTACAGTCTTTATATTGATTATTGGTGGATTAATTTGTTTTGCAAAATAATATGTCTAATACTAACATACTTTCACGGGATGAAATCAATTTGTTATTATTTTTGGTTGTGGGATTATCTCCCATTGGATGTTTACACTGCAATGTAGCCTTGAAAAAGACCACAATGGTCGAGACACATGTTGGCAAGAGCAAGAAGACTGCGTTGTGTCACCAATATTGTGAACATTTGCAGTAAATGCAGTATCTGGTATTCATTGTCTTACATTGGGCCTCATTACGACTCAGGCGGTAAGGGTTTTACGGCGGCGTAAACAGCGCCGACCCTTACCGCCTGAGTACGAGGTCCCTTAGCGCCATGGAGGTTTTAACACCTGCTTTTAGCAGGTGTTAAAATCCATGGCGCTAAGGGACCATGGAGTTAATTACGCCACCGTAATTTACGGTGGCGTAATTAACGCCTTCCCCACTCCCATTATGCCCTATGGGGCAAAATGGGAATGGGGAAGGGTAAATGGGTAAATGGGGATTTACCGCCCCACCAAGGTTGGAATGGGGCGGTAAATCCGCCAACCACCATGGCGTAAACGTAGTTTACGCCATGGTGGTAAAGTCACGGCCCAGGCGGTAACTTACCGCCTGGGTCGTAATGAGGCCCATTGTCTCACAAGTATTTTTGTTAAGAATAACTATTGATTCAGGCACACCCATAGTATTCCGTAATTCTGTGCCAGGAAGGTGGTAGTCTGCCTGTGCCTATATCTGCAGGCGTCCGATGTATTGTGAATATTAGTACACCACCGAAATAGCAGCCATAGCGCCCACACATACCTGGTGATACCCCGCTTTCTTTCTTCACTCTATGGCAAAAGCCCAATTTATCTCTCGGGTCAGCTCTCCTGGCTCCCTACTAGGGGCACCCTTAGGTCTAACAACTAATGCCTCCTACTGATTCCAAAAGCAAAACTGATGCTTGCCTCAGACTGATGCTTTTCTATGGCAGCCCATCGTCTATAGACTACTCTACCTCTGGATTTTAGATCCTGTTCCTCTCTTCCAGCCTTCTCGCATGGGCTGAAGACCGTCCTCTTTGAATAAATCCACCTTGACTTTATTTATTTATTTAGAAGTTTGTAGAGCGCTCCCAACCCTGAGGTATCTAGGCACTGAGCTTCTTATGAACAGTACATACCGTGAGGCAAAATCACATAGCATTTGGTGTTACAGTTGGTGGTAATGTGCTTATTCTAACATGGAAGAAGAGCTAATTTAACATGGCACAGATAATTGAGGCATTTTCTGGTGAGAGTTACAATACATTGGTGGAGCAGCACTGGTTAATACGTACACGTAGGAGTACATTATCGATACAGGTAGGGTCATAGCGTCAAACACGTATAAGCATGAGTCTGTCGAGTGGAATAGGAGGCTTAGATTGAGCGAGGTTGCTCTTGTGTGAAGAGCCATGTTTTCAAACTCTTGCGGAAGGCCCAGAAGGAGGATTCCGATCTTAGTGGTGGTGGAAATGGATTCCAGTGTTTAGCAACTGCCACTGGAAAGCTATTGCCCCCCTGCTTTCTGTAGTTTATATTTGGGGATGGTGAGGAGATGCGTGAAGGCCGTGCGAGTGGGTCTGTTGGATTCGTACTGTGTGAATTTATTCGATAGGTATTTGGGGGCTAACAGTGAGATACATTTGTGTGTCAGTGAGAGGGTTTTGAAGACGATTCGATAATGGACCGGCAGCCCACGGACTTTGCGTCTCTCCACGGATATATTGGAGTTTTTGGGGATATTAAGTGCTGCTCTTAGTGCATTGTTTTGGATCACCTGTTGTTTTTTTAAGTTGCGTTTGCTGGTGCCTGAGTAGAGGGCATTGCAGTAGTCTAATCTGGATAAGATAAGAGCTCTGGCCAGCGTGATGCAACTGTCTGATGACAAGAAGGGTCTGCAGGCCTTGATAAGCTTAGATATGTTGGCTGCCGTCAAGTCTGTGGCGTTGACTTGTTGGGTTAGTGTAAGGGCAGAGTTCAGATAAATTCCCGGGTTTTTACTTCCTCAGAGACATGGATGGAGATGCTGTCGATTGTGAAAGATTTGAAGGTGTTGTCAAGTTTGTTTAGATGGAGTTGTGATCTTATGACGAGTAATTCAGTCTTTTCATCGTTGAGGCAGAAGCCGCGTTGGGCCAACCATGCCTGGCTCGTTTGGTAGATTTTGTTTAGTGATTTGGCGTCAAGGTCATCAATACCTGTTATGGGTATGAGTATTTATGATTGGTGACTCTGCCAATCTGATCTGACGACTGATTGTTAAATGTCGTCTGTTTTTCCTAGCGCTTTTATGCCTACGGGCTTCGTCCCAGCGCTCCACAAATAAATTAAATAAATAAAGAACTCCAAACCTTATTTGTACCAAGTAATGCTTGGAAGGTATTTGGTCATGTGTTGAAATTGCAGAGTGGGTTGAAATTCCTACTTCACTCTTTAGCCAAAGTGTGTGACCCTGTGTAAATAATTTAAACTCCCCTGACTCAACTGACTAAACTGGTGAAGTGATCAAGTTCACACTAAATGAAAAAAGAGGCTCTAAGAATTAGGCAGATTTAGTGCAAAATGATGCCCCTTCATGCTCCTCTGCGAGCTGTGCACGAAATCGTTCACCGAGAATTGCATTATTGTTGCATTGCCTCATATCACTTGATTTGACAGGAAGACATGTAGTCCCACTAGCCATTCTGTGCACCAGAAATGTGTGGCGGTGAAAGCACAACAAACAATGGCTGTGGGCCTCCCCTCACCATGACCACTGTGAGCTCTGGGCAGCTCTTTTATCTGATTCCCCCCCCGAACCCCCCATAACCACCCCGTGTCAGGTGGCTCGTCAGCAAAGAGACATCAGTGATGGTCAATTGCCAGGAAATAAAGATTTCACAGTGAGAGAACATCACTGGTTGTATTCAGTGTGTTCGGCTGAGCCGTCCAGTCACAGACACTAATGGGAGGAAATCACGTAAGAGCTGCTTCCCACACGGATGTCTTACATACATGCCAACATGCACTACATATGGTGATCTCTTACATACATGCCAAATTGCCCCCTTAGGTTCCCCATTTCCTTCGGGAGATATTAGTCTAGTCTTGGTTCGAACTTGCATTCTGGGACTTGTAGTCCCCATTATAAACACAGGACTACAAGTACCATAATGCAAAGCTAAAATGAAGACTGGACTAGACCTCCCACATAGAATGTGGCATGTTGGCGTGTTTGCTCTTATATTACAACCCCCTCAACTCCGTGTTTGGATGGATGGGCAGCACACATTGCATGAAACCTTTGTTTCAATTGTCTCTGTACCTGTTTTGCTATTTTTAATATACATTGCTAAACAAGCGGTGTTTCATGCACACCCCTCATATTTTGAACAGAACATTTAGGGCCATTGATATGTATGCGTTTGGGCTACTTTTGGGCTAATTCCTAACTCCATTTGGGCTATAGACGGGTTTCCTTTTCTGGCAATGCTTATTTGGGGAGATGTGCTGATATTCACAATTGCCAAAGACCTGCGCTTCCAAATTCACAGGGACGGTTTGGCACTAGCATGGCCTTAATGCTAGATCTCAGTGAGTGGTGTTTCTGCACAGTATCCTCCTAATGGACGTTCTGGAGGTTAATGGGGGTGGAAAAGCCCCCAGCTGAACAAATCCCGGGGCAGTCGCACTGGCCGCCCCACTGGCCGTGCATGCCTTCTGCTGGCACATTTACCCTACTTTTTGGAATGTTTCTCTTCTGCTGTGAAAAGTATCCCAGATCAGCCCCAAAATTGGACAACACGCACACACGCGTTTTTTCTGTGGGACAGTGGGGAGGGATCGCCACATTTTATTTCACCGGGACGCTGCCAGCACGTAAGCCAACTCTGCTCGGGGGTCTTTGAATTTGATAGGTAGGGAGCTTGATGTGATGATAGTTTGTGCAGTCTAGCTAAGTGTTCACAAGCAAGCACATAATGGGTGTGTGATTGCTTTGAGTGATGATTTGCCATAGAGGCTTGAGTTGGGTTGGGCATGATTTCACCAAAGCTTCAATTTGTGACTTCACGCCGAGGTTAGCCTCTTACATAACTACAAGGTTTTTGATGTCAGAAGATAAGGAGACGACAGAAACAAAGAAGTTGCGAAATGGGCAGAAGTTCCAGTGTTTTGTTTAGCAGACGTTTAGCGCCAAATAGTAGAACATCAGCTTTGTCGTTGTTGAGCTGGAGAACCTGTGGACGTCAAGGGTCCAAGTCTGGCTGATAATATCAGTCAAGCAGTCTCAAAAAAAACAAGGCTTGCCCTGGCCGCAGCTGCCACCAGCTCATTACATTACAGTGGACATGAGTGATTAAGTACGTCAACTGCACCTGACAGCTCAAGGATCATGAGCAGGGAGATGGTGCCTTCCTCTGATGTGGCAAGAATATCATGCCAGACATTGACCAGAAGGGACTCGAAATGGTGGCCAAGTGGCTATTGTTTTTTTTACCTGGAGTTGTAGATGTTTGGTAACAACTTGTTCAAGGATTTTGCCAATTCAGGGTTGGCTGGCAATGGGGCGATCATTTGAGAGCACATGTAGGCTATGGGATGTTTTCTTTAGGAGAGGTGTGGTGAAGGATTCCTTGAGTTTTTAAAAAAAAACTTTGTTATATATTTATTATAATACAGTCAAATATTCTGATTTAATATCAACACTAGAAGTCAATAAACGGCTTCTGATTGTACATGCTTACACCATGTTAATGCCAAAAAAAAGTCAGTAATGCTGCTGCTATGATCCTGCATGTTCAAATGCTCCTAATCCCTTAGGTGGATACAATATCAGTAAGTACAATTTTGATATTCCCCCATAATTGTGTCAAGTATAGGATTAATGGGATATCGTTACCCTACAGGAAAGATCACCACAAAATTTCTGAACAATAAATTGCAGATTTTCCTGCCGCATGGAACGCTCTTGGTCTGGTTTGTAGTAGTGCCGCGAATGCTGTTTAATGGTTTTATTCTCATCGGTTTTACATAATCTGCAAGTACGGTTAGCTTTAGGCATACCCAATCTGGATCCCATTTTGTCCTACGTATAAACCCAGAGCTGACACTGTTAGCTGTCCATTTATATAGTCTTCGCTAGAGGATTTTGCAGGTAAATTGACCCGTGCCTAATCTCTTGCTAGCTCTGTTATATTTTCCTTTAACAGTCTTTTATATTTAGCACAATTTAAGTTGCACAACTTTAATCCCAAATGTGATTCCCACGATGCTCCCTGTTTCCATATTGCAGTGCAAGTAACGTGTTGTGTCTCAGACGTTTTTTTTGTTTCTGTTTGCAATGCAGTGCACCACAGGCAGTTGACCATAGTAGCAACTTTCCAGTAGTACATCGCTTGCTGAGCTAGTAGGACCGCATTGCGGAGCATATATTCAGTTCACACAGGGGATATTCAACTGGCCTACTGGCCAAGAGGTTCAAGAGTGTCTTGAGGCAGCGGCTTTCAAGTCTCCTTAGATCACTCCCTTTCTTCCTTCCCCACACCACACACATCATACGTGAGTTTGGGTACAGTTTTCATTTTGTACACAGCAGCCATGGAGGCTAGATAGAATCCAGCGTCTTGAATTGCAAATCTCTTGAAAGCTCCCATGTGTTGAGTTTTATCCTGATGAGAACCCCAATTTAAATGGCTAACAAATTTAACCCCAGGTATTTGTATTTGCTAACCGGTTCCACTGTAACCCCCTGTAATGACCAGTGCTATTTCTTTTGCACTTTCTTCTTGACAGGTTGAAAAGTCATGATTTTCATTTTGTTAGAATTCATTCTTAAATTATGAGTTTTTGTGAATCCCATAAATTGATTAATTAAGACTTGTAACCCTCTGGGGGTAAGATTAATGAGCAGCAGATGATCTGCACACCCTAACCAAGACAATCGGGTAGAACCCAGTCTAGGAGAAAAGGATTGCTCAACTTCAAAATGTGAGGGAAGATATGCCATATACAGGTTGAAGAGGAGTGGTCCTAGTATGCAACCTTGTTTTAGTCCTGCTGGCGTGCTGATTGGTACGGTTACATTTCCTCTAGCACTGATTCTTACCCTTACCAAGGTGTTCTGATACAGTGCACTGACAATATTTAGTAGTCTGCATGGTATACCCCATGCGTCCAGTTTGATCAAGAGAGTCGCCCAGTTCAATGTGTCGAACGCAGCACTAAAGTCGACATATGCAACATAGACTGGTTGGCTTCAAAGACTCCAGGCGCTATCGATGATAGTAGTGAGTAGCATCAAATTACTGGTGATGGAGCAAGATTTTCAAAATTCGAGTTGGTCAAAGGGTCAAATCTGCTTTTGCTCCACTCATTCTGATAAGCCTGCCAGCAAGGTCCTTGCGAAGATCTTAGCAGGTGCATCAACCATTTCCAGGGTGTGGTAACTATTCAGGTCTTTATGCCGGCCTCGTTTATACACAGGCACCACTGTGCTCTAGATCCATGAATCTGGGAACCGGCCTCTTCGCTGATAGTTTAACATAGTGGGAGAAGTACCATACCCCATCTTCCCGGGTTATGTTTCATCAAAGCATTGCAGATGCCGTCCGGCCCGGGGGCTCTCGAATCTTTGCTTTTTTTTTTAATGAAGTTACCAATGTCCTCCTCCTTATGTTTTAAAGACCATTTATCTGTAGCGCAAGCTGGCTCAGGACAGGATCCAGGGTTGTTGCCCAGAATATTTTTTATATAGCCCTCCCACGCTTCTTTGGATACTCCTTCTATCAGTTTTGAGTTATTGGGGTGGTTGTTAATCAAATTCCAGAACTCCTTTGGATCATTTCTTTTTGCAGTCCTTATCAGGTGTCTCCAGTGTAAGAGTTTTTGCTTAGTTCTGTAAGCCGGATACCAGCTATGATATTGTTGTGTGAGCGAGCTGCAGCGACTAGCAATAGTGGTTTGCTCTTCGTTTGATCACACTGCTTTCCGCACTTCACTTCTTAATATTCTGTTTTTGTCTCGGATATTACAATCAAATGAATGAAGGTGGTTTTTTTTATTAGACTTTTCGGAGATAATGGGGCTCATTATAAGTCTGGCGGTATATGTTAAAAATGGTGGTAACTGTATTACAGCCATTTATACTGTTCTGCCAAATGAGGAGGCAACGGTATTACCATTGGTGGGAACTAACACAGATGGATTTAACATTGGCGGTATTACTGCCGAAATCACAAAACGGTGCCTAAATCACTGTGCAATTACCTCCACCTAGAAGGTGGCGGTAAATGCATACAGGAGATTGAAATTTAGCCACAGGTGCACCCAATCCCAGACCTTCCCCAAACACACTTTCCAACACCATCATGTTGCCACTGGCTTCTGGGCACATGGACGTGCAGCTGCTCCAGCTCCGCATTGAGCTGCAGAGGCTGGAAGAGCAGGATACGAGGAGGAGGATAAAGAGGAGGCGGAGGAGGCGCCATGCAAGGCTAGGGCCCATACGCCGGGTTAGGCCCTCACCCTGGACCTTGACAGACAACCAGCAAATCATCCTCTACCAGCTGAACAGAGAGACCATTGCTGTGCTGCTCACCCTGATCCAGGATGACATAGAGAGAAGGATCAACATCAGGACAGCCTTACCCCCGCTGTGGTAGTCTGTGTCATTCTTGCGTCTCCTGCCAACTGGCACCTTCCAGCACACCGTGGACATGCTGCACGGCATGTACCGGGCCACCATTTCCAATGTGCTTGTGCACGTGCTGGAAGCATTCTTGTGCCATGTCTCCTAGCACATCTCCCTCCTAACCACTCCGGGACAGGAGAAGACCATGAAGGACGTTTTTATGCAGCAGCCCAATGCCCAACGTCATTGCTGCTCTGGACTGCACTCGTGTAGAGTTGGTGGCACCCCAGGCATCTGAAGAGGTATACAACAACCGGGAGCAGTACCACTTCCTGAATATCCAGGTGACCTGTGATCCTGACCTCCTCATTACACGCTGCTGTGCCCACTCCCCTGGTTCCACCCACAATGCCGTGGTCCTGCGGAACAGCACACTGCGGGATACATGGAGAGGCACAGAGGGCAACGAACGTGGATATTGGGTGAGTACAAGTGCCATCATGCAGACTATTTCCACAGCACAATTGACATGCCAGGTGAGGAGAGGAGATTTACAACAACAGAAGAATGCATGCCCTTTCAAGTCCCGTTACATGCAGGATCTGCCCTCACAGCCACACATGACAGACTACAACCCACAGGACTAGGACATGAGTGACAATGCTGCAGTAAATGGCTAATGCATATTCGCCCCAACAGGCTAGCAACACACACATTGGACTACAAGATCAAAAAATGCAACATTACACATCTCTATACATGGAACAACACTCTTCAACACTGCAACTAAGGAATGCAACACTGGCAGATGTAATGCCATGTACTCAGGGGACCATGGATGGGAATCCATCATGGAATAGACGGAGACAACCTGCACAAGTACAACTAAACACAAACCAGGGCACATGCATGGGAGCAACGCACTGGCCCAACATAGGCACCATGGCATGCTGCCCTGTGAATCACAGACTCTGAAAGTGCTGACTATGAGCTGTGTGCATGATGTTCCACGATGATACAAATGTACAGGCAGATGGTTCCCCTGCCCGCTGGTGAGGACATGCGACCCCCAGAAGAGGAGGACACACCACCTGCGCGTGCTGTGCAGCCACACAGTGAGCGGGAAGAGGTTAGGGAAGGACATCTAGTTTGTCAAGAATGAATTGACAATTTCTTTTGATCACAATTGATATGCACTTGCTACGCACCTCGGTATATAGTCGCATTATTAATTAAACACTTGCACACAATAAGGAATGTCATAGTATTGCTTTAAGTGAACAACTATTTAATGTGCAAATGACAAACAACTCTCTCCAAAAAGCCATCCCCAAACACCATCCCAACAACATCTCCCCCTCCCCCAAAACCCCTCGCCTAAAACACCATCCCTAACACATCTCCCCCCTTTTGAAAAACCCTCCCAAAACACCATCCCTACAACATCTCTGCCCTCCCCAAAATCCCTCCCAAAACACCCCCCCAAAACACCCTTGCAGTGTCACACTTTCGGCAGTTGCTTCCGGGCCTCTTGGAGGCTGGCTCCAGCACCTTGAAGGTCAGGTGGTGCTGTAAGCCCGCCTTGGGGTGCTAGGTTGTGAGCTCTCTGTGGGGTAGCAGAGGTGGAGGGCTCTGACCCCTGGCCCCGGATATGCTGCAGGGTCAGCAGCATACATACATTGAGGGAGAAAGGCTGACATCCCACCGTGTTTTTCACGCATTTGTTGGCCAACTGTGATCAAGGCGGCACTGGCCTGACCGTGGGAATGGGACATCTGGTGGCAACACCCTTGCAGGCATTACCGCAGGGGCTGTACATGTTTCACCTGCTGGCCTGCCAGTGCCTCTATCGATGCCTGCCGCCACTCAATGGGATCTAGCCCTGACCATCCAGCCGCCATATTCTGCACGGGCAGAGGTGGAGGACTTTGTGATGGGTTTGGGCTGAAGCAAGGGGAGCAGAAGCCCATGTCCTGTTCCTCCTCTTCATCGCTTATATTGATGCTGCCCGTGCCACCATGGTGTTATGGTTCCACTCCATGGTGAGGAGGACGTGCTGATACCCTGACATGTGGTAGCCAGAGTGGGGACTGCAGCAGAGTGCATTGCCACAAGTGCTGGCTGTGGTGTGGCTATGGCAGCTTCATTGGCAGCCGTGCCACCTGCATGGCCGGTTGAGGGGCCACTAAGCACCACCATGGTGATGGTGCTCTCCTCCAGACCTGCCGGGGTTTCCACTGCGGTGGTATGTGGTGGTGGTGGTGGCCTTGCTGCGTTGCTCTGCCACTTGCTCCAGCTCCCAATGGATCCAGCCTGTGCAGGAGTGGAGGTGGATGGTGTGGCAGCAGTGGAGGGTCCGGCCTCCTCACTGTCCGTGAAATGTGTACCTGTTGGGCGTACAATGACATGCTGTAAGTCATCTTGCAGATATGTCAGCGGGCTTACAAGACACTCATGAAATATTGTGTGTGTTCTACATATACACATTTTGTATGATTGGCATGGGTGTTATAAGGCCAGTGAGTGCTGCTGTCTTGATTGCCTGTGATTAGGCGTGACCACAAGTCTCTTATCACCACCTAGATTGAGGCTGTGAAAACAGACCCCTGGTCATCAGTCATTCATGTCAACACTCAACCTAGGCTGTGTCTCAGTGCTAAAAGACAGGCATGCCTAGGTTCATGTGCTCATCAACATGATTAAATGTATACAGTCAGGAATTAAAAAGACTCAAAGAGATACCACTCTGATGCATTACTCTGAATCATACACTTGACACAGGAGTTATCATGTTAATGCATTTAAATGATATGACACTGTATCTTCTGAGGGTTCTTATTTTCATTAAACAAGCTAAAGCAAAGGCAGACATAACATAACATTACATCACACCTATGAACAAGATTTCCATTTGGGCAAAGAGCATGAGCATGTTTGAATGGATAAATAATAGAACAAATGGTGGTTTTAGTTTAACAACATGTGTAACCTTTATTTCTCACTAAGCTATGCTACACTATGGTATATGCCACCAGTCTCCATGCACAAAGCAAGACCCCACCTGTCACTCACGTTTAGAGCAGAGTGTGCTTCAAATGAAAGAGCTCCTTCTTGGGCTGACGAGTTCTGCTTAGCTGGGCCTGGCTGTCTCGCTCCTATGCTGCTGTTTCTCTGCACTCTTCCCCAGCCCCTTCGGCTTGAATGGACTCTCAAGTTTGCTGGGCTACTTCCCTCTTGCCTTTTTGTGCTGTGCTTTATATGTATCAAGTAATTTGGTTTCCCTGCACGTGTGCGTTCGTCATATCCACTTTTTGGAACAGTGGGGGTTAGAGCTAGTGCGTCACTGTGTTCGTTCGAGTTAGGCCTCCTATGTAAAACTACATTAGGTGGGTTTTCGAACCTCAAAGTCAGATCTCTGCACCCGATTAGTGAATGCCTTCGCTGTACTCAATGGCATTCGTGAAGCTCTGCCGCATTACGCATGGTATGCTTCTGCGGGCTGCTATATTAGTCGGCTATCTGTTGTGAAGAGACATCTCTCTCACTTGTTGCCTATTTTTCTCCGTGGCTCTATGGGCCTTAACTGTGTGAATGTGCACTATACTTCTGTTTGTGTCTGTCAATTTCCTGTTCTTGAATCCTTATCAGATATAACACTTCCCCTTATGAGGTCAACTGGCTGCTCTCAGATAACACCTAATGGTGTGAAGTCAAAGTTAACACCTAATGGTGTGCAGTTAAAACAGGCTGTTATCTGTCATTTGTGGTCAGCTCATCTGCCAGAACAGGAAAGCACCACTTCCTGCACATCGGCTGCTCTTGCAAAGCCTATGAATATTTGTTCAGCAAGTGTAGCACGCTAACCTTCTGTGTTAAATTGTGCTGCATGTTTAAAGAACATCTTTCCTTGCTTCATTGGCTAGAGGCCACATGAGATATGAAAAGATGTTTTTACATCTTTCATTGCTTCAATGGCTGAGATCATGTCACCCCCATCAAGACAGTTGTCATAGATCAAAGATTTTTAGCCCTGTGAAGCCATCATTAAACCTTCTAGGAGATGTTGGTGGCATAAATAAAGCATACGCATCCTAGCAATGGTGAATAATGATTACTGCATGCAAAAGTAAATGAGTTGCTTGGTGAATACATGAGCGCCTAAAAACATATTGTAGGTGCTAGAAAAAAATCAAATGAATAAATGCATCACACTTTGAAACACTTAGCGGTTGTGGCTAACACAAGCATAACTGAATACATGTATTTAACAGTGAGATATTCAGGATAAGTCCAATATAATGTTATTGGCAATAGCTAAGAATGCATGAATGAATGCATGTATTTATTGTGAGGTATTTAGGTTAATTCAAATTCCTTACTGGCAATAGTTTCGAGGTAAGACAAGGGATTCTTTGAGAATCCATTAGAAATTGACAACCACCATAGCTTGGCTCCTGACTTTCCGACCCAGGGTGCGTTAGACCGTGTGATCTTGAGCGTATGGCCACATATGTAAACCATCCACAGTTTAAATTGGTGTTCCTTAAGGTAGACCAAAATGTGAGTGCCTCTGTTACCCACAATGATTTTCAAGTGGAGGTCATCCAATACGTATGTATGCTGTGTGCACACACTTGTACCTTGAGGTATAATGCAATATATTTTCAGTTCTGTGCACCCTGATTATGATGCCAGCAGTGGCAGATTTCACAGAATTTCAGGATTTCTGAACTCAGGGTTTGCTGCCAATCTTCTTTTGATGTGCGTTAGGAAGCAAAGTGGTGAAGGAAACACATTTGCATGTCAGATTTCTGCAAGGACATGGGCATTGGCTCATTCTGTCATGCACTCCTGGAACCAGAGGTATCCATTACTTGTCTCGACTGTGGAAGCTCCCTGCGCCCCAGGGTTTGAGAGTAGGCATGTTTTATCTTGTGTCTTGCTTGAATCAGGCTTTGCAACTGGAGGCTCAGCTGTATCACTTCCTGGTTTGTTAGTGTCACGGGAGACATCTGGACATAGTCGTTGCTTTTGTCTTCCTCTGAGCAGTTTCCTTTTTCTTGACATGCTCCCATGGTGGACTGTGGCTTCTGGAGGTGTGGGGGTGGGGTTTCATGGAAATCACAGTAGAACACTTGAGGGAAGAATCTCTCGATGCCACACACGTCTCTGTGCACGGACAACATTTTGGCTAGTTTGGGATGCCACAATGCAAGTCTGGATGATGAGACTCTAACCCCCACGTTCTTGGCAAGAAGTGATTCCTTGGCATACACCATGCATCTGGCAATAGCTGATACCGTCGACTTCTTCCTGATCAATGGGAACATGAAATGTTTTTGAAATTGAGCACATTGCTGGTACCCAAGGCGAAAGCATAGCATAGCTCTGAACTGAAAACAAGTTGCTTCAAGGTGCTTCATGTTTGCGAAGATTCATAATTCAGTATCAGCAGCAAGATAAAAGAGAGCTTCCAAGTATTAGCAGCAGTCCACACCACGAAGCACTTGGTGAATAAGTCAGTGTTTTTATGAGTGTGTGCAGCCTGGTCAGCCCTTTTACGAAGAGCTTTTGTGGCAGCCATTGTAACCACAGAAAAAGCAGAATTCATACAAGTTAACTGTGAGCTGTCAATTAAAGAGTGCGTGGCCTCTTCCATTGTATCTTCAGAGGCTAGTTGTCATGCTCACCTGATATCCCCGGGGGTGCCTGGAAGGCTCTGAGATCTGGAACCCTGGATGCGTAGTTGCCCAGTGCTGAATAATGAATCTTAGTTATTTGTAGGGTGAGCTATCCATCCTGAGTTTCTTGTGCAGGGGCGCTTGACGTTTGTTGGCGAGCTGCCCGAGTTGCTTCACTGGTGCAGTACGCCTTCCTTGCTGGTAGGCAGGTAGGTTTGTTAATTGTAAGTCTTTGTTCTGTTTATGGTGGGAATTCATTAATGTCTTTATCTCCTTTTCAGGTGCAAAGGTCTTGATGCTGGCGTGCCGGATGGAGAGGCACGTTTTCTAGGTAAGAGAAAGCACAAAGTGCAGTGCCTTTATTGTCTTTTAAAGCTAACCTGTGTTTTCTTCTTGTTCTCCTCACAGGCCGCTGTGGTGCTGCAAGTGGATGAGAGCGCAATGAAAAACAGGCCCCCGGAATCCTTTAAGGTAAGTACAGTGCTGTGCGGTTGTTTAATATTGAAAGCAAACCTGAATATGTCTCTTTTCCTTTGCATGTGTTGCTGTGGTGCTCCGGATGGAAGCGCAGCATAGCGCGATGGAATTCAGGTAAGACTGATGGAATTCGATGGTTTTGGAAGCGCGCGCGTTCTAATATTGTTTTTCCTTTTCTCCTTATTGCAGGTCGCGATGTTCGAGCAGCAACTGTGGTAGCGGTTCGCCGGAAGTCCTTAAGCTAGTACTCACAGGTGAGTGATGTTTCTTCTTCTCTTGGTTTCCACAGATTGCAGCCCGGTTGAGATGCTGAGTGCTGGATGGTGTTTTCTCAGGTAAGACTGAATATTCTTGTTCTTGTTCTTGCAGGACTACAGGAAGATGCTGAAGACCAGGAGCTGGACACGGTGAGCATCACGCTGCTGGTTGCAGAATGACACGAAGCGTGTTCTGCAGTCACGGTGTGGTTTATATAGCCCAGGTAAAGTAGTACCAGGGAAAGTAGTTCCAGGCCTGCCACACCCAAAACACTAGACCGCATGGCTTGTTTCTTAGAACTAGACTGTGTGGGTGCTTCCATGTTGGATTTAAAGGCCCATGTACATAAATGGGACATAGTTTGAACAGCCTTTCCTTCCTACATATGAGCCTGGTGCCAAAGTTGCCAGGACTGACTCCAGGAGTCATTTTGCAGTGGTTTTAAGGCCCTCAGGGTTCTGGTGGGAGCCTGCTTGTGGCACAACTGGTGCCCCCTCACAGTGGTCATGACACTAGTAGAGATGCAATCTGTTTGACCACTGTGGAGTATGCTTCCAGATAAGACTCTTCACTGCTGCACACTCTTAGATGCATGTTTTGCAGGCGTGCCATATGCAAGCTCAATTTTGGAAATTCCAATGGTCGTAATTTGAACTAGGCCAGTATAGGAGTTTGAATTGTGATGGCCTGAATAAACCCACAGCACTTAACTTGTGTACTCGCAGTGTCCAGGGTTGAAACCTCAATTGCAACATGACAACAGGACTAATTGAATTGCGGCAGTTATGAGCCATCAGGTAAGCTGTGTACTTGACTGTGAAAAAATGCAATTGGTGTAACATGAAGTGTTCATTTAGTGTTACTGTCACAGGAATTCACTGGCGCAGCATGTGCGCAACCTATGCGAGTGGAGCCTTTGCATTCATGTAATGAGTACAGTGTTATGACACACATGAATGTGAATAAGGCACAACAAAGTCTTCCCTGATCCAAGTGTCATTAAAAAAGGGTACATTACACCAGGAATGCAGTTCCTGACATACCATGGAAGGTGTTGTCTGAAGGGGAATATTTAACACACCATGCAAAATCCAATTAGTCAAGCCTGGTACCCAGGCAGATGATGCTGCAACATCTTTTGTAAGTACACTAAGCAACAAGAACGTAGAGCCTGACATTGCCTGGCATATGGCAACACTGGACAAGTTAAGTGAATTTATTAGTTTTGGCCATGAAATTACAATGCAATCTGAGACTCCTCTGCTGGGAGTGTCCAGAAAATCTGTTATTGCAGAAAGACTTACTGCGGCTTCTTGGTCGCTCCTTATCATAGGCAGGTCATTTTGAATCAATCCCACTACCTCTGTAATGACATCTCTTAGCGCGTAGAAGCCCTGCTCTAGCGCTTGATCATTAGAATCTGATGCATGAAATCCCAGTTACACTGCTGCAGTTTCAGTTTGCAGGATTTGCATTATTGCTTGTGACCAAGTGTAAGTTTTACCTGTTATTGATGCTTGTCCCGCCTCACAAGGTACTCTAGGGTCAGAGGTGGTGCAGGCAGCTGATCTCCTGACACGCCCGCTTTGGGTGCACCTCAGAACAGTAGCTGACTGCATGATAGCTGTCTAATTCTCTTCTTTTATTAAGTTATCTAGAGAGAGTATCACCCCACTCAGGTGATACTGCAAAGGCATTCCTTGGCACAGCTTACCTATGGATATAGCTTGTGTAAGGGAAGTGTTATGGGAATTCCAAACCCTATATGGGCCCACAATGGTTCTTGCTTTTCTTTTATTGCATTCATTTGCTTGGTCTGCCCATAATGCAGGACTCCCTGATGCACAGGTAATATGCTTGGTGCCATTTATTTCATTTTTTTTCTTCTCTAAAGACTGCCCTCCAGATCTCACCTTCTTCTCTCGTCCCTTCAGGGTAGAAGCTCAAGTTTCTATTACTGTAAGGGGTCTGGAACTGCGTATAATTTAAAAGAAAACACATCAAATGTGGGAATCTGCATGCCATGTCTAACGTGGGAATAGTTTTGATTTGCCATACCTGCTGACCCCAAGTGCACCACGGAGGGAGAGTTTCCCACCATGTTTGTTCAGTCATGTTTGAAAATGATTCTCTGTCAAAAATGACTGAATCTGCAACATACATGTGCTGTGCATCATATGGCTCTGTAGGGAATGTATACTGATTTTCAAACATATAATCCCCTGCTTGGTATGGTCTCAGTGATATATATGGGAACTGTGCTTGGAATTCAGGACTATCGGGTTGGAAAGGCACTGCAGAGTGTTCTCAGAAAGTGTATTTGGGCCACAGGATGGGCTAACGTTTGACAGGTAAAAAGGCATTTTAATATTGCAGATAACACACCTGGGACCCCATCTCATGGAGATCCTCAACATCATCAAAAATAATCAAACAATGCATTTTGCGCAAATGTCTGGAGCCCAGTTCTTAACAGTTCTCTATATGTTCTGGACACAGGATTACTGGGTGCAAACAGTCTGGATTCATCAATCAGAGAAAAAGTGTGAACTTTCAGCTGCTAGGCTGGACCATTAAATGTCTTAAATTATGGCATCCACACATGACCCATGGTTAGAGGAAACATTTGTATTGCGGCTGGAGTTCCTAGCTCTTGGAGCTCTCTTTTTCTAACATGTGTGAAGAACTTAAAGTCTGTAGAACACCTTCTTTGCTTGCAGGTGGAGTGGAAACCTTGCTCAAAAAATGCCCTGAATTCAGTGAGATGAGGAACACAGTGAGACTCGGCCACAGTAGAAGGAAGTATACTGCCAGCATTATATAACACTATTTCAGAAAGTATGTCAGAAATAATTCTTTCATTATGTTAGCAACCAAAAAGGCTTTCTGTTTCCAAATTGGCAGACCTGCAGTACTTCCCTGAATTGTGGAGTTGTAGTCAAGAGTGGCATATTCTTCCTCATCTTGAACGCCAATCATCATCATATGTCGGATCTCCATCTCTTCTTCTTCTACGGGCTCCTCAACTGGAAGAGGAGGATGTCATGATGCCTACCCCCGGGGACCCAGACCACGTCCAGCAACCCTGGAAGCAGGCATCAAGTTATCCTAAGCAAGCCCAACAACCCCTGCTAGGGGCTATTTGGGTCCAGTCCTGGCGCCATAGGCGCCAGGCTCATAGATTAAAACGTACCTGATGCAGACCATGCTTCAAGAGCTCCAAGCCAAAAGAGGCTTGGAAGGGACTACTTTACTTAGGGACTATTTTTTACCCGGGCGGGGCTGGGGAGAAATACTTACCTGGGACTACTTTGGAGGCTATTTAAACCACGCCCGAAGAGCAGCACACGCTTCACGTTATTCTGCATCCAGCAGCGTAACGCTCACCGTGCCTGCAAGTCTGCATCCAGCCTTCTGCCACGCCCGCCTCGAGTTTGGAGCTCCTAGAAAAAGGGAGAAAGAAGGAGAAAAGGTTAGAACAAGAGCAATACCTTTAATCCTTACCTGAATTCCCGATCCATCGCGCCTTCGAGCTGGAAGAAAGAAGTTATTTTATGCGCGTCGCCTCGCCTGCTGCAGCGCCGCGCCGCGCTGAACTCACCGGCCTTCGCAGCATCTTCACATTCCACCGCATCCTCCTGCATGTTCCCGCCGCACTCCGGCACCTAAGGATAAGACAAGAACAGCAAGGTGAGCCAAGGGAATACACAGAGGAATATTAGTTACCCCCCCATAGACTTACCTGATTTTACCACCAGGGGTACTATTCTTCTTCACGGGTCGGCGCAGCTTCCACTGCATCTTCGCCGAACCCCGGCTCCTAAGGGGAAACAAAAGGACAGCACGGTGAAACAAAGGGACTAACAAGGGAACCCTCCTCACCACAATAGACTTACCTGATTTTACCGCCAGAGGTATTATTCCCCAAGACTTCATACTTTCTCTCAGCGCCTGAATAAGGGAGAAAGCAACAGGTTACATATTGACATTATTTTATCGAACTGTGTTGGAAAATACAAATCCTTACCAGAATACTACCGGTTGGCACGAGTAACTCTTCATTAGGGTCAAGCTGTAACCTGCAAGGAATCGGACAAGAGTGAAAGTCAGGCATTTGAACTCTTACGAACTTTATACTTACGGCATCTTTCCGGGAATCTCGGAGTCAATATTGTTCTGGAACTCACCAATTCCTTCGAGCCAGTGAAGCAACTGGTTATCAACGCGCCCCTGTGCTCAATGCAGGATGGAGAGCTCATCTTTTCAAACCATCAGGTGAGACTATAAGATGGGACATCAAAGGCGATCTGTGGGGAGAACAGCAGGGGTGGGGGGATTTACGCTCAACTCCACAGGTGGTTAATTCCTTTTCTCCATTTGCAGAAGAATATTCCTACGGGCCAAGCAAACGAAGCTAGGTGGGCCAGTCCAGTCCGGCATCTCGGCCCTATGCGTCACATTGGTGGAGACCGCAGCTGTCTAGTTCCGATCTAGGCCTCTGTGGGAGCCAGGTGAGCGTAACAGAGGATTGCACGGAAACATTGCGGTAAACATCTGGAGCGGGTTTCAGGTGATCCACAGAAACTTGTCTGGTGCCTCTTTTGGGTGGCATTGTGGGAAGGAAAGCAGTTCTGGAACCTCTCAATCTGATTACTTGCACTGCTGGTCTGTAGGACGGGCCAAACGGAGTCTTATCATGGATTTTCTTCAGGTACCAATCTCCTGCTTTGAGAGTGGTCTCAGGACTGGCCTCAACAGCTTCCACTTGGAGGTATTCCCTCAGCAGTGTTGTCGCCAGCAGTTGCTCTTGCCTAGAGAGGGGGCTGTGGAGAGTGTTCCCGAGCAGGCAAAAGCATTTTTCTCCCGAACAAGAGTTCAAATGGAGTCTTACCTTTGCATAGAGATTGGCGTGGTAAATTATTTAAACTTTTGATCACTAGAGGTTTACCCAGTTACCCCCCATCGAAAGGATGCATTTAGTCAGGCACAACATTATTGAGTGGTTTGCCCTTCCTATGAGCCCATTTCATCTCTGGATAATACGGGTTTAGAAAAGTGCAGATCTTATCCCTAAGCCCCCAATGCCTTTCTTAGGGCCCACCCTTAAGTTTCCAGTTTTTTTAAATTATATTGAGGTGGGGTGTAAACCATCTTGCCACTGCTTTCTTTTGTGATGGGATGAAGGGTTTTCTGGGGAGATGCTGTCTATTGTTTCGGCGATCCATTTCTGGATTAGGTCTGCTTTTTCATCTAGGTCAGTTCCTTCCAGGGTTGCAGTTGATGATTTTAATGCTTGCCTCCTCTCTTGTCATACAATATGATTAATTTCAAATGTGTGAATCTGACCACTGACAAAAACAATTGTAGAAAGGGATACAAGAATGGTGTTCCTTGTTAGGGAGAATTCTCCAGAATGGCTAATTTCCCTTACCTACTGAGTCCCTCAGCAGCTTTGCTGGATTTCTAGGATTTATCTTTTTTACCTGGTAAGAGTGTGAGCCTTTTTCCTACTCTTACTGTCACGACCCTCGCCCAAAACCCCCTCTGGCAAACCCATTGGCCAGGTGGAGTCAGGACTCGGGCCTCTAGAGCCTGGCATCCTCTTCAAAAGCCCTCATGGGGCAACAATGTGCTTGGGAACTACTTAATTGTATTGTCAGACAACATGGAGGCATCCACATAGATTGGTTCCTAAGAACCAAGCTATGCGGTCTAGTGTTTTGGGTGTGGTAGCCTAGGGACTACTTTACCTGGACTATTTTGTTGGGGCTATTTAAACCACACCCTGACTGCAGAACATGCTTCACGTTACTTTGCAGCTTGCAACGTGACGCTCACCGTGTCCAGCTATTCCCTCGAACCTCAGAGAAGCAGAACCTGCAAGGAGACAAAAGGAACATCATTAGCAGCAGCATCTTACCTGCAGTCTTCATCTTTAAACACTCGCAGCTACTGAGAACAGCTTCCTCGAATCGGCACACCTCCCCGACAGAACGACCTGAAAGAGGAAGATAGAGGCAACATTAAAGAAAGCAGTAGAGACATTTACAAATTACGAACTGCTCAAAAGGCTTACCTGGCTGGTCGCCTCTCGGCTGGCACCACTCTGGACATTCCACTCGCGCTGAAGAACACCGCAACCTACAAGGAAGGAAAACACAGGTTAGCAAAGGCAAGACTTTGCAGTGCTGCACATAGCGTTTACTTACCGCATCATAGCGCTCTCAATGTGCCATCATTTACCAGCGGGGCTCAACCAAGCCAGTTCGCCGCGCTGAAGGTCCGCATGCCTAAGGGAGAGAAAAAAGAGACATTTTAAACAAAGAAAGGCATGCAGGATAGCAACAAAACTAAAGAACAGCAATAAGACCTACCTGAACAATATCAAACGGGCCGGCGTCAGTGAAGTAACTGGACCGCACTCGCCCATGAAAGACAACGCGCCCCTGCAAAGAAGGCAGGACGGAGAGCATGCCTATTTCTACCACAAGGTGAGGAGAGGGCGCCAGAGGGACTAAAATCATACGGGGGTGGAGAGAGGATACTTACCCCAGTCGGTCAGTCTTGAACAAAGACCTCCTGTATTTTCAGGCAGAACCTTCCCCGCAGACCACATCAGGGCAAAGCTGAGAAGCATACCAGTGAGTAACCAGGCTGGGTGGCGTCCCTGTGGATACCAGGTGAGCGTAACAGAAAGCAAAGCCTACCATAACAAATCCACCTGGGCGCCATGGAGGCATCAGAAATGGACCAATTGGCCCAATTACTCGGAGAGCTTCGTGCTGAGGTTCATTCTTGCCGACAAGAGACTAATGCCCTCCGGAGAGACCTAATAGTGACCAAAGAACGCTCTGAAGAGATTAGCAGGCAATACTTGCAATCACAGGCAGAACAGACGCCTCTACCTGGAAGCAATCCAACGATGCAAAACCCCGCCATACCACCCATTCCGGTACAGATCGCGTTACCTGGAACAGTGCCCCTGGCACCACCAGAAACGTTCTCAGGCGACCCTTGGAAGTATGCAGCATTCATCAATCAGTGCCGCCTTCATTTTCATTGTAGGCCTGGAGCATTTCCAAACGACCAAGCTCGGGTAGCTTTTGTCTTATCATACCTGAGTGGTAGTGCAGCAGATTGGTCGGTACCGTTGGTAACCCATGACGATCCTCTATTACATGACTTTGGGGGGTTCCAGAGAGAAATGGAAAAACATTTTGCTCGCCATACCCGGGAACAAGCAGTAGACAATGAACTCTTGTCCCTCCGACAGGGGAATCAGGCCTTGTTAACATACATGGCTACCTTCAACAGACTGGTTGCCGAAGCTAGGTGGCCAGAAAACAAAAGAACCATGTTATTCCATCGAGGCTTACGAGGCGAATTAAAGGACGTCTTAGCCCAGGTGGTTGATCCACCCAGAGACTGTGCAGAATTCATAAATCTGGTCGTGCAGCTAGACCACCGGTTGTAACGCTCACCTGATTCCCGTAGAGGCGCCGGTCTTGACTGGGCGTATACCGTATCTTCAAAGGTGATGTGTAACACACGGCTGGCTCTTTGGACTGGACCTCTGTGCACTGTATGTCTGACTTGAAGGGTAAGATGTCTGCAGATAGAAAATATGGGATTAAGGAACTGGGTTATTGAATGTCTCTCTCTTCTTCCCTTTCTCTTCTCCTGTAGAACCCCAAAGGTTAACGCTCTCACCTTAGGTAAGTGAACGCCGTGCTCTCCATCTGCCTCGGGGCAGGGTGCTGTAACCAGTTTCTTCACTGGATAAGGGGAGCAGGCCTCTTGACTTCAGAGGACTGCTGTCCGTCGTTTTCTGCACGAACAGTAAGTTTCGAGTAATTCTAATGTCTTTAAAGTCTTTAGTAATGATGTCTCTTGTTTTGCAGGGTTCCGGCGATGGCGGATGATGGGCTGAAGTGAGTTGAAGATGGAGCCCGTGTGATGAATAGAAGCGCCTGGAAGCACGTAAGTAAGCGCTTGTTGCCTGCTTCACGATGCGCTCTAACTGTCTTTTTATTTTGCAGGTACAAGTTCGGAGTGGCTGCAGGGTGCCGGAATACCCACTGGGTTAGATGTGGAAAGGAGTAATGGCACGTGAGTATTAAAGTTCCCCAATGTTTTTAAACGCACCTTGTTTTGTCTTTCAGATGCGGGATGCAGCGCTGAAGGCCTCCGGAGCGTGCGAAGAGTTGGTAAGCTTTTGTCTTTCAGATGCTGGAATGCAGTGTGAAGACCTCCGGAGCGCACGAAGAGTAGGTAAGCCTTTGTCTTTCAGATGCCGGAATGCAGCGCGAGGCGTTGGTGACAGCCGATGGACCAGGTAAGTGAAGAGCTGTCACTGAAGACCGTAATGCTAACCTGTTCTTTCTTGTCTTTATAGGTGTTGCTGAAGACTGGATTCAGGATGGTAAGCCTTTTTCCTTAGGCCCAGGATCAGATGCAGAAGACACGATGAGCGTTCTGCTGCAGAGGATGCAGAATAACGCAAAGCAAGATTCATCCATCGGGTGTGGTTTAAATAGCCTCCTGTAGTGCTTAGGTGTCTCCTTCCACAGCCACGCCTAGGTAAGAAAAGAGTTCCTGCTTTCCAGAAGAGTTCCAGTGTTCTGAATCTAGGGAGTGGCTCCTGCCCTACCCAACAGGAAAAGTAGTTCCAAACAGAAGAGGATCAGAGGCTCAACTGGCAGGCAAGTAAGCAGCATGGTCTGCTGCAGGTAAGTCCACCCAAGCATTATGAGCCCGGCGCTTCCAGCGCTGGGACTGGGCATATTTATGAGCCTGGTGCCACTGGCGCCAGGACTGGGTCCAAAAGGTCCCAATTGGGACTGGTTGGCACTCGGAACCTGGGTTATGGATCTGCTTCCAAGGGAGTTGGGAAAACCCTGACCTTTTGGAAGCAGAGATCATGACACCGGTTGCAGGACCGAAAGGCAGACCAATCTAAGGCGGACCCTCGGACCGTGTATGTTCGACCAAGGGAAAACACACCCTGTGTACCTGAAAATGCTGTAGAACCCATGCAGAATGGAGGGATACGACCTCCACTAACAAAACAAGAGTGGGACAAAAGAAGACAACAACAGCTCTGTTTGTATTGTGGGAAACCAGGACATTTCCTGAAGGACTGTCCAGTAAAACCCCAACGAAGAACAGTCGGGGCCACAGAGAAGGATGAAGCTAAGGAATCAGAAAACTACCAAGCTCGAAAAACGTAGAGGTCAGTTTGTCGAGTGAGAAGAAAGAGTTGCTGACCTCGCACTTTGCAATACCAGTGATCTTAATTAACCACCAACAGTCGTCAAGAATGCATGCCGTTGAAGCATACATCGATAGCGGAGCAGTTGGAAATTATATTGATCAAGAACTGGCAGCAGAGATGGGGCTTCCTTTGTGTTCTAAGCCAGACAAGGTAACCACCGTGGATGGGACAGAAATCGCTTCCGGACCAGTAACCCACTGCACAGCCAGGGTAACCTTGCTGTGCCAGGATGGACATCGGGAGTCTATTTCATTCGATCTCATCAAGGCACCTCAGTTCAGACTAAGGGCCTCATTACACGTTGTGCGGTAATGGAATACCGTTACCAGTAATGATTTACCGGTACCGTTAATTCCCTAACCAAATCACGACCCGGACCCACTGCTATCTGCGCACCCGTTAATTACGGTGCCACTAATAGCGACAAGGCCGCGGGCGCGCGACCCACATGCCGGAATTAGCGCCATGGCGCTAATACCAGGCCATCACAAGCCATGCGGACATGGTATTAGCGGCATGTAAAACAACCCAAAACCCCTTACCAGCATGGCGCTAATAACGGCATCGAAAAGCACCCGTTAAGAGACCTGAGCAGCGTACCCATCAACTACAGGTGGACACAATCAGCACAGGTGCATGCAATGGAGACAAGGCAGCACAAAAGAGCACACCACACCCCTACCCACACCCCTTCCTACACCAAGATGGTCCCAATAGCAGCAGCATGACATGACAGCCTTGACTACATGATAGCAGTGCAGCACCTACAACAACAGCCAGCACCAGAGGTGAGCCGTAACAGGCACCCATTACTCACACCATACAGGCGAAGACAGCCATCCACTGAGGAGGTGGCTCCTAGCCCCTGTACGGAACCCACAGAACCATCAGGAAGAGGACAACAATATAGTACATCCTTCCAATGACAGTGCTCCGCTGCCTAAGCGGCCTGGGTGTGGCACTCCTGTACGGCCGTGTCAAAGTGGCAAAGACAACCATGGCATGTGTAGAGCATCACCAAATGTGCATATGATGGAATGTGCCTATGCCACTTGAAATTGACATGCAACCACCAGAAGAGTATGATGTGGCTGGGGATGAGTGCGGGTGGAATGCCCTGGCAGGACATGAAACAGGCAGTGCCAAGGAGGCACACAATGTGCATCAGCATCTGATTCTGTAATCTCATCATGCACCAAGGTGAAATAGCATGGACGTAGATGGGAATTGTTGCCCTGGTGCATGTTTCGAGGCCCACAAAGGACCCTGTCCACAATGAATGACACATACACAATAATGGAGACCACGCTTGGGTTTCAGACTCTGAACAGTGTATATTGAACATATTGTGGTACTAAAGTGCATAACCCAAACTCCCAAAATACACCCTTACCCCCCTCCCCCCTCAACACACCCAAACACACCCTTACCCCCCTCCCCCTTCAACACACCCAAACACACCCTTACCCCCCCCCTCAACACACCCAAATACACCCTTACCCCCCTCCCCCCTCAACACTCCCATGTGAGTCTCATGACGTGAATGTGTCCATTTCCACATGTGGCACACGAATCCTGGTGGCCCTATTTGCCAGTGCCTGCATCGTCATCTGGTGGCTGTGAAGCCGTGCGCCGCAGGTTCCGCATAGACAGGCGCAGGGGACTAGTCTGGCGTGAACTCCCAGACGAGGAGGGGCCTGGTTCTTCCTGGGCCGTGAGTGGGTACCGACGCTCAATAGCGTCTGCTATGCGGTTCATGGCCTGCCACAGTTGGGCCATTTCACTGCAGATTCGGCTGGTGCATGCCTCCATGCCCTCCCTTGTCTGCTGTGCAAGTGTAGCAATGTCCTCCCTCAGGCGGGCTGTCTCTGCCACATGTTGACCTACTAGGCCACTCATCTCGGTCTGCCTCTGGTAGATGGTCGAGAGGTCATGTCGCATGGTGGGTGCTGGTGGGATGGCTGATGCACCTGGTCCCATTGCACTTGCATCAGGAGAGGATATCTGGGGGCTCCATATCCCTTCAGGGGTGGGTGAATCTCCATGACTACCCTGACCTGAGGAGTACCTCGGGCTTGCCAGTAAGGGGCTTGTTGGTCTGGGGCTCTGGCTATCAGCATCAATGGCAGGTGTGTCCTCCTCATCTGAAGGTGGGGCCGTGGCTGCTGCTTCACCCGTTGAGCTGGTGGCAGCAGAGTGCATTCCCTCGATGCTGCCCTCACCTGCTGGGAGACACACTTCCGTGGGTGCCACGACGGGAGCAGCCATGGCCTGTGCATGCGAGCAACTGGTGTTCCGCTGCTTTTGTCCCTGTGGTCATGGACACTCGTCCTGGCTGCCCTTGTGGATGTGGCGGTGTCCCCTGTGGCATCCCTCCTTGCTTTTTTGCTGGATGTGGGAGCAGGTGTGGAAGTGCGTGCCTCCTCAGTGTCAGTGTGTGATCCTGCAATGGTGAGAAATGTTGACAACCATCAGTAATGGGTCGACCTGCCTTGAGCAAAATGAATACGTCATGCCGTTCTATGCATTCCGGGCTCTTTAGTGTGGATGCAGGTAATGGGGATGTTCGGTGGGTCATGCATGAATGGGTCTGTGTTGTACGGGCATGTGGTGATGCATGCATGTCTGTTTGTGGCTGGAGCCACGGCATTCATATGGACACATGATTGGGGGGAACATCACACGTCACTGTGCATTGTTTGATGCATACACTCACCTCCATCGGACGAAACGGCCACGCCATGCTCCATTTGTCCAACTCCCTCAATGCATTCCACCCCGATGGTTGATGCACATGTCTCCTCCCACTCAGTGAGCTTGATTGGCGATTCACTGCCTCCTCCTGTGCCCGTAGCCAGGTTGCGGTTCACGGATAGAATGTCCCGCACACGGAGCCGGAGGTCATCCCACCTCTTTCAGCAGTCTTTGACTGTGCGGGTTGTGGTGCCTACCGCGCTGACCTTGTGGGCTACCTCTTCCCAGATGGCCTTCTTCTTCACAATGGTCTCCCGACGCATGTCGTTGTTGAAGACGACATGAGCATTGTCTGCTAGTGTCTGCGTTAGCATAAGGAGCTCCTCCTTGCAAAATTTCTCCTTGCGTTGCCGCTCAGACAATTTTTTAACGGCCTTGGGCATCTTCACGGTGTCCTTGGTGTATTTCCCAACGTGGTTCCTGGTAAGGTGTCCTGGATAAGGAGGATGGCAATGGATTGTGTTTTTAAAGATGGCCGCCGTGCTCTTTCCCGTTCCGGTGCGATGACGCTATTTCCGGTTCCGCAATATTACGGTAACCGCTATTAGCGGTGACCGCTAATGGCGGTCACCGCTATTTGCGGAAACCGCTATTTGCATGTGGCGGCAGGTCGGAAGTGCTAACAGCGCTTTCGAGGATGCCGATAAGGGACTTTTTGGGGACTTTTGCGGCATGGTGGTAGGCTCATTACCGGCATGGCGGTAGGCTCGTGCCCGCGATCTCGTAATGGCATGCAATTTGCGGCCTCTTGCGAGGGCGGACACGCTAATTACGCCATGCCGGTAATTAGCGATTTTTACCGCCTACCGTGTAATGAGGCCCTAATACTAGGGATGCCATGGTTGGTTGCTCACAACCCTTTGATAGACTGGCGAGCACGAAAATTAACCTTCCCCGGTGACTGCTCCCCTGCCTGCTATTACCAAGAGGAGAAACCCGACGTCTGTATCCCCATGACTCCCAGAGCGACAGTATCAACCCTGGGAGCAACTAATACCTTGCCAAGCGAATACCATGATTTCCAGGATGTTTTCCGAAAGGACCAAGCCAATACATTGCCGCCGCACAGGCCCTATGACTGTCAGATCGACCTTGTTCCTGGTGCACAAATCCCTTGCGGCAGGATCTACGCTCTCACAGAACCAGAAAACCTTCATTTGAAATCCTATTTAGACCAGTACCTTGCAAACAGATTTATCTGTCCTTCAAAGTCCCCCACAGCCAGTCCTTTGTTCTTCGTACCGAAAAAAGGAAGGAGACTTGAGAACCTGTATTGACTACTGCGCATTGAACCAGATCACTGTGAAGAACCACTACGCCTTGCCACTTATCCCTGAGATGCTAGACCAAGTTAAAGATGTCCAGATTTATACCAAATTGGACCTGCGAGGAGCGTACCACCTGGTCCGAGTCAGAAAAGGAGATGAATGGAAAACCTACTTCCGTACTAAGTACGGCTTGTTTGAATATCAAGTCATGCCCTTCGGGTTATGCAACGCTCATGCGACATTCCAGTATTTCATGAATGACGTCTTAAAGGAGTTAATTGATGTGTGCGCCTTAGTGTACATAGACGACATCTTAGTATACTCAGCCTCGGAGCAAGATCATGTTAGGCACGTTCGTTCAGTCCTCAACAAGCTCCGTCAACATCGCTTGTTTGCAAAGCTTGAAAAATGCTTTTTACACATCATCGAAGTAGAATTTCTTGGTTTTATCCTTACTCCAGGAGGCATCAGAATGGACGTGCACAAGGTAGATGCCATTCTGAAATGGCCTTCACCGATGTCTCTGAAAGGGGTACAAAGCATGCTGGGCTTTGAAAACTTCTACCGCCAGTTCATCCCAGACTTCTCTCAGGTTGTGCACCCAATCACAGTACTATTACGAAAAAACAATAAAAAGTTTGCTTGGACTGAAGAAGCAGAAGAAGCCTTTCAGGAACTTAAACAAAGGTTTACTTCCGCTCTAATCCTGCGACATCCTCGTCCAGACCTCCCTTATCTCGTAGAAACTGATGTGTCCAGTCTCGCAATGGGGGCTGTCCTTTCACAGAGAGTCCCGGAAACTGGCCAGCTATATCCTGTGGCCTTCTGGTCGAAAAAGTTCTCACCTCCAGAGATTAATTATGCCATCACAGACAAGGAACTCCTGGCTATCAAATCCATCTTTAAAGCCTGGAGGCACTACCTTCTGGGGGTCAGACACACCATTAGAGTCATCACAGACCACCGAAACCTGCAAAATCTCAAAACAGGCAAGGCCCAGTCTTCGCGCCAATTACGGTGGGTACATTTCTTTGCCGAATATGATTATGTAATCACATTTCGACCAGGAGTCAGAAACGGAAAGGCGGATGCCTTATCTCGCATGGGCATAGATGAAATAGTATATACAACTCCAGACCCAGTACCTATTATACCTGAAGACAAAATCTTGGGTATCACGACAGCCTTAACACAAACAGAACTACGAAAAGAAATCCAACGGACAATGAATCCTGATGCCTACCTCGCATGGCAAACTCAAGGAGAACAGTATACCATCAAGGACCATCTACCCTTTTTTAGGGATCGCCTATATATACCCAAGAAGGAATTACAACAGCATATTTTTTCAAACTATGATGATTCACTGATCAAAGGGCATCCTGGGATCACCAAAACCCTAGCTAAGGTGAAAGAGAACTTTTGGTGGCCTACCTGGCGTAAGGACATCATTCAGTATATTCAGTCCTGCGGTGTCTGCGCACAAAATAAATCACAGAAACAAAAACCATCTGGTCTCCTACAACTATTGGACATTCCTCCAGTTCCATGGCACACTCTTTCCCTTGACTTCATCTGATCTACCTCCAAGCCAAGGGTTCAACACCATCCTTGTAGTTGTGGACTTTTTCTCGAAGATGGCCCATTTTATTCCTCTGAAAGGCCTCCCAGACGCAGCCTTTTTGGCAAAAGTGTTCCTGGAGGGCGTGGTTAAGCTACATGGCTTCCCTTCGGTTCTGGTCTCTGATCGAGGCAGCCAGTTTGTTTTAAACCTCTGGAAAAAATGTTGTGCAATGGCGCAGATCGACGTTCGGCTATCTACCAGTCACCATCCCCAAACGGACGGCCAAACCGAGTGAACCAATCAGACACTCGAGCAATATTTACAATGCATGCTGCACCACGAACAAAGGAATTGGAAAGACCTACTATGGATAGCCGAATATGCATATAACAATTCTTTGCATTCAAGCACGGGACAAACGCCCTTTTGTACCCTTTATGGCAGACATCCACGTACCTCTGAACTAGACCTTCCAGCCAGCTTGGAAATGCCAGCGGTAAAGACTCTACACACAACCATTACTCAGGCTTTCAAAAGGGCAAAGGAACACCTTATTCATGCCAAAGAAAAACAAAAGAGATTTGCCGACCAACACCGGAAAAAGGCCCCTGATTATCAAGTAGGAGACACAGTTTGGTTAGCCGCTAAATTCGTACCCATCAAGGGAACCCGGACCTTTCATCCCAGATTCTTAGGACCCTATACCAATAAGGCAATTATCAACGCAGCAGCCGTGAAACTGGATTTACCACCTAATCTACACATCCAACCGGTATTCCATGTGTCCCTCCTGAAACCAATGCAACCCGGCACATGGATTGGGACACCACCTAAGCCCATACTTGTTGACAGAGAACCAGAATTCGAAGTCAAAGATATCTTGGACTCTAAATACTCTAGGACCAAGCTATATTATCTCGTCGATTGGAAAGGATTTAGACCACAAGATATATCCTGGAACCCCAGTGAGAATATCCACGCACCACGTCTAATCAGGAAATTCCATCGGAACTTCCCAACCAAACCTGGGCCAGACAGAAGGAACACCATGGGAGGGGCCTTAGGGGGGAGTGCTGTCACGACCCTCGCCAAATCCCCCTCTAGCAAACCCATTGGCCAGGTGGAGTCAGGACTCGGGCCTCTAGAGCCTGACATCCTCTTCAAAAGCCCTCATGGGGCCAGTTCTGGCACCTATGGCGCCAGGCTCATATACCATGAAAAACAATGTGTTTGGGAACTACTTAATTGTATTGTCAGCCAACATGGAGGCATCCACATAGCTTGGTTCCTAAGAACCAAGCTATGCGGTCTAGTGTTTTGGGTGTGGTAGCCTATGGACTACTTTATTTGGACTATTTTGTTGGGGCTATTTAAACCACACCCGAGCAAGGCAAACGCTTCGCATTACTTTGCAGCTTGCAACGTGACGCTCACCGTGTCCAGCTATTCCCTCGAACCTCGGAGAAGCAGAACCTGCAAGGAGACAAAAGGAACATCATTAGCAGCAGCATCTTAGCTGCAGTCTTCATCTTTAAACACTCACAGCTACTGAGAACAGTTTCCTCGAATCTGCATGCCTCCCAGACAGAACGACCTGAAAGAGGAAGATAGAGGCAACATTAAAGAAAGCAGTAGAGACATTTACAAATTACGAACTGCTCAAAAGGCTTACCTGGCTGGTCGCCTCTCAGCTGGCACCACTCTGGACATTCCACTTGCGCTGAAGAACACCGCGACCTAAAAGGAAGGAAAACACAGGTTAGCAAAGGCAAGACTTCGCAGCGCTGCGCATAGCGCTTACTTACCGCATCATAGCGTTCCTAATGCGCCATCATTTACCAGCGGGGCTAAACCAAGCCAGCTCGCCGCGCTGAAGGTCTGCATGCCTAAGGGAGAGAAAAAAGAGACATTTTAAACAAAGAAAGGCATGCAGGATAGCAACAAAACTAAAGAACAGCAATAAGACCTACCTGAACAATATCAAACAGGCTGGCGTCAGTGAAGTAACTGGACCGCACTTGCCCATGAAAGACTACGCGCCCCTGCAAAGAAGGCAGGACAGAGAGCATGCCTAATCCTACCACAAGGTGAGGAGAGGGCGCCAGAGGGACTGAAATCATATGGGAGTGGAGGGAGGATACTTACCCCAGTCGGTCAGTCTTGAACACAGTCCTCCTGTATTTTCAGGCAGAACCTTCCCACAGACCACATCAGGGCAAAGTTGAGAAGCATACCAGTGCACCAGCGAGTAACCCGGCTGGATGGCGTCCCTGTGGATACCAGGTGAGCGTAACACTTACATGTGTTTTGCTGTGTGTTTTACATTATTGTGTTCATGGATTGTGGAGCCTCACCTACTCCATAGGCATCATCTTTTTATTGTGTGTCACACAGCACCTTTAGTGCAGTGACACAGGGTTGTCTTTTTCAGACGTCCCCCTTTAAACTCCATTTTCTGGGACTGACTACTGTCTCCCAGAACATGTAAAGTTGCCATTGACTTTATTAGTCTTTTTAAATTCACAGACCCAGTACATACTATCTTTCATAGAATACTGGAAAGGGTTAATAGTTACCCCTTTTTGTCTGTTTCTCATGGAACATTATTTTGTTCCCCTTTTTTAAGATTTGGCTGGTGGCAGTGGTATCTACAATTTTTTCCCTACTGCGGATTATGAAAATAGCCTTGGTACTGTTTTAGGCTAAGTTAGTAGCCTCAAACTTAAACCCGCTGGACCCCTTTTATTTTATTTAGGTTCCAGCTGGGTTTATTCGCCATTTCTTTTTGTAAAGGTCTTTCTCGTGTTTTACTCTGCGCGCCAAACCAGGTATGGTTCCTTTGTTCACCGTCCTTTGGTGACCTCCCTCTTCAGCCTGGTCGAATTTGTTGTGCCACAGTGAACCGGATAGCCAGCGTGGGAGACCCCCTTCGTGTTTTTAAGGAGCGCACCTTTTATTTGTCGCTTTGCTCCGTTGCTGGCTTCTTCCCTGGGCAGCACAGGACCCTCCAGTCTTCCTCCTTCGTGTCAGTCCGACAGTCGCTTCAGGAACCGTGAGCCTGCAGGAACTGCCAGGAACTACCGCCGCAGCTACAGCATTCTTCTTCAATTAAGGTACTGTTTGAATCCGGTCGTTCGTTCTGTCTGACCTCTGTGAAAGTGTTTGAAATCTTTCGCTAATCCATAGGGCTTGTCCTTCTCTACTCTTTTAAATAACTTTTCTTCTGACCAACTTCGTTTCAAACTCTTGGCAAAGACTTAACTGCGAACTACTCTGAGCTGTGTGATCCTCTGCAAAGACTCTGTTCCATTGACTTTGGCTCAGGCCTATTGATTTGATTTCCTCACCGTAGTAGCCTTTTCTAGATTGCCCTGCCTACTTACTTGTTGGTGCTGCTTAATTTTGTATAACCTTGTCTTTCCCTCCTTTTTAAATTGCTGGAGTGCCATTTTGTTCACACTTCATTTTGAGCTTAACTTGTCCAGAATCTATTGGGTGGTGTTTAGTGCATTAAGAGTGTGATTTTTCTGCTGCTTTACTTTAGTGAATTGTTTTAATAACTGATGGTGTAAATAAATGTATATTCTTTTACTCAGAAACCTGGAGTCAGTGTTTGTTTGAATCATAGTAATTGCTGTCTTTTGTGTAACTATTGATACTGCTCACTTACTCTTGAGATAAGTCTGGCTGCTCAGCCATGGCTACCACTTTACTGTGTAGTACAGGCTTGTACCAAAGGTGTATTTGTACTGTCACTTGTAGTCTTAATTGTGTGTGGTGTTCCCAACGGGTACTGCATATGATTCTGCCTAACATTCCTATATGCATAACTGTGTACAAATTGAAATATGACACTATCACGCTGACAAGTAGCCCCCGCAGATGGCATGCAGACGCCATTTCCCAACGAATCAGCTTTGAGGCTTAGGAAATGACAGCAGATCTTGTTTTTACCAGGTAGCAGGCGGTGTTCCGGCAACGATAATCTGCGGTGCTTTAAATAACAATGTGACACCCACCTTCAGATAATCTCATTAAGCCATTTGCAATGAGCCTGGAGATTAGCGCTTCAGTGGAACAACACTCGCATGGCACTTTTGAAACTGCCAAGAAAGTGTTCTGGGGCCAGTGTGAAAGTGGCATGGAGGTTCTCTGTGGAAATGGATAACCTGACACCAGCAGAGCCTGGAGAGTAGCAGCAGTTCTCCAGCTCCTGCACATGGGCTGCAGGCTGGCCTCTAGAGGGGAACCAATGGAAGAAAGGAACACATTGCTGCACAGAGATTTAAAGGGACAGCCCTTTGCCTGCAATTCGTGTTCTTGCTCGGTAGTCCTACCGTTGTGGTTCCGCTCCAATGGAACCCAACCAAAGATGATGATGGCATATCCTGAGTACCCCTCGGTTTTCTGGGGTGGGGGGTGCAAGAGCACTGAACTTGTTGCCATCAGAGTCGGACTGGGACATTCAATTGTGTCGGGCACCAATGAAAAAATGGCTCACAGTTGCAAAAGGCAATTCATTCCTTTTGTGACACTGTTTGAATAGTAACCAAGGGGGAGTTTTTTGATCAAATGTAATGCAAATTGTACAATTTAAAGAATATTTATTCAGCAACAATGGTCAAAACGACTAGTGAAGTAACTCATAAGACTGGCCCTTATTGGCCAAAATAGTGGCCCACTTTGACCCAAAAACTGGTCTACCCTAGCATTTTGTGTTTTTAGTTCGGGCATTGGCTTATTGCCCCATAGGCCAGTACAAGCTGGTTGCCGTGCACCATTCCCAACACTGTCATGAAATAGGTTGTTAGTGTGAGGTCAGTTGTGGTTCAATCAGTTACTATGGGCCTCATTACAAGTTCGGCGGTAACCTGCCGCTGCTACCACCGGGTTGCCACCGAACTCATAACACCGTTTCTGCTGCCTGATATCCCACTGCCACCAGGACATTCCAAGTCCCGGCGGCTCCGGATATCAGGCGGCAGAAAGTGTAAGTCCTCATTCCCATGGATGGGGACACAGAAGCACCGGCACCGTTGCTAACCACTCCGCCTACCGGAGCCATAGCGCCGTGCAGGTCAGACATGCTGGGTGCAACAGCCCAGGAAGGCAGAGTTGGAGTTTGGTCATCCGGAAAGGGTGCCCGTGCGGTGCAACCGGCACCCTTATTTCCAGACCGCCACACTCGAATGAGGCCCCATGAGTTCCATATTTCTTGCGGACTCCTCATCTTCGGCAAGCTCTTAGTCCTCAGATCTATTTTGCAGGTTCATATTTCAGGAAGGCTTTGAAAAAAGGGAGAGAAGAGTTGTTTTTGATGTGAAGGGTTCTCGTGAGAAAAGGATCAAAAGTGATACCAGGAATGGGGTGGACAAGGGGCAGTTACATTGTTGAGAGAGGAGGAGCAAAGAAAGCGAGGGTGAGGAGTAGATAGCAATGGAGTTCACGCGGTAAGGTGAGTCGAGACCATGATTGGATGTCTTGGGAGGATAGCTTGGGGGCAACGTGCTCGTTTTGGAAGCAGACGACACGGAGCAACACATGTTCGGTCCCCGGGTCCACGCTTAGAAACCTCTGGGTATTAAGCGCGTTATAAATAACCTATCATATGTAGACGAGGAGCCAGACTTTGAATTTGAACAGTTTCTGCCTGCAGAGCAGGCCCAATTTAAGGTGATAGGAAGAGATGGAGGGGAATTGGGGTAGGGTAAATGCAGCGCTAATAGAGAAGTTCAGATCTTTGTCAAACCAGGAGGAAAAGTAGTGAGGGAGGACAAGAAGAAGGCGGGCACAGTAGTCCAGCTTAGAGAGACGAAGAAGATGAGGTGTCTGGCAGTCGGGAAGGGGAGGAGGTGGCGAGTCTTTCTGATGTTTCAGACATTAATGCGAGCAGGTGTGGCAGTTTTGGAGGTGAACAGAGAGAAGCTGAGGTCTGATTTGGAGCAAACCCCAAGGTTACGAGCAGCCCAGGAGAAGGCGAGGTTAGATGACGGGGAGGAAAGAGGACAGGGTAGGAAACTGAGTCAGGGGCAGTGCATGCATGAGGCTTCACTGTGCCATGCAAGGGCGGAGAGCATTCAGAGAGCCCGGAATGTGGGAGGAGAGTTTGGGATGAAGGAGGAAAAAGGGAAGAAACTCTGAGTGCTATCAGTCCCAGAGTTTAAATATCAGATCGACCTGTCTTTGAATGTATCCATTACTTGTATTCACTAGCCTCATATCTCCACAACCAGCCATGTGCTTATTGTTCTATTTTAGGTTGGAACACGCCTGCCTCTGATTGGGTCAGGTAGACTGGAGCAGAATTAAGTTTAGTATTCCGCCACCACCATACTTGATTAGCATGTAGAATTGACTTCTCATTACAGAATTAGGTTTCCAGGTGGGGCTTTCGTTTTGTTTTTAAAATAAGTAGTAACATGCAGCTTCTTGCTCTAGTGCACAAAATAAACATATACCATAAACAGTTCCTGATTGGTTAATGGCTGTAAAGTGGAAGAATACAAAATGGAGTCCAATGATCTCAGACACCATTTTGTATTCTTCTATGTTCATATCCTACTCCGTGGCAGGGTAGTGCTACCTCCCCCGCACCCAAGATTCTGATTAAATTGTCAGAGTTTTTTTTAATAACTTCAGAATCACTAGGTGTGCTACTATAGGGCACGTTTACTCTAATGGCTGTAAAGTGTCACAGAAACTATGTTAGAAGACAGGAAATAGAAAATCTTGTCAAGGCTTTTATTTACTGCTGCAGTGTTGGGAGGATAGCTCAGGGGCAACGTGCTCGCCTTGGAAGCAAGGAAGCAACCCAGGTTGAATCCCCGGGTTCGTGCTTGTTATAAATAATCTATCATATCATATCAGTGGCTGCCGGAATTCTGCTCTACTTTGTGCCAGCTCAAGCAGCAGGCATTCTGATGTCACAGCTGAAGCATAATTACTGATGACAGGGCGGTAATGATGTTGTTTTCTTATTGCAAATCAGTACTGATGTCAAAACTAGCCTGTAATAACAAGACTATTTACAGGCTTGTATACGGGTATTATTGCCTGAGTGTCATGATCCCTGCCCCTCATGTCCCCAGCCCTCCAAGATGTCAGGCTGGAGCCAGGCCACGATCACCTACATGGCCCTTAAGGGCCTCTCAATCCCTCCAAAGACCCACTTGGAGTCAGACTTGGCGCTTGTGGCACCAGACTCATCACTCCCATAGGATAACATTGGGGATAGGACTTGTAGTGCATTGATGGGGACAAGATGGATGCCCCCACATATTTCGGTTCCCAGAACTGCATGTGCAGTTTAGTCTTTTGGGTGTGGTTCAGCCCAGAGACACCTGGGATACCCAGAGACTATTTAAGCCACGCCCAGGCTGAGAAACATGCTTTGTGTTTTCTGCACATGCAGCGTGACACTCACCGTGTTCGGATCGGTCTCCAGTAGGCCTGCATCTTTCTTCTGCGCTCAGCTCCTACAAGAACAAGAACACAGTTAGGAACAGCCTTACCTTGCGGCGCTTCTGCCCATCATTCATCGCTCCTTCTGTTCTGCGGGCATCTTCGGTGGTGTCATTCCCATCCCGGCACGCCGCTTCCTAAGGAAAAGGGAAAAGAAAAGAAAAAAGGCATTAGCAAGCATTCCCAAATCTTCGCTTATTTTTTAAAGACTGTACGAGCTTCAAACGCTTACCTGAATCCCAGGCGCTCTGGGGGAACTCTGTCTCCGGAACTTCTCATCCATCTGCAAAAGGGAAAAGACACTCCAGGTTAACGTGGAAACATCTAGAGGCGCCGCATACCGTGCTTACTCACCGCATTTCTTCTTCATAACCGGCATCCACGCTGAAAACGTTGCGGCACCTAAAAGACACAGAAAGAGAACTCAGTTCAATACAAATATGAAAGGGTCGCATCGCGCATCGCGCTCTCAGTCACCTTCAGCGCTACTCATCTCAGCAGCACGTCGACATCCCCGGACGCCGGCCATCATCTAACGAAGGAAAGGAACGAAGTTAGAGAACTGTTCAAAAGACTCATTATACTTACCTGTCAGACTCTTGCCAGTGAAGTAACTAGGCAGCAACCAGCCCGCACCAATCAACACGCCCCTGCGCTGAAAGCAGGATGGAGAGCACACTTTCCAAGAAAACAAGGTGAGCTGTGGATCAAAGGGTGGGGTTGGACCCCGGGGAAGAAGGGGTTCAAGCACGCAGAGACAAGAGGGAGTTAAACTCTACCAATCCTGTGTTTCAGGCCCAGTCTCCAGTCGAGTAGACTCCAGGGAAGGGTTTGAGGTCGTAAGAGGTCAGAACAGGCTTAGTGACGTCCCCGTGGATACCAGTTGAGCTTTACAGAACACAAAGCCTCACATCAAAATCCACCTGGGCGTCATGGAAACATCAGAAACCGACCAGTTAGCCCACATGTTTGGTCAGCTACTTTCCGAAGTACATGCAGCCAGGCAGGAGACCAACACCCCGAGGAGTGAGCTGATAGTAGCCAAAGAATGCACTGATGATTTAAGATGGCAACTTCTCCATTCACAAGCAAGGCATGCACCATTGCCGGGAAGCGTGCCCTCAATGCCAGCACCATCAGCCAATCCCGCTCAGATAACCCTTCCTGGGGAAGTTCCCTTGGCCCCGCCCGAACGATTTACGGGGGATCCCAAGAGGTTTGCAACGTTCATGAACCAGTGCCGCCTGCACTTCCTTTGTAGACCAGGGGCCTTTCCGAATGACCAATCACGGGTCGCTTTTGTGCTATCCTATCTGAGTGGTAGCGCCGCGGACTGGTCTGTACCCTTTGTGGCCCAAGACGATCCTTTGCTGGGTGACTTCAGGGGCTTTCAGCAGGAGATGGAAAAGCTGTTTGCCCGTCGTACTCATGGGCAGGCATTAGACAACGAACTTCTGTCCCTACGCCAAGGGGATCAAGACCTATTAACATACATAGCCACGTTCAATAGACTTGTAGTTGAAGCAGAATGGCCAGTGCAGAAGAGAACCACGTTATTTCATCAGGGGTTACGGCGGGAGCTCAAGGATGTTCTTGCACAAGTAGTGAACCCCCCGAAAGACTGCTCAGAATTCATTGACCTTGTTGTTCAACTGGATCATAGGTTGCAGGACCGAAGAGCAGATCGAACCAGACCGGACCCTCGCCCTATGTATGTGCGTTCAAAGGACAATATTGCCCGCACAACGGAAGGTTCCGGAGAACCAATGCAAATCGGGGGGGTCAGATTCCCCTTGACTAAAGCGGAAAGGGATAAAAGGAGACAGCAGCAGTTATGTCTGTACTGTGGAAGGTCAGGTCATTTCCTTAAAGAGTGCCCTGTGAAGCCATCGAGGAGGACGGTAGGAGCCACGGACAAGGAAAATGCCATCAAGGAATCGGAAAACTCCCCAGCCCAGCAAGTGTAGGGGTCCACTTGTCGAGCGAAGAAAGTGAATTACAGACCTCCCATTTTGCACTATCTGTGGTCTTGATCAATCACCAACAACCATCTTGGATGCACGCAGTAAGAGCGTACATTGACAGTGGAGCCATTGGGAATTACATCAACCAGGATCTTGCAGTAAAGATGGGGCTTCCGTTACGCCCTAAATCAACCACTGACACTGTTACCACTGTCGACGGCATAGAAATAGCTTATGGTCCAGTATCCCAATGCACTGCAGCTTTAACCCTTCTGCGCCAGGATGGACACCAAGAATCTATCATTTTTGACCTCATTAAGGCACCACAGTTCCGGTTGATTTTGGGAATGCCATGGTTGGTAGCTCACAATCCTCGAATCGATTGGCGAGCAAAAGAATTGGCCTTTCCCGAGACTTGCGCCCACACATGTTATCGCTAAGAGAAACAACCAATAGACACCAGAACCTCCACGCTTGCGACTGTGGCAATCGGCACCCTACCAAGTGAATACCAGGACTTTCAATATGTCTTTCAGAAAGAACAGGCTAGTACCCTTCCACCGCATAGATCATACAATTGCCAAATCGACCTGATAGCCGGCTCACAAATCCCTTGTGGGCAAATTTACGCACTCACGGAACCAGAAAACCAGCACCTGAAGGCCTATCTTGACCAATACCTGGCCAACGGGTTCACCCGTCCCTCGAAGTCTCCAGCAGCCAGTCCTCTATTCTTCGTACCGAAAAAGGAGGGGGACTTGAGAACGTGCATCGACTATGGCGCACTGAACCAGATTACTGTAAAAACCGCTACCCCCTGCCACTGATCCCTGAATTTCTTGATCAAGTTAAAGATGCCCAAATCTACACAAAACTAGACCTCAGGGGGGCATATCACCTTGTTCGCACCAAATACAGCTTGTACGAATATCAAGTAATGCCCTTTGGCCTTTGCAACGCGTCTGCAGCATTTCAATACTTCATGAACAATGTCCTACGGGAATTGATTGATGTCTGTGCTCTAGTGTACATCGACGATATTTTAGTATATTCCACATCAAAGCAGGACCACGTTAAACACGTCCGATCCGTATTAGAGAAACTCTGTCAACACCAGCTCTACACAGAGTTCGAAAAGTGCTAATTCCACGTCTCCGATGTGGAATTCCTGGGCTTTATTCTCAGCCCGAATGGAATCCGAATGGATGTACACAAGGACGATGCTATCCTGAAATGGCCATCCCCAAATTCATTCAAGGGGGTTCAAAGTATGCTGGGTTTTACAAACTTCTACCGCCGGTTCATCCCAGGGTTTTCGCAAATCATGCATCCCATTACGTCATTGCTAAGGAAAAGCAACAAAAAGGTTCCAGTGGACAACAGAAGCTGAGGAAGCTTTCCAGGAACTCAAAGCAAGATTCACATCTGCCCCAATCTTACGCCACCCTCGCCCTGATCTCCCATACCTGGTAGAAACGGACGCCGCAAGCATGGCTATGGGAGCCGTCCTCTCACAAAAGGACCCCGAAATGGGCCAGTTACACCCTGTTGCCTTCTAGTCGCGTAAATTCACACCCCCTGATCTCAATTACGCTATCACAGACAAAGAACTCCTGGTCATTAAGTCAGTCTTTAAGGCATGGCGGCACTACCTCTTGGGCGCCAGACACACAATCACTGTAATAACTGACCACCGGAACCTCCAGTACCTATAAACGGCAAAGGCCCAATCCTCACGACAACTACGTTGGGATCTTTTTTTACTGAATATGACTACGTGATTACATTTCGACAAGGGGTGAAAAACGGGAAGGCTGCTGCCCTTTCCCGTATGGGGGTGGAAGAGCAAGGGTATCATACCCCTGACCCAATAGCAATCATCCCGAGTGACAAGCTCCTAGGAATCACAGCAACAATAACTCAGAAAGAATCACATGAAGAAATCCAAAACCTGATGAGTCCGGAGAAATTACAAGCGTGGAGTGCACAAGGAGAACATTACATGATAAAAAATCAGTTGCCCTACTTCAGAAATCGTTTATTCTTACCAAACCGAGAACTACGAGAACAAGTCATGTCCGGTTATCATGATTCCTTGATCGAGGGCTGGCCACCCCGGAATTGCTAAAACCCTAGCCAAGGTAAAACAAAATTTTTGGTGGCCCATGTGGCGTGAAGACATTATCCAATTCATCAATTCATCCTATCTTGTGGAGTGTGTGCTCAAAACAAGTCATCCAAGCAGAAACCAGCAGGGCTATTACAACCATTGGAAATCCCACCAGCACCCTGGCACATGTTGTCCCTCGATTTTATTACTGACTTACCACCCATTCAAGGGTTTAACACTATTCTTGTGGTCGTGGACCTATTTTCAAAAATGGCACATTTCATTCCTCTTAAGGGGCTCCCAAATGCTTCCACTCTGGCGAAGGTGTTTCTTGAAGGCATCGTACAGCTCCATGGGTTTCCTTCAGTTTTGGTCGCAGACCGAGGTACTCAATTCGTATCTAACTTCTAGAGAAAGTGCTGCTCTATGGCCCAGATCGACATCCGTCTATCCACCAGTCACCATCCCCAAACGGATGGTCAAACTGAGAGGACAAATCAGATGCTCGAGCAGTATCTGTGTTGCATTTTACTCCAAGCTGAAGGAAGCTGGTTCGACCTATTATGGATAGCTGAATATGCTTATGATAATTCCCTACACACCAGCACCGGGCAGACATCCTTTTATACCATGCATGGCAGGCACCCACGTACTTCTGAGTTGGACGTTCCCACAACCCTGGAAATGCGAGCAGTCAAAACCTTGCACACAACCATTTCTCAAACCTTTAAAAGCGCAGCTGAACACCTACTTCAAGCTAAGAATCGCCAAAAGAAGTTTGCTGATCAACACCGAGCAAAGGCCCCCAACTACCAAGTGGGAGACAAAGTCTGGCTGGCGTCTAAACACGTGTCCATTAAAGGAACCCAAACTTTCCGTCCAAGATACCTGGGTCCATTCACCGTCACCTCCGTGATAAATCCTGTGGCGGTCAGACTAGCTTTGCCATCAGACATGCAGATTCATCCTGTGTTCCACATGTCTCTCCTTAAACCTGTTCAACCTGGGACCCGGGTAGCAACGCCACCGCAGCCAGTAGTAGTCGCCGGGGAGCCAGAATTCAAAGTCAAGGACATCCTGGACTCAAAGTACGTCAGATCCAAATTATACTACCTAGTAGACTGGAAGGGGTATGGTCCACAATACAGGACATGGGAGCCTTGTGAGTACATCCATGCACCTCGCTTACTTAGACGATTTCATCAAAGCCATCCAAACAAACCAGGACCAGACAGAAGAGCCACCTTGAGAGGGGCCTTGGGGGGGAGTGCTGTCATGATCCCTGCCCCTCATGTCCCCAGCCTTCCAAGATGTCAGGCTGGAGCCAGGCCACGATCACCTACATGGCCCTCAAGGGCTTCTCCATCCCTCCAAAGACCCACTTGGAGTCAGACTTGGCGCTTGTGGCACCAGACTCACTCACTCCCATAGGATAACATTGGGGATTGGACTTGTAGTGCATTGATGGGCACAAGATGGATGCCCCCACATATTTCGGTCTAGTCTTTTGGGTGTGGTTCAGCCCAGAGACACCTAACAGGGTTACCCAGAGACTATTTAAGCCACGCCCAGGCTGAGAAACATGCTTTGTGTTTTCTGCACCTGCAGCGTGACACTCACCGTGTTCGGATCGGTCTCCAGTAGGCCTGCATCTTTCTTCTGCGCTCAGCTCCTGCAAGAACAAGAACACTGTTAGGAACAGCCTTACCTTGCAGCGATTCTGCCCATCATTCATCGCTCCTTCTGTTCTGCGGGCATCTTCGGTGGTGTCATTCCCATCCCGGCACGCCGCTTCCTAAGGAAAAGGGAAAAGAACAGAAAAAAGGCATTAGATAGCATTCAGCAAATCTTCGCTTATTTTTTAAAGACTGTACGAGCTTCAAACACTTACTTGAATCCCAGGCGCTCTGGGGGAACTCTGTCTCCGGAACTTCTCATCCATCTGCAAGAGGGAAAAGACACTCCAGGTTAACGTGGAAACATCTAGAGGCGCCGCATACCGTGCTTACTCACCGCATTTCTTATTCATAACCGGCATCCACGCTGAAAATGTTGCGGCACCTAAAAGACACAGAAAGAGAACTCAGTTCAATACAAATATGAAAGGGTCGCATCGCGCATCGCGCTCTCAGTCACCTTCAGTGCTACTCATCTCAGCAGCACGTCGCCATCCCCGGACGCCGGCCATCATCTAAGGAAGAAAAGGAACGAAATTAGAGAACTGTTCAAAAGACTCATTATACTTACCTGTCAGACTCTTGCCAGTGAAGTAACTAGGCAGCAACCAGCCCGCACCAATCAACACGCCCCTGCGCTGAAAGCAGGATGGAGAGCACACTTTCTAAGAAAACAAGGTGAGCTGTGGATCAAAGGGAGGGGGTGGACCCCGGGGAAGAAGGGGTTCAAGCACGCAGAGACAATAGGGAGTTAAACTCTACCAATCCTGTGTTTCAGGCCCAGTCTCCAGTCGAGTAGACTCCAGGGAAGGGTTCGAGGTCGTAAGATGTCAGAACAGGCTTAGTGACGTCCCCGTGGATACTAGGTGAGCTTTACAGAACACAAAGCCTCACATCAAAATCCACCTGGGCGTCATGGAAACATCAGAAACCGACCAGTTAGCCCACATGTTGGGTCAGCTACTTTCCGAAGTACATGCAGCCAGGCAGGAGACCAACACCCTGAGGAGAGAGCTGATAGTAGCCAAAGAATGCACTGATGATTTAAGCTGGCAACTTCTCCATTCACAAGCAGGGCATGCACCATTGCCGGGAAGCGTGCCCTCAATGCCAGCAACATCAGCCAATCCCGCTCAGATAACCCTTCCTGGGGAAGTTCCCTTGGCCCCGCCCGAACGATTTACGGGGGATCCCAAGAGGTTTGCAACGTTCATGAACCAGTGCCGCCTGCACTTCCTTTGTAGACCAGGGGCCTTTCCGAATGACCAATCACGGGTCGCTTTTGTGCTATCCTATCTGAGTGGTAGCGCCGCGGACTGGTCTGTACCCTTTGTGGCCCAAGACGATCCTTTGCTGGATGACTTCAGGGGCTTTCAGCAGGAGATGGAAAAGCTGTTTGCCCGTCGTACTCATGGGCAGGCATTAGACAACGAACTTCTGTCCCTACGCCAAGGGGATCAAGACCTATTAACATACATAGCCAGGTTCAATAGACTCGTAGTTGAAGCAGAATGGCCAGTGCAGAAGAGAACCACGTTATTTCATCAGGGGTTACGGCGGGAGCTCAAGGATGTTCTCGCACAAGTAGTGAACCCCCCGAAAGACTGCTCAGAATTCATTGACCTTGTTGTTCAACTGGATCATAGGTTGCAGGACCGAAGAGCAGATCGAACCAGACCGGACCCTCGCCCTATGTATGTGCATTCAAAGGACAATATTGCCCGCACAACGGAAGGTTCCGGCGAACCAATGCAAATCGGGGGGGTCAGATTCCCCTTGACTAAAGCGGAAAGGGATAAAAGGAGACAGCAGCAGTTATGTCTGTACTGTGGAAGGTCAGGTCATTTCCTTAAAGAGTGCCCTGTGAAGCCACCGAGGAGGACGGTAGGAGCCACGGACAAGGAAGATACCATCAAGGAATCGGAAAACTCCCCAGCCCAGCAAGTGTAGGGGTCCACTTGTCGAGCGAAGAAAGTGAACTACAGACCTCCCATTTTGCACTATCTGTGGTCTTGATCAATCACCAACAACCATCTTGGATGCACGCAGTAAGAGCGTACATTGACAGTGGAGCCATTGGGAATTACATCAACCAGGATCTTGCGGTAAAGATGGGGCTTCTGTTACGCCCTAAATCAACCACTGACACTGTTACCACTGTCAACGGCACAGAAATAGCTTATGGTCCAGTATCCCAATGCACTGCAGCTTTAACCCTTCTGCGCCAGGATGGACACCAAGAATCTATCATTTTTGACTTCATTAAGGCACCACAGTTCCGGTTGATTTTGGGAATGCCATGGTTGGTAGCTCACAATCCTCGAATCGATTGGCGAGCAAAACAATTGGCCTTTCCCGAGACTTGCGCCCACACATGTCATCGCCAAGAGAAACAACCAATAGACACCAGAACCTCCACGCTTGCGACTGTGGCAATCGGCACCCTACCAAGTGAATACCAGGACTTTCAAGATGTCTTTCAGAAAGAACAGGCTAGTACCCTTCCACCGCATAGATCATACGATTGCCAAATCGACCTGATAGCCGGCTCACAAATCCCTTGTGGGCAAATTTACGCACTCACGGAACCAGAAAACCAGCACCTGAAGGCCTATCTTGACCAATACCTGGCCAACGGGTTCACCCGTCCCTCGAAGTCTCCAGCAGCCAGTCCTCTATTCTTCGTACCGAAAAAGGAGGGGGACTTGAGAACGTACATCGACTATGGCGCACTGAACCAGATCACTGTAAAAACCGCTACCCCCTGCCACTGATCCCTGAATTGCTTGATCAAGTCAAAGATGCCCAAATCTACACAAAACTAGACCTGAGGGGGGCATATCACCTTGTTCGCGTAAAACAGGGGGACGAATGGAAAACCTCTTTTCGCACCAAATACAGCTTGTACGAATATCAAGTAATGCCCTTTGGCCTTTGCAACGCGCCTGCAGCATTTCAATACTTCATGAACAATGTCCTACGGGAATTGATTGATGTCTGTGCTCTAGTGTACATCGACGATATTTTAGTATATTCCACATCAAAGCAGGACCACGTTAAACACGTCCGATCCGTATTGGAGAAACTCTGTCAACACTAGCTCTACACCAAGCTCGAAAAGTGCTAATTCCACGTCTCCGATGTGGAATTCCTGGGCTTTATTCTCAGCCCGAATCAAATCCGAATGGATGTACACAAGGACGATGCTATCCTGAAACGGCCATCCCCAAATTCATTCAAGGGGGTTCAAAGTATACTGGGTTTTACAAACTTCTACCGCCGGTTCATCCCAGGGTTTTCGCAAATCATACATCCCATTACGTCATTGCTAAGGAAAAGCAACAAAAAGGTTCCAGTGGACAACAGAAGCTGAGGAAGCTTTCCAGGAACTCAAAGCAAGATTCACATCTGCCCCAATCTTACGCCACCCTCGCCCTGATCTCCCATACCTGGTAGAAACGGACGCCTCAAGCATGGCTATGGGAGCCGTCCTCTCACAAAAGGACCCCGAAATGGGCCAGTTACACCCTGTTGCCTTCTAGTTGCGTACATTCACACCCCCTGATCTCAATTACGCTATCACAGACAAAGAACTCCTGGTCATTAAGTCAGCCTTTAAGGCATGGCGGCACTACCTCTTGGGCGCCAGACACACAATCACTGTAATAACTGACCACCAAAACCTCCAGTACCTATAAACGGCAAAGGCCCAATCCTCACGACAACTATGTTGGGATCTTTTTTTGCTGAATATGACTACGTGATTACATTTCGACAAGGGGTGAAAAACGGGAAGGCTGATGTCCTTTCCCGTATGGGGGTGGAAGAGCAAGGGTAACAGACCCCTGACCCAATAGCAATCATCCCGAGTGACAAGCTCCTAGGAATCACAGCAACAATAACTCAGAAAGAATTACATGAAGAAATCCAAAACCTGATGAGTCCGGAGCAATTACAAGTGTGGAGGCCACAAGGAGAACATTACATGATAAAAAATAAGTTGCCCTACTTCAGGAATCGTTATTCTTACCAAACCAAGAACTACGAGAACAAGTCATGTCCGGTTATCATGATTCCTTGATCGAGGGCTGGCCACCCCGGAATTGCTAAAGCCCTAGCCAAGGTAAAACAAAATTTTTGGTGGCCCATGTGGCGTGAAGACATTATCCAATTCATCCTATCTTGTGGAGTGTGTGCTCAAAACAAGTCATCCAAGCCGAAACCAGCAGGGCTATTACAACCATTGGAAATCCCACCAGCACCCTGGCACATGTTGTCCCTCGATTTTATTACTGACTTACCACCCAGTCAAGGGTTTAACACTATTCTTGTGGTCGTGGACCTATTTTCAAAAATGGCACATTTCATTCCTCTTAAGGGGCTCCCAAATGCTTCCATTCTGGCGAAGGTGTTTCTTGAAGGCATCGTACAGCTCCATGGGTTTCCTTCAGTTTTGGTCGCAGACCGAGGTACTCAATTTGTATCTAACTTCTAGAGAAAATGCTTCTCTATGGCCCAGATCGACATCCGTCTATCCACCAGTCACCATCCCCAAACGGATGGTCAAACTGAGAGGACAAATCAGACGCTCGAGCAGTATCTGTGTTGCATGTTACTCCAAGCTGAAGGAAGCTGGTTCGACCTATTATGGATAGCTGAATATGCTTATGATAATTCCCTACACACCAGCACTGGGCAATCACCCTTTTATACCATGCATGGCAGGCACCCACGTACTTCTGAGTTGGACGTTCCCACAACCCTGAAAATGCGAGCAGTCAAAACCTTGCACACGACCATTTCTCAAACCTTTAAAAGCGCAGCTGAACACCTACTTCAAGCTAAGAATCGCCAAAAGAAGTTTGCTGATCAACACCGAGCAAAGGCCCCCAACTACCAAGTGGGAGACAAAGTCTGGCTGGCGTCTAAACACGTGTCCATTAAAGGAACCCAAACTTTCCGTCCAAGATACCTGGGTCCATTCAGCGTCACCTCCGTGATAAATCCTGTGGCGGTCAGACTAGCTGTGCCATCAAACATGCAGATTCATCCTGTGTTCCACGTGTCTCTCCTTAAACCTGTTCAACCTGGGACCCGGGTAGCAACGCCACCTCAGCCAGTAGTAGTCACCGGGGAGCCAGAATTCGAAGTCAAGGACATCCTGGACTCAAAGTACGTCAGATCCAAATTATACTACCTAGTAGACTGGAAGGGGTATGGTCCACAAGACAGGACATAGGAGCCTTGTGAGTACATCCATGCACCTCGCTTACTTAGACGATTTCATCAAAACCATCCAAACAAGCCAGGCCAGACAGAAGAGCCACCTTGAGAAGGGCCTTGGGGGGGAGTGCTGTCATGATCCCTGCCCCTCATGTCCCCAGCCTTCCAAGATGTCAGGCTGGAGCCAGGCCACGATCACCTACATGGCCCTCAAGGGCTTCTCCATCCCTCCAAAGACCCACTTGGAGTCAGACTTGGCGCTTGTGGCACCAGACTCACTCACTCCCATAGGATAACATTGGGGATTGGACTTGTAGTGCATTGATGGGGACAAGATGGATGCCCCCACATATTTAGGTTCCCAGAACTGCATGTGCAGTCTAGTCTTTTGGGTGTGGTTCAGCCCAGAGACACCTGGGATACCAAGAGACTATTTAAGCCACGCCCAGGCTGAGAAACATGCTTTGTGTTTTCTGCACCTGCAGCATGACACTCACCGTGTTCGGATCGGTCTCCAGTAGGCCTGCATCCTTCTTCTGCGCTCAGCTCCTGCAAGAACAAGAACACTGTTAGGAACAGCCTTACCTTGCAGCGATTCTGCCCATCATTCATCGCTCCTTCTGTTCTGCGGGCATCTTCGGTGGTGTCATTCCAATCCCGGCACACCGCTTCCTAAGGAAAAGGGAAAAGAACAGAAAAAAGGCATTAGTAAGCATTCAGCAAATCTTTGCTTATTTTTTAAAGACTGTACGAGCTTCAAGCTCTTACTTGAATCCCAGCCGGCAGCCGCTCTGGGGGAACTCTGTCTCCGGAACTTCTCATCCATCTGCAAGAGGGAAAAGACACTCCAGGTTAGCGTGGAAACATCTAGAGGCGGCGAATACCGCGCTTACTCACTGCATTTCTTCTTCATAACCAGCATCCACGCTGAAAACGTGCGGCACCTAAAAGACACAGAAAAAGAACTCAGTTCAATACAAATACGAAAGGGTTGCATCGTGCTCTCATTCACCTTCAGCACTACTCATCTCAGCAGCACGTCGCCATCCCCGGACACCGGCCATCATCTAAGGAAGGAAAGGAACGAAGTTAGAGAACTGTTCAAAACACTCATTATACTTACCTGTCAGACTCTTGCCAGTGAAGTAACTAACCAGCAACAAGCCCGCATCAATCAACGTGACCCTGCGCTGAAAGCAGGACGGAGAGCACACTTTCCAAGAAATCAAGGTGAGCTGTGGATCAAAGGGAGGGTTTGGACCCTGGGGAAGAAGGGGTTCAAGCACACAGAGACAATAGGGAGTTAAACTCTACCAATCCTGTGTTTCAGGCCCAGTCTCCAGTCGAGTAGACTCCAGGGAAGGGTTTGAGGTCGTAATAGGTCAGAACAGGCTGAGTGACGTCCCCGTGGATACCAGGTGAGCGTTACACTGAGCTTAAGGGGCACCTGGTATTGTATTTAGAGAGCTGCCTTTCACACTCTGTTTTAGCTCTGACAGCAGGCATCATGGAGTCTTAACTGACATGAAATTACAGTGAGCAAGTTATTGCAGTTGTTTCAGGGGAGTCGTGATATCACAACTAGACTGTTGTGAAGCCTCTCTGTAGTCACTAAGCTCAGCACTCATACACAGACCTGCTGTGGAGTCTCAGGTTGGTCCAGGTAAGGCTTTATTATACAGTATGTACAGTATGTACATGATCCAGTTACTCTTAGGTATATACAGTCACATATGGAACAGGACAGGAACATGGATGGGTGAAGACACTACAAACAGAGGAGTAGACCCACTGGCCATCCTACCATACCCAGCTCAGGCCCCAACTGACACTCATAGAACATTGACTCACAGATCCAAACCACATTCCACTGAGCTGCCCATTCATACATCAACATTCTGATAGTAAACACTCCAGGCAAGTAACAAGAAAAGACTACAATATAACATCTCCCTGTCATGCCAGATTCAACCACAACATCCCCCTTTCACACAAAAGCCTTCCAACCAAAACTTACACCCTTCCATCTGGCCCCGCCACATCCAGACACAGAGCCTGCCACCCTCTGGCACACAACCCAACAACCAGGGGAACCACAAACATACCAGCAGGTGGGGAAGAGAAGGGGGGGACCATGGATTGCCCCGTGACAGACCCGAATACCACCACAACCGTGATGCAGCACCCAACGGAAACTCTTGTCCGTGAAAGTCCAGCAAGCTAACAGAAAGAGGTGTTGCCACGCCCAGGACAATGTTTGCAAGAGGGATACATTGATCACCATCTTCCGCTCTCACACTCATATCTCATTCAACCACAACCGCTCCCACTTATCTCCCTACAGACATCCCACAGGACACAACCATAGAACAAACTAGGCAACAACCTACCAAACTTCAAGCAACCTCCAACCAAGCTTCAAGTAACACATGCACTTCACTCGCAACATGCATTCAGTGCTCACATGAATGTAGGGGGACGGTGGAGCGAGGCGGTATACACACAGCAACCAGTCCTTTCAACAACAGATGGGCAAATCATTCCCAACCGCGTCACTTGCATCCTTACCCATACACCCATGCGAGATCATCCAACCCAAACACTACCAGAATCACGCACATAAAACAACATATAACAAATAAGGTGCTCCTGGTAGCACAGAACACTTCAAATACACATAACCATCTCAACTTGCAACTATAACCATATCCAGATAAACCTTTACAACCTAGGTATCTCATTTGATCATATACTCCACATTTCTCAATTTCCTCTACATTGAGTTCCAATAAATAATAATGTTTGATACTGCTACAATGGCATCATTACACCCCGCCCTTCTATACTTAATAAATATATGCGCAACATCCATTTCGATTATTACACCATCCAACCTAAATTGGTTGAATGTCCTCAAACTTCAAACATGACACTAGCCACACCCACAACACATGTGGTGTGGTTACCCAAAATAAATCATTATCAGTAATCAACTTAATTTAGTTGAAGACCGTGTCATGTCAAATAAGTCTCTTATGTCAACCATTTTTAGTTGACAAAATGATTTCCACTTTACCCTTCACAGTAGTTAACTAATGTCATTAGTCAAGAGTAGTTTCTTTTTTTTCTACAGCAGTCCATTTACACCGTTGACACAAACAGTAGTCACCATTTTGACTACACATACATAAACACTGTAATCATGAACTGCACCATAATGTACCCTTGGGCCAGAACACATAAACTCAACAAGACAACGGCCGATGCACACTCCAAAGTAATCAGTACATTTAAACATGCACAAAACCTTTTCACACGTATGTGTCCCAATTGACCACATTTTCCTAAATACCAATAAGGGCATACCCATAACCCATAGTTAGCATTTACAAACTAAACATTTGCATTGTCTACTCAAAACATTATATATTGACTTAGCAATCAGAAATTCACTTAATAATTTCGTTCAAAATACCCAGTGTTGCATTATCCATGTAGCTGTGAAAATCCATATGTGGTGGCTTGATCAGGGCCACCCACCAAATACCTTAAAAATATGGAACAAAAAAAACACCCATTAAATTGAACCACATTATTTTTCCAAACATTATTGACATTGTCACTGTGGATTTCCATACACTGCTTCATGGCATATTTCATATGCCTTTGAATACTCCTGATACCCCCATTGTCTCATTTCCATCACTGGACCATAAGAAAGACATATTCAAATAATGTCATTCATCACCCTAGTTGCCACACAAAAAAGAAAATCATAAAAATGAATCTCTTTCAACGTCGCTATAAGCAAATTTAACCATTGTTATCCTCATGTGCAGCACCTCTTATATTGCTGAAACGTTGTTCAATCACATCATGGACCATTATTCCTTCAGCCCCGAGCACAACATATGCATATTTACTGTGAATAGAAATTCCTCCCATGTCCATGCAAAGGTAATGTTTCCCAAGTGAGCGCGAAAGTAATAAACCTGAGGCCGTTTTATTCGAGAGTAACAGTAACAGACTGTATTTGAATCCGATGATTCATTGGCATTTATTCCCTCATTACGTCGCACGTCTATGAAAGTGCTTTCCTGAAGGTGCTTTTCTCTAATAGTTCACATGACTGCATTACGCCGAAACTATTGCGCACCGTGGACCTTGATTCATGACATTCTGTCCTTCGCCAACAGCAGAAGAGTATTTGACCACATCATCACTCGCTCTGCATGGTTGGAGAGGTCGGACCTCGCTGGGCCTCCGACACAAACCGTCACTTTGAACCAGCGCAGCATTCCACTAGTAAGGCAAACACTCTACGACACCTACAATTTGTTCGCTACAACGCACTAAACATATTATTTCCTTTGCTGTATCCATTACTGCGTTATGGCCCGGAAATTGTCCATAGTTGCCATTGGATGTTATTTTCCCTTTTTGTTTCCTTGCTGAGCACATGAAGTACCAAGAGTACACAGCGGCAGTTGACGGACCATCTGCAGGCACTATTAAGTACTGCATATTCCCAATGATATTTGCTGCACAACGTATGCACACTGATCCTGTTGTTGCTAACTTTGCTGGAAGGCAGGATTCCTGGCATATTTGTCGTTGAGGGCCTCCCTCCCAGGGAATCCCTTGTAATTAATTTCACTATTTGCTGGGCAGGATAGTTTTCTATTAAAGCACGGGGGAATGGTGTGTCACTCTAGACGCTGCTCCTACCCACAGCTCTCCTTACTGTCCTTCACAGTAGCTGCAGCTCCATTCTCTTTTGTCCTTCTTCTGTTACGCTCACCTGGTCTCTGCAGAAGCGTTGGGGCACGGTTGCAGCCCTCCCTGAACTTGAATCACCCCCTTCAGGCCTCTCCCTCAGTAGAAAAGCTGTGAGCGGTGGTACATGGTGATACTGCTCCTGCGTGGAGATAACAGTGTGTGAGTGCACCAATCTGTGATTATTGTACCTCGCGAACCCTTCACCCCAAAGTACGGTTTCTGTGAGCATGCGCCGGCCTGGCTGCATCCTGAGGTCACATGGCCCTGTTGATTGAAAGGGGAGTGGCAGCTGGGGACTACAGGGAGTTGAACAAAGGCCTGTCCTGGACTCAGGCAAATGTTATATTGGGGGCGTCGTAATATAGCTTCCTCTTGGGAGAAACTGGGGGGCAGCTGTGCCTCTGTGAACAAGCTGGCTTGGGGGAAGTGGATAAACCAGTTATTCCACCCTGTGATGTGGGAAGCCACACCCCTTTTTGACCAGAGCATAATTTTAAAAAGATAGATAACTCATAGTGCAGACTTGTCAGAATTATATAAGTAATATCATTATTTTTGTGATTTTTCTGTGAACATTTTAAGAGGCGTTAGGACCCTGTGGTGTATTCTGGGGGGTTGCTAGCGGAAAATAGGGTCTCACTCCAAATGTATGCATGTTAAAAATCTGACACTTTATCATCTGTAACCCATATCCCTGGTGCACATTTGTGTAAAATCTGGAAAGGTTTAGAGGTCGTTATCTGGATGAAAAGGGGAGAATTCTGTCATCAGTGGACACGACATCGTACAAAGACAGAGATCGGATGGTTTGGTGCTACAGAAAATATGTTAACTGGACCTATAATATTAGAAAAATGGTACATAGATAAATATGTATTTGGGTCAGAAATAGATTTGTGTGCAATCTGACAAGGGGAGGTTCCTCTGACCATAAAACCTACAGCATCACTCTGACTCACATTTCCCTCCCCAATCAAGGGAGAGAGGAGGAATTGGCCTATGATAAGTGAGAGGGGCAGGTTTAGTTATGACCAACGCACACACCCACTTTCCAAAGCACATAAAAAGAGACTGCTGGGACAGGTAGAGACATTCAATTCCATTTGCTGCGGAGCATGCTGACCGACGACTTCACATCCAGAGATCCAGACTTCAAATCTATCAATCTCCAGAACATGTCGCAGAAATTAACTCCAGAATTGGTAGCAGAGAGGCCTGAATCCACCAGCTGAATCCTCTTCAGCAGGCCTCACAACTAACCAAACTATTCAACAGCCGGGCGAGCTGTTTGAAGTTTTGCAGAGAATTTTTGCAAGAACCTGTAGCACTAACCAGAAAGCAGTGTTACATCCAGAATCCAGAGAGGCTAGACCAGCAGAACAGAGCTGACCCAGATCGCTGTGAGCAGAACCGGTGCCTGATTGACCCGCCGAGCAGACAGAACCGCAGCCGGACGTGTTGACCAGATCCGTGACAAGGCCTAGTTCAAATTTATATTGTGAGTACCTAGCAGAACTGTGCCGAACCAATCTCTTAGTTAAAATAATCTAATCCAATATAATCCAAACTATTTTAACTTAAGTAGAACTGCCTCCTAGAAATCATGTCATCTGTCATTTTAAAGCTGCACAACTGTCACATGTCAATTCTGCAAGATGTCACCTGTCATTTTGAGTTTACTTTAAATCCGAAAAACTACCTTTATTTAATCGTCCGTATCTCTGGAACCGTTTGGGCTAGGAACGAAATTCACCTGAAAGCTTAGAATCTAGGCTTTCCAACGAACCTAGAACCGACTTCCTACTCCCTATACTTTTCCCGTAATCGCGAGACACGCACTCGCGAAATTTACAGCGATTTGCGATTTGGCCCGCTTTCTTCATCTGTAGAAATCAGCAGCTTTTTGCTTCTCTTTGCTAAAATTCGTTTGCAATCTGCTAATCATTCATAGAGTATTGTTAAAGTGAGCCTGAACTAATATAAAGTAGCCATCACCTATCCTGAACCTCTAGAGGGAATTAAAAGCAATTTTAGCACCTTTTCACTTCCTTGCAAACCACATTAAAGGAATTCGCCTGTGTTTAAAACTCATCTTGCTGGGAGAACTGGAACTGTGTATTGCATTATAAAGTGTGATTTGTTGGGATTCTTGAAGACTGTGTGCTCTCCTTCCATTTCTAGTATTGCATAGGGGGGAGTGAATTGTCAAAAGAAAAAGTGATCATATTACCTTTTGCTAAAATCATAACAAGTTATTTCTGTACTGCATTTTATTCCACCTTGCGTCTCCTTGAACCATACAAAGCATTCTTTCCCACCTTATTCTTCTGTTCCTATTCATAAGTTACCTCTTGCGGACTACTGCTCATATTCTGAAGTGTGATATCAGTTATCAATTGATTTATAAAGTGTGATAGATATATATTGTTGAATTGTCCAAATAAACCTTTTAATTTGCAAAACAAACCTACTTCTTGGCTCAGTGGGGTCAGGGGGATTCTAAGAGGGGGGTGTTATACAAGGGTTGTCATTCAGAGTACTGAACTGGATATAAAAATACATCAATAAGGGTTTTCCTCAGCATCCCAGACTAGGCATTGACTTAGCTGTAGTGTTGATTGAATATCGCTTACATCGTTCTGTTGAATTTTTTTTATATATTGCTCCTATTTATGCCCGTAATAATGTCTCTCTTCTGTTTTCTTCCCTGAGATGGAAATGCAGCCTCAATGCAGCTGTGAAACACGAGATGCGGCCGGATGGAAGATGGATGCTACCGCAATGTTTGACAGCAGGTAAGTGATGGTTTAAGGAAAAGCGCGAAGTATGGCGAAGCGCAACCTTAAACTGACTGTTTTTTCGATGTCTAACTTTGTCTTCTGTTTTTCCTTGCGGGCACTGCTGTCGACTATGGAGCATGTCGTGCTGCGGTGCCAAGATGAAGATTTCGGCGTTCTGGAAAGTGTAAAGATTAATACTTGGTTCGCCGAAGAGATGTACATGTAAGAACAGCTTGCCCCAGTTGGTAAGTATGCTGGCAGGAAGCAGGATGTCCAGGAAGCAGGATCTTCAAAGGTAAGTCTGACCAGGGGCGTTGCTAGGGGGGGCTAAGGGGGCTATAGCCCCTGATCTTTTGGTTGTAGCCCCGGATAGAATCTCAGGAGCTACAGCCAAAAGACTAGCTAGCCCCCAGTCCCGACAGTACCGACATCAGCTTAGCCCCGGGTCTTTTCCAGACCTAGCAACTCCCCTGAGTCTGACCTCAGGTGACGGTGAGCGTTACGCTGCTTGAAAGTGCAGAATAACGCGAAGCGTCTGTCTTGAGGATCGGGGCAGCTTATATAGCTGAGATCGCGGGCACGCCCATTAGGGCCGGCTTGCCAGCAACACCGTGCCACTCCTAGAGAGTGAGCACGTGCGAAGGCAATCCATTAGCAGCCACACCCAAGAATACACTTGGGGATGCTTAATGGATGGAATGTTCAAGGTTAATGCATCCTGCATAATGGATGGAATGTTCAAGGTTAATGCATCTGAAATGCTATGTCCATAATAAAAGCTTTTTGGTGTTAAATGGATGTTCTTGTTTACTTTTGTTCATGAGCCTGGCACAAAAGGCGCCAGGACAGTGTCCACCCAGGTCTCCTGTGCATGTGACCCCTGCATGCCTGTGCCCCTGACTTCATGACCATGACATCTTCCTGTAGATTTCTGGTTGTCCTTGTCGCCAATTGCTGTAAAGCCTCTCTGTAGTGACTCAGCTCAGCACTCATACACAGACCTGCTGTGGAGTCTCAGATTGGTCCAGGTAAGGCTTTATTATACAGTATGTACAGTATGTACATAATCCAGTTACTCTTGCGTATATACAGTCACATATGGAACAGGACAGGAACATGGATGGGTAAAGACACTACAAACAGAGGAGTAGACCCACTGGCCATCATACCATACCCAGCTCAGGCCCCAACTGACACACATAGAATATTGACTCACAGATCCACACCACATTCTACTGAGCTGCTTATTCATACATCAACATTCTGATAGCAAGCACTCAGGCCAGTGACAAGACAAGACTACAGTATAACAGCTGTGACGAGTATTGCAGGCTTTCATCTGTTATATGTATTTGTGGTGCACTTGATATTGAGAAATATCTTTGTCAAAATGATGGCTTTTTTATTCATAAATGCATCATTATCTTCGAGCTTCTTTGCAGTCCCTGTGACAGGGCAGTTCATTGATGGAGGAGTGAAAAATAATATACATGCCCCGATCCCAGGGGCCACTAGGTCAATACCGGGACGTGATGTGTACAAAAAACTATCTTGTTGGCTATAGAACCAAGAGGCTTGAGCTATAATCCCAGTTTCCACACTTAATTAAATGGTGTGATCCTGGGCAAACCATCTTTTCTTTCTTTTCCCTTAGCTTCGATCTTGTGAGCAATGAGTTAGGGCAGTTGGCAGCATAAAGTGGGATATATCTATAGTTGTAAAACTGAACAACTGTGTGCTGCCTGGCGTGATGACCTCAGTGACTTCGCTCTCAGCCAGTACTTACAAGGGGATAAGACACAAAGGGAGAGGCTCTAAAGAGTTGCAAAACAATAGTTGTGGGTGGGTCTAAAAAGTCTCTGGTATGGCCAAGCAACTGCAGGTAACGCAAATGTTAAAGAAGTGTGGCCTATACAACTAAAGGGGTGGCCTAACAGAAGCTGCCATCAAGCGTCTAAAAACATATATTCAAATATAAAATATGCCTGTCTGATAGCACAGTGAGCAGAGCAATCGCTTTGATATCTGTACAGAGCATGCTGATACAGGTTCGAATCCCAAAAGGACCAAAACTCAGCCTTTCATCCTTCCTAGGTCGATAAATGAGCGCCACACACTGTGGGTAATAATAAGCAGCGCTCAGATACCTGAGGGATCGTAGCGCTGTATAAATGCTAAAATATTATTATTAAAAACAAAATCGATAAAGGCAGATTCCAAACGAACCCTCCGGAATTTTGAAGGAAATCTGATTATTTTGTATTAGTTACTTTACTAAATCAGTCTATTCAAAATATTTAAATAAATATGTTGCAGAAATTAAACTATGCATTCTTTATTTTAAGTGTTCTGCCAAATAAACAATTCATCTGAAAAATCTGAAACTGATAATGTGATTCTAAGCATGGGTTACAATGACATCTACTGGGGAACAGCAGTACTGTCAGGCATTATGTTTTCATTGACTTTTAGTAGAGGAGAGCAGGTCGGGGAGCAATAACTAGACTTGGGTGTACTTTTTGGACAATGATGGGGGCTGAGCCCAGCTAGCTCCTCCCACTTAAAGCTCTGTACTCAACCCAGTGCATACCAACATGGCCCATTCCATGTGGGAAATGGCAATCCAGTCCTGCCTTTTTAACGTTGCATTTTGGGACTTGTAGTCCAGGATTTATATTGGGAGAATCCAGGACTACAATTCCCAAAATGCAAAGGAAAACCATTGACTGGACTACCATCTCCAGAATGGGATGGGGCGTTTTTGGTGAGTGATCCCATTGAGGTCAATTTAGGTGAGTAATTTTCGGAGGGTGGTGAAGGGTTGTTAGGAGGATGAACCTCTTGAAATGCAAGATAATGCACGGGGCTTCCTGGATGAGGGGTGACAGGGCAAGTTCTGAGATAGTCAGTGAGAAGCCCCTGTTGACCTCTGCTGCATGCAGGGGCTGTGCTGGTGAAAGGCCCGTTTCTGCCCCCGCACCTCTGTGGCGGAAGTCACGTGCTCGCTGGGATTTGCTAGTGAAATGAGAGGCAAAGAATGCCCTGCATCCGGTGCCTGGGAGCACCGAGGACAATGCGAGACACTGTCCGGATCCTCACGGGCCGCGTGACGGGCCTCCATTCCTTCCCGCCGTATTTGCATCTGGTGTGTAGGAGGGGGAGGGACATGGCCTGGCAACCCCTGACTGACAAACAAAAACACAAGGGCGAGGAGGCTGGCAGAGCCAAGCTCGGCCTGGCACACCCTTTGCCTATCTTCTCAATGTGACGGCCTGCCACTCAGCTGTGCACGCCACCACACTGTGGTAGAGAGAAGACGCGGGCCATAATAGCTAACAACAGACTCCAGTCACGAGGGACACGCCCTGGCGGGAAAGACATCTACCCAGCTGTTCTGGAGAACACATTTGGTTCCTATTCACTCTTTGAACTGGTTTTTATTGGTACCTAATTATTTGAGTTGCTGTTTTTATTTAAGTTAGTATAAACTACCTTGCTCTTTTGTCGGTATTCTGTTATGTGACGCCGGGCGGGGCCGGACCCCCCCACCTGCCTGCATGCAATGCTCTAAGGAGTAACACACAGGAGCCTTGAGTTGCAGTGATAATAACTGGCGCACGGGAAGCCATGCGCCCCTTTTATTGAGACCATGACACTAGTGTGACCAGACGTCGCAGTTTTGCCGGGACTGTCCCGGAATTTGGTGCTCTGTCCCCCTTTCTCAACTTTATGTTTCCATTGCAAACTGCAGTGGTCCCGGTTTTTGGTAGTCGGCCTTCATAGCTGGGAATGCACAATCTCGCACAGAAGAAATGTTGCATTTGTCAATTTAAGATAGGGTTAGTTTGTGATAAATTCATTATAATATGTGTTTATTTGAACAGTAACACTTAAACCCCCTTCTTCTCCAACCGCTACTGAAGTGAGTGCCTTCACAGCCACTTTCAAGAGTTAGTCCTACTTTTATGTTAGTTGCCCTGTCCATTTTTTTACTTTTTAAATCTGGTCAACCTACATGACACGGTGTCCCGCCTGTCACCAACACGTGACACTGCACAAGCCCTGGGTGGGGCTGTCAATCATTACATCCCATGCCAAGGGTATAATGTTGAAACAACGACATGATGCAACATAAGACACAGCACAAAATACATACATTACAAATAGTTCTGTTAATCACATGCAATTATAGAAACATTTCAGTCGGGCAGTTCATCATAGGGCGGCAAACGCATCACAGGGGAAACTTTATCAAACAGTAGAAGCAGGGGTCGAAGTGTACGAAAAGAAATAGTGGAACTATGTTCCCTGCTGGCCTGCACCCACTCCCCACAAACCCCATCACCACGCTCCTCCCACACACAATACACCCCCGCAAACACTTGCACCTGCCGTTTAAGGGAATGTTCAGTGCAGTGCACTGAAAGTGCAAGTTCCAACTTCTTCCTACACGTTTATTTTAAAATGAAACCATTCCGGAAAAGTTAATTTTTAAAATAAAAGTATAGGAGCTATAAAAGGTAATTTAAAAAAGTAGAGGAGCACCGCTCACTTCGACCACTGAGTAGAAGAGGGAACTCCAACCAACGGACGACACCATGGTTAGTCACGGGAACCATTTTAAGCATGCCGACAATCTGCAGGATCACAGCTTCACACACACACACACACACATAATTACTGGGACCGCTTTAAACACGTCAATGACATGCGGGCCGCGGCCCACAGCATCAAATGTATATCTTTACTGAGTGCTCTTTATGCACTTGTGGAGATGCCGGCAACCAGTTTAACATCGTGCACACACCATTGTCTGTGGGAAGCATAGGGCATGACCGGATCCTGACACAGGCTCTGGGTCAGTGTGGCGACAAGGATAGGGACAATCATGGGGTTGGGAGACCATTCCCTCGGGCAATTACATTTTTATGAGTCCGGGAGGAATGGGGATCAGGCGCTGCCTGACGGCAGCAAGCAAAGCCACACCCGGTCATCTGCCGTGCCTTTGCAGTTCTTGTGAGGAGCTTTGAGGGATCTTCTTGACGGCTCTATGGGCCATCGTTCCTTGGCGGCACCCAGCAAGAGACACCATTACCTGGAGGGGGTGTGGGCTGTAGGCAGCGGTCACGGGCCGCGCCACTTCATGCTTCCCCAGTCGGGAGGTCACAGCATTAAATCGGTGGCCTCTGTTCCGCTTGGCCGCTGGGGCATCCTGTCTCTCTGGCCAGCATATTTGCATGATACAGTGCGATGGCGGCAAAGGCCACACCGCTCCTTCTCTCCCCCAAGTTACAGCTTTGGATGCCTCAATACGGAACTTGGGACCACGCCATCACCACGCTCCCCCAGGTGGGAGAACACTTAAATATTGAAGCGACGGACAGGGCCGCACAATGCCAGTCTCCCCTCAAGGGTGAAATGGACTACCTTGCCACAGTGGCAGTAGGAGCCGCACCAACCTTTCCTTATCGGAATGGGCACACTGTTACCTATGCGGTAGTGGAGGCTGTATTCTTTCGCTCCTCCACGGCCACACACACCCCAGGCTCTCTGGCGGCGTGCACAATCCTCAGATCATCAGGACTGCCCCTGACAGCATTGGGATGTCGCGCTGTGCCGTCTCCTGCAGGCTCTCAATAGGGACTCCAACGGCAGGCATGTCCCACGGAACCTTGTCGGCAGTACCGACGGTCTTCGGATAAGGTCCGACAGGATCTGTGAGCTCTGCATTACCGGCACTCGCAGTAGCGTGCCCCTGCTGGGCTGCACGCGGGTCATCATCCTGAAGAGAGGGTCCCTGGAATGCCCCTCTTGACCCCCATAAGCATGACAGCCTAAAGAGTCAGAAATGCATGATGCCAGTCACTGTTTGGACAGCCCCCAGCAGGGCCAGTGACATCCACATATGTGAGCAGATATTCTCTCTGACAACCATTCAAACCTTATCCGACTGACGTCTTCCTGGATACAGGCGGCTCATTGATTATGGATGGAAGTGCCTCTCTGGAGCTGATCGACTAATGCCAAATATTTATCTGTGCTGACGCCATTAGAGATACCACGACATAGTAATGTTATCCATGAAACAAACTCGCATGCCTGCATGAAGTTACAGGGACACACACGTGCACACACGACGAACATGCTTACACAGTTCTGTAGATAGAGGACAGATACATATACATATGTCAAATAACCTTTATTCATTTTTCATTAGCCTAATGCAGAAACTCAGAAACTCAAGGAAGCAAGAGATGCAGAGCAAGCTTGCACATGTTTATTGCAACTAACCATATAGAACTAAAATCGTATAAGGAACCTGGAAGAACCAAAATACTTCTAACCTATAAGAAGAGTAGTACAATATAAACATATAGCAATTATAGCATAACCATAGTAGAATTCCATGAAGCCACAGGCCTCAGAACGAGAGACGAAGCAATGCAGATGTAGGCTGCATGAAGCATCAGGCCAGGGTTTGCAGCCAAGGTCAGAGGTGAGCAGAACATTCCTAAGCCTCAGAGACAAGGAGCCACCTGCAAATAACAGAATAAATCCTCACTCAGTGCAGACCAGAAGGCTCAGTTTTGTGGTCTTCAACCGCATGGTGCAGCCGAACAATGGTCATTTACTCGTGGTGGGAATAGGAGCAGTTCCCAGCGAAACAGACACAAAGTGATACATGTGCTGTTTTACCTCCTACATATCTACCTGGGAGACTGCACATTCGATGTCACCATGCAGTGTGAGATGTCCTCATCACATCCCATCTGAGCAGGCGTGCCACAGGCATCGAACTCTAGACCTTTCCTGTTCAACATCTACACCAACGACATCCCGACAGATCTCCACAAGACCAACCTGGCAATGTATGTGGACGATCTTGCAGTCATCTCCCAGTCATTCAGCGAAAAGTAAGAGGTAAAGAAACTGCAAGCTTTATTGGATCCCATCTCAACGTGGAACAGCCATTGGCAGATAGAACTCAACATCAGCAAGACAACTGCGACGCTGTTCACCAGAAAGAAGATCAAGGAGCACCCGCACATCAGCCTCAACACGGAGACCATCAAGTGGGAGAGCAGCAGCCACTACCTCGGTGTGACCCTGGACAGCAAACTCAACTGGATAAGCCATATTGAGAATACTCAGCAGAAGGAAACAAGAAGGATGGCAGCACTGTACCCACTCCTGAAGACCAAGTCCATGCCCCTCCGGAAAAAGATCAACATCTACAACAAGGTGATCATCAGACCTACTCTGACGTATGCCTCTCCAGCATGGATGACCTGTCATGAGCGACACCAGAAGAGTCTTCAGATTATCCAAAACAAGACCCTGCGAATATCGTCCAATCTTCACAAGGATGGCTGAGCTTCACAGAGAACTGGACATTGAGATGTAGGATGAACATCTAGCGAAGCTGAGTAAGAACTTCTGCCAAGGACTGGATCAGAACACAAACTCTCTGATCAGAAGACTCACTGCCACCACTGCAAACCCTTTTGACCGCTACCAGCGGCCCATCACAGCAAAGACCCTGTGAAACCAGCCCTACTGTGACAAGTCCACACAGACCATGAAGACTCCTAACACATGACTACATAGTCAACACAAGAAAATTGAGTTATGTGGCTCAAGTCTCGGTATCGAATAATCATTGCTGACGGATAAAATCTGTCAGCAAGAAGAAGAAAGACTAGCGTGTTCAGGTGCATACTTTTAACTTTTGTACTTGTGTTTAATTATGTGTTCATGTGTTTTGTGATCATTTTATTACGGTGGGTTTGTAGCGATTTATTAGTGCATGTATTCAATTTTGTTGTAATGGCACCTGTGTTAAAGGAAATAAAGAATACCAAATGAAGACTTAATTCTTCCAGGTCAGGGAACAGTAATTTACCCATTTATGTTTTTTGCTATGCAATCTGGTAGTTGTAGTCCTGGATTTACAATCACACAAGCAAAGCTGCAAGTTTGCAAACGGAAACAAAACATGTTTCGATTAGCTGCTCATACCTCACATGGCCATTATGAAATCTATGACTCAAGTTATTTTTTACATTTGCAAATTGCTTCAGATAAAATAATGTTGACATATACATCCACATACACATGTTCGCATGATGACAAGACTTTAACTCAGCATTTAATGCAAACAGGTGAAGGCGAGGTATCACACAATATAGCTGCAAACTCTTCAAAGTAGCACCAGATTTGAAACCGCAGATACATTACTGCTGTTGGCAGTGCTGGAAATGGAAAGAAAACACTGGGGGAACTGTCACCTCTTTGGAGGGGCGGGCCTGTGGGAAGGAAGGGGTGGGTCAAGGGGCATGGTTCCCGGCCAGGTTGCAACACAGTCTCTTCAGAGAACCCAATCTTGGCGATCAGCATGAAAGCAAAGAGCATTATGGGCACAACATAATGTCCACAGTTTTAAATGTTAAGCATATCTTACAGTGATTCAGTAAGAAGCGAATAATGGAGTGTTCTGTTTTGAATGGTCACAATATTCACTCTAATAAAGAGATGTCTGTAATTTGCAGGACATATATACCAGTTTGGACAACTGCAGTACTGTGTGCTTTGGCAGTGTTTACATGCAGTCTCCAGTGCTAAGTCTTCCGAAAGCTTGTTAAACAACAGGGTTAGAAAATGGGTTACTTACAACTTCAGGACAGATCTGGTCGGTAGCGTTCTGTGCTAGCCCCTGGGCCTTGAGCTAGGGCAGGGCTGTGAGCAACCTGGGCTACAACGAGCTGACTGCTTTCAGAAGACTAGGCAGCATTTTTTGCCGCCAGCAAAGGACCAGGGTAACACTATCGGATATCTAATGGCTATGTCTCTCTCCTATAACCCAATTGATTGCAGTGGCAGTCTGACCTGTTGGCATTCATTAAATCTCATTAGTCGCCAGTAGCCGGCGGGTTACCAGCAACCCCGTAGCACTGTTACTGGGATATCACAAACAGCGGCGGTACAGTAAATCCCCTTTTCCATGGAGTCCAATAGGGAATGGGGATACTGCAGCACTGGCACCGTTGTTAACGGTGCTGCTGTATCAGTGAAAAGCATGTCGGTAAGGGCCTGAACTCCCTGCATGTCAGGCATGCCGGTAGTTCAGTGAACCTACCGGCATACTTATAGTTTGTCGGTCTGGAAAGGGTGCCAGTACGTTGCTACCGGCAGCTTTAGTTACACCAAACTCGTAATGAAGGCCATTAAATCTCCAGCCGTGAAAATAATACATCTGCAAAAAGAGACTCCCTCGGGCCAGCGCTTTAATAACTGCTCGGGGTTGTCCCGAAAATCCCATGTCATGTGTGCATTGTGCAGAGACCTTTGCAGGTGTGGGGGCGCTCAGCTTGGGCATGGAAAGAAGGGGCAAGCTCGCTGTGTCAGAGAGGTGCTCGGTCTGGGGAAGGGAGTGCATTTTGCAGCTCTAAGTTTCCTAGAATTTGGATAAAAAGCCTTCGGATTTGCAGTTAGCTATGTCAGCGAATCCCAGAATTGCTTCAATACTTGACATGCCCCCTCAGCCACTCAGCCACCACACATAGGAGTGCTTTGCTGCAACCAATGCCCACCTGACAGAAAGGCTTGATGCACAGTAGACAGCTATTTGGGATATATCTTGGAAGCGCAGCCGGCCTGGCACAGTGTGCCACTACCACACTGTTAGTAATGCCAATCCTGACGGAATCTATTCCTGTGGTTGATAGTGGCCCATCTATAATTCCATATGCAGTTTCTATGGGTGCTTCATGTAGCCCCTGTTTTCTGGCCCCAGCCTGGTCCAGGGATTGCGCTTTCCCTAGGCCAGTCCAGGGACAGAGCGCACAGAACCAAACCACCACCACCCCTACACTTACCCTTCAAAGCAGCTGAATGAGAAGGGGTGCATTGCAACCTGCAAATATAATCAGCGCGTCATTACCTTATGCCTTTATGAGACACAGACGCTGAGGTGGATTTTTTAGGGACCTCAACTGGGACCCAACTTTATTTCTAAAAACACAAAAATCAGCATTTATTAATAAGCATTCCTCCAGCATGTGCTCCTTAGACTAACCATTTTCTCTGTTCCTCTGGTGTGAGTTCCTTCTGAGAGATCTGCCCCGTCAGCACACCCTCCCAAAGAGGGGTCACAGGCAGACCCATAGGGTGGACCTGACGGAACAATGCCCTGACCGCTACCTGGCACCACCCACTGTAGAGGGGCGGGGGGCAGTAGATAGCCCCAGTTGGCTGTCTCATTATCTAGGCTGCCTCTGTCATCTCGCCACTTCTCTTTCCTGCCTCATGACAGGGTACCAAAAACACCCTTTTTTCTTCTTTACATCTTAACCACCCAACACTATATACACTCCCCGACTTAACACCCTACCCAATTCTAATCCCTACTTAACTAGTCACATGCACTATAAGTAATTACCATTAGTATACACAACTATAATTAGACACATACACCTAAATAGACATTTATACATACCACAAACAACAACATATAAATAAATGTTATGTCACAGTACCTGTAGCTGCAGTCTGTGGGTATTGGCAGGGGGAAAAGGGGTGCTGCATCCTGATGAAATATACAGTCTATTTCCTCTGGTCTGCAAACTCCCTACTGTTTTTCTGGGCTGGCCCTGTCCACCGTGTGAGGCCACTGGCTCACACCACACGGCACATGCCTTATAATTGTTCCTAGGTGGCCCCATCAGTCATGTGGGGTCGGCTATTCACCACTGCATGCCCACAGTGCTATGTTCAATGTCTGTTGCAGGCTGGGAGCTGCTGGAATCACCACTGTGGAACACTGTATGCCCTTCAGAGGCCCCCACTCCCAGGGGGGGCTACCAGTCACTAAGGTGCCCTGCGGTGACTGGGATCTTCTTCGTGGTGGCCAATCAGCCATGTGAGGCCCGCACACTCATTGCTGCAGCCCCTAGGTGCTCTTGCTAGTGGGGCACCCATCACCACCACACCCACAGAGCCTCTCCCTGTTGCCTCCCCATGCCCCACCCCCAAACCAAATCAAACCATTTCCTCACCCCCTCCTTCCCCACTTACCTGCAGCACCTCCCGCTCTTGCCGCCATAGAAATGGAAAAGGGACTTTTTCTGTATAGCAGTGGCCATCTTTTTTTTCCTTTTTCTTCTCTGGACAAACATTGACACCCTGGATAAACCCAGGGGAGTGAATGGCTTTCACCCTCGCAGTGGAGGGTGGCGATGGCCGGTAACAGCACGTAGCCCTCACTGAGGCCCTCGCTTCGCTTGCGCCTACCTTGGCTCGGACCAGTGACCTGTTACCGGCCATGGCTTCCCCCCACTGTGGGTGTGAAAGCCACATTAGTGGGACCTTTGACCTTGTTTAAAAAGTGAAATCGAAATTCGTTCTGTTGTATCATAACAATCAAACCTCTACACATTTGAATGTGCTTAGACTGAAAGGAGTCTGTGAAAAGAATGCTCTGATTTCTTTGTACTTAATAAAGTTATTTTTTCAATCTTTTGCACAACAAAATTGGAAAAAATATGCCAATCAAAACATCGTAAATCGTATGCACTTGGCAATGCCACCAGTTTTAAATATCGTGCCAGGAGATTTATCATTTAATGCATGACTGTTGATGACTGTTGCTGTGCTAGCTAATACAATACAATCAGAAGCACTGTAGCACAACATGCAAACTCAATTAGCAGAATTGTCGCCCCAGTGTGTAACTCTGGATTAACAGAATGCGAGGTTGGCTTCATCTGCACTATACAAGTTGTCATAAATTGTGCTCCACCCAACATTATATAACAAGCATTGGCAATGCCAACAATTTGGGCTTTTGTGTAGGCATTGGAAAGGCACTTGCCAGGCACTGCCTTAGTGGTATTAACTGGCCATTGATGGTAGCAGGTAGAAAATGGTGTAAGTATCCGAGAATCTAATAGCAGTGCCTGGAAAATGCCCAATACGTTTACACAAGCCAAAACTATTGACTTTGCCAATGCTTGTTTTTAACATGACATCAGTGAGTGACATGCATAGTGCATATACATTGAGTGGTTGAAAGTAGATCAGGTTAAGGCATTTTCTTTACACCAGTGGTGCATTTACTCCTCCAATTAAGCCATTTAGCATATTTCGATTGACCCGAAAAACTATGCGTCCTACCTTCCATTTTCTTGTGCTAATCTTATACGTTGATCCATCGCTTTAAGTTCAAGTGCCCTCGCTGCAGTAAATCAGAAGACCGCTCCTAAAGCTGACATAATTAGAAGCTTACGCCCCTTATCACAACACCAGTGCACGTTTCATGTCTGCCATTCACAAACCAACCAAGGCTGAGCCGGCTTTGCAGGGCAACAGGGTCGAGCCCATTTAGGCTGTAAAGCCAAACTCAACCAGTGCTTTATCCTAGCAGCCTGAATGCTACTAATCATATGCCGATCCTGCCTTGTGAAGCTAAGCAGTATTGCCCTTGGTTGGTTTGTGGATGGGAGACATCATGTTAATATATATTTTTTATTAGTGCCAGCATTTTTAAATCATAACATTTTTGATTGAATTTACTGACACCTGCACCTTTGCATAGCCATGGGCAGTCAATGGGTGGACTAATAACCAAACAACTTCTACAAGGTTTGTGTCCCTCCGCATATGCCATTTCTTGATATCTGTACTGAAATGCAATATTGTCGGCTCCATTGACTGAGACACTCGGTTATAAAATTGCAAGCAATCACGCTCCACTTAGACAACATCAATTTCCACAATGGAAATGCCAGTGGTAGGACTTTAGGATCCGGGCTAACATTTGCTGAAATTGACTATCAGCCTACTGAGGAAGCGGCTGGCTAGCTTGGGACAGCGAGAGGCTCTCTGATACTCACAGTGCCGGCTGATAACGCATTGAAGGGAGGCTGGTGCTCAAATCTACCAGGATAACAATAGTCAAAGGTTTAAGGCGAGCATGTCAGCTTCTCATAGAAACGTGACTTTTGTAGTGTTAATGGTGGGAGGGGTCTTGTACTCTTTGCTGCTGAACTTGACATGTTCATCTGTACATTTGAAGATGTAAGACGCATGCGTCGTGGTCTCAGGATATTGACAGTCACTTTAAAAAGTTGGGCGAGAAGTTGCTTTCAGTCCTTTAAGTTGCCATAAAACTGCACATTCTGATATTGCGATATACAGAGTTGCTTGTTACCATCCAGAGTGATTTGGAAAGATTAAGAGCCAGAAAGTAGGAAGGGCTAGCGGCCAATGTTAATTTCAAAGCAATCACTCTGTTTGCATTCAATAGGCGACCACATATCTAGACGATACCATGACTCACTCTTCCCAGCAGCCAAAAGACACAAACACATTCCAGAACAACATACCACAAGCTCGTTATCCGTGGGAGGGTTGACTTGTGTGCAAACACATGATAAAAATGTGGTGCCCAACTCTGGCGATAAAAAGACTTGCGTTAGCGGCTAGACAGTGTAAAATTGAGTATCCATCTTATGCAACAAACAGTGCGTCTGTACATTATCCATTTCCAGCATCAATATGATGGCGGAAAAGGATTACAAATATAAATATATATATATATATGTGCAAACATAAGAGGGGTAGCAGGGGCGCCAATCAACTAAACAGTCCAGTGATGTTCTCCTCCTGCTCTAGATACATGCATGGGGCGTGGAGTCTGAGCGATGAAGACGTATCAGCTCTCTGCTCCCCAAAGACCTGCAGATCTGTTGATATGCTCCAACGCTGGTGAGCACCTTTCTCCAGGATACACAAACCGGAGGCTGCATGAAGCCGGCGAGATTGCAGCGGATGGAGAATATCACCATGTGAAGCCCAAAACACAGGTGAGCGTGGCATTGGAAGCGGCGGTCCCCTGGGATCCTGCGCCATGTTGTCTTGCTTCCAGTGTGAGCACGGTAACCCGGACCGATCCTCTGGAGACTGCGTTGATTGAAATTTGTAAAGAACACATATGCCTTGGATAGTGTATCCATCAACCCAGATGAGCCGGTGGGAGTTACAGATTTAACCCCAAATATCAAATATCCTGATACTGTGGAGAGCAGCCCATTGGTGGTAGCAACAGTGGATTGGGAGCTGCCCGCCCCGATGTGTAACAGGCGTGCTCGAAAATGTTTGGTCCCTGGCACTTATTTTTTGTAACTTTAGCACTGATAACATCTAACTGAGGGAACCAGGAGGTCAAAGCATTCCATAGGCTGCAGTGTGTTTCATTGATCACTTTCAGCTGTGAAGCCTAAGAAGATTTCCCAAACTTAGGGGTGGACAGTTTTCCCATGTATATCTCCTAGAGTCGGTCTCTGCACTCCCTGTGGACAGATCCAGGCTCTTACAAATGCAACGAGCTACTCTGAATTACGTCAAATAGTAGACGTCATTAAAATACTTCACGTCACTGAGGACACGCTTCTCGATTCTTGGCTTTTACATTGACTTCATTCCAGTTTAGTCAGTTGAACTGACACAAAGCTACAGCACCCAGAATGCAATTGGTTGAGAAGTGAAAGCCCAGGAGTGGGGCATGATCTCACTGTTGATATGGAGACATCTGTTAACCTTAATTCCACCTGGCACCTCAACTGATTATTTAAACCCTCTCCGAAAATGTTAACTGAAGCTGTGGTCCTCTCCTCCAGAGTTCTTCCCTTGTACTTCTGACTACCCTGACATTGCCTCTCCCTCAGAATTCTTCCTTTCCACTCCTGACTACCCTGCCATTGCCTCTCCTTCAGAGTTCTTCATTTGCACTCCTTCAGAGTTCTTCTTTTGCACTTCTGACTACTCTGCCATTGCCTCGCCTTCAGATTTCTTTCTTTGCACGTCTGACTCCCCTGCCATTGCCTCTTCCTCAGAGTTCTTCCTTTGACCTTCTGACTACTCTGATATTGACTCTCCTTCAGAGTTCTTCCTTTGCACACCTTCAATGTTCTTCCTTTACACTCCTTCAGCTTTTTTTCTTGCACTGCTCACTACCCTGCCATTACCTCTGCACAAGAGTTCTTCCTTCACACCTCTGAGTATTCTGCCATTGGCTCTCCCTCTGAGTACTCCCTTTCCACTTCTGACTATTCTGCCATTGTCTCACCCTCACAGTTCTTCCTTTACACTTCTGACAACCCTGCCACTGCCTCTGCTTCAGAGTTCTTCTTTTGCACATCTGACTACCCTGCCAATGCCTCTCCTTCAGAGTTCTTCCTTTGCACTTTTGACTACCCTGCCATTCCCTCACCCTCGGAGTTCTTACTTTGCACTTCTGAGTACTCTGCCATTGCCTCTCTCTCAGTGCTCTTCCTTTGCATTTCTGACTATTCTGTCATTGCCTCTACTTCAGAGTGTTGACGAGGAGAGGAAATTATCAGTACTCACCCTCGGAAACTAGTAATACAAGGTAGCTGCACCATGTGAGGACAGAGTGCAGGATTCACATACTCCAGCAAGCTTCAATAATCAGGGCTCAGTAAATTGGCAAAGGGAAGTCCGTTTAATGATACATACATCAGCAGATGGAAATCAGCATCATCACGAACACCTGCCTCACCCCGACTTCCCCAAACTTTAGTCAAACAGCCTCTTTTATGGGCAAAATCCGTCATCATTGACGTCTAATTCTACAAAAAATCGTCATGCAATATAATTGGTTAGGAAAGGTAACTTAAGTATAGGTGCTATATCTGTATATGGAAATAACGCAAGTGGATTGGATAACTCTTATCGGGTGGGCGTCTACGCCCATCCCTCTACATCACACATGATTGACGTCACTACAAGTACGACGTTTCATTGGTTACAGTGTCTATAGGACCCTAGATTACATGGTCCCTTGTGATTGGGCAAGTTACACCCCTAAACATAAATCTCCATTTTAATTAGCAGCATGCAGGATGGACACCCAGGTGCCTTGTGTCCCAAGATGCACCCTTCCTCCCTTCCATCAATCAGTGTTTTAGGGCTATGTGTCAATTAGTTGGCTGGGTATGGCCTCAGATCTGTAGTCTCTTATCAGGAAAAGTTATGGCACCCTCGTGTTCTGGATGACATCAGGCGGTGGTACATTTCGCGCCTGTCAGGTCACGTGCTGGTCCACCGTGAATCTGCTTCAGTTTCCAACCTTTTGTGCATTTTGATTCTGTGTGCGCTTGGCCACCTGCATGAGCCTCTCTTATCTTGACCTTCACGGCCGGGGTAGTTGGAGTCTCGTGAGCTCATGCTCACCTCCCCTTCTCTGGTTGACCTCGATCTCCCCGGCATAAGCCTCTCTTTGTTGAGTTTCGATTCCGCTCCTTCTCTGGTCTTTGCCAGGTTTTGAAACTCGGCCTGTCAGGCCTTTGGCCGCCTGGATACATTTCTGCTTTCACAAAATGGAGTTGCACGTGTACATTGTGCAGTATTGAGGTAGATATATGGTTGGCGCTTGCCGCTCTATTCTTCTACTAAGCATTGTAGGCAGTATCGATTTCTTAGCATCTTGCGTTTCAAGCTTATTTACACACATTCAACAGGGCGGTTGCTTCCATCTTGTCTCATGGCACCATTCTCTTATGTTTTAACAGTGTCTCTCCCCTGCATCCATTATAATTATCCTTGCAGTTACTAGTACTGGCATACGTGCTTTCAGTAGCCAATTCTGTTTGTTCTTGGGGCTGCTTGGGCCCTTGGTTTATTTCCATTGGCCTTCCATTAAGGCTTTAGGGATCTCCTCGTGGACCGTGTGCAGGTATTCCTCATTTCGCATCAGCGGCTGGTACGGCGGTCTGATATGGTACCGTGCTGCCCAGGGTTGTCGTGTTATGGCTGCTTCAACCGGTACTGATCTCCTTATGTACACGGGGCAGAGTCCCAGTGCGGCTCTCTGTTGGTTCATTTGCTCCTCATACGTCACATACCTCGGTGAGTACCTTACTGGCAACTCGCAATGGGGGGCAGGGGTGCAGCTCATATCTGGGACCACCGCTACAAGAGTTCTTCCTTTCCACTTCTGACTACCCTTCCCTTTCCTCTCCTTTAGAGTTCTTCCTTTGCACACCTTCAGAGTTCTCCCTTTGCACTCCTTCAGAGTTCTTCCTTTGCACTTCTGACCGCCCTGCCATTGCCTCTTCCCCAGAGTACTTCATTCACTCTACTGCATTCCATGCTCTGTATATGTTCGTAACTTGTAAGTATAGCGCCCAGATGTCCCCGGGCTTGATGCGCTCTACAAATAAATCAACTAAACTAAACTAAACTAAACTAAACTAAACTAAACTAAACACTCCTGACTATTCTGCCATTGCCTCTACCTCAGAGTTCTTCCTTTGCACTTCTGACTGGTCTGCCATTTCCTCTCCTTCAGAGTTCTTCCTTCCACTTCTAACTACTCTGCCATTTCCTCTCCTTCAGAGCTCTTCCTTTGCACTTCCGACTACCTTGCCATTGGCTCTCCTTCAGAGTTCTTCCTTTGCACTCCTTCAGAGTTCTTCCTTTGCACTCCTTCAGAGTTCTTCCTTTGTACATCTGACTATCCTGCCATTGTCTCTCCCTCACAGTTCTTCCTTTACACTTCTGACAACCCTGCCACTGCCTCTGCTTCAGAGTTCTTCTTTGCACTTCTGACTATCCTGCCAATGCCTCTCCTTCAGAGTTCTTCCTTTGCACCTCTGACTACCATGCCATTGCCTCTCCCTCAGAGTTCTTCCTTTACACGTCTGAGTACTCTGCCATTGCCTCTCTCTCAGGGTTCTTCCTTTGCATTTCTGAACAGTCTATAATTGCCTCTACTTCAGAGTTCTTCCTTTCCACCTCTGACTACCCTTGCATTTCCTCTCCTTCAGAGTTCTTCCTTTGCACTTCTGACTATGCTGCCATTGGCTCTCCTTCAGAGTTCTTCCTTTGCACTCCTTCAGAGTTCTTCCTTTGCATTCCTGGCTACCCTGCCATTGCCTCTTCCTCAGAGTACTTCCTTTACACTTCTAACTATTGTGCAATTGGCTCTCCCTCAGAGTTCTTCCTTTGCACTTCTAACTAGTCTGCCATTTCCTCCCCTTCAGAGTTCTTCCTTTCCACTTATGACTACCATGCCATTGCCTCTCCCTCAGAGTTCTTCCTTTGCACTTCTGAGTACTCTGCCATTGCCTCTCTCTCAGTGTTGTTCCTTTGCATTTCGGACTAGTCTGTCATTGCCTCTACTTCAGAATTCTTCCTTTCCACTTTTGACTACCCTTCCCTTTCCTCTCCTTCAGAGTTCTACCTTTGCACTTCCGACTACCCTGCCATTGGCTCTCCTTCAGAGTTCTTCCTTTGCACTCCTACAGAGTTCTCCCTTTGCACTCCTTCAGAGTTCTTCCTTTGTACTTCTGACTGCCCTGCCATTGCCTCTTCCTCAGAGTACTTCCTTCACTCCACTGCATTCCCTGCTCTGTATATGTTCGTATCTTGTGGCAAAGCATAGCCCACCTTTGGGCTTGGTGCGCTCTACAAATAAATAAACTAAACTAAACTAAACTAAACTGAACTAAACTAAACTAAACACTTCTGGCTATTCTGCCATTGCCTCTACCTCAGAGTTCTTCCTTTGCACTTCTGACTGGTCTGCCATTTCCTCCCCTTCAGAGTCTTTCCTTTCCACTTATGACTACCCTGCCATTGTCTCCCCTTCAGCGTTCTTCCTTTTGCACTTCCAACTACCCTGCCATTACCTCTCCCTCAAAGTTCTTCCTTTGAACCTCTGACTAGTCTACCATTGCCACTTCTTCAGAGTTCTTCCTTTGCACCTCTGGTTAGCCTGCCATTGCCTCCCCTTAAGAGTTCATCCTTTGCACTTCTGTCTACCCTGCCATTGCCTCTTCCTCAGAGGTCTTCCATTACACTTCTGACTATTCTGCCATTGCCTCCCCTTAAGAGTTCTTCCGTTCCACTTCTGACTACCCTGACATTGCCTCTTCCTCAGAGGTCTTCCATTACACGTCTGACTATCCTGTCATTGCCTCTCCCCCAGAGTACTTCCTTTACACTTCTGACTATTCTGCCATTGCATCTACCTCACAGTTCTTCCTTTGTACTTCTGACTGGTCTGCCATTTCCCCCCCTTCAGAGTTCTTCCTTTCCGCTTATGACTACCATGCCATTGCCTCTTCTTCAGAATTCTTCCTTTTGCACTTCCAACTACCCCGCCATTGCCTCTCTCTCAAAGTTCTTCCTTTCCACTTCTGACTATTCTGCCATTGCCTCTCCCTCAAAGTTCTTCCTTTGCATTACTGATTAATCTGCCATTTCCTCTCCTTCAGGAATCTTCCTTTCCACTTCTGACTACTCTGCCATTGCCTCTCTCACTGGGTTCTTCCTTTGAATTTCTGACTAGGTTGTCATTGCCTCTGCTTCAGAGTTCGTCCTTTACACTTCTGACTACCCTGCAATTGCCTCTGCATCAGAGTTCTTCCTTTACACTTCTGACTACCCTGCAATTGCCTCTCCCTCAGAGTTCTACCCTTGCACTTCTGACTACTCTGCCATTGGCTCTCCTTCAGAGTTCTTCCGTTGCACTTCTTCAGAGTTCTTCCTTTGCACTCCTTCAGAGTTCTTCCTTTGCACTTCTGGCTACCCTGGCATTGCCTCTTCCTCAGAGTACTTCCTGTATACTTCTAACTATTCTGCCATTGCCTCTCCCTCAGAGTTCTTCCTTTGCACTTCTAACTAGTCTGCCATTTCCTCCCCTTCAGAGTTCTTCCTTTCCACTTATGACTACCCTGCCATTGCCTCTCCTTCAGAGTTATTCCTTTTGTACTTCTGAGTACCCCACCATTGCCTCTCCCTCAAAGGTCTTCCTTTGCACGTCTGACCAGTCTGCCATTGCCTCTTCTTCAGAGTTCTTCCTTTGCACTTCTGAGTACCCTAACATTGCCTCTTCCTCTGAGTTCTTCCTTTGCAATACAGACTAGTCTGCCATTTCCTCTCCTTCAGGGTTCTTCCTTTCAACTTATGACTACCCTGCCATTGCCTTTACTTCAGAGTTCTTCTTTTGCACTTCTGACTACCCTGCCATTGCCTCTCCTTCAGAGTCTTCATTTGCACTTCTGACTACTCTGCCATTGCCTCTCTCACAGAGTTCTCCCTTTGCATTTCTGACTAGGCTGTCATTGCCTCTACATCAGAGTTCTTCCTTTCCACTTCTGACTACCCTGCCATTGCCTCTGCTTCAGAGTTCTTCTTTTGCACTTCTGACTACCCTGCCAATGCCTATCCTTCATCTGGATACTTCCTTTACATTTCTGACTACCCCGCCATTGCCTCTCCCTCAGAGATCATTCTTTGCACTTCTGACTACTCTGCCATTGCCTCTCTCTCAGAGTTCTTCCTTTGCACTTCTGACTACTCTACCATTGCCTCTCTCTCAGGGTTCATCCTTTGCATTTCTGACCAGTCTGTCATTGCCTCTCCCTCAGAGTTCTTACTTTGCACTTTTGACTACCCTGCCATTGCCTCTTCCTCAGAGTTCTTACTTTGCACGTCTGACTATTCTTCCATTGCCACTCCCTCAGAGTTCTTTCTTTGCACTACTGATTAGTCTGCCATTTAGTCTCCTTCAGTGTTCTTCCTTTACACTTCTGACTCTTCTTCGATTGCCTCTCCCACAAATGTCTTCCTTTGCACTTCTGACTAGTCCAGGCCAAAATTAAATCCACCACCCCTCACCTCCTGTTTTTTTCTGCCCTTTGTGACGATTCCAGGGTGATCATCACCTCTTCCTAAGGTGGAGCCTCTAATTTGGGACTAGGTAGGTGATACCATTATGCGTAACACCTCCTAGGGAATAAAGTAAGTGGGATCCCCCTGGAGCTGACTAGCCTTCTTAGGGGATAGGGGCCCAGATGGGGATATAAGTCACCATCCCTCACCCTCTTACTAACACCTTTGTATGATATGTAGGGCCTAGGCTTAATGATCATCATCTACACCCTTTACGTGTGGCTGACTTGGCTTCTGACCTTAGGTATCCCCAATCTCCTATAAAGAATAAGAGATGAAAGGAGCAGCTCAGGGACAGACAATCACACAATATTCTCAGCAGGTCCTGCGAATTTTAACCTTATCAAAGAGGCCAAATGAGGTGCGGCCGGGAAGAGAAGGAGGACAACAGTGTCGGTACACAGGACCACGGTGCGTACCATGGGAGTGCAGCAAAACCCAGAGGAAGGCCGTCTGAAGCAGCCCTGAGGGGTTGCGAGAATGAGAGTGAGTCTTGGTAGTTCAGGGTGGAGCCGAGCTGAGAAGTCGCATAAGCGACTCTAGCCAGACAGAACTAGATGAACGAGAGAGAGTTCCGTAAGGCCGAAGCAGAGCCCAGTTGAGAAGGCTCATAAGCGACTCCCAGACAACCGAAGCAGAGCACGGGCAAAGAGTCACGTAAACGGCTCCACGATGACAGGAGAGCCGGCCAGACTGCACTGACCCCCCAAGGATCACCGTTTGAGGCAATCGTGGCTTGAGTGGAGAGGGAGGCGTGCAAAAAGTGAGTGAAAGAGTGAAGACAACCCAGAGTGAGGAGAGGTGAAGAATATACCAGAGGAGCACTGAAGAGCAAAGAAAGTGGGAAAGCCCCAGACCGGAGAGTGAGAAGAGAACCAGAGTGGGGAGAACCTGAGACAACCCAAGAGTGGCGTGGAAGAAGGAAAAGAAACCCAGAGTGGGAGAAAACAAAGAAAGTCCCACAGTAGGTAGTGTGAAAGAGAAGGGCCCCAAAGTGGGGAGAGACTGAGGGAACCCCAAGAGTGGGGAAGACAAAAGACAGAAAGAATATCAGGAGAGAGTAAGTGTCAGTGTCCCCCATGGAGTATTGGATCGCTCTTCCTGGGGTTCTTACTGCTCTCCCTAGTCACTCCGATCGGGATTTATGCTATTTCCATTTCAGATCTCTCCTGTTTGGGCAGAACAAACTCTGTTTTCCCTCAGCACACTCCATTCCTTTCTTTATATTGAATTCCACCCTGCTGCACTGCTGTTTGTATTCTGCATCTACTTGGCTCCTGAAATAGAAGCCTAACAACTGCATTTTTTGAGGACTGCTTCTGCATTTGGATTTCTGGAGGCGTGGACCGGCGCCTGGCAGCAGCATTTACCAGCAGGATGTTTTTTGTGTCTCGGTTGAGACTTTTTCCTACTGTTTCCTGAGACTCCTCTTCCCGAGTGGCCACTCCTTGCACCTGTACTATATATACACCAGGTTAGCAGGGTGACTTATAGAGAAGACAGGCCTTACCTCTACTCTTCGTCATCCAAGAAGCCATCTCAGGTAAGGCCTGTCATTGACAGTAAGATGGAGAGAGGCCTGGACTAGACCTCCATAATAGTATTCCAGCACACAGTGAACTGTCTATTGTGAACTTGAACTGTGGCAGAGGTCATGACTAAAGGGACAAGGGGTCAGAAATCAGCAGTTGCCCCTTCAGACACCACATAGGCTTATTTTTGTTTTGTTTGGTGTTATTTTTTTTGTTGGCAGATAGAGAAAGTGGTTAGGTGAGAGTAGGATTCTGGACAGACTACTTTTTTCTTTTAGGCCTTTTGGCGAGCACTCTTTTTGTTATAGAATAGAAAAACCCTTGAAACAACACCTAGTCACCCGTGTAGCCCGGACTGGGCCATCATACATGAAAGAAGGACACGGAGCCGGAGGGATAAGGAATACCTTTTTCTTTATTCAAACTGAAACAGGAACTGGCGTCTCCACGCCAACACTCCTCCCTCCAGCCCTTCGTCATCGAACACACCCCTTAGCCCAGCAGGCGTGTGCCTTAAAGGCACAGGGGGCTGTAACACCACCCCCGGACGAATCTTCAAACATTCGGGTCAACATTCTTCGACCCAGCGTAGTGGCTTCCTCGTCACCCGCTGGGGTCTGGCTTGTCACTCTCTAAATTCTCTTTCTCCCAAAGGATCGTCTAGAGTTCCTCCGTGACCTGGGTCCCCTCTGGGTGGGACCCACAGGTCGTCCCGTGGCTCCCGAGACACCGGGTCTGGCTTCGGCGGAGGAGGAGACTCACAGTCTTCTCTCTTGATTAAGTGTTTGAATAGGGAGCCATTTCTCGTGACTGCCTTGTCTTCATTCTGGGCAGTAACCATCGTCCCTTTGACGGCCGTGACACCAATGGGCTTCCGAGCAAATCGAGAGTCTGTCTTCTTGAACATGGGCTGCTAAACAAGACCCTCGTCCCCAATCTGGAAGTCCTTGGGTCCCTCTTGGCGCCTTGTGTCAAGACTCTTGCTTTCTTCTTTCCTTCACCTCTGCATCTCTATGGGCCACCTCAGCGTCCATTCCCCTGGAGTCGAGGAGTCTCTCACGATGCGTGTGTGCACATCGTATCGGACCATCAATTCTGCCAGGGTGTTGTTGGTGGGCTTGTGCATAGTGTTGCGATAGTCCCTTAGGAGCCGGCACAGGGCCTGATGAGGATTGGTGGCCTCTATGCAGGCCCTTTGAAGTCTTTTGTTTATTGACGCCATGAAGCGTTCCACCATGCTATTCGCCTGTGGCCACTGTGGTGTTATCTTCAGGTGCTTGAATCCCAGGTGTTTCGTCAGCGCCTCGAATTCATGGCCTTTGAAGGGCGGGCCATTATCTGACTTGATCACCCTCGGGATGCCCCATTCACTGAGCACTTCATCCGGGGTGGCTGCTACCTGGGGGAACGCTGTGGTAGCAATTCTCTTAATGATGGGGAAGCGAGAGTACTCGTCAATGAGGAGGAGGAGGTGCTCCCCGGACTCCACTGGTCCATAGAAGTCGACTGCAACTCTCTCCCATGGCCGCTCTGGAATTTGCATGGGTTGAAGGGGTACCGGGGGCTCTGCCGGTGCCGTACACTGGCAGGCTAGGCAGTTCTTCATCCACTCATTGACCAATGAGTCCAGGAAAGGGAACCAGACATGGCAGCGTAATTGTCTTTTGGTATTTACAGCCCCTCGGTGTCCTTCTTGAGCAGTTCGGACAACGTCAGCCCTGAGAGTGGCAGGAATGATGATGCAGCAACCTCAGAGTATATTGTGGCCCTTTACAGCCATCTCAGACTGCACCCTTGCCAGTCTCTCCATTTCCTCCTTGCACACCCCCGGGTGAGCCAGAATCGCCCATCGGTAGTCCTTCCATTTGTTGGTATTCATCAGGCTGAGGGCAAGAGAGGTCGTTGGGTTGGCAGCCGACGCGGCCGCAACCGTGTCCAAGGACAGCGCAGGGGGGAGCAAGCTGGCAGCCACATAGTCGATGTACGCCACGTCACCCCCGCGGGTGACCGGAGGGCCCACAGGATGGTGGGAGAGGTAGTCCGCCGTGTTCAGGTCGCCCCAAGGCCTGTGCACAATGTCGTAGTCGTACTCCTGCAGTCTGATGCCCCAACGCTCGATCCTCGGGGGCATTTTGGTGTGTGGGTTGCCAAACAAAGATAACAGCACCTGATGATCAGTGATCAAGGTGAACTTCTTGCCAATAATAAAATTGTGGAAATGCTTGCAGGCCCAAACGGCGGCCAAGCTCTCCTTCTCGGCCTGCGATTAGCAGGACTCCGGCATGGACAGGGCTATGCTAGCGTATGCCACGATGTGTTTAGGGTTGATGTCAGCTCCGCTCGTTTGTGCCAGGATGGCACCCAGGCCAACATGACTAGCATCCACTGTTATTTCCGTCTGCCAGGAGGGGTCGAAATATACAAGGCGATGGGCCTCCGTCAGGGTCTTCTTGATGGACTCGAACGCCTGTTGGCATGTTGAGGACTTATTGAACACGGCCTCCTTCTGTGGCAGTTTCCTGAGTGGTTCAGTAATCGAGGCATAGTGGGGGATGTATCTCGCACAGTATCCAGCCATCCCCAGAAAGGACTGAACATTGCCCACTTGCTGTGGCTCTTTTAGTTTGGTAATTGTGTCGACCTTCTCCGGGTCGGGCGTCTTCCCCTCTCCGGAGAATATGTGTCCAAAAAACTTCAACTTGGACTTCATGAACTGACACTTGTCAATATTGAGTGTATGGCCTGCGGCCTAGACCGCTGTACAAGTGGCAAGGAGTGCAGCGTTGTGTGCCTCTTTGGATGCTCCTAAAATGAGAATGTCATCACTGTAATTCAATGCCCCTGGGATAGGCCTGATGATCTGCCTCACGGCCTCCTGGAAGATCTCTGCCGCTGAGGAGATTCCGAAGTTTAGTCTCCCATATCGGAACATCGCTTCATGGGTGGCGAACGTTGTTATCACTCTTGAGTCAGGATGCAGTTCCAGTTGATGGTACCGCTGTATCAAATCAAGTTTGGAGAACATTCGGGCATTGTTGAGTTGCACGATCATGTCCTCAACAGTGGATGCAAGGGCCCGGGAGTCTCTCCCTCTGGATAGCGGTATTCGCCATCCTCATGTCGACACACAGGCACAGCCTGCCGCCCTCTTTTGGCACAATGACCAGGGGTGAGACCCACAAAGTGGGCCCTGTGGCGGGCTCAATGATGCCATCGGAGAGTAGCTGGTCGAGCTCTCTGGAAACAGCCTCTTGAAGATGGAACCCAACTCTCCTGGGGTGTTGTGGGACCGGTCTCACAGATGGGTCTGTGTGCAGCCTGATCGGTGGGCCCTTTAGTCTTTCCAAACCCGTACACAGTTGAGGGAATCTTTCTATAATGTCACGCTTGGTGATGAGGCCTTGGGTTTCGCCGGGCGTGACGGCTCTCACAGTGTCCTCGTGCCTCTGATTCACTGCAGCTGAGGTTATCACGTCATCATCACCGACATGAATGTCAATGAGGCCCAGGCATGAGGCTGTGTAATAGCTGAGGAGGCATCGTCCTTTTATGGGACATCGGATGACGTGTATGGTTGTGTCAGTTTGCCATCCTATGAGGAGGAGTCGACGCTTGAAATCGGCAATGGTCTGCAGGGGTTTGGCCATGCCCCACTGGAAGATTCTGGATTGGGTCATCTCTAGCGCTGGTCTATCAGGGATTCCAAGGTACTCTTGCTCCACCATGATGTTCACAGTGGTGCCAGAGTCCACCAGGGAGTGAAAAAGGCAGTTACCCATCTGGACTGGGATCCGCGGAGCCTCCTTGGCCTCCTCGCTGTCTTGGATGAGGTTGAAATATTCATCCTGTGCTGACAGGTCGTAATACGAGGCGTCTGTGTTGGGCATGGATGTGTACTGACTTTCTTCCTCTAGGTACCCTTCAGGGGGTTCGTCGTACTCCTCTGCCAGGTGGGACGGCTGTTCATGGTACCCATAGGCTTGTGGATAGTCTGGATAATGGTATTCGTCAACGGCATGGCCATACCGCCGTTGGTTGGGCTGGTAGAACCACTTTGGAAAATATTGAGGTTGCGGTGGCTGGTATGGCATGCTAGTGGGCAACTGGGGTCTCAGGGTAGGAAACGGCCTCCTCTCCCTGCAGACAGATTGCAAGTGGCCCTCTCTCCCACAGTTGGCACACCTTTGCGACAGCGCAGGACGGGAGCGCCTGAGTGGGGTAACACAATGCCGCATTGGTAGCACTGTCTCTGTTGTCTGGGAGCTGGCACGTTGGGTTGTCTATATGGAGTGACACCCCTCTCCCCCTGCAGTGGGACTGGCTGTTGAACTGCAGCAATGAGTTCAGTCGTGTCATGCTTTAGTGCTGGTGCGCCAGCCATTGAAGTAGCCTGGGCATCTACCCTTACAAAGATTCTTGCAAGTTCACTGACCTCTGGGATTGTGAGGGCTTTTTTAGTAGTTGTTTCTTAAGCTTGGGTGATAGGCAGCCCTCAATGATGTGCAGGCGTATGTCTTCGTCCAGCGAGAAAGCATCAAACTGGCAGTGGACACCTTTGACCCACAAGCGGGTTATGTACTCGTCAACAGTCTCCTGTGGCGTCTGCGTGCATTGATTGAATAGGTATCTCTCATAGTCTCTGTTGAGCTCGATAATAAGTAGCCTGTCGAGTGCGGCGATCAGGGAGGCGAAATCAGGTTGATCGGCCGTTGGGATGGTTTTGACAATGGTTTTCACCTCCCCCTCACTAAATTGAGGAATACGTCCCGTAGGTGAGGTGAGTCGCATTCCCCCGACCCTCTGACGAAGTGGTAGAAGTCCTCCATCCATTCGGTCGACCGAGGATCCTTGTTTTTTTGTGGCGTCATAGAAAACGGAAGGGGCATGCGCAGCTGTACGGATTTCATGCTGCGGGCGGGGGGTGGTGACGCTGGTTCGCCCATGTTGGCAGTCAGTGCCCTCTGTGTTGATCGTGAGGCAAGCGCTGGCCCACCTACTCACACTAGCTGTGGGTCTGGTGGCGAGCAAGTGTCCCAGGGGGCCGCACTGACGTGGCACGCAGGAGAAACTAGAGCCAAGAAGAAAAGAGAACCAGAGATACAGTGTGGGAGTGTTCAGTAGGCCCTCAGAGTCCCTATGGCCACGTGCAGTGATGTGGGGCCAAGTAAGGAGGACTAGTCTCTGGTGAGCCTGCTCCTAGCGGGCCTTGTGGCTCTGCAGGCAAGTGGGGTGAAGAACGTTGTGAAGCACCAGCAGGGTGCTGTAGGCGGAGCCGCGTCGAGCGAGGACGCTCTCCTTCGATGCGGCTGCTCACTGTCAGTGCACGCTTGCTCCTGCAAGAGCGTATTTGGCCCAGTTCCATTGCAGCGGGCAGGCACTGGGGTGGGGGGTGCTCTGCCGATGGCACTGTGTGCACGCTCCTGCGCCACGGGCAGTCCGTCGGCTCGCAGGGCTGCGGTGATCTCAATGCTCGGTGGTTCCCCACTGCAGAGCTTCTTGGTGTGGTAGAGGGGGGGGGTTGCACCCGAACGCAGGATACCATGGGGGAGCCGGGGCCTGTAACCAGAGAAATGAGACGCGGCGGGAAGCGCCATCTCTGGAGCGCTGTGCGGTTCTGCAGAGGAGGAGGAAGCAGCCAGATGGGATCACAAGTCGCATGTATTGTAGGACACCTGGTGGGATCACCTCTGGAAGGAGGACTCTGGCTCACGGGGAGAGATCCTCGTCGCCAGATGTTGCCCGGACTGGGCCTCCATACATGAAAGAAGGATGTGGAGCCGGAGGGATAAGGAACACAACTTTCTTTATTCAAGCTACTACAGGAAATGGCGTCACCAAGCCAACACTCCTCCCTCCAGCCCTTCGTTATCGAACACACCCCTTAGCCCAGCAGGCGTGTGCCTTAAAGGTACAGGGGGCTGTAACAACCCGAGTCCTAAATCTGACCTTCCTACATGTTCCATAACTTCCCTTTCGGAATGATGCCGAAACCAGGCTGGGGATTCTTCACGTGAAATAAGGCGCAGGAAAGATAAGAGGTGGAGTCTGGATTCGTCAAAGTTACCCATACTGCTGGATGCGCCATCCCTTAGGTCTAAAGGCATGTTCGGGCTGCAGGAAGGTTGTAGGGAAAAATAACACCGTAGATCCCTTACTGCTATGTATCAAAATCAACATGATTAAATTGTTCAAAAAAGTACCAAACTCTGGTATCATGCATTTTTATGAAATTCTCTGAAAACAAAAAGGGCAAATTTCTAGAAAGTTATTTGAAAAGTTTATTATTTAGACAAAGAAAATCCTGATGAGCATAAAGGTTGTAATAACAAAGAAGTATAACAGAAATTGTTAAAACACTCACAGTTGTAATTCACAATTTTGTTTAAAGAACAGAAAACAATCAATTATTCTTTTTTTGAGAAGCAGAAAAAAATATTTTTTAAAATAGGTTCTTCTTTGTTGTAAAGTCACAAAGAAGAAGTAAAAAAGGAATGGAGTACTAGTGGAGAGAAGATATATGGACGGTTCTTAAGGTAAACAGTTCTTCCTTCTCTACACAGAACAACCGTATCCTCTCAAACTCTAACTCCAATATTCCTAATGACAGGTCTGCCTACGTGTAGGTGTCAAAAAAATATTTCAAGAAAAATCAAGGTTGACATCATCACAACAACGTTTCGGCTGAAATGCCGCCTGTCTGGCCATAGTTTCTTTACATAGTTGAAAGTTGCCTTCCTCAGGGCGAAAGAACCTCACAACAGTTTAACCCTGTGGGGAAGCAGACATGAAAGAAAATGAAATTAAATTTAAAAGCATAATGGGAGCGAACTCCAAAATTTGAGTAAAGTTGCCCTTGTTGTTTAAAAGAGAATGAATTAGGAAATAAATTACCTCAATTTTGTAGGCTGTGGATAAGTTAGAAAAACAGGCGTGAAAACGGGCTCAGGGGCCCACAACAGTAATGCCTGAAGAGCGGAACCAACAGGGCCCTTGGTGTAACTGCATCGAGTTAGGACTCACATTGGAAAAAAACAACAACTGAAATGGAAGGGGGAACTTATCAGAATAAAAGTGAAGAAAAGTACAAATAGAGGTTATCCAAATGGGGAGAGGAGTGTAGAGGTATGTACTCACATGTGGATTAAATCCTGTAACTAGATAGCATGCACAGTTGAAAGGTGCAGTCTGTGGAGTATATAGTGCGGAGAGCACATGCGTCGGGTAGCCTAGTGTGGTCCCATATCACTGGCATAGAAGGTGTACAGCCTCTGAAAAATAGAAAATGATGAATAGTGTTAGAAGAATGGACAGATATATACTGTAAACACTAAACTGTGTTTAAGAAAGAACCCACGAGAAATCGTGTTAGAAGAATGGACGGATATATACAGTAAACACTAAACTGTGTTTAAGAAAGAACCCACGAAAAAATCGCGTCTTACCTATAACGACTTGACCAAAGTATAATGCAGATGTACGAGGGGAACAGCCTTTCTTGAAACCCTCTCGCAACACTCTGCAAAGCGAGCACGAATGTTCATATAGCCTAAAGAGGGCAGGAGGCCTAACTCGCCATTTCATTGGGCCTAAAAACAAGATGTGTGGATAGGCTGAGAGCTGCCCCACCTGCATGTCACTCACTTGGGTGGATACAAAAGGGCGCCATGACAGCGGCCTCTGTAACGTCAACTAAGAGAAGCTGCCGCGCCGGAAAGCAGACAGAAGCCTGCGGAGAAGCGTCCGGCTGGGGAGCAGAACACATGCTCTAGAATCAGGTGTAAAACACTTACCGCACCCCTAGTAAGTCACTACATTGAGCTACAGCACTCTGCTAATGACATATTATGGTGGATTCTGGATGTGGTCAAAAATACGCCCAACATAACCCACTGCCTCCTACAGAAGGAGGCTCGATGGATCCATCGTTTATCCACTCACATTAATGGACTTAATGAGGATTTCAGTCCAATTTAACATGTTTTGGCTTCCATCCCACACCTGGGTTTTGCCTTGCGGGCGGCTGCCTCCTTCCAGCAGCATGTGTTCTGCTCCCCAGCCGGACGCTTCTCCGCAGGCTTCTGTCTGCTTTCCGGCGCGGCAGCTTCTCTTAGTTGACGTTACAGAGGCCGCTGTCATGGCGCCCTTTTGTATCCACCCAAGTGAGTGACATGCAGGTGGGGCAGCTCTCAGCCTATCCACACATCTTGTTTTTAGGCCCAATGAAATGGCGAGTTAGGCCTCCTGCCCTCTTTAGGCTATATGAACATTCGTGCTCGCTTTGCAGAGTGTTGCGAGAGGGTTTCAAGAAAGGCTGTTCCCCTCGTACATCTGCATTATACTTTGGTCAAGTCGTTATAGGTAAGACGCGATTTTTTCGTGGGTTCTTTCTTAAACACAGTTTAGTGTTTACTGTATATATCCGTCCATTCTTCTAACACGATTTCTCGTGGGTTCTTTCTTAAACACAGATTAGTGTTTACAGTATATATCTGTCCATTCTTCTAACACTATTCATCATTTTCTATTTTTCAGAGGCTGTACACCTTCTATGCCAGTGATATGGGACCACACTAGGCTACCCGACGCATGTGCTCTCCGCACTATATACTCCACAGACTGCACCTTTCAACTGTGCATGCTATCTAGTTACAGGATTTAATCCACATGTGAGTACATACCTCTACACTCCTCTCCCCATTTGGATAACCTCTATTTGTACTTTTCTTCACTTTTATTCTGATAAGTTCCCCCTTCCATTTCAGTTGTTGTTTTTTTCCAATGTGAGTCCTAACTCGATGCAGTTACACCAAGGGCCCTGTTGGTTCCGCTCTTCAGGCATTACTGTTGTGGGCCCCTGAGCCCGTTTTCACGCCTGTTTTTCTAACTTATCCACAGCCTACAAAATTGAGGTAATTTATTTCCTAATTCATTCTCTTTTAAACAACAAGGGCAACTTTACTCAAATTTTGGAGTTCGCTCCCATTATGCTTTTAAATTTAATTTCATTTTCTTTCATGTCTGCTTCCCCACAGGGTTAAACTGTTGTGAGGTTCTTTCGCCCTGAGGAAGGCAACTTTCAACTATGTAAAGAAACTATGGCCAGACAGGCGGCATTTCAGCCGAAACGTTGTTGTGATGATGTCAACCTTGATTTTTCTTGAAATATTTTTTTGACACCTACACGTAGGCAGACCTGTCATTAGGAATATTGGAGTTAGAGTTTGAGAGGATACGGTTGTTCTGTGTAGAGAAGGAAGAACTGTTTACCTTAAGAACCGTCCATATATCTTCTCTCCACTAGTACTCCATTCCTTTTTTACTTCTTCTTTGTGACTTTACAACAAAGAAGAACCTATTTTAAAAAATATTTTTTTCTGCTTCTCAAAAAAAGAATAATTGATTGTTTTCTGTTCTTTAAACAAAATTGTGAATTACAACTGTGAGTGTTTTAACAATTTCTGTTATACTTCTTTGTTATTACAACCTTTATGCTCATCAGGATTTTCTTTGTCTAAATAATAAACTTTTCAAATAACTTTCTAGAAATTTGCCCTTTTTGTTTTCAGAGAATTTCATAAAAATGCATGATACCAGAGTTTGGTACTTTTTTGAACAATTTAATCATGTTGATTTTGATACATAGCAGTAAGGGATCTACGGTGTTATTTTGGTCTTTTGTCCCCTCCTTTTCTGCTCATGGGGCAAATCCCCCCCCTCTTTCTTTGTTTGTATATTCAGCAACCTGGTTGCTTGGGGATCGTTCTTTATAGCTATCTCGCAATTAATGAGGATCCCTGAAGAACACACTTAATTTATGTTTTTCAGAGGCAGGTATTTATAACCTTTTTTTCCCCTTGGCTGTGGGAGTGGCTTCCATGGCCTACCCTTGGTAGTTCTGCATCCCCACTGTTGGGATCCCATTGGTCAAGCAATACGGAATGGCAGAAGCACAAACTTTCAGCTATTCGCTTGAACAAACCGCTGAGATTATAGGAGGCCCGTCTTTATTTGATCAATTAGGATCAGGAGTGGGGGTTGCCCAATCCATGTGTTGTGACGACATATTGAAACTCAAAAAAAAGCATTTTAGGACAGAACTCCATGGACATTTCCTCCGTGAGTATTTAAGGGCTGACACCATCCCGGCGGGATTGATAGTTCGCAATGAACCTTGTCTGTTTCTTACAGACAAGGAATACACTACTACCTTTAGCCACATTGCCATTAAATGCAGTAGGGACCTTATGGTCCTTACCATAACAACTGCCCAGCGTCTTGGGGCAGAAATACAGAAGGAGCTTGAAAAGGAAGAGAAAACCTTTTTAGAGAACACTACTATCTCTAACGCTCGTGAACAATTAGTGAAAACTAATAAACTCTTTGACGACTTTAAGTCGACTACTCTAAGCAAAAAAACAAAGAAACTTCAGTTTGACATACAGGAATTTAAAGTGGATAAAATATTCCCATATATCACAGAGGAATACATTGAAGCCGCCAAAACACAGTCAACTTCCCAACCACGAAATAAAGGCAGGCGTAGGTGGGTGTCTTTTTCCAATTCTAGCAGTAGCAGCTCAGACGGTCAGGCCAGACAAGACCGGCAATCACCACAAGCCTTTGGAAATCACCCACCCCAACAACCTTTTTTACCACCGCAGCCTTTTTTAGGCAGAGGTGGCCCCGGAGGGCCTTTCTGGGGGCAACCATGGTTTCCCCCCTATCAACAACCGCGCCGCCAATTTCGCGGACGGCGTCGTCTGAACAGGTAGTTGAACAAAGCGACATACCAATTTTTAATCTTGCCAAAATTGATCTTACATCTCCTCAGATTAAAGTTCTCTCGAAAGGGCTTTCATTTGTGCCCTCACAAAAAACGGATTGGTTTGAAACAGAACTTGAGGTTCGCCGGTTCCTTAGAACAGTGCGCCTCAAAGTTTTCTTTAATGAACATGGAGGAAATGAGCAGGAACTAGACACTGGCTTACGAGCCCCTTCAACCTTCAAGCCCCAAGACAATGAAGTCACAAGAGAAATTTTGACCTTTGAAAAATGTGTCCTTCGAGATTTAGACAAACTCAAAAGTAATTCAAAACAGAAATCTCTTAGACATAATCTCTCTAAATTAGAAAACTCTGCTCTCATTGAACTATCCAACAACCCCTCCATTGTCATAAAACCTGCAGACAAAGGAGGTGGAATTGTAGTTATGTCTAAGGCTCAATATATCAACATGATGGACACGCTATTACAAGATGATGTCAGCTATAAGAAACTTAGGAAGGATCCCACCCGAGACATTCGCACAGAAATTGAAAGCGTAGTACAATTTGCTTTAGATCGCAAATGGATTACGGAAAAAGAATCTAAATTTCTCATTACCAGTCAAAGTCGTATTCCGACTATGTATTCTTTACCTAAGATACATAAAAATCAGGAAAACCCACCCGGAAGACCAATAGTGTCAGGCTGTGGTTCGATTTTAGAACCACTGTGCAAATTTATTGACGTATTTCTGAAACCTATTAGCGTAAAAACTGAGACATACCTCAGAGATACGACTGACACTATTACTATCTTTGAAAATCTTGAATTTGACAACACTACTCAATTACTGGTGACAATGGACATTCAATCCCTCTATACTAGCATTCCACAAGATCAAGCGATAGAATGCATGCGAGAAGTTCTCCTGGAATATGATTCTCAGGATCGCGTTCCACATAACTTCATCTTGGAACTTATGGCCATAGCTCTCAACAAAAATTATTTTGAATTTAATGGCCAGTTTTTCTTACAAGTAAAAGGTACGGCCATGGGGGCTGCTTTTGCGCCGAGCCTAGCGATTCTCTTTATGTTCAAATTTGAAACTCGTCACATTCTATCTTCCACCAATCCCTTCCGCTATTCTATAACCAAATGGAAGAGATATATCGATGACATCATATTTATTTGGACAGGCACTAAAGCCGAGCTAATACTCTTCTTTGATTGGTTGAATAACGTTGATCCTAATATCAAGTTCACCATGGAGTCTAGCAATATTCAGATCCCTTTTCTAGACTTAATAATTAAAGATGATTTTGGAAAATTGAAGTGTTCGCTTTTCCGTAAAACCACAGCCCGTAATACTCTCCTACATTACTCCAGCAATCACCCTCGGCATATTAGGGATAATCTACCCTATGGCCAGTTTCTCCGGATCCGGCGAAACTGTTCCGAGTTATTTGATTATTATGAACAAGCAGATAAGCTTAGTAGTCGCCTTAGAGACAGAGGTTATCCTAAACGATTGATCACACAAGCGTACAAAAGGGCTCGGTTTACTGACCGTGACAATTTGCTCACGCCCAAACAAAATTCCAATTCAGTACTGGATAAGAACAATTCACAGATGACATGTGTATTGACCCATGGGCCTCAGACCTTCGAGATTAAAAAACTCATCTCGAAATACTGGCCCATTGTCAAAATAAATCTGCCAGACACACCTCCTCCCCGCTTTGCTTTCAAGAGGGGCAGCAATATTCGTGACAAACTTGTGCACTCTTCCCTTAAGAAAGCCGCCCCCAGAATAGGTCTGTGGGACCTGAGGACCACCACAGGGCATTTCCCTTGTGGATCTTGCTCTGTCTGTCAATTCACCAGGAAAATGAAGGAGTTCAAAATTGGGCCAAAAACATGGACATTGACCACTATGACAAACTGCAAAACCGCACATGTGGTATACTGCATCCAATGCCCGTGTGGCCTTCGGTATGTTGGTCAAACTTCACGACCGGTACATATTAGAATATCAGAACATCGATCTAGAATCAGGTGTAAAACACTTACCGCACCCCTAGTAAGTCACTACATTGAGCTACAGCACTCTGCTAATGACATATTATGGTGGATTCTGGATGTGGTCAAAAATACGCCCAACATAACCCACTGCCTCCTACAGAAGGAGGCTCGATGGATCCATCGTTTATCCACTCACATTAATGGACTTAATGAGGATTTCAGTCCAATTTAACATGTTTTGGCTTCCATCCCACACCTGGGTTTTGCCTTGCGGGCGGCTGCCTCCTTCCAGCAGCATGTGTTCTGCTCCCCAGCCGGACGCTTCTCCGCAGGCTTCTGTCTGCTTTCCGGCGCGGCAGCTTCTCTTAGTTGACGTTACAGAGGCCGCTGTCATGGCGCCCTTTTGTATCCACCCAAGTGAGTGACATGCAGGTGGGGCAGCTCTCAGCCTATCCACACATCTTGTTTTTAGGCCCAATGAAATGGCGAGTTAGGCCTCCTGCCCTCTTTAGGCTATATGAACATTCGTGCTCGCTTTGCAGAGTGTTGCGAGAGGGTTTCAAGAAAGGCTGTTCCCCTCGTACATCTGCATTATACTTTGGTCAAGTCGTTATAGGTAAGACGCGATTTTTTCGTGGGTTCTTTCTTAAACACAGTTTAGTGTTTACTGTATATATCCGTCCATTCTTCTAACACGATTTCTCGTGGGTTCTTTCTTAAACACAGTTTAGTGTTTACAGTATATATCTGTCCATTCTTCTAACACTATTCATCATTTTCTATTTTTCAGAGGCTGTACACCTTCTATGCCAGTGATATGGGACCACACTAGGCTACCCGACGCATGTGCTCTCCGCACTATATACTCCACAGACTGCACCTTTCAACTGTGCATGCTATCTAGTTACAGGATTTAATCCACATGTGAGTACATACCTCTACACTCCTCTCCCCATTTGGATAACCTCTATTTGTACTTTTCTTCACTTTTATTCTGATAAGTTCCCCCTTCCATTTCAGTTGTTGTTTTTTTCCAATGTGAGTCCTAACTCGATGCAGTTACACCAAGGGCCCTGTTGGTTCCGCTCTTCAGGCATTACTGTTGTGGGCCCCTGAGCCCGTTTTCACGCCTGTTTTTCTAACTTATCCACAGCCTACAAAATTGAGGTAATTTATTTCCTAATTCATTCTCTTTTAAACAACAAGGGCAACTTTACTCAAATTTTGGAGTTCGCTCCCATTATGCTTTTAAATTTAATTTCATTTTCTTTCATGTCTGCTTCCCCACAGGGTTAAACTGTTGTGAGGTTCTTTCGCCCTGAGGAAGGCAACTTTCAACTATGTAAAGAAACTATGGCCAGACAGGCGGCATTTCAGCCGAAACGTTGTTGTGATGATGTCAACCTTGATTTTTCTTGAAATATTTTTTTGACACCTACACGTAGGCAGACCTGTCATTAGGAATATTGGAGTTAGAGTTTGAGAGGATACGGTTGTTCTGTGTAGAGAAGGAAGAACTGTTTACCTTAAGAACCGTCCATATATCTTCTCTCCACTAGTACTCCATTCCTTTTTTACTTCTTCTTTGTGACTTTACAACAAAGAAGAACCTATTTTAAAAAATATTTTTTTCTGCTTCTCAAAAAAAGAATAATTGATTGTTTTCTGTTCTTTAAACAAAATTGTGAATTACAACTGTGAGTGTTTTAACAATTTCTGTTATACTTCTTTGTTATTACAACCTTTATGCTCATCAGGATTTTCTTTGTCTAAATAATAAACTTTTCAAATAACTTTCTAGAAATTTGCCCTTTTTGTTTTCAGAGAATTTCATAAAAATGCATGATACCAGAGTTTGGTACTTTTTTGAACAATTTAATCATGTTGATTTTGATACATAGCAGTAAGGGATCTACGGTGTTATTTTGGTCTTTTGTCCCCTCCTTTTCTGCTCATGGGGCAAATCCCCCCCCTCTTTCTTTGTTTGTATATTCAGCAACCTGGTTGCTTGGGGATCGTTCTTTATAGCTATCTCGCAATTAATGAGGATCCCTGAAGAACACACTTAATTTATGTTTTTCAGAGGCAGGTATTTATAACCTTTTTTTCCCCTTGGCTGTGGGAGTGGCTTCCATGGCCTACCCTTGGTAGTTCTGCATCCCCACTGTTGGGATCCCATTGGTCAAGCAATACGGAATGGCAGAAGCACAAACTTTCAGCTATTCGCTTGAACAAACCGCTGAGATTATAGGAGGCCCGTCTTTATTTGATCAATTAGGATCAGGAGTGGGGGTTGCCCAATCCATGTGTTGTGACGACATATTGAAACTCAAAAAAAAGCATTTTAGGACAGAACTCCATGGACATTTCCTCCGTGAGTATTTAAGGGCTGACACCATCCCGGCGGGATTGATAGTTCGCAATGAACCTTGTCTGTTTCTTACAGACAAGGAATACACTACTACCTTTAGCCACATTGCCATTAAATGCAGTAGGGACCTTATGGTCCTTACCATAACAACTGCCCAGCGTCTTGGGGCAGAAATACAGAAGGAGCTTGAAAAGGAAGAGAAAACCTTTTTAGAGAACACTACTATCTCTAACGCTCGTGAACAATTAGTGAAAACTAATAAACTCTTTGACGACTTTAAGTCGACTACTCTAAGCAAAAAAACAAAGAAACTTCAGTTTGACATACAGGAATTTAAAGTGGATAAAATATTCCCATATATCACAGAGGAATACATTGAAGCCGCCAAAACACAGTCAACTTCCCAACCACGAAATAAAGGCAGGCGTAGGTGGGTGTCTTTTTCCAATTCTAGCAGTAGCAGCTCAGACGGTCAGGCCAGACAAGACCGGCAATTACCACAAGCCTTTGGAAATCACCCACCCCAACAACCTTTTTTACCACCGCAGCCTTTTTTAGGCAGAGGTGGCCCCGGAGGGCCTTTCTGGGGGCAACCATGGTTTCCCCCCTATCAACAACCGCGCCGCCAATTTCGCGGACGGCGTCGTCTGAACAGGTAGTTGAACAAAGCGACATACCAATTTTTAATCTTGCCAAAATTGATCTTACATCTCCTCAGATTAAAGTTCTCTCGAAAGGGCTTTCATTTGTGCCCTCACAAAAAACGGATTGGTTTGAAACAGAACTTGAGGTTCGCCGGTTCCTTAGAACAGTGCGCCTCAAAGTTTTCTTTAATGAACATGGAGGAAATGAGCAGGAACTAGACACTGGCTTACGAGCCCCTTCAACCTTCAAGCCCCAAGACAATGAAGTCACAAGAGAAATTTTGACCTTTGAAAAATGTGTCCTTCGAGATTTAGACAAACGCAAAAGTAATTCAAAACAGAAATCTCTTAGACATAATCTCTCTAAATTAGAAAACTCTGCTCTCATTGAACTATCCAACAACCCCTCCATTGTCATAAAACCTGCAGACAAAGGAGGTGGAATTGTAGTTATGTCTAAGGCTCAATATATCAACATGATGGACACGCTATTACAAGATGATGTCAGCTATAAGAAACTTAGGAAGGATCCCACCCGAGACATTCGCACAGAAATTGAAAGCGTAGTACAATTTGCTTTAGATCGCAAATGGATTACGGAAAAAGAATCTAAATTTCTCATTACCAGTCAAAGTCGTATTCCGACTATGTATTCTTTACCTAAGATACATAAAAATCAGGAAAACCCACCCGGAAGACCAATAGTGTCAGGCTGTGGTTCGATTTTAGAACCACTGTGCAAATTTATTGACGTATTTCTGAAACCTATTAGCGTAAAAACTGAGACATACCTCAGAGATACGACTGACACTATTACTATCTTTGAAAATCTTGAATTTGACAACACTACTCAATTACTGGTGACAATGGACATTCAATCCCTCTATACTAGCATTCCACAAGATCAAGCGATAGAATGCATGCGAGAAGTTCTCCTGGAATATGATTCTCAGGATCGCGTTCCACATAACTTCATCTTGGAACTTATGGCCATAGCTCTCAACAAAAATTATTTTGAATTTAATGGCCAGTTTTTCTTACAAGTAAAAGGTACGGCCATGGGGGCTGCTTTTGCGCCGAGCCTAGCGATTCTCTTTATGTTCAAATTTGAAACTCGTCACATTCTATCTTCCACCAATCCCTTCCGCTATTCTATAACCAAATGGAAGAGATATATCGATGACATCATATTTATTTGGACAGGCACTAAAGCCGAGCTAATACTCTTCTTTGATTGGTTGAATAACGTTGATCCTAATATCAAGTTCACCATGGAGTCTAGCAATATTCAGATCCCTTTTCTAGACTTAATAATTAAAGATGATTTTGGAAAATTGAAGTGTTCGCTTTTCCGTAAAACCACAGCCCGTAATACTCTCCTACATTACTCCAGCAATCACCCTCGGCATATTAGGGATAATCTACCCTATGGCCAGTTTCTCCGGATCCGGCGAAACTGTTCCGAGTTATTTGATTATTATGAACAAGCAGATAAGCTTAGTAGTCGCCTTAGAGACAGAGGTTATCCTAAACGATTGATCACACAAGCGTACAAAAGGGCTCGGTTTACTGACCGTGACAATTTGCTCACGCCCAAACAAAATTCCAATTCAGTACTGGATAAGAACAATTCACAGATGACATGTGTATTGACCCATGGGCCTCAGACCTTCGAGATTAAAAAACTCATCTCGAAATACTGGCCCATTGTCAAAATAAATCTGCCAGACACACCTCCTCCCCGCTTTGCTTTCAAGAGGGGCAGCAATATTCGTGACAAACTTGTGCACTCTTCCCTTAAGAAAGCCGCCCCCAGAATAGGTCTGTGGGACCTGAGGACCACCACAGGGCATTTCCCTTGTGGATCTTGCTCTGTCTGTCAATTCACCAGGAAAATGAAGGAGTTCAAAATTGGGCCAAAAACATGGACATTGACCACTATGACAAACTGCAAAACCGCACATGTGGTATACTGCATCCAATGCCCGTGTGGCCTTCGGTATGTTGGTCAAACTTCACGACCGGTACATATTAGAATATCAGAACATCGATCTAGAATCAGGTGTAAAACACTTACCGCACCCCTAGTAAGTCACTACATTGAGCTACAGCACTCTGCTAATGACATATTATGGTGGATTCTGGATGTGGTCAAAAATACGCCCAACATAACCCACTGCCTCCTACAGAAGGAGGCTCGATGGATCCATCGTTTATCCACTCACATTAATGGACTTAATGAGGATTTCAGTCCAATTTAACATGTTTTGGCTTCCATCCCACACCTGGGTTTTGCCTTGCGGGCGGCTGCCTCCTTCCAGCAGCATGTGTTCTGCTCCCCAGCCGGACGCTTCTCCGCAGGCTTCTGTCTGCTTTCCGGCGCGGCAGCTTCTCTTAGTTGACGTTACAGAGGCCGCTGTCATGGCGCCCTTTTGTATCCACCCAAGTGAGTGACATGCAGGTGGGGCAGCTCTCAGCCTATCCACACATCTTGTTTTTAGGCCCAATGAAATGGCGAGTTAGGCCTCCTGCCCTCTTTAGGCTATATGAACATTCGTGCTCGCTTTGCAGAGTGTTGCGAGAGGGTTTCAAGAAAGGCTGTTCCCCTCGTACATCTGCATTATACTTTGGTCAAGTCGTTATAGGTAAGACGCGATTTTTTCGTGGGTTCTTTCTTAAACACAGTTTAGTGTTTACTGTATATATCCGTCCATTCTTCTAACACGATTTCTCGTGGGTTCTTTCTTAAACACAGTTTAGTGTTTACAGTATATATCTGTCCATTCTTCTAACACTATTCATCATTTTCTATTTTTCAGAGGCTGTACACCTTCTATGCCAGTGATATGGGACCACACTAGGCTACCCGACGCATGTGCTCTCCGCACTATATACTCCACAGACTGCACCTTTCAACTGTGCATGCTATCTAGTTACAGGATTTAATCCACATGTGAGTACATACCTCTACACTCCTCTCCCCATTTGGATAACCTCTATTTGTACTTTTCTTCACTTTTATTCTGATAAGTTCCCCCTTCCATTTCAGTTGTTGTTTTTTTCCAATGTGAGTCCTAACTCGATGCAGTTACACCAAGGGCCCTGTTGGTTCCGCTCTTCAGGCATTACTGTTGTGGGCCCCTGAGCCCGTTTTCACGCCTGTTTTTCTAACTTATCCACAGCCTACAAAATTGAGGTAATTTATTTCCTAATTCATTCTCTTTTAAACAACAAGGGCAACTTTACTCAAATTTTGGAGTTCGCTCCCATTATGCTTTTAAATTTAATTTCATTTTCTTTCATGTCTGCTTCCCCACAGGGTTAAACTGTTGTGAGGTTCTTTCGCCCTGAGGAAGGCAACTTTCAACTATGTAAAGAAACTATGGCCAGACAGGCGGCATTTCAGCCGAAACGTTGTTGTGATGATGTCAACCTTGATTTTTCTTGAAATATTTTTTTGACACCTACACGTAGGCAGACCTGTCATTAGGAATATTGGAGTTAGAGTTTGAGAGGATACGGTTGTTCTGTGTAGAGAAGGAAGAACTGTTTACCTTAAGAACCGTCCATATATCTTCTCTCCACTAGTACTCCATTCCTTTTTTACTTCTTCTTTGTGACTTTACAACAAAGAAGAACCTATTTTAAAAAATATTTTTTTCTGCTTCTCAAAAAAAGAATAATTGATTGTTTTCTGTTCTTTAAACAAAATTGTGAATTACAACTGTGAGTGTTTTAACAATTTCTGTTATACTTCTTTGTTATTACAACCTTTATGCTCATCAGGATTTTCTTTGTCTAAATAATAAACTTTTCAAATAACTTTCTAGAAATTTGCCCTTTTTGTTTTCAGAGAATTTCATAAAAATGCATGATACCAGAGTTTGGTACTTTTTTGAACAATTTAATCATGTTGATTTTGATACATAGCAGTAAGGGATCTACGGTGTTATTTTGGTCTTTTGTCCCCTCCTTTTCTGCTCATGGGGCAAATCCCCCCCCTCTTTCTTTGTTTGGAAGGTTGTAGGGAAGCATGGTGATTGTAAAAGTGATGGGACTGAGCAGGTGGATAGTATGGGCAGTCCAGTAACACAATATCTCCATCTCCTTAGTAGGTACTGCTCTATGCTTGATCTCCTGGTGTAGAGGAGGTCCCAGACATGGCCTGCACCCCTGCCCCTCATTTCGAGGTACCAGGAAAGTACTTGCCGAGGTATGTGACGTATGAGGAGCAGATGAACCAACAAAGAGCTGCACTGGGACTTTGCCCAGTGTGCATTAGAAGAGCTGTACCTGTTGAAGCGCCCATAACCAGAGAGCCCTGGGCAGCACGATACCCCATTAGACAACCATACCAGCCACTGATACGAAACAATGAGTATTTGCAGACTGTCCATGAGGAGACACAAAGAGCCCTGATGGAAGGCAAATGGTAACGAAACACGGGCCTGGACAGACTTGCACATGGACAAAGGTAACACGCCAGCGCGCGTAGCCATGAAACCAGATACAAGCGACACGAAAGACAAAACAATGCTGAAACGTAAAAGAAACATAGCCGTGAAACCAGATGGAAGAATCAAACCAGCTAATGTGTGTAAATAGGCTTGGAACGCAAGAAGCTAAGAAATCGATACTGCTTGCAATGCTTAGTAGAAGAATAGAGCGGCATGCGCCAACCATATATCTACCTCAATAAGGCACGCTATACAAGTGCGACTCCATTTTGTAAAAGCAGAAGTACGCCCAGACGGTTGAGGCCTAACAGGCCAGGTTTCATATCCCGGCCAGCCTGGAGAAAGAGCGGAATCGAAACTCAACAAAGGATAGCTCATGCCTGGGAAATCGACGTCAACCTAAGAAAGGGAGGAGAGCTACAGCTAAGAAGAATCGAAACTTCAGAGCATACCAGCCTGCCCCGTGAAGGTCAAGATAAGGAGGCCCAGGCAGGTGGTGGGGCCAAAAGGAGAATTAAATACACTAAAAGCTAGAAACTGAAGCCAGATTCATGGTGAACTAACACGTGACCAGCCAGGGGCGAAGAAGTACCACCGCCTGATGTCATCCAGAATCCCAGGATGCCATAACTTTTCCCGATAAGAGACTACAGTTTCGAGGCCATCCTCAGCCAACTAATTGGCACATCGCCCTAAAAACACTGATTGATGGAAAGGAGGCAGGGTGAATCCTGGGGCACTAGGCACCTGGGTGTCCATTCTGCATGCTGCTAATTAAAGTGGAGATTTATGTTTAGGGGTGTAACCTGCCCAATCACAATGGACCGTGTAATCTAGGGTCCTATAGACACGGTAACCAATAGGAGGTCGTACTTGTAGTGACGTCAATCACGTGTGATGTAGAGGAATGGGCGTAGATGCCCACCTGTTAAGAATTATCAAATCTGCATGCTCTATTGCCATATACAGATATAACACCTATACTTAAGTTACCTTTCCTAACCAATAAGATTGCATGACGATTTTTGTAGAATTAGATGTCAGTGATGACAAGTTTTGCCTATAAAAATGGCTGTTTGACTGAAGTTCGAGGAAGTTGGAGCGAGACAAATGATCGCAATGCTGCTGATTTCCCTTTGTTTCTCTGTTTGATGTACTTGTAATTAAACAGACTTCCCTTTGCCAAACTACTGAGTCCTCATTATTGAGTCGTGTTGGAGTAAGTGAATCTTGCACCCCCATTCCTCACATGGTGCAGCTATCTTGTCTTAACAGGTACTAGAGGGTGCGCACTGATCTTTCGGCCCGTCAGTTAAAACCCCCGCTCCTCTGTACACTTGGTAGCAGAGGATGGTTACGGCAATCGATTATTGATTATATAATATTAACACACCTTTAGACCGACGGTACGAAGTAACTCTAGGCCTTCGGCAATATCACAAGTCCTTTCGCCATTCCGGCTGAGTAGGCTGAGAAGCTTCCTGTGGACAATGATGGAGTAAACTTCAAAAACCTGCAGTGGGTTTGAAGGAATCTGCTTTCCAAGCATAACCCTTCTCATTCCCACGGGCAGCCAATCGGACGAAAAAAACCTTAAGAGGCTGGAAGAGGAAGGGGCGGTGATCCTGAAGTTCCAGAGAGGAAAAGATGTGAGCGGTGAGTGAAACAATGAACTCGTTACTTTGGCAAATGTCTTGTAGGCATTAGAACAAGTAGGGGAAAGGTAACGGTGGGTGGCTGAGAAAAAATAAAGTAGTTAGAAGTAGAGAAGACTGTATATATAAAGGGTTAATGACTCGAGTATAAGATAAAAAGTGTTTACCGGGGGGACACCCAAGATAAAAACAAAGGATTACCGGGCGGGGGGGACACCCAAGATAAAAATGAAGAATTACAGGGGGGGACACCCGAGAGAAAAACGAGAGGATACCAGGGGGGCACCTGAGATAAAAACGTAAGGATTTGCCTTGTTCCTGCGCTTTAATACAGCGGTCAGAAGAAACGTGAACTCAGAGCCCACAGAGGTGGGACAATTAGACCACAGTGACGATTAAAGACGACACTAAGGGAGTTTGTTTAAACTCCATGACGGGGTATTGATTAGAAAGCAGGTAAATGTATGACCAGCTGGTGTCCGTCTAGTCTGTCAAGTGTCTGTCATATGTGTTCTGTTGTATGTCAAATGTAAAATAATTGTATCATTGGTTGTTTGAAATGTAATTTGGCTTTACGCGATTCTGTAACTAAGAGGGAGTCGCCAATGAATTGATGGGTTTTGAATTGATTGTATACATTTTGGCAGGAAAAGATTGGATTGGAGCTTGCGTATTTGGTGCTCGCTCATACTATTGGAAGGACAAAAAACTGTATAAATATTGTTGGTGACGAAATTAAGAATGGAGGAAGTTACTCCACTGGCACATTTGTGCAAGCAGCTACCCAAGCATGCACCAAAACTCAAGAAGGTCAGCACAGAGTGGGTTAAGGGTACCGCCCACAAGATGTTTATGCCTTGGCCACAGAATGGGTCCCTTTCTAAAGCCATCTTACAGCATATGACTTTCCTACATGCCACATATACTGGCAAAAAGTTAGAGAAGCGCCTCGCTGTTCTCGAACTTTGGAAGATGTTCGAGCAGACGAAGGAGGAAGAACCACCCGCAGACTGGATATTAAACATATGTACGGAGGAGGGTGAGATGCCTACTGCGCCACCAGCCCCGCCTGAGCCAGTCATCGAGGGAAGTAAGTCAGAGGGTCTTTACCCGCTAAGAGAACTCAAGGCAGCCACAGGGTATAGCAACCCCGCATATGAGTCACCTACGTGCAGTAGTGACGAAATCAAAGAGAAGGAGCAGGAAATTAATCTGGCCTCCGCAGTCCCGACGGACAAGGAGAGACGCGATGATGGAAGAAAGGATCAGGCACAGACTAGTGCACCTCTCGATAAAGAGAGAGAGGGAAAGAAGTGGAAAGGAAGCAGTGAGATAGCATTCGCAAAAGACGAATGGATGGGAGGACAGATATTATTGAAATTAGATGGGAAGGGAAGTGATGATGTAAGGCCGAGAGAAAGGCCTGATGAAACGCAAAGAAGGGAGAAAGAAAAGGAGAAGGAAATGAGGGACGAAAGGATAAGAAGAAAGGATAGGCTGAGGCGAGAAAAACTATATCGCGAAGAGCAAGAAAAACAGCTCGAGCGCAAACAGAAGGCAGCCTATGGCCAGTACAAATAGAATAAGCAAAGGTTGGAAGAAGAGCAAAGGGTATGTGAGAAGAGAGTGAACAGAAGAGAAGATGAAGAGATTAGAAGGGCAAAGGAACGTAGAAATGAACGGATGAGGGAAGTCGATAAGGCTAGAGAAGAAGCAAGGAAGCGCAAGGAAATAGACGAGGGAATAGAACGTAAACGCAGACAAAGGGCACGAGATCTTGAATATTTGGAGCGGGAAGTTATAAAACCCAATCCTACAGTAGAATGGGAAGACATAGAAGAATTCTTTCCTGCAAGCGATGCGTTACCAGGTAAAAGTGGGACAAATATTGAAGATGATTTCAACACCAGAAGCATCGGGGAAACGATTGATCAAATATATGATGAGATGGGGCTAGAACAAATTTCCCAAGGGGGAAGGGAAGACAAATGCTTAGAAAGCACTCAGCTATACGACACTGAGGATGTCACCCAAAGTAGTGGGAGTAGGGGACTTTCCCTAGACAGGCTGGAGATCAGGCAGAACGAAGAAGATGCAAGGAGCTGCGTAAAGTGGGATCATTCAGAATCTGACTCCGGTGGGGAAACGGAGGACGAGGCACATGAAGAAGGGAGGCGGTGCGAAAAGTCGCTCCCAAGGGGCCAGTGGGTACGATGGTCCGACGCCAGAAAATCTGAGCCCAGGACATCAAAGTCTGCTGTGGGGCAGAGCCAACATGAGGGAACTCCCCACAGTCAGAGGGGGGAGCCAGCACTTACCTATGCCGACAAGTTAAGGGCATTGCCGGGTAGACGGCAATGCAGGAATGTTACTCCAGCGATAGACAGGAGGGCTATGGAAAGAGAAAAGGAAGACTGTGCATTTCAATTCCCACTGCTAGAAAAGGGGGGAGCAAAACCACAATATATTCCATGGCCGCACATGGACCGAGAAAACCTGAAAAATAAGCTTCCAATGCTGACATCGGGAGCTGGGAAGTGGATACATGAGTTAGAAAAAATGATGGGAGGAGTCACCTTAGCTATAGGGGACATTAAACGCCTCCTGATCGCCATACTTGGTCAAAGGGCAGACGATGTATAGAAGCGGGCCGGGTACCCGAGGGTAACAATAACACCTCCCATGACAGAGCGCCATTCAATAATTGTAGAGCAGCAGTGTGGAAAGCGCTGCGAACGCTGTACCCAGATACTTCCGATATGGGAGCTATAATGACTCGGAAAATGAAAGAATCCGAGGATCTGTTGATTTACATCCAGAATTTTCAAGACGCGTGGGTGCTCGAAACGCATGAGTCTTGGTCAAAATCTATCCCTGTATTCTACTACATACTGTGCCAAGGGTTACCTGAACCGGTGCAAAAACAGCTTAAGAAATTGGTAAGAATAGAAGCCAAACCATGGGCCGAAATCCAACTGACAATTGCACACTACTGCAGGTTGTTGCAAGAAAAGAACCGGAAAAAGCAGGCAACTCGTAAAGGGGAGGAAGCGAAGCTGGTGCAAAAGAGGCTCTCGAAGTATACTCTCGAGGGAGCCATGCTGACCAGCCCAGCTGAACCAAGCGCGCAACAAGCGAATAATCCATAGCAGAATAACCAGGGTAATCTGGGATTTTACCCGAGGGCTAGAGGATTTAGAGGAAGAGGATGGCAGAGTAACCAGGGAGGTTTTCAGAATAACCAGGGAGGTTTTCAGAGTAACCAAGGTGGATTTCAAAATGTACAGATGGGCAGTCCAGCCATGACAGATGGGCAGATGGCCGACCTCCGCCAGTATGTTGGTTGTGTGGAATGACAGGACATGTGGCACGTATATGCAGAAATCAAGGCATGTGGGAAAATGGCCAAGGAGTGGGAGCAGGTATGGTGAATCAGCCCGCCGCCCCACAACAAGGCGATGCACAGAGTCATACAGTGCAGCAGCAGGCAACAAGCAAGGGGTTCAACCCTCAAACATGGGGAACCTGCAACAGGGGCAACCCCAACAAGCACCGCCGCCAATGCCTCAGGGAACGAACGCTGGAAGGGGAATCAACCCTGGGAATGGGGGTACTCCACAAACGTACAGTGGGCTGAACCTATATATAAAATAAAACAGCTCACGGGGAACTCAGATGTGTTTCTATCCTATCAGTGACACCAGACCCTAACAGGGAACCTAGGGTGAATGTCGCAATAGGGGATAAAGAATATTCCTTCTTAGTTGACACGGGTGCTACGCGCTCGTGCATACGAGAAGGCAAATTTTCCTTGTCCGGCGAGGCCATAGATACTCAGAGTTTCACAGGAGCTCACAATAGAGTTCCCTTTACAGAAGCGCTCCCAGTGTCTGTAGGAGAGTGCAAGATGAATGTACCCTTATTGTATTCTTGTCAGACCCCAGTAAACATCCTGGGTCGGGACTTGATGACAAAAGTGAATATGACAATCTCTTTCACCGAGAATGGTATAGTGTGCTCCACTCCGGGAATGCATTATTCGAACGTGTGTGAAATGATCAGAGCACACTCAGGACGTGTAGCCATGAGAACTATACCGTTAGAGCCAGAAGTCTTCGCATATGGTGTGCGTGTGCTCATGGCGGGATTGCCAGGCTTCACATATAAACCCATGAGGACACCTGTTGAGTTCCTATTCAGACCACGAATACCTATGCATGAAGAAGAGGGACAAGTATTCCCCTTAATGATACAATCTCCTGCAGTATGAGGGAAGGTGGTAATGGTCGAAGGATACGATGATGAAGGTAGACAATGGTGCGCGGTTATCGCCATTGAGGAAGGGTATCGAGTGCTTAACGTCACTGACGATGATCTGTTCGAACAACACCCTGACTTAGAAGAGATGAGGGTGGAAGTAAGTCTCATATTGTGGGTCCAAATGATCAAACGAGAAGTGTCACAGAGAATGATGTTGGCGCTGGTATGTCCAGAATACTTTGAGGATGACATAGCCCAGGTGCCACAGTATGGACTACAGGACCTTATGACGTAGGACTCCTGAAAGGGGCAGGAGAAGTGAAAATCAAACTAAAACCAGGAGCAATCCTACCAAGAGCGCGACAATATCCCATGTCCAGAGAAGCGGACGAAGGGATTGCAAAGACAATTTCCGCTATGATAGAGCAGGGCATCCCAGTGACGTCAGAATCACCCTGTAACACAGTGATTGACCCCGTCAAGAAATCGAAGGGAGGGTCTTGGCGTTTAATCCAAGATTTAAGGGCATTAAACAATATTGTTGAAGCCGAGTTCCCTCTAGTCCCTTACCCATCTACAATTCTATGCAATATACCCACTGAGGCAAAATATTTCACGGTGATCGATTTGAAAAATGCTTTCTTCTCAATCCCGTTGCACCGTGAATCGCAAGATCTGACATTGTTTACATTCAGACAAATGCGCCTGAAAAGCATGAGATTGCCACATGGGTATTGTGAGTCTCCATCCATTTTTAACAGAGTCCTGGAAATGGACCTAAGCAATATTGCGGTGGACAGTGTTGTTTTGCAGTATGTAGATGACATTCTGATCTGCAGCACCACTGAAGAGCAATGCAGCCGCGACTCTGTCCAGCTACTAACTAGACTGGCTGAGAAGGGATACAAAGTTGATTAGGAAAAGTTGCAGTACTGTCAACAAGAAGTGTTGCACATAGGGCAACTAAACTCTCATGAGGGGAAAAAGGTAACCCCAGAGAGGGCTGACGCTATCATGAACACGGCTAAGCCACTCACGATAAAACAAATTCAGAGCTTCTTAGGCCTGCGCAATTATGTCAGAGCATGGGTCTTCGATTACAGCTCGTATACCAAGCCCTTGCTCCAGGCCTTAAAGAAAGCCCAGGCAACAAAGGAAAAAAATTGAATGGACTGAGGCAAAGGAAAAGGGGTTTGCAGAACTCAAGGGGGCAATTTGTAAGGCCCCAGTTCTCGGGATTCCTAATTATGCAGAAGAGGAATTCTACCTGTTCTCACATACCGATGGCAATTGTATGACGGCAGTACTCGCTCAGCGAACCTCGCTGGGGTATAAGCCCCTAGCGTATTACAGCAGGAATCTGGACCCGGTTATGAGTGGCCACTTCCCATGCGTACAAAATCTAGCTGCCGCCGCGTTCGCCATCGAGAAGGCATCATCCATTGTGATGGGGTGCTCCATGACTTTGTATGTCGAGCACTCATTATTCGCCATACTAGAGAAGCCAAAGGGCACACTGACATCTCAAAGAGCATCTGCGTATGAGGTGATTATCTCTAACCCATTGATCAAAATAGTTTGATGTAAAACTGTAAACTCTGCTACGTTCATAGCTGAGCCAGTCACAGAGGGAGGACCTATACACGACTGTGCGAATTATGAGGAATTCTATGATGAAATCCCCAGGGTAAAGGAAAACGCCCTGGCGGGTGGTGAGATCGTGTTCATCAAGAATCGACCAAGAGGATTGATAAAGATACACATGCATGGCCGTAGTGAAAAACCTGGCGAATGGAGAGTTTCAGGTACTCGTCAGTGCGCGAATACCATCTCACTATTCAGCTCAAGCTGCAGAACTAGTGGCGCTGATACTCGCCATTGAGAATCATGCAGATCAGGAGGTAACGGTGTACAGTGACTCGGCCTATGTAACATCTACCGTGCACGCAGGTTTAGCACGTTGGAAAAGGAGGGGCTACCTCCGAGCAGACGGCACGCCATTGCAACATGCAGCCTTGTTGGATAGGCTGATAAAAGCACTACACCTCCCAGTGGGCATAGCGGTCGTGAAATGCGCCACCCACACCAAAGGGACAGATTTCGTGTCACGCGGAAACCATGAAACGGACACGGAAAACAAGCACATGGCATCCAAGAGTGAAACAAACATGGACGTGGAGGTGGCACGTACCTATGAGAGGATGATGGTAGCACAAGCCACACCTGAGGCCTATAGTAACATGGGGCAAACTCAGTTAATGGAGCTCCAAGGGAGGCACCACAGGAGGAGAAGAATTTGTGGAAGCGTCGAGGGTGCTCTTTAGGCTCCTCTGACGGGTTGTGGAGGCAAGACAGCACTGGTAAACCAGTAATGCCTGTCGCCCTACTAAAGGTAGCATTAGAGCAACTGCACTACCCTATCCACATGTCAAAAGAAAATCTAGCTGCAACGCTTGCAGAAGACTGGTTCACGGCGGATTTAGCAGAGCATGTTGCATTTTTCATGGTGAACTGCATAATTTGCCAGCAATTCACTGCTGGGCACACATTAAAAGTAGTGAGAGAAATCATCCCCAGGCCAAATGGGCCATTTCAGCACTTACATATTGATTATGGCGATATGATTCAAGTGTGCAATGGGTACAGGTATTTAATTATGGTGGTGTGTCCATTCTCTAGATGGATAGAAGCAGGTCCCTGTAAACAACCTGACGCTACCTGTGCTGCCAAGTTTCTGGTGAGGGAAGTATTCCCTAGATGGGGGGTGTGCGAGGTAATGAGATCGGATAATGGGGCCCGCTTTGTAAATTCAGTTTTTGAACAGATTATCTTGTTGCTTGGTATAAAGCACAAGTTCTCGTCAGTGTATCATACTGAGGGGAATGGCATATGTGAGAGGATCAACGGCTTACTAAAAGAGAGGATAGCCAAGTTGAAGCTCACATTAAAAAAGGGATGGCTGCACTGTCTACCACTGGCATTTTATGCACTTCGGAACCAACCCGGCTCTGACCATCATCTCACGCCGCACGAGATAGTTACAGGTAGAAGGATGAGGACCCCTCTGACCCCCCGAGATAGAGCTAGATGTGATGCCCAGCCAACTAGAGAGGTTCTGGGAGCAGAGATACAGGAGTACCTGAACTGTATGATATCCAGCGCCTCTGTCATTTCAGGCCAGCTGCAGCGACGGCGAAAAGGGAACAGCACAGCACAAAACACATCAGGAAGTACTGAAGCAGACACCTCGCAAAGACGACGTGCGCCCCTCGTCTTCCCTGGTGATACAGTGCTTGTAAGGAACTTTACCAGAAACAGGTGGGATGAGCCACGATTCAATGGCCCTTTCATCGTGGAGGACTGCACCCCTTCCGCCGTCAAGCTCCAGGGCAGAAGGGCATGGATCTTCATAAATGACATTAAACCGTATATAGGGGAAAGCCCTCCTGCTGCATCCAACTGCGAAGAAACCACAGACAACGGGGAAGAACCTCAGAACGTGCAGACAAGATCTATGGCGAGGAAGAAGGACGCATGAGCCCAAAAATTAAGGCAAAGAAACTCTGTTTTAAGATTGTGGCGTTCAAAACTAGACAGTCTCTTGGGAAAAGAAAAGTGAGAAAGGGTGATAAAGGACAAGAAATGGACACTCTGTGCATCCTAGTTGCAGGGTAAAGAAAAGCACATCCGAAGCCACAATAACATTGATAACGCGAACTTTTGAATGAAGTCGCAAGTGGTGTAAAAAAATAAGGTTCTGATAAACTATATAAAAGACATTTATTAGAACTCAACACAGTATCCTGAAGCAACCAGTATCGAGACTTTGTTCACAGAATTTATGGTACATTCCAGCAGAAGTCTCAAGTGGGATGTACTCATCTATTTTCAACTCGTGGTGTTATCTTATCCGTCACTCATAGGGAGAGAAGCCAGTGTCACAGACTTTATTCAAGATCCAGCTAACAAGAAAGTAATCAGGCAACTGCTGACCGTCATCGCAGAGGTCTTTGCCGAGTTACCCGAGCATAGTGAAAAAGACACAAATGCTTCCACCGCAAACAGACGTTGAAGAAATCACCTTCACATTGTTCTTTTGCATAATCGAAAGTTGCCCAGGACTCGTTGGAAGAATGACTGATACCCACACATTCATCAGAGACCCAAGAAATATCGAACGATTAAACCAACTGTGGACCAAACTACACTATCTAGTAGCAATCCATGCAGCAGGCCAGTGCAGAGACTGTTCAAATCAAAAGAAAAGCTTGTGATCAGGACCCAGCAAAACAAGACAAATGTCCCTGTCACCTGAGGACACCCAGCTGGCCCATAACATCTTGTTCAGACTAGTCACAGACTACCCAGAAATGGTGGGAAGGCCAGCAGATGTTGAAATCATCACCTTCCTTAGAGATCCAGCCAACCTTGCTCCTATGGGCACACTTCTCCATGGTATAATGCTCCAGGTAGAGCTATCTAACTTCCAAGCGAGAATACCTAAGGAGGTTCCAGTGAAACTTTCCGCCGTGGGACAGATCGAGGAGACAGAGATACAGTTCTTCAACTTTCCTCTGTGGGACAGATCAAGGAGACAAAGACACAGTTCTTCAACTTTCCTCCAAGGGTCAGATCGAGGAGACAAAGACACAGTTCTTCAACTTTCCTCCAAGGGACAGATCGAAAATAGCAGAGACGAGGACTGCACCATCTTGTTTTGGTTTTGCTCCTATTTTTCTTCAATTTTTCTGGTCTTATTTTTCATTTTCATGTTTACTTTTATTTTTATTTTTGTTTTTATTTTTACAGTATTCTATTTTTGTGTGATTTTTAGCAGTTCCGTCTTTTCATTTTTTCGCATTGAACAGGTTCCAGCATGTCCTCAGGACCAAAGCAAATTAGAGGAGTGAACTGGGACTTCACCTATTATAGATATGCATAATGAATGTGATGTGCCAAAGATGCTAGCCTAACCTTTTTCCATAGTCTAGCAAAAGGAACTGTACTCCATACCCAGAGACTACCGTCATCACTCGCAAGAGGGGGGACACTTGAAAAGCACTTGTCACTTTAGTATTCATGAACTCTTGAGCTACGATATCAGGGCAAGAAAAGGAATAAATAACTGACTATGGACTTGTTCGATATGGGGGCCCAGAACAGTAACTTAGTTTTACCACCAGCAGAGGGGCGCCCCCGCTTCCCTGGGAGGAAGTGCTGCCATTTGTCTTAAAAGACTATAATGTGTATATGTATAGTAATTATCATTGTGTTTCTGTCCTTATCTATCAGAACTGCTTTCTTTATTGGTGCACGAAGTGTCCCAATGTCAGTGCACCCACCAGATAATGAATGCCTGGGTCCCACGAAAGCACCCAGATCCTATATAGTGATTCCAGTTCCAAGAGAAGCTGATGGTAAAGCAAATGATCTAAAATTAAAAGTAATTAGCAGTGATACATACACACTTGAGGTAATGAATGGAGAGAAAAGCTGGAGACAGGGTCAGCACGGAATGAATGAGAATGTAGCACTGACCACTGCACGCACACACACATTGAATGCACACAAACCAGGGAAGGTGTTAATGGCTACAGGGCCTCAAACCAAAACAACAGAAAAAGAGAAACTGCACACCGAAAGACCAGCCCCAGAAAATAGTGGAAATAACCAAGAAGAGCCAAGTGAAAAACCAAAGAGAGAGGGCATCGCAGAATCCCTCAAAAGAACACAAGTAGCCACAAAGGAACTCACAGAGAAAACACAAATGCTAATGGATCGGCTGTTCCCGTTCATAGTCAGAGCTAAGAAACTACATGAGGAGCTGAACGGTAGAACAACATAGACTATAGTAGCAAGCACGCCAGCCCCAATGCAAGGAACAAGCATCAGGCCTAGAACACAGCCACGCGTTGGGAAGTTGGTGAGCCAATGGTGGTTAGAGGAGGTCTACAAAAGATTGCACGAGGGAAGGAAAATAAACATGAAACCTTCTCCTACTACCCCGGTACAGGTAATGAAAACTATCCCACTGAAGATCGTACCTGAGAAACTACCAGAGCGGAAAAGCAGCACAGACGCATTCAGAGACATAGTGATAGCAAATTATAGAAAGACATTAAGGATCAAGAGAAGCCCGCATGAAACCGACAATGAACTAAATGATTACCTGGAAAGCACAGCACATCTCGGAAATAACATATGGTACCAACACATGAAGGAAGTAGGACGAAGACAATCAGAAGGAGAATGCTTCGTCTGTGCACTCCTACCGTACATCATGGGAAAATCCAAGATCTTTTTGGCAGTACAAATTGATGTCCCCACAGCACACTGTATGTCGCACGTAGCAATGTGCAACACCAGAGGACAGTTTATGGGAAGAGACGCCTCACTGATATCGGCCAACGAAAAGGATTACCCAGATGAAGATGGCTTCGTCCAGGACATTAAAACAAGAAACAGGGCGCACACCAAGGATCATGTGATCAGATATGAGAACCTTGACGTCAAAGGATCAAGAATAAGATGGGAAATAAACCTGAGACTGAAAGTCCAAGGAAAAACTGCAGAAGAGGCTCAAATCTGGAAGAACAGAGGCCACATTCAGATTTGGGGGTCGGTGGTTTCCCCAAATGGATGAGAAGAAGGAGTAGTAATCTGCCGAGCTTGGATGGTCCTTGGAGCCTGCCAAGAAGCAATAGAAAATTCACAGAGGTTATGCAAACCTCTATGGCCAAAATTGTTAAAGCTGTTAACATGGGTCAAAGACAGAGGAGGATCCCTGCAAATAGTACCACTGGAAAGCCCAAAACTATGCTTCAAACGTAATGGCACGAGAAAGATGGGGAGAATCAAAACTGCGGACGAATATATGAAGCCCCAGGAATGACACAAGGAACTGCAGTCGTTATGGACCATTACTGGGCGTGTGGATCAAAGACATACATAAGACTACCAAAGAACTATGGAGGCATATGGGTTAAAATTGATTTCTGAACTCGGACCTGGAGGGGCAGAGGTTCAGAAGGCCAGCATAGTTTCTTGGAACAGGGTAACCTCTGGACAAGCCAGACCAATCAGGGTAGCGATGGCGGCAGTCAAGACTAAGTCTCAAGAGGGGTGAGGGTGACGGAAAGACCTCAATGAGCACACAAAGCAAGGACACTTACAAATTACTCCAGACAGGTGTTATATTAAAAATATAGACACATCTATTACAAGGACTTTGTAACATCGACCATAGCAAAGAATCACAATAATACTAAAGTACACCAACACATCACAATCAATACAATATATATACAAGACCGAGGGGTTCAAGGAGTTAGGAGCATGTAATATGTAGACCACCTAGATGGGGTGGTAAACAGGCAGTGCAAGTAATCATTAGGCCCAGTTCGACATCCGAAATACACCTAACTAGGAGGAAGTCCGAGCCCTACAAAGTGAGGAGCCTTATGCTCAAAAGTACTTGCACGCGCTGGTGCCAATGGACAAAAGAGGGCCTCTTCAAGGATATCAGGCAGTTCAGGAAGGTGAATGAAGCAATGCAGAACAAATCCCCACTATTCAAGCAAGGCCTCCACTTGTGGGCAGAGGCAGGGTGAGAGTGCGGGATAGAGTCGCTATTTCGCAACAGCGGTAGAAAAGAAACAAGCTCCTACGCTTGGGGCCACCGATTGGGGTATGGACTACTCACCGGTCCCCGACGCAGGCAGACTCAGACTTCTCCAGTTCAGTTCATGTTGCTGGCAGGTTCAGCTGCGATGATCAGGACGTCTCGACACCATGTAGATTCTGCGTAGCAGGATGCAGGGTCAAGGGTGTCCCAAATGCAGCGGACGTGCACAGGTTGTTACCACAGCAGGGCAACACGGCAACCGCGTTTACTCTGGTCCGGGCGCACTCGTCTCACTTCAGACCTGGGAATGCCAAGTGTACGAATTCGGTGTGAGGGTGCCATGGACGCAGAGCAAGCAGTAGACCAAGTTTCGAGGGCTTCCCCGAAACGGCGGCGGTGACAGAGCATAGCGTCCTGCGTAAGCTGGTCAGCCCACTGGTTGGCCCTGGGACACTTGCGAAGAGGCTTACTTGCAGGGTTTGATGAAGGTGCCGGGAATAGTTGATCCCACTATTCCAATGGGTCGAAGCGCCTTCGCAGGCCTTCTAGGACGATCATATGCAGAGGGGCCTCGCAGGACGACAGCGGCTTAGGGTGCCAAACCTTCAGCGGGTCTCCAGCGGTTCCTCGACTCAGCTTCTTGTTGCAGGATACTTGTCTCCTTATCCCTTGTTCGGTGTGAACTCAGGATATCGACATGGTAGTGGTGTTTTCAGCCTCCTCTTATCCAAATTTCCCTTCGCGCCAAAACGGAGAGGACCCAATGGGAGATCTGCTCACAAACACTCACACCATACGTGGACCTATCACAGACCACGGTGGTCCCAGGCATTCAGGACACTGTAGACTCTCTGGCACCCAGGATGTGTATTGGGACAGACATCCCAGCCCACATCCTGGAGGCGCACACAAGGCATGCAGAAGCCTGCGAAAGCTTTGGGGTTTCGCGGGAAAGTGCATGACCAAATAAGGACTGCCCCGGGTCGGCTCGACCTGGGGCAAGGTGAAGGGGCAAGACGGTCAGCGGACAGGACAAAGAACCTCGTGGCATGGCCATTTAGGAGCCAGGCTACTCATTTGTGCCAAACGCGGTAAGCGCAGATAACATGGTGAAAAAGGGTTCAAAACACAAGAGAAACAATAGCTGTCACCAGTCCTGTCCGTGACACACTGGCACAGTTCATAATATGTCCAGCGAGAGTTTCTAGGGCCTTTGGAATGACTAGAGACCCAAGAGCGCGGTAATGTAAGTTACGGTGCACTCTTGTTTCATGTTGCACAAAAGCTGCAACATGAGGAAAGGACTAAGGGAAACAAAGTCTCCCAGTGCTGACTGTCTTAAGGGCATGTCAGTTTCCCCATAAGAATTGAGCGAAAGCCCAGAGGAGTGCGGCGGAAGGCTCCGCTTCTCTGGCAAAGTCTAGATCAGGGTGTAAAACAACAGCAAAATGTTTGGGGGTTGCCACATGTAGGAAAAATTACGTACTTTTTTTTTATTTACAGTTTAAACACAAGGCAAAAACTTTTGTTTCAAAAAGACAGAAAACAAATCCATACACCACCTAATAGTAATAATAAAATCCAAAATATACAAGAAACAGATGAAAAAAAGAGGCAGAAAGGGGACAAGAAACAAAAACAAAATTCTTAACATTTGCTTTCAAGTATCGTAGCATGATGTTGCGCATCCCGCTCTGTTCATACATGTCGCAGTCTTTCAATCAAGTGAAAAGAAGAATTTGATTAGACATCTACTTTTAAAATCATGTCCATGTAGTTTACAGTTGCATAGACAAGTTTTATATTATTCCCTGAGATGCACCTGGCCCACCACCCATTCATGTCATCATCTAATGGGGCAAACTTTCCAAGATGTAGTGATCGTTGGTTTACAGTCTGTTCACACTCGATTAACAAGTGTTTTGATGTTTCAATAGCCAATCCACAAAAACGACAAAGATTATCTTTTATTGACTTGTCCTTTCTTTTCCAGAGCATTTCCTTTGTTTTCAAGTTGTTTGTCCTGAGCCTCAGAAATTGATCTCGATGGTGACGAGAAGGACATTGGAGTAAATATCGTGGGTGTATATTTAGTTTTTTATAATCGTGCCCCAAGGATTGGGTTGAATCCAACTTGTGTCGAGATTCTTGATTTATAATCCATGCCCGATTTTCAAATCTCTTCTTAGCTTATTGCTGGCGGTTTAATAGCTCTTGGTTATTGTTGTCAGCTGCCTTCAAGAATGACCTTAGTCGGCGGAACCAGAGACTAAGTAGGTTTTTGCTGTTTGGATCATACTCGTTTCCAAATATTTGATATGCTGGCGACGGAAGCTCTAGAGACATCTTTCACATTGACACAATAGAGTTCCATATTACTCTTGTTTGTAGCGAATTTATTGACAATTCATGTCTCAGTGCCGTCATAGATGTTGATTGTGGTAGTCTCAACACATACCGCCAGAACCGCCCTTCCAACGAATGCCAGATTTGCTCATTGACATTCCATCCTGCCTCAGCACCAAAGCTTATGATTGGCATAACTTTTTGCAGGTAAAATCTGAGGACAGGTTCCAATGAAAACTTTCTGTAGTTTCTATTAATTTTTGCTCCTTGCAGGGCAAGCATCTGCATTTTTTATTTCAATTCTTTCACCCAATGGTATTTGCAAACCGAGTTGTTAAATTGGATTCCCAGATATCTTATGGAGTCTACAGAGTCGATAGGTTCTCCTGTAACCGTCCACCTAAACGATTTGTCTTTCTTATTTTTTACATTCCCAATTGACACAATGTTTGTTTTTGATGTATTAATCGTTAGCTCATTGCTAACCATATACTCGTTTAGGGATGCAAGTAATCGCTGGAGTCCTATTTGGGTTCTGTCCAACAATACCAGATCATCTGCATATATAATGCATCTGATCGGGATCCGATTAACCATTGGTGGGAAACAATGAACTTGTGCAAGATGGTTCGGCAGGTCGGCCAAGAAGAGCTTGAAGAGCTCTGCAGCAAGAGGGCACCCTTGTTTGACTCCCTTTTGCGTTACAATCGTATCTGATAGGTCCCCACAATTATTTAATCTCACTTTCATAGAGGTTTGATTATGAAGTGCCATAATTGGTTCAAGAAGTTTTGCCCTAAATTGCCATTTTGCCAATTTTGCCCAGAGAAGACCACGATTTACGCTGTCGAACGCCTGTTTCATATCAACAAAGGCAAGATGAATTTTGCCGTTTGCCTTTAGCGTGTCCAATTTCAAGATGGTAAGGATTAACAGGTTAACATCGACCCCAACGCCTTTCGTGAATCCAGTTTGGCGGATGTCTATAATCTGGGATGCCTCAGCTCATTTTGCAAGTTGTTTGCGTAGGTTCGATCCGAAAAATGTTCCAATCGTATCAAGGAGGGCAATTGGACGATAGTTGTTGGGGTCGTTTTGATTGCCCTTCTTGTGGATTGGAACCACTATTGCAGTGGTCCATGATTCGGGTAGTTTTCTTAACGCTGCAATGTTTGAGTACAGCTTTCCGATAAAGCGAGCCCACCACATTCCTTATTTTCTTTCTCTCAATTGATGGTTTCTTAAAGACCGTGGAAAAATGCAAATCCCAAGCATCTCCTGAAATTGTATTTGTTGGCGTAGGTGTATATTTCGAACAATCCTTGTTCAGGATCTGCCAAATTTCTCGTGTGTTCTTTGTCACAAGTAAGTTAGCATTAATTCCGCCCGGTCTTGATCAACGATAATGGAGTGAGATTTTGCCCAATTTCGATATATCGCACGTCTAACTTTAACCGCTTCTTGCACATCTTTCCTCGGCAAGCCTTTCTTTATTGCTCTCAGATCTCTCCACATTTTCTTTTTTTCTTCATGCAAGGCTTTGCTGTATAGATGTTTATGTGATCTTCCATTACGCATAGATGAATTTGCATCAATGATGTAGTCAGTCAACAGAGGAATATAGTTGATTCCTTGTCCAGCTGGGATATTCATGAGCTTAGTGCAAGGCTTTGTATTTGGTTTCCATTCACTCTAAGACGGTTCCCGCCAGCATTCACTTCTATAGGTAATTTGTAGATAGTGGCAGATGTGGTCAAATCCATCATGCACCCACATTTCAAAATACAGTGATCACTATGTTTCATTTGTTGGATTTGTAAATCAATGGTTTTTGATTCAATGTTTCTGGAAACCCATATATAATCAAGGATGCTATGGGATTTTTCACGGTGCCAAGTTGCTTTTGCAGGAACATCCCCTTTTGCAGAGCCATTTAACATTAAGAGGTCACGAGTGCTCATGGCGTTTTGCCATTGTGTACCTCTTGCATCTAGAAGTTCTTCTGGCAAAAGCTTATAGGCCTGCGAATTTTGATCGTACTGGAATCAGGTGCAGTTTAAAACTCTGCAACAAATCAGAGACAAGTTGTTATTAGCTAGCATAGATTCATCGATTAGCTGTGTGATTGCATTTACAAAATCGTTTGTACTGATTTTTGCGGGGTTCCAGTATCCATTGACGATTAGTAGATACTTCCAGGACTGGGTACATTTTTCCATCGTATGAATGATCGTGCCTTGCACAAGCGGATTTGGATTGACCGAGATGGGAGCGGACCATGTTTGAGTTATTCTTACCATCGTAAGTAGGCCAGAGCTTGGATGCCCTTTAACGTTTCTTACAGCCGGATTTAACAAAGCAGTAAACCCATCACGCATTGGAGCATTTCAAAGCCATGTTTCTTGTAAACAGATTATAAACACGTTTTCCAGAGAGATGTTGAATTCATTGAATAGGTGTTTAAATCCACGTGTGTTCCAAGATAGGATCGTGCATGGACAATCGTGATCTGTCAGTCATGACTAGAAAGTGCGATGCTTATTTAGGATTCCTTTTTTGGCTGATAGTGAGTTTGACAATGGTCGATCTTGACTTGTATTCTGCGAAAGACTCATGGATTTCCGTAAGTTTACTGAGTCAACGCGCTTCAAATTTTGTTGGGAAGTCTTTGTTCCTTTTTCTTCTCGTAAAACACGATCCTTATCGGGTTCAACCGAAATCTCAAATCCGAAAAATAGAAGGTCTTCACTGGCTCTTAATACAGTGTTTCGTACTCCTGCCGAATCAATGTGTAGATACACTTGGTCTTAGTATTTTTCAGTTGCATATTCTACAATCTTTATATCATCTGATTCAATTGTGCGCAGCAATGGAATACATTCGAACAACTTCATTATGTTCGTTCGATTTAGGTTGACTTCCGATTCATCACTTTGAATGTTTTGTAATCGTAATTTGCAGCATTGCAATGCACTTTTGGTAGCTTTGTTAATATGAACCCTTGTTTTAAAGTGAACGCGCTGTTTGCGTTGATTTCCTGTGAATTTCGGGTTTAACCTTTGGTCCTCAGCGCGTTCATCAGGTTCCTTAGCTGCAGTGTCATGCTTTCTGGGCAAATGCTCGGACATGGTTTTCGCGCAGGCCGCCTTAGTTTCCTTAGAGTTCAGGCCGCTTTCCCTCCTTGTTGCATGTTGATGCACGCTGGAAGCAATGGACACCTCGTGATCGTCATCTATCGAATATGTGGATAGATCACACAGATCTATTGAAGAGGGTTCAGATGAGGATCCATTTGTTTCAGAGTCAGAGATGATTCTTCTTCGTTTTTGATCTTGTTTTTGCTTTCCGTTATCCTTATGGACTAGAGAGGTTTTTTTATAGCCTTTTGGTTTTGACACCAATGTCTCTTTGAAATAGGCTGAGCTTTGGTGGTGATGATAAGTTTCTTTTAAATTTCTTTACCTTTGTGTTTCCAGGCCTTTTGCCCATCTTTGCTGTTTTCCGTGCTTCGGTAGTACCTACAATTTCTTTTATAGCAATCAGAGTTTTAGAGGTGGTTATTGGTATTGTAGGTCTTGCTGTGCCAGTAAAGATACCAAATGATGAGAAATGTTTCTCCGGCAAAATCGATGGCTCTTGGATAGGCACCACACATTCAATTTCTCTAACTCCTTCACTTCCCTCGTCATTGACCAAGCCATTGATTGGAGGTGGTTGTGATCCCTTTGCATTTTTGATATTCTCAACAGCTAAGTTTTTGGGACAACCAATCCCGTCCGCTGGTTTAGATGAGGTTAAGATTGGCTGCAACTCAACAGGGCGACCATTAGACAAGAAATCCTTGCCAATTTGATTTGCATTTGCTTCAGGGTCTTCAACCGCGTGCGCCATATTGGATCTTTCTGTGTTTTCATGTTTAGTGCATTTTCCGGTACAGACACCAGCATCAGGGGCGTGATTTTTTCGCATCCTTTTGATAGCTTCCAAAAGGCCTTCAGTTAAATTGTCAATTTGGCAGTGGTGTCGTGCAGCTAGGTCACATAGCCTTTGCTGCCACTGTACTGTTAAGTCAGCTTCAGCTTGTATTTTGTTTTTTAGGAGGCAGTTGAAATTTTTCGATTTGCTCCAATTTTAGGGTCAAGTTTAACAACATTGCTCCTTGGTCATGAATCGTGTTTCTTAGAGCTTCATAAAATTTCACAAATAGAATCATAGCTAAAGATGAAGCTGCCAGAACATTGTTGTGGATTTGCATTGCTGCTGCAAAGGATAGACTAGCCTTTGCGGGTGCATTAGATATATTTTCTGCTCCAATACTTGAATGATTCAAAATGTCCTCGTTCGGAATCTGGGCTTCTGATAAGAGCCCAATGCTTTGAGCTAACACAGGTCTTTTTGCATTGTTTTGTTTCCTTGCAGTCGCCATTGGAGTACTTGTCTTAGTCTTTGCAAAATCAAGTTAGCTCGCAGTGTTCTTATTGGCGAATCAGGGGTTTTATGTTTGTTGGTATTTTCAGCCAATGCCCCTGCATATAGAGCTGATGATTCTGGGAAGGTAAACCGTTCCAGGGAGTGCCGGCTTTCTGCCGTAACAGATGATTTCAGAAGCTGATGTATATTGGCCTGGACATACATTTTTGTTTTGTCCTGCAATAAAGGTCCTGTGCTTGTCATTGTAGCCAATGCCTCCGTATTTTCAGCTGGTTTGGATTCTAGCAGAAGGTCCTCGATTTGATGAGTCACGGGCTGTTCCGCTTCATTTGTGTCGTTGGTGGTCGAATCTAGCGATTTCAGTGGTCGTCCGACAGAAGGCTCTTGAATGCACTTATTGAGCACTGCATGCTATCGTAGCACCCTTTTCCCACTAGGCGCCAACCCAACATCTTTTGTTACCTGTACTTCCATCAATTTGTGCCTTTCTATGGCAATGTACAACGCTTTGTCAGCTGGGGTAGAGCTGGCCTCAGAAGTGTTTTCCGTCACACAGGCATCAGCTTCATCTCTCTGGCCTTCAGATAGAGTCATATCGATGATGTTATTGGCGGCAGTAGTGGCACTTGCTAGCTGTGTGCCTTGCATTGGAATATCCGGTGTTTTGGGCCGTAAACCCTGTGCACATTGTAAGTTGTTTGGCTCAGGATCATTAGGTATAGATTTGACAATCGGTACCAACATCAGATCCGCATCGGTAATTACAAAAGGTGAATAAAAAAGATCTAGAGTATCAGGGCTAATTGTCACTTTCCTCATTTCAGGCATCGGATTGGTGACTGGTTCCAGGTTATTTAGGGACAACAAGGCGGATTCAGGTAGCACTATTGAGGCAGACTTATCTTGCCCCAAAGCTTCATACTGGGTGTCATTTTCATCACCTTTATGGGTTTTGGGCAGCATATCAAGCAGCGTGTCGGGGAGAACCCGTGGTGTTAATTCCGGGCTAACTTCAAGAACAACAACATTTACGCCATTCGCACCAGCGACCGCGGCACCCATGGGCTCGGGAGCTTTATTCACCGGCAAGGCAACAATTTGTTTGCTTACCTTGGCGTTCGTCGCATCCGCTTTGTTGACTGCCGTCCAGGGGTTCAGCATGCAGCGTTGTTGCAGCGTTTTATGTCGGGTTTAAGGACCAAGTTTTTTGGAGTCCACCATGGTGACCTGCAGCGGACTGGGGCAGACTGGGAACTCGCCGCCGAACTCCGCGCTCTCGGAGAGTTTATATCAATGAACACAAAGGCCGGACTGCTCACGTTGTGCAGCTCCCCTGGAGAAAAACACTGTAGTGACTGGGCCAGACTGGGAACTCGCCGCCGAAGTCCGCGCCGTGCTCCACGCTCTTGGAGAGTTTATATCAATGAACACAAACACCGGACTGCTCACGTCGTGCAGCTCCTCTGGAGAAAAACACTGTAGTGACTGGGGCAGACTGGGAACACGCCGCCGAACTCAGCGCCGCCCTCCGCCCTCTCTGAGAGTTTATATCAATGAACACAAACGATGGACTGCTCATGTCATGCAGCTCCTCTGGAGAAAAACACCGTAGTGACTGGGGCAGACTGGGAACTCGCCGCCGAACAATTATGAAATCTTTCCTAACAATATGCACACTGCTGAACGTCCATGTTCCTGCACTAGTGATCCCCAAAAATGACCTGAATTTGGATAGTTTCCCGAAAGCAGATGCACATCTAAGGAAAAGGAGGTCTGTGGAACTGATGTCAAGGATGAAGAGAGAAAATTAGTTTTCTGCCAAATCAGAGGAAGCATTTTATGCGCCCCCCTACGAACACAGGCTGTTTAGCCTAACCTCATCAGTATTCACAACAATACTCTTGCCGCACATCCAAGTTGGTGCAAATACTAAGTGGTTGCAGATAACCAGATTGGAATTACTGCAGACCATCAATACCACCATAAAAGGATTCAACGCGATCAAGGAAGAACTAAGGGCAGTCTGACTGATGACCCTCCAGAACAGATATGTGCTTGACATGATCACTGCGATCGATGGAGGTGTTTGCGCAAAAATCGGAGAATCGTGTTGCACATTTATACCATTGCACGATGAAGAAAATGGAACCCTAACATAGGCCATAAGCATGTTGCCAAATCTAAAGAACCAGATGATTGATGAGACGGATGAAGTGGAGGATGACAGCTGGTTTGGGAACCTTCTGGGAGCCCTGCTAGTAATGATACTACTATGTTTCTGTTTTATCAAAATAATCATGACACAGTGCCAGAAAATTGCAAAGAAAGGCTTTGGGATGAAAATCATGGTCGATGTCGAACCAGGGTGGCAGCCCAGAGACCTGACTGATGAAGAAATAAGAGACTTTGTGAAAGCCAGTGAATTTGCGCCAGAAGGAACAAAGTTCACATATCCTAAGAAATGAAGAAGGTATGAAGGAAAATGGATCTACTGCAGTCCAAATGGACAATGCCAGCTAATGACCTGGAACAATGACGAACATGTAAAAACAGCAGGAAGTTTGAAAGGGGTGATAAAAATATGGACTCCAAAGACGCACATGTTCACGCCATCATGTACCAACCCTGAAGACGATGAACAAACACTAAAGAATCAAAGGAAATGAATACAAAGGAGGAAGCAGAAGTGGTCGATGAACCGACCAGAGGAGGGAGTGTAGAGGAGGTCCCAGACAAGGCCTGCACCCCTGCCCCTCATTTCGAGGTACCAGGAAAGTGCTTGCCGAGGTATGTGATGTATGAGGAGCAGATGAACCAACAAGAGCTGCACTGGGACTTTGCCCAGTGTACATTAGAAGAGCTGTACCTGTTGAAGCGCCCATAACCAGACAGCCCTGGGCAGCACGGTACCCCATTAGACAACCATACCAGCCACTGATACGAAACGATGAGTATTTGCAGACTGTCCATGAGGAGACACAAAGAGCCCTGATCGAAGGCAAATGGTAACGAAACGCGGTCCTGGACAGACTTGCGCATGGACAAAGGTAACACGCCAGCGCGAGTAGCCATGAAACCAGATACAAGAGGCACGAAAGACAAAACGATGCTGAAACGTAAAGGAAACATAGCCGTGAAACCAGATAGAAGAATCGAACCAGCTAATGTGTGTAAATAGGCTTGGAACGCAAGAAGCTAAGAAATCAATACTCCTTGCAATGCTTAGTAGAAGAATAGAGCGGCATGCGCCAACAATATATCTACCTCAATAAGGCACGCTATATAAGTGCGACTCCATTTTGTAAATGCAGAAGTACGCCCAGACGGCCGAGGCCTAACAGGCCAGGAGACATATCCCAGCCAGCCTGGAGAAAGAGCAGAATCGAAAATCAACAAAGGATAGCTCATGCCTGGGAAATCGAGGTCAACCTAAGAAAGGGAGGAGAGCTTCAGCTAAGAAGAATCGAAACTTCAGAGCATACCAGCCTGCCCCGTGTAGGTCAAGATAAGTTGGCCCAGGCGGGTGGTGGGGCCAAAAGGAGAATTAAATACACTAAAAGCTGGAAACTGAAGCAGATTCATGGTGAACTAACATGTGACCAGCCAGGCGCGAAGAAGGACCACCGCCTGATGTCATCCAAAACCCCAGGATGCCATAACTTTTCCCGATAAGAGACTATAGTTTCAAGGCCATCCTCAGCCAACTAATTGACACATCGCCCTAAAAACACTGATTGATGGAAAGGAGGCAGGGTGAATCCTGGGGCACTAGGCACCTGGGTGTCTATTCTGCATGCTGCTAATTAAAGTGGAGATTTATGTTTAGGGGTGGAACCTGCCCAATCACAATGGAGCGTGTAATCTAGGATCCTATAGACACTGCAACCAATAGGACGTCGTACTCGTAGTGACGTCAATCACGTGTGATGTAGAGGGATGGGCGTAGACGCCCACCTGATAAGAATTATCCAATCCGCGTGCTCTGTTGCCATATACAGATATAACACCTATACTTAAGTTACCTTTCCTAACCAATAAGATTGCATGACGATTTTTGTAGAATTAGACGTCAGTGATGACAAGTTTTGCCTATAAAAATGGCTGTTTGACTGAAGTTCGAGGAAGTTGGAGCGAGGCAGGTGATCGCAATGCTGCTGATTTCCATTTGTTTCTCTGTTTGTTGTACTTGTCATAAAACAGACTTCCCTTTGCCAAACTACTGAGTCCTCCTTATTGAGTCGTGTTGGAGTAAGTGAATCCTGCACCCCCAGACCTCACATGGTGCAGCTATCTTGTCTTAACAGGTACTAGAGGGTGCACACTGATCTATGGGCCCGTCAGTGAAAACCCCGCTCCTCTGTACACTGGGAAAGCTTGTGCCAGAAGCAACTACTAAGAGGTTGGATGGGAAAGACAATTAGCATACATGGGAAGAGTATGGCCAATAGAGCTGTGGTCAATGCTCAGCTATGTGATGGGGGAAGGGAAGGGGAGAAGCCGAGATCCTGTAGCACAGTGCTCCAAGCAGTGGATGTGCATAGCGATGGAGGCCTGACTCCAGGGGCTGTGCCGTGGCCGGATTCTGAGGTTGTGGCCTACATCCTCTTGCTGCAGGACTTGCAGCCACAGAATCTGAGGTCACAGTGTGGCAGAGACTGGAGTGCAGAATCCTCTTGATGAATGGTAGCAACCACACGCAAGGCATGGAGATGTCTTCTGCAGTGGTTGCGAGGTCTCAATTGTCTACGGATAATGGGAACCGTTGCTGGCTTGTCCGGCGGAGGCGCTGCTGAGTTTCTATTTTGTCCCACAAACCCTCGGCCATGGTGGTGGAGGGATGAACATTTTTGGACCAGGCCTCGCTCGAGCAGCATCTTCTACTGCAGTCATGCCATGTGAAGGCCTAAACAATTCCCCCACCACCATCACCTTTTGAATGGCTCTTGATAGCCTCTCTAATTAAGTTCACAACCTGGAGTGTATCGGAGAAATGCCAGCTACCCGCACTCTGTACTGCGCTTACGCTGCTCTCGAGATAGGTCTGTGCTTTAAACCATAAAATAAATACATTTTAAAATAATACAGAGGCTGCATAGACTGGGCAAACTGTTGGGATTGCTGCCTACCCCTCTGTGGTAACAGATGATGGGCTGTACCTGGAACATTATCCTTCCTTATTGGACAAGACTTTCCGACCCACCTTGCTTGCGATTTCTTCTGACCAGGGATTGTGTTGTATTTACCTGGTCTACTTCCTTATTTATGTTTCTTTTGCCTTCTGCCTATGTCTTACATTTCCTTGCACATTCCATCTAATGCCAATCAAGCAAAAGTGAGACGTAGGGAGGACAGTCGAGCATGGATAGGTAGAAGGAAGATCAGGGAGATGGGAGCAAAAGGTGATCAAGAATGAGCTGAGTGATATGAAAACAGCGTGGACACATGTTATTTATTTAATTGTTTTTTATAAAGCACCTAATACCATACCTGAGTTTGGTTTCTAAGCGCGGATCTGGGAATCGAATCTCTGTTGCTCTGCGTGGTCTTGCTTCCAAGACCAGCGCGTTTCCCCTGTGCTATCCTCCGCTCACTGTTATCTTGTATTTGTATTGCGCCTTCTGCCATCAGTAATTGCGTTGAAGCGCTGTAGGAAGCATGACCCATCAGCAGACTGTAGTGTTAAAGAAAAGGCCCAATCTTCACGCCAGCTGCGATGGGCTCTCTTCTTCGCCGAATATGATTTTGTCATAACATTTCCACCATGCGTCAAGAATGGAAAAGCTGACGCACTTTCTCGTACTGGCACTGATGACTTGGTTTATACGGTTCCAGATTCAGTCCCCATCATATCTGAAGACAAACTCTTAGGCCTTACCACAGCCTTAACCCACATGGAACTGAAAAAAGAAATTCAACAAACCATGAATCCGGATACCCTCCTTGCATGGCAAGCGCAGGGAGAACAATATTCCATCCAAGACTGCTTACCCTTTTTTAAGGGTTGTCTATACATACCCACCAAGAACTTACAACAAAGTCATTTCAGGTTATCACGATTCCCTGATCGAAGGGCACCCTGGAATTACCAAGACCTTAGACAAGGTTAAACAGAACTTCTGGTGGCCTACGTGGCGAAGAGATATCATTCAATACATTTAGTCTTGTGGAGTCTGCGCACAAAATAAATCGCAAAAACACAAACCATCTGGCCTTCTGAAACCTTTGGACATTCCCCCAGCGCCATGGCACACCCTTTCCCTCGACTTCATCACTGATCTGCCTACCAGTCAAGGGTTTAACACCATCCTTGTAGTCGTAGACCTATTCTCAAAGATGGCCCACTTTATTCCACTCAAAGGCCTTCCAGATGCATCCACTCTAGCCAAGGTATTTCTGGACAATATTGATAAACTACATGGCTTCCCATCAGTCCTGATCTCCGATCGAGGTAGCCAGTTCGTTTCCAACGTTTGGAGAAAGGGTTGTGCAATGGCGCAAATTGACGTCCGGCTATCCACTAGCCATCACCCCCAAACGGACGGCTAGACCGAAAGGACCAACCAGACCCTTGAGCAATACCTGCGGTGTATGTTGCATCACGAGCTAAGAGACTGGAAGGACTTACTATGGATAGCCGAGTATGCATATAACAACTCCTTGCATTCCAGTACTGGACAAACACCCTTTTACACCCTATATGGTAGACACCCGCGTACCTCAGAATTGGATCTCCCAACCAACTTAGAAATGCCAGCAGTAAAGACCCTTCACACCAACATCACTCAGGCTTTCAAAAAGGCCAAAGAACATCGAATTTGCGCCAAAGACAAGCAAAAACAATTTGCCGACCAACACAGGACAGTGGCCCCCGATTATCAAGTTGGAGACAAGGTTTGGCTAGCCACCAGGTTTATACCCACCAAAGGAACCCGGACCTTTCAAAGCAGGTATTTCGGACCCTACACAATCAAGGCAATTATCAATCCAGCGGTCGTCAAATTAGATTTACCATCCAATCTACGCATCCAATGTGACCTGGTACACGGATTGAGGCAGCACCAAAACCCCTTCTTTTTGACGGAGAACCAGAATTCGAAGTTAAAGGCATACTGGATTCTAGTACTCAAGGGGGAGGTTATACTATCTAATAAATTGGAAAGGTTTTGGACCCCAAGATAGATCCTGGGAACCCTGTGAAAACGTTCACACACCGCGTCTGATCAAAAGCTACCATCGAAACTTCCCAACTAAACCTGGGCCGGACAGAAGGAACACCTTGAGAGGGGCCTTGGGGGGGAGTGCTGTCACGACCCACATCCTGAAGACTCCCTGGCCAACCTATGGGCCAGGGAGAGCCTTGACTCAGGTCCCCACTAAACCCAAGTATTATCAGCCTAGGCCTTCTTGGGGTCAGTCCTGGCACCTTTGGTGCCAGGCTCATAATTGAAAATGGAGTTGTGCTTGGGAACTACTTTTTTTCAATGCCAATCAACGTGGAGGCATCCACATAACCTGGCTCCTTGGAACCAGGCTTGCAGTATAGGATTTTTGGGTGTGGTATCATGGGGACTATTTTACTATTTTACCTGGACTTCTTTCTTGAAGCTATTTAAACCACACCCGACTGGACTGACACGCTTCACGTTAGTTTGCACTTCTGCAACGTGACGCTCACTGCATTCAGCTTCAGCCACGAACCTCAGAAGAACAGCATCTGCAAAAAAGGAAAGGACATCGTTAGAAAAGGCAGCAGCTTACCTGAACTTCATCGTTAGCGGTCCGCAGCTCTTCCGACCATCATCTTGGAACCAGCGCTCCTTCTGATCGACGGACCTGTAAAAGGGGAGAAACAAGGCATTAAACATTTGTACAATTAACGAACTGTGCCGAAAGGCTTACCTCGCCAGCCGCTCCTCAATCAGCATCACCTCGGCAATTCCATACTCCGGCTGAGTACTGCGACCTGTGGAGAGGAAAAGATAACAGGTTAGCAAAAGGCAAGTCATCTTAGCGCAGCGCATAGTGCCTACTCACCGCATCAAGGCGCTCTAAAAACGCCAATATTTACCGGCGAACTCCAAATTCAGTCTATGCCATATATTGGATTTCCGCGCACCTAGGGAAGAGAAAAAGACATTGTTTAATCCAAAAGGCATGCAAGGACAGCACTATACCTCAGGAATAAGACCTACCTGAAAGACTCAAGGTGGGCCGGCATCAGTGAAGTAACTCGATCGCTATTGCCCACAAAGCACAATGCGCCTCTGCCAAGACAGCAGGATGGAGAACCTGCCAACATAAAAAAAGAGGCGAGGAGAAGTCCAGAAAGGCCGCTGGCATACAGGGTTGTGGGGGGCTGCCTACCCCAGTTGCCCAGACTTGAACATTGCTTACCTGTATTCCAGGCAGAATTCTTCCGCTGGTCACGTCTGGGCATCGCAAGGAGGGATACCTGAACTCCAACTGCTGGGTGGCGCCCCCTTGGAACCAGGTGAGCGTAACAATTACTACTGATAGTAGTCCTGCTACTAATAGTGTTAGTGCTAGCACTATCTTCAGTGTTAATACTGCTGTCATTACTACTGATATGAGTCATGCTACTAATAGTATTTGTGCTAATATTACATTCAGTGTTAGTACTGCTGGCATTACTACTGGCTTTAGTCCTGCTACTAATAGTATTAGTGCTAATACTGTCCACAGTGTTAGTACTGCCGGCATTGCTACTGGTAGCAGTCCTGCTGCTAATAGTATTAGTGATAATACTGTCCTGAGTGTTAGTACTGCTGGCATTACTACTGGTAGTAATCCCTCTGTTAATAGTATTAGTGCTAATAATATATTCAGTGTTAGTACTGCTGGCATTAGTAATCCTTCTGTTACTAGTATTAGTGCTAATATTGTCCTCAGTGTTAGTACTGCTGGCATTACTACTGGTTAGTCTTTCTGCTAATAGTATTAGTGCTAATGCTGTCCACAGTGTTAGTACTGCTGGCATTACTACTGGTAGTAGTCCTTCTGTTAATAGTATTAATGCTAATACTATATTCAGTGTTATTACTGCTGGCATTACTACTGGTAGTAGTCCTGTTACTAATAGTATTCATGCTACTACTGCCCTCAGTGTTAGTACTGCTGGCAGTACTACTGGTAATAGTCCTTCTGCTAATAGTATTACTGCTAATACGGTCCACAGTGTTAGTACTTCTGGCATTACTACTGGTAGTAGTCCTTCTGTTAATAGTATGAGTGCTAATACTGTCAACAGTGTTAGTGCTGGTGACATTACTACTGGTAGTAGCCCTTCTGTTAATAGTATTAATGCTGATACTGTCTGCAGTGTTCGTACTGCTGGGATTACTACTGGCAGTAGTCTTTCTGCTAATAGTATTAGTGTTAGTGCTGGTGACATTATTTCTACTATTCCTGCTGGTAGTAAGTATATATCTGATATTGTATAGTGTACCCTTGGAGCAACAGAGTGCTGTACAATGATGGAAAAAGAGTTATAAGAGGGTGTACATCCAGGGTATGGCATTGGGGGCGTGGGCCGTAGTATTGGCCGGGGTTACTCTCCTGAGGTGGGCGCTAGGTAGTACTGCTACCAGTGCTCCTGATAATAGTTCTGCTGTTAATACTGATAGTGGCAGTCGTTCTACTACCGGGCAGTACAATCGATACTAAAAGTGCTGCTCCCAGTAGTGGTATTACTGAAAGGGGTACTATTGTTTGAGTAGTACTGCTGACACTTGCCATAGTGGCACTTCTACTCCTGGTGCATCTACTCTCGGTGGGGCAGCATTAGTAAGTACATACACGTGTTGGTGTAATGTAAAAGCTAATGCACCATTTTACTGGGACTCTTTGCTGCTGTGATGGATCTACAGGCAGCACTTCCCCTCCCCTGACGTCACTTCCCCTTTAAGGCCTTCAAAGCAGTAAAATGGAGTACAACCTTAGCCTGAAAAATGCTTCAAAGATGTTGAAAATAAGATAAATGGGAAAGTTTAATTCGCTGGAAAAAATGTAGCCGATAAAACATTAACAATTTGGACTCATCTATCTTGTTATTGTCGAAAGGCCTTTCTATGGGTGGATTTAAGGCCAGGTTGTTATACTAGGGTGTGTCAGGATGCACTTAGACTGGAAGGAATCACTTGGACATGTGTTGCTGTGGCTTGCTTGTTATAGCACAGGGCCACTGTGCTGGTCTTGGAACCAAGATCACGCTGAGCAACAGAGGTTCGAATCCCGGATCCGCGCTTAGAAACCAAACTCGGGTATTAAGTGCATTATAAAAAATCAATTACATTGATGTCTGTCACGGACATATGAGGCTTTATTTGGCATAACATCTGATGTGCCACTCCATCTAGAAGCCCACACCTGGACATGCAATTCAGTGCCTGTGCCAAGCAAGTGGGGCGTGAACAGACACCAAATGGAATCTGTAGGTCATTTAAGATTTAACACTGCACTTGGCATAGTATGGTATTACCTGGACATGTGAGGCATATTAGGACTACTCCTGGTATGTGAGGCTGTAACTGGCATGACACAGTAGTTGCAAGATGCTACACTTAGCAAGGCACTGCAGCACCTGTAAATGTGAAGCTCTATTTAGCATATGATGACTATACATGACGCGTAAGGCTATAGCTCAATTAGGGTGGGAGTAGCTGGCCTTTCAAGGAAGTGCTGCAGGCGTGAACTGCTAATGCCGCGAGTACCCCTGGCATATCATGACCCCATCAATGGCACATCGAGGCAGCCCTTTAGTTCAAATATCTTAGTAACTAAAGGCTGTTGTTTGCTATCGCAGGTGTGTGTTATTTTAGCAATCACCCCTTATTTGTATTATTTTGCATCTTGTGTTAACTCCTGTAATGTCATCAGGGGGAACAGGATGTGTGATTCCACTTTCTTGGAGCTCATCATCGGGTGAGTGATGCCGCCTCTGCTACTCTGATGAATCATCTGCCGGGACACCAGTGGTCCAGAGATGAATATCATTTTCTAAACCATCAGTCAGCCCCACACCTCTAGTACACCAGAAGGGATCCGAATAGATTGGAAACACAAGCAAATTATAAACCTCCTTGTCCAATTTTGGTAACGTGGACGGAACGGCAGGCTTATCTCCAAAAAGGTCATGGATCGTTGGTTAGTTGCAACACAGTGAAAATACAATTATTACCCAATTATAAAAAGGGACTTGCCAGTCAAGGTTGTATACACATATCTACTTTATTATTATCACAACAGAAAGAAAAAAGGGCAGTGGCCTTCTTTTTTGTTAAAGGGGGCCCTGGTTCTGGAAGGCAGTAGGGGGTATCAAGAACAGAAAGCAGTAGATACCAGGCTACCCCTCACTTAGACGAGAAAGCGGGGACACCTAATCAAAAGCTAGTAATTAATTAGACTAGAGGTAGGAGATAACACATGACATTATACGATATAGAACAAAATGTATTTGAAAACATGTTAAAAAATACATAGAAAAAGTTGTAATTGTTTACCAGGAAGAACACAAAATTGCATGTGTCTTGACAAAGGAGAATTCACTCCAAAAAACTTGATTAGTGTTTAGTTGCAAATACTAAACACATTGTAACTGTCGACACAAAATTAGGTGTTTCTAGCTTGAAGACCTAAGGTAGTGTTTGTAAGTCAAATACGATTTTGTTTATAGACACTACAGTCCTGTTGATGATGAGATTACTTTCAGGGGCTCCAAACTTTCTTCAGGACAACAAAACGTTTTATAGATGTACGAGCTTCATCTAAAAACAATACAAAACACAAATTAAAAATGGGTGTGATCTGGACAATCATTTGTTAATGGAATGTGGAAAGAAAAGGGTCTGGGCCTCACCTTAGAATGATTGCGTCTAGGGAGGCGAGAAGGAATTCGAGCTTTCTAGGGTACAGTTGTAGAAGTCTCTAGTGCCCAATGGCTGCCTATAGTAATAGAGACAGTAAATGAATGGTGCCAAATGCTGTGCTAATATGCGTCAAAAAGCGATGTACAAACAAATGTTACCTGGCAGGTCTGATTTAGGTGTTCCCAGATGGTGGTTTGAATGGCACAGGGCCACTTGGGGGGCTCACGAATCAATGGTTGACCAACCACGAGGTGAAAACGTGAATGGAAGTGAAGGAGGCTGATTGTGATGAGTGCGAAGGACGTTTGTAAATCCGTCCTAAAAAACACCTGAATGAGTAATGGTGAAATAAGGGTTGTATAATTAGGCTAGAAATAGCAGAATCAAATGCGGCTATTCGTATAGTTTATAAACTATAACATGGGCACTCAAGAAGACTACGGTAAGTGAAAGCTAAGGCCGTGTGTAAGCGGCTAAACAGGGCACAGTCACGAGCCCAGAGCATATCTGTGTCTTGAGACTCTGTACAACAACACAACATAAGAGATCTGTTCCCCTCTTTTTTCTGCTTGTTCCTTCCCCCTTCTTTGTGCCTTTATTTCTCAAAAAATGTGATGTTTTAATCTATTGAGCCAGCATCAAATGGCTAGTGTATACTTCTTGCACGCACTGCGTCCCAGAGATAGAGCCTTTCGACACAGACATAGAGTCTTTCGACACAGACACGCTCGGGACTGACTAAGCAGCTTCAACATGGCCTTTACCTAGCCTTATTTAGATGCAATCCTTGCCTTTCCAATCTAACAGACAGCCACATGTTATCTGTTTCTCTTGCATTAGCCATGCAGCACGCCACACGGTTATGTTTTATAACATTTCTTACCCTGAACATTTGCACGCATAGTGTCCCTGAGTCTCAAGACACAGATATGCTCTGGGCTCTTGACTGTGCCCTGTTTAGCACCTGAAGGGGCTTGACTGACTCAAAAATGCCCTCTAAGGCGTGTCAGTTGATGCTTGTCGATGCACTCCTCCTAGCCTCTTCACTGGGCTTGTGTCATCCATTAAGGTGGACGGCCCAAAGCAGAGGAGAGTGTTGCAGGCAGCTGCCTTGTCCTTGGTTTGGTTCCGAGACTTTCTGGCACTTCCCGCCTTGGAAGCTTGCTTGCAGAGCCTAGCAGGGCACACTCTGTGCTGGCTGGGTTCCGGTTTTGGAGCTGCTGAACGGTCCTCTGGATTCAGTATCTCCTTCTGTTCCCTGGGAGATATTTAGGGGATTGATCTTGATCCCCTCTTGGAGGTTCTGGCCTTCCTTAACTGGCGGAAGCTGTAAGGCAGACTGTACCTTCAGCCAGTGCCCAATTATGAGTTCTTCTTGCTACTCCTCACAAAGTCTTCAGATCAGCTGCCAAAAGAGGGAGTCAGCCCTCTTTTAAAGCCACATGGACAACAGGGATTGGTGTAGGCTAAGCATATCCTAATAAACCAATCCTGGGTCCCCACCAACAATCTCCTGTATGTGTGAGGTCATAACCAGAGTGCTTTGCAACAGAAAAGGCAAAGGAGTGAAAACATGCAAAACTAAGTCCCATCCATCTCCCTGTCTGTTGTGGATCAAATGGTCCCTCTGGTTAATGGAGCTCTCTGTGGTTCCTGAGCAAAGCGGCGGGTCTCCCTGGAAGCTGGCGCGAGCCCAGACTCAAACCACATACTGATACCTTCTGAATGGGGTCTCCCTGCAGGGATGACTACTGTAAACACACAGTCACAGACATGACATTTCACTGTCAATTGACACTGAGGTCAGGGCCTGGCATCAGATTGACATAGTGCATACGAAAGGGTGTTGGGGTTTCATGTCTCCTATGTTAGCCTCCTGCAGTCAGCCCCCATGTGGGCCTGTTTGAATTAAACTCTGATTAGCATGCAAATGATGCCACCAGCTACAGGGCTCAACAAAAATAAAGGGCAGATCCATGGAGCCTTTGTTAGCTAATTAGGCTGGACATGGCAGGGGGAAGGTTTGGCCCCCTGCCTTCGGGAGATGCATTGTGTACTCCACCTTTAAGGTCCCAACTAAATATGACAGGGGGGACTGTGCCTGTAGACTGTGTCCACCCACAGTACACCTGGTCTATGGGTATGTCGTGCGGTGAGCATAGGAAAATGTGTGTGGATTAGCCCCAAACATTTTCCAGACGTTGAGCTACCATCATTCAATTTCATTTAAAATTTCAAAAAAGCCCTAGCGAGTGTGCACCCTCGTGCGGATGGTCGAATTCCGCACAGCTACCACAGGCAGTTTGGTGAATGGACGTCCCTGCTTCATCTCTCAAACAGCTCATTGAAGCTCTGCCTGTGAAGCGAGGAGGAAATGGGGCCACACGGTCCTCATAGGTGGGGCTGGTAGAGCCTCAAGCGGTGACTGCAAGTAAAGGGTATGTCTCTATGTCAAGGGTCGGCAACATGCAGCTCTGTTTATGTTTTGGACTATGCCACCCATGACCCTTTGCCATTGCCTTGCTGGCTAGGGTTGATGGATTGACACCAAAACATTTGGAGAGCCAGATGTTGCAGAACCTGCTTCAGGGCTTGGCAGGTTGTGTGTTTTAAGCTGGGGGTGGGGGGCAGAGAAGTAGGAAACCCATGCATTGGTTGAATATAGAGAGGGTGGTCCGGAGTAAAAGGAAAGATATACCCACTGGTTTCCTTATAGTAAGTTACTTCACTGGGCCCATCTCCTGTGGCGCTAGACCATTGAGCAGATCGGGCTACTGCTCTCCCCGAAATGTTAGGCTACGTTACACAGCGCCAGGGCCGTCAAGCATTTCATTGTTAGCACCTGCATGCCTAATGTATACGTTTTTATTTAATTAAAATCATGCTCTGGGGTTAGTACTTGCATGCAAGGGGAGTGATTGCAAGGTTAGTGGTGGCAGGAGTCTCACAGCAGTCCTTAAGTGTGTGGTTTCAGTCAGACGTGAAGAGTTAACTGCTTGTAACATTGAACTTGCACCAACATAGTCTCATTAGGATGCATAAAGAAGAAGTTAGATACCAGCACACAAGTAAGTTGTTCCTCTCCCACAGTCTCTGAAGTTAGCGCTTCTCCCAACATTTAGGCCCCTCCTCCCCCTGAAATGTTAGCCTAGGTTCCCCCCCTGCCGATCTCTGTTCTCTGACTTCCCTATGGCTTGCTCTGGTCACAGCACTGCGGAGGAAAACGACCTTTCGATGAATATAAATGCGCCACTGTGGGATGTGCTAGAGCACAGAAGGCCGGATGCCGGATTTGCGTCCGGGTGGTTTGCGGCCGTAGCACGAGTTGCAAAATGGAAGTGCTTTGGGTTCAATTTCTTCCCCGGTCTTGTCCTTCACACGAAGTCAGCAACTGAGAGGGGGGTGGCGGGAGGGGTTGAGGAGGCTGGGGGAAGTGAGTGGGGGAGATCTCTGCGAAGAGTTACTGGAGTTTATGCAAAGCACATCGGCTACTTAAGGTCACACCGAAGGAGTGACGATGAGGCTCATGGCTCTGCCTGATCACCCACTTCCCCAAACCACTGCACCCATCGTCTTGGGGACTTATTATAGAAACGTTGCATCGGTGCAGGTGCAATTAGTACCAGGGCAAAAATTGCCAGAGTGCAAAAATTAGATTTTTCTCTATGGCCCTAGGGGTCTGGCGCAAAATGCACTCGGGCCATTTGTGCTAATTGCACTTGCATGCAAAGTGTCTGAGTTACCCCCTCTAGGTCTATTTTACAATCAGCACTGGGGCAATAACGGCTCTCATACTAAAAAAACAAATACCTACAATGCCTTTTTGCACAAGTGCATATTATGGCACACATTGTCTGGTACATAAATGCATTGAAAGAACCTGTTGTTTGCAGTAGCGCCATATTTGCCCTAGTCCTAGCTGTGCGTGCACCGATGCCAGGTTTCTGTAACGTCGCCCACGAGCTGACCCTTACCTAACTCCGGTACATCTATACCGAGGACCCTTTTGGAAAAGCGACACCCAGGTTCATCCAAAGACGCTTTCACAGTGCATTTTCGCATTCTTTCTTTCTATATAGTGTTATTCACCAGCTAGTGGTGCAAAAATGCTCTCCCTGAAGAGGCAGAAGTACAGACACCTTAGACTAGGTTACAGAAACTTTGCACCGGTGCAAGGGTGAAGTGGCACCGAATTAGCACTAGGGCAAAGTGTGCCCTAGTGCAAAAAACATTGGCATTATATTAGAAACCATTGCACCATGACAAGTACAATTTTTCATGTACAAGCACTGGTGCAAAAAACATGCACTTTTAATGCATTTTTGCACCAAGCCAAAGTTTGGCCTAGCGATAATTTTCACTAGGGCAAACTTTCCCTTAGTGCTATTACGATGCACCTTTGCCCTTGCACCAGTGCAAAGTTACTGTAATCTGGCCCCCGTTCCATTTTAGAACATGTTTATTGCGGCAGGGAGGTTTTTTTAAAAAGCTTTTATTGCAATTGACTTTCATATTTTGGAGACTATCGTTGCCCTCCAACTTTGGCCAACCTTTTTATATATTATTTAATATAATGATATTTCTGCTGGTAAAATGGTGGCACTAGTCAAGGTACCTCCACACTGCCATGTTCGGAAAAGGCTACATTTATGTATGTTGTTTATTTATTTATTTATTTATTCATACAGCACCAAATACAAGCCATGGGGCATCCGGGCGCCGACATACATAAACAAAACACAAAACATACACATTAGCTTGCTAAGGAGCTGACAGCTTATTGCACCACCTGTGCAGGGTTGGACTGGGGCATAACATTGGCTTGGGCGCCAGTGAAAAAGTGGCCCACGTTCACAAATGCACTTATTTCCTTTTGTGACAGACTGAGTAGTGCCAATGGGGAGTTTATTGGTAAAAGGTGTTTCAAGTTCTGCACTTGAAAGAATATTGGCCATTAGCACTGGCCAAAACTATTAGCTGCACAGTGAAGTAACTAATGAAACTGACCCACTTTGATCCAGAAAAGGTGCCCACGCCAGCATGTCAGGCCTGCCCTTTGGGCAATTCCGAGCCTGTGTCTGCGCAATTGCGTCATCCCGCCAGGACGCCGATGGTTCACACCCTGGCCCGTGAGGCTGCCAACTTCCCTTCCTTTGCAAGCCCTTCTCTGTCTCTTTTAATAGCTCCCCACAAACACTAGAGGTTCTGGTCCCCAGAAATGGAGAAGTCCCCACAATTGCATGAACCTTAGACTGGTTTTTATCAAGTTTAAACTCATAATTCAGGGAGACGCTGAATATTGTGGCAGTCATGACAACAGTGGGATAATGTCCACAAACATTCATATAAGAACTTTCCAGGGAAGCAGCTACTAAAGGCTCCACTCCAGTCTGTCTTTTCTTTCTTTTTTTGAAAGAACTTTATTTATTGGTTTTAGTGAGACATGGGTGACAGCAGAGGTAACATATGCAGGCGTAAACAGATACCATAGAACATTGGTATGGAAGGTACATAATGGATGAGCATGTACATAGGACTGTTGTGCACAGAAGTGAATATTGCAACTGGTGGCACGCAAGTCCATTCCCAGTCTCAGAGCAGAGCTAGTTATGTATATAGCTTAGGGTTTTGCGCGCCGTGTTAGGCCCCTTGTGTGTAGTCTATAAAGGGAAGCCAGGTTGCCACGTGAGAGGAGTACCTCCCTTCTGTCAGGTCTGTCGTCTTCTCCGAAACCAACATCTCCCATCGCTTCCCCTAACACATGTCCAGCACCGGCCCGTCTGCAAGTTTCCAGTCGCGGGCTAGGGCGTTCTTAGCTGCGAGAAGGAGGTGAGTGAGAAGCTTAGCCTTGCGGCCTGCAAGAGGATAACGCCCATCCCTGCAATCTCCCAACAAAATGATCAAAGGGTCCAAGGGCAAGTCAATTGCTAACATGGATCTGATATGTGAGAGGTCCTCTTTCCAATAAGAATGGGTCTTAGGGCATAGCCACATGTGCAAGTAGGTTCGCCTTTCTTCACAGCCTCTCCAGAAGTTCTCAGGGTAGGAGCGTGCTTGCATTCCTCAAAAGTGAGCGGATACCCATCCCTAAAGAGTGGTCTGAGTTCAATCAGGCCCCCGGCAATCCAAGAAGCAAATGTTTCAGCGTGTTTGCCCAGAGTAAGCTCAGGGTTGTTGACCACGGGTGATAGTAGGCCTAAGCCCGTGGGAGTGTTCCATCTTTTAGTTGCCGGGTTCCAGCATGCGAGTGAGTGAAGTGTCGGAGAGAGGACTGTGGGACTGATCGAGCTGACGCTTAGTTTAACGAACGGCAGCTGTTTCAGGGGGATCAGGAATGCTGCCTGTTCAATCTGTGCCCACCACCTGGATCTCCCCAGACTGTCCCCATGTAAAGATATGTGAGAGGTGGGAGGCCAGTAAGTATTGGTTAATGCCAGGGACACCCAATCCCCCCAAATTCTCTTTAAGCATTTGGACTCTTGTAGCTACCGTCGGCTTACAGTTTTGCCAAATGTAAACCAGAATTTTCCCCTTTAGCTCATGCAATGTTTTTGAATTTGGACGGCTGTAGGGCGGGCCAAGAAGTGGTAGATGAGCCTTGGAGCAATGGTCATTTTAACTGCCGCTACGCGCCCAAGCCACACAGTCGTTTGCATATGCCACCATTTCAAATCTGCTTCCATCCCCGAAAATAGAGAGAGAAACTTAGTGGAGTATAGTGATTTGATGGAGCTTGGAATGTTTACGCCCAAGTATTCGATAAGGTCTTGCTCCCCTTTAATCGGGCAGATGTCAGCGAGCGTTTCAATATCCACGGGTGCTAATGTGATCGCCAGACCAAGAGATTTCCTGTAATTGACTGCGAACCCAGAGACCCGGCCAAAGTCCTCCAGTTCGACCATCAGGGCCTGAATCTCGTGCTGCACTTCCATCAATGAGAGCAAAACGTTGTCCGCGTATAGGGATATTTTATGCTCCTGACCATGATAAGAGATACCCTGAATATCTAGATATTTACGTACACAGGCCGCCAGGGGTTCCATAGAGTTGGCAAATAGGAGAGGGGACACGCAGGCACCCTTGCCTCGTGCCTCTGAGAACTTTCAGTCGGGGGGTGGACCTGCAGTTAAGCAGGACCCGGGTCATTAGGGCCGAGTATATTGCCAGAACCGACTGTCAGATTTTTGGTCCCAGGTCCAACGTTTGGAGGACAGCTGCATGGACGGACCAGTCCAACCGGTCGAAAGCCTTGTGAGCATCGAGGTCTAAGCGACCGGCATTCATCTTTGCCCTGACCGGTATCTCAACCAAGTTAAGGGCCTTTCGGATGTTATCCTGGATGGATCGGCGGGTGATGAAGCCAGTCTGGTCTGAATGGATCAGGGTTGGCATTACCATCATCAACTGCGTGGCAAGGACTTTGGAATACAATTTAGCATCTATATTGATGAGGGTATTCGGACGAAATGAGTAGAGAAGGCAGGGGTCTTTATGAGGTTTCAGAATCAGAAAAGTGGAGGTTTCAGGTTTTGTGGGGGTAATCATGCCGGCCTCACGGAAAGTGTTAAAGAGTCGGGTCAGGTGAGGGGAAAGGATCTCACAGTAGGCCTTTAAAAAATCAGAGGTGACTCCATCCACGCTGGGGCCGTGTTTTTCGGGGATTTGATGGCTGTCCTGACTTCCACAACTGAAATCGGCTGTTCAAGTTGCATGACCAGAGTGGGAGCAAGGGCCGGGAAAGTGACGGACCCCAGATAGTTCCTCAGGGTGTACATGCTCAGTGAGAAGCCCGATGCTACATGATATTTGTGGGCCCAGTTTAGTGTGTCCTCCTCTGTGAGGAGGAACCTCCTTCGTCATCAAGCAACGCTTGAACATTCTATGTCAAGACGGAGGCGAGCATTAGGCTTCATCTTCTTATTTATTACTCTCCAGCAGTTTCAACAAAATATTAACATTTTCAATCTTTCCATTGAAATAACATTTTTCTTTTGTTTTCTTTTTTTCTTTCAGAAACTTCATATCCCATCATTCTTAGGTCCCTGTAACCACAGTGTACTGGTCATGTGACCTAGCCCTTCCTCTTCCTGTAACCCTCCTCTTCTTTTCCTGCTCTCGAGAGATAAGTACTCTTTTCACTTAGCTGCGTAATAAGACAGCATTTGAAGTAGGGTTATACGTGAAGTTAATGTGGAATACAGACATTAGACATCAATCCACTGTGGGGATTTATTGTATACTAGAGCGCAGGGACCGCGCAGCGTAGAAAGGATTCTTTAATCTATAAAGCGAAACATCCGGCGGCCCCGTGCTGCATTTTCAGCACACCGCGAGTTTGACGGAGGACTTTTTCCTCACTTGCAAAGCCGCGAGCAAGCGAGGAGCCCCCACCTTTGTGGGGGCGGAGCGAACTCGCAGAGCGCAAGAGACCGGCTCGCTGAGAGCCACACGTTCAGCCCCCACCCTTGCGGGGGCGAAGCTTAATGCCGGGAAAGCCGGCAAGGCAATTGGGAGAGTGTGAAGCCCCCTCCCTTGGAGGGGAGGGGCTAAGCGCTTTGCAGGCATTGCGCTCCGGTCTCCCATTGGTGACAGATCGAGGAAACTGTTAAGAAAGCCCCAAACACTCCAGAAAGGATATAACTCACAATATAAGCTCCAGAGCAAATTACAGCTCAAACCTGAGCATACACTGAACACAGTGCCCAGCACTGATTGAAAAAGAAGCTGCCTAGCAGCACAGGTGCAGCCTGAATTGTGCAGAGTGAGCAGTGGATGTGCCACTTCACCTGAGAGGGCACTACTAGGCACCTACCAGCACAGAGTATGGCTGAGTTTGAATGGAGTGAAGAGGAGCAAGAGGTCATTTACTCAGAGGACCTGGCTCACAGCTTCAAAGAAGTGCTGGGAGACTCACTTGTAAAGGCAGTGGCTCAAGTGGTCAGACCACTCCAAGACAGACTAGAAACATTTGAGTTATTCCTGAGCCAAAAAGTCAAAAGCACCATACCACAAGCAAGCACATCCTCGAGGGTCACGCCACAGGGCCCACAGGGGTGTAATAAGGCCCGGAAGAGCAAGAACTCTTCTGACCCCCCGGGCCAACCAGAAGGGGCAGATCCAAGTGCCCCAGAGGCGGCCGACACCTTTAATAGGCTGAGAGAAGCCTTCATGAGTAAGTCAGTGGTGCCGAGCCTCGTGACCCCTTACGCAGGGGAGGAGAATATGGGCAACACAGAGGAAGAGGTTTTCCCCGAAGAGGAACCCACAGAATCCCGACATCCTTGCAAGAGGAAGCTGATAAAGAAGGGGATGAGGGAAGTCTACCTCCACCAAAGAAAAGGCTGAGAAAGCTAAATAATCTGGAAGACGAGGAGACTTTGGATCTGTTTCATCCAGAAGACACCCAGAACCCAAAATCTTCAGAATGGGTGCCCTCCCCAAGAGTTGCAAGATACATGACTCAAAGTCTGTGGAAGGCGCTGGAGAAGGAAGTGAGGCAAAGGATGAGGGCAGAGTGCCCAAAATTGGAACTACCGGGCAAGGTAGCAGAAGCGCTGGAGTTGGACCCTAAGATGTTGGCCTTTGTCGCCAAAACCAACAGGGACCCTCGGAAAGGTATCGATGGCTCATGGCGGAGTTGTCAGGAGAAAGTCCAGGATCTTGCCGTTCCTCTAGCTAAGATCATGGACCTGGTGGAGCGAGCGAAAGACACCGGAGAGGAAGTGGACCCAGAAGCACTAGCAAACAGGGCACAGAGAGCGGTGTGTTTATTAGGGAACGCCAACTGCGCAATATCATCAGAGCACAGACGAGGACTGCTACTCAAAATAGACCCCAAGCTAGGGGATCTGTCCTCATACGAAGCAGACCAGGCAGTGCAAGGGCTATTGTTTGGCAAGACCTTTTGGAAGGAAATGGGGAGATTCGTTGGAACCTACACTTCCCTGGAAAAGGCGCAAGCCTCCATAAAAAAGATCTTCCCCGGAAGAGTTTTTGGCAGGACCGGTCGGTATAGAGGCCGAGCGAATGGTCACTACCAGATGTCAAGGAGGCCTCAATCGAACAGAGCCCAATTTTGGGAGAACAAGCAGCCATACTCTTTCTTCCCACAGAGAGGTCGCTTCCCCAGAGGAAGGCGAGGCAGAGGCCAGGGAAGAGGACAACACTTCCCCCGCAGGTGAGAGCATCCGTATATCCACCTTTAGGGGGAGGACAGCGAAATGCTGGGAGAACTGGCGCGCGCTTTCCAACAACGCTTGGGTATTGCAGACAGCCAAAGGCTTGTGCATAGACTTTACTCAGACCCCAACCCAGTATCAAGCCCCCTGATCAATGGTGTCAGCACTAGCAGAGAAAGACTTGCTATACGCAGAGCTGCAAAGTCTAGCGGAAAAGCGAGCAATCGAGCCGTGCGAGGCACCGAGGTTCATAAGCAATATGTTTCTGGTTCACAGAAAATACATGGTGAGACCAGTCATACATTTAAAAGACATGAACAGTTGGCTAGTCTACAACCATTTCAGGATGGAAGGTACCCACCAATTAAGAGACACACTCAGACAAGACGACTGGCTCACGAGGATAGATCTGAAAGATGCTTACCTTACAATACCAGTACAAAGAGAATACCGTCCCTTTCTGGCTTTCGACTGGGATGGCAATTATGGCAATTTGCGATGATGCCAATTGGACTGGCATCAGCGCCCTGGGCGTTTACGAAACTGATGAAGTCTGTAGCAGCAGCGATCAGGGAGAAAGGGATATGGATCATTGTCTACTTAGACGACATCCTGCTGATGGCAAGCAGCGAAGACACGCTATGCTATCAGACCAGCTGGGTAGTGAATCCCCCTGACCTCCCTAGGTTTTCTGGTGAACCGACAGAAGTCAGAGATGATACCAGTGAAGAGGATAGAGTTCCTAGGTTTCGTCATAGACACCAGGACAGCATCTTTAGAGCTAACGAACAGAAAGATTTGGGACATAAAAAGAGAAATAAGGAACTGCCTCAGCATAACAGTCATATCGCTGTGAACGATAGCACGAGTACTAGGCTTGTTAGCAGCGTCAATACAAGCGATATTTCCAGGGCCACTGCATTATCGGGCAATGCAGCGACTGAAGATGAGACATCATCAGAAGGACCTCAGCTACCACCAGCTAGTGCCCCTAGATCAAGAGTCCAGAACAGAGCTAGAGTGGTGGTTACAGAACATGGAAGCATGGAACGGCAGATCCATTTTTGGCGACCGACCCGACATTGTAATAGAATCAGACGCCAGCAGAGCAGGCTGGGGAGTCCGTTGCGGAGAGCTCCAAACAGGAGGCAGGTGGAGTTCAGAGGAACTCAAACTGCACATAAACTGTCTAGAACTAATATCCGGTTCATTCGCGATCAAGGCGTTCACGAAAGACAAGGTGAATTCATGTATTCTGCTGAACATGGACAACATCTCAGCAGTCAGGTACATCAATCATTTAGGAAGGACGAAGTCCAGATTATTAGCAGAAATAGCCAAGGATTTTTGGCACTCCTGCCTGGAGCCAGGAACTTCAGTAATAGTGGAATATTTACTGGGCTCGCTGAATGTAGTAGCGGACTGGAACTCCAGACATCTAGCAGACTCCAGCGACTGGATGCTAGACAGAGTGATTTTTCGCCTGATAGAAGGGCTCTGGGGACCAATTCACACAGATCTATTTGCGTCCAGACTGAACGCACAGAAGAACAGATTCTTCAGCTGGAGGCTGGACCTAGCAGCAGGTGGAGTAGATGCATTCCTGCAAGATTGGAGAGGAGAGACGCTATACGCGTTTCCTTCATTTGTAATGATAAGCAGAGTTTTAACGAAACTACGCAGAGAAGCAGAAAATCTGATAATAGTAGTTCCGATAGGGAAGTCGCAAGTATGGTTTCTAGCACTCATGGAGCTAATATCCTACTATCTGAGAATGTTGCCTCAAAGAGAAAACCTCACTGACCCAGTTGGGTCGTGTCACCGTCTGAGAGTGAAGGGAACACTGCCACTGATGGCGTGCAAGATAGCAGGAGACGCTGGAATCTCCCAGGAATTACGGCACAGGCTGCGAGCCTCATCACTGAGTCATGGGCCCCTTCGACTAGAAGGAGCTACGACGCAGCGTGGAACAGATGGTCAAGGTGATGCGAAAGGAGAGGTTTTCATCCCGTTTCTGCCCTTTTAGTAGAGATACTGTAGCAGAACTCCTACAAGATGGGAAAGCGTATAAAACAATAGGAGTATGTAGATCGGCTATATCAGCAGGCCACACGCCCATCGAAGGGGGTCCCAATAGGGGAGAATGTAGCAGTAATTAGACTTCTAAAAGGGATAAGGTTTAGGAAACCACTGCAACCAAGATACGAGTACTTATGGGACGTGCCAGCCATACTACAGTTGTTAGCAGACTGGCCCAGCAATAGATACCTGTCCTTGGACAGACTGTCTGGGAAATTGGCGATGCTACTGTGTATGGTGTCATGTAGAAGAGTAGTAGAAGTAGCGCTAGAAGTAGACAGGATGGGATATTGACCAGACAGAGTGACTTTCCATCTGGCCAGGAGAGTGAAGACAGATTCTTCCACAATACCATGTATGCAAGAGCATCCGAAGTGGTGCGTGGCCACCTGCATAAAAGCATATGTATATAAGACAGCTGAGCTGAGACCAATGGGGACAACGCAATTGCTGATAGCGCGCAGGAAACCACATTATGGCGTAGCGACAGCCACCATAGCAAGGTGGGTTAGAGAGATTAGGAGCCTAGCAGGAATAGATATGTCATCATTTGGAGCGCATTCAGTTCAAAGCGCAATGGCATCAAAAGCACTGAGGCAAGGCACGTCTTTGCAAGATATTCTGAAAGCAGCTGATTGGGCTAGTGCTACTACGTTTAGGACGTTTTATTTTAAACCAATGAACACGTTAGCAGAAGCTGTGGTAAGAAGCTTTGAACAAGCATAATGCTCACCTCCATCTTACCATAGAATGAAGATTCACCCTGCTAATAGCGCAGGGAGCTCTTTATTCTGTTAAAGACAAGGAGGTGAGCATTACTTTCCTGCCCTAGATACACAGGAGAGCTAACATACTAATGAGAAGTGTATTGTGATATGTGTCAAAGTAATGCATGTGATTTCTCCCAGAATAGGGTGTGTATCCGCTGCCCTAACATGTACTGTTATTTCTGCCACTAGGAGACGAGCAGAAAAACAGCTGAAACCGTACGAGAAAGGAACAAGACAAGTTGACTGAAATCGCAAGTTGGAATGCAAGGGATCAACTTAGCAAAGCTCTAAGGTTCAAAGACTAGGTTGATCAAGTTGACAGTTCAGTTTATGTTGGAGATTGCAGTTGGAAGCAGTCAAGAAGAGGAGTGTTACAGGAAGAGGAAGGACTAGGTCACATGACCAGGACACTGGGGTTACAGGGACCTAAGACTGATGGGATATGAAGTTTTTGAAAGAAAAACAAAAAAAAGTTATTCAATGGAAAGATTGAAAATTTTAATATTTTGTTGAAACTGCTGGAGAATAATAAATAATAAGATGAAGCCTAATGCTCGCCTCTTTGTCTTTAATAGAATCAAGAGCTCCCTGTGCTATTAGCAGGGGGAATCTTCATTATTGCAGGCTCTATGCTTGGCCAATTTACAGACTAATATCTTGTTGGCTTTGTTCCCTCTGGTTTGGTAGTACTGTTCGACTTTAAGAAGGGCCTGGGACATGCGCTCTGCTAGGTGGGCATTTTGTTAAGACCTGGCCCCGTTTGAAAGGTGCTTTGCCCTGAGGGAGCCCGAGAGCTTATGTGCGGTCTCCTGTCGCTGAACCTGTTCCTCTAGGTCTCACCGCAAGCGGGTTCTAGCCTTTGTGTAGGAAGAGATGAGGCTTATGATCTCACCCCAGCCATCGCCTGCATAGCATCCCACACCGTAGGTAAGGACACGTCGCCCTTAAGGTTATGCTCGAAATAAGTGGTGCTAGCTGTCCTAATCTCCTGTCTGACAAGTGGGTCCCTGAGAATCGGATTATAGAACTTCCAGGGTCTATGGGTTGGGGGCGAGAGACCAGAAATTGAGAGGGAGAGAGAGACCGGTGCATGGTCCGAAAGGGAGACCACATGAATAGTACCCTCAGGAATGGAGGTGGAGTCCAATAGCATATCAATACAGGAGTAACCCATGTGTACGTGAGAGTATTGTAAGTAGACTCTGGCAGTCGAATTCCGTAGCTTCCAGATATCCACTAACCGCAGCTCACGCAGCAGCCGCATAAGAGCCAGCCAGTTTCTGTAATCAACCCTAGAGGCTGTGAGAGTTTGATCAATATTAGGGTCAGGTGCCTCATTGAAATCCCTGCCTATTACAAGGGCGCCTTCAACGAAGACGAGCAATTTGTTCAAGAGGAAGACCACTGAGGGGGATAGGTCACCCAACTTTGCCAATACGGATTTGCGTTTGACAGGCGAGTTCAGGCCCTTGACGTTCCAGGTGAGCATGGACATTCTACTATCCTGCGAGTCACTAACATTTTCATTTCATTTCCTTCATTCCGTATAGACCTTCATCACATTAAAATCTTATTACAAGGAAAATTCTCCAATGGTCAAATACACATAAAACCTTTAAAAACACATAACAATTAAAATCAAACCATATACAGTGGTTACCTTACAATCCTATTTCCCCCCCCTGTGAGGAGAGTAAGCTCGTAGCCTCACAATACAACCAAAATATTATTTTAAAGGTTGCCCATCAGCCTCCTTCTTAGTAACCAGGTATGGTGCACATATCTAGCAGAGGCAAACACCACTCTCGACTCCATCGTACAAGTTAAAAACTGCATGGCTTCCCGTGTGTTTCTAATCCTCAATTCAATCAGTAGAATATTTAAGTTCCTTCGCCTTATGGCTAATGAGGCAGGGCAAGTTAACATAAAGTGGGTCAAAGTTAAATTTGCTGATTTAATTTGCTGATTTACATAGGGGGCATTGACCAGATCTCGAGGATGACCATAAACGAGTATACCGTGCTGTGTGCAGCATGCCCAACCTAAAACAAATGTATAAAGAGCGTTCAGACGATGGATGAATTTCATCTAAGATGTTTTATATTTTCCCATCATAATACAAGGTAGAAATGATGGGCCATTCTTCAGCGAGAACCTTATTGCCTCTAGCTTTACCATAGATTGTCTCTTTGCACTTTCTTTAAGTTCGACTCTTAGGGTACTATGGTGCTCAGAGGGATTATTCCGCTTAACTAACACTTGGTTCACATAAGCTACCCATCAACCCCTTTTGGTACCTTGCAATTACAGAAAATTCATCAGTGCCTCTCTATAGGGAGCTAGGCTCAGCGAAGACCAAAGTCGTACCCGATATACCACTGGGTTCAAGGCAATCGGATCAGCTATAGGCCAGATTTCAAGGTGTAAAAGGACCAATGAAGTTGGGGCATTTTTCGGTAACAACAATAGCTTTTTTAGAAAGTTGTTCTCTACTGGAGATGGGGATGCTAGTGTGACCCCAAATCTCAGAGCCATAAAGTGCTGTTGTCAAGGCTTGTTTTACAAACAATTCTACAGGCAGCCTAATTGCCCCGCTACCATGTTTTGAAAAGAAGCACTAAATACCTCCACTATGTTTACTTGAGCTAGTTTTAACTTTGAGGAGAATGATCCGTCAAACCGCCAGATTTGCTAAACTTGATCCCCAAGTAATCAAAGATCTTAACCTGCTCCAATTCTAGGCCACCTACCTCTACCACCAGGGGATAGGGCTCTGTAAAGATATCAAAAGATGTTTTGAACCCCTTTGCTGTCGTTGCGAGGATCACTACATCATCTGCGGAAAAAAAGGGTTGGCCACCTCTTAGATGCAATCCTAGGCGCCTCCAAGGCACCCGCCTCTAGTGCGTCCACTATTCCCTGGCTATATATTGAAAAGAGAAACAGAGGCATCCTTGGTGGACCCCTTTATGAACATCAAAAGGTTTCGAGTTTTCCTCACCAAGCTCATAGCGGACCATGGCCTGTGTATCCATATATAGTAGTTTTATTTAATCAACTAGTGAAACCGGTGCTTTCTTGCTATCCATAACTTGCCACAAGGCTTCTCTTTGTACTGATTCAAAGACAGTTTTGAGATCTAAGAAGATGACATATAATTCTATTTTGAGAAATCTGGTGTACTTTTGTATTAATAAAAAGTGCAAAAAGCAGTGGTCTACCGTGCACCTCCCACCCACCCCTGAAATCCAACCTGGGCATTGCTAATAATCTACCCACTTTCATTTGAAGCACTTTCCCACATTTTTTCCTGACACAATCCAATGATGAAATCGGGTGGTAATTTTCAGGGCAGTCTCTTCCTCCTTTTTTATATATTGGCCCTATTATTGCCTCCCTCCATGATCTAGGGACTTGCCTCGAGCAGTTAGCAGCATTAAAAACCATACTCAAGCCCAGGGATCCAGACGGTCAATTCATCTCTATAGAAATCCAGGGGTATCAAGTCTGGTCCTGCTGCTTTTCCCTAATTTCTGTCAGATCAAAGCCTCTTCCACATCCGCTCTAGAAATGAACAATACATCTGCGGGGGTGGGGGGGCAAAGGAAACCCATGCATGTTTCCCGGGACTGCATACAGGCTGGAAAAATGGCTGCTCCATACATCATCCGGAACACAACAATGGAGGGTCTGCTCGCCATCCATCTCTCCCCGGGTAGCCGGTTTCCAGAATCATGTCATATCCCTATCCTCCAAGGCCAAATATAGAGCCTTCCAGGGGGATTTTACATAGTGCCCTTTTAATTTTTTAATAGTTCCCTATATTTGGGTCTTAGATTATGTATGGAGCTTTTATCCAATGAACTTTGAGATCTTGCGCATAAAACCATGTCTCTCTTTGCCCTAGAATACTCCTCATCATGTCAGGGATTTGACTTATCATTTGACGTAGTCAAGAATGGTACTTATGTCTTGTCCCAGGTCTCATATTCTATAATTACAGAACTAGCTGCTAGACTAGTGTTACAGACATTCCCCACATTGTCCTCAATTGCTGCATATGTCTCCCCTTTTAATTCCCTTCCAATCCATTTTGCCCACTTCACCGTTTTCCTGCAAGGGCTTCTGTTGCAATTAAATGGTTAGACCTCAAGTTAGCATCCCCCTGGAATCCACTCGTCCCAATGCAAGCATCAGGAGCCAGAGGGTTATGGGCGCTCTCACTCCTATCAACTACAACGAAATCCCCAGCTCTAAACCAGCTACTGCCAGTGATGAGGATATAGTCGATTTGAAAGGATCCCTTGGAGCCCCTAAAAGTTGTACGAGCTGGTTGATCGCCTACCAATCTTCCATGACAGGCTCTAAGATTTAAATTCACTATAATAAACGCTGATTCCACTGCCACTTTATGTATTCTTTTAGGGGGTTAGGCTTGCAAAGGTGGTATGAATCAGGCAATAGCCTGATCTTCCCAAAGATCTTTAGTAGCCTCCAAAGGTTCCAGCTGCAAGTTCATATCACCTGCAACCAGAGTATATTGACTTTGGGAAATCAGAGGAATATTTGAATTACTCACTTCCTGCAGCTTCAATAAGGTCTCCATGCCTGAACCCATACTCGGTCTGCTATATACCGCTCACCCATTTATGTAGATACGGCCAACATTTGGAGATCTGGTAGACCAGTGTCAACAGAAGCCACCTCCCAATCCAGATTGACTTCATACCAGATCTGCAACCCTCCCACTGGTCTTCCTCTATGGCCTTTAGATGCACAGACCGTAAAGTTTGCATAGCCTTGAAAATCAATAGGATCCATAGCCCACGTTTCCTGGAATAGTAAAACCTGTTGCTGTCTAATAAAACAGCTCCAATCCGGGTCCATGACTACTCTTTTTAGACTTGCTATATTCCATGATAAAATGTTTAAAGGGCTGCTGACTGGTCATTTCTCTCAACCACCCCCAATCAGTCCACCTGCTCCAAGTCAGAAGATCTCCTGGCACCACCAAATACTCTGCCCCTGGATGTCACAACATTCCTATTTAGACCCACATTACTTGTGTTCTGCCATGTCAGGTAATTTTGAATCAATAACAGTGTTAGCCATCCAGCTTTCAGGGCAAACCCATCAACTAGCTATCCGCTATGCCATTTTCCCTAAAGATTCCACCTAGTGCTGTCTGCCCTCTGTCCCCAAATGTATCCCATCCCATGTTCCCAGCCCCCAGAGCCCCAACAATAACGTATTCTTCCCACCGAAATTTGGTAACATCAGTAATTCTGGTCGTTAAGCGACCAGCGAACCAATACGGGGAACCTGTAAGAGGGAGTAGCCTGTTGCATAAGAATTGAACTATACCCATGGCTGGATCCCCCAACTAAGAGTAGACGACTCAGAGCCCAAGAGGGTAACAGGGTCACCCCTGTGCATGGATGTAGGTTGGCAGGAGAAGCCAGAGACAACTCGGCTGCCAGTCTCCAGTCCATGTGCTGTCACCTGGGGGGTTTCAACTCTTTATTCTTCCGCCTGCCTTTTCCTACTTTGGTCCAGGATCCCACCCTGGCTCCGGCCCTCGCTGACGGGGCCGGGTCCGGGTCCACCTCTGCCGGCGTACCGGCTGTGTCAGGAGAAAGAAGTAGTTTGGCCTCTTTCATCGTTGAGACAGACCAAGAGCAGTTCCGGTAGGTGAAATGGAGGGCCGTAGGAAATCTCCATCTGTAGCACACTTCTTTCACACAGAGCCATTCTGTTAGTGGTTGGAAGTGCTTTGCGCTTCAACAAGGTTATGCCCACTAAATCTTGGTAAAGGGCCAGGGTGGATCCGCAGAATCGGATCTCGTCTGTCTGACGGGCTCGGGTTAAGACCTCCTCCTTCAATTTGTAAATGTGGACTCTTATGAGGACATCAGGGGTAAAGTTGCGCCACTCTGGGCCCATTAGCCAGACTCAATGTGTTCTGTCCAGCTCAATCGGGTCATCTGCCGGGGCATCTAGGATCTGGCTAAAGAGATCTGTGATATAGGCCTCCAGATCACAGTCAGTTACCTCGGAGGGGAACCCCCTAATTCGAATATTATTACATCCCGAGCGATTCTGTGAGTCTTCATACTTGTCCCCCAGAAAGGCCACTTTGTCCTCAAGCGCTTCCATGAGTTGGGCCCACTTGCTTGTCTCGTAGGATTTTTCACATAGGGTGGTTTTAACTTCTTCAACCCTTCAGTTTCAGCCAGGCATTTGTCAATAGCTGACACCTTCCTTGCCACCTTTGCCAGACTACCTTGAATATCCTTCCGAATCTCGGTTAGCCTTTGCAGCAGGTCATCATTTATGGCCAGTTGTGGGGTGGGTGCCATGGCTACTTCTCCATGTGGGCCTGAGACACTGTTGTGCTCTCTTTCCTGACCCGGTCCTGAATCTGCAACAGGGATGCAATGTCCAAGGATTTTAGGGGTTTTCCAGATTTTGCCATAGCACAAGAATAGCCTCCAGGCTGCTAACTGTGGAAAGCTGTATGATTGCGGTGTGTTGCACCACTGAGTTAATCGGGGACCTCAGGATGACAATCGTCGGGTGACCCTATGCCTCTGAGTTTCGGGCGAGCCCCAGAGACCCACCGGGAGAGGTCCAACTTGGCGGAATGGGGTGATGGTGCAGGAGCACCCAGGCGTGCATTGAAAGCAAACCATGCCCACAGGGGACCATCTTGGGCCCATCTTGCCACCAAGGCTGGCCCTCAGGAGTTATTTCAGGGCAAGGAAAGTCCCATCCGGCTGACCCCCCCCATTCATGGGGTGGCAATGCGGACACTTCAGGATCGAGGGAATCTCGTCTGGTATGCGGGCTAGCCCTCTGACTCATGTGTAGGTTAGGCTAACCAGCCTTCACTGCCTCAGTGACTAAGGCAGGCTTTGAGGTGCAGTCGGGAGTTGTGCTGGCCCCCGGGGCACTACTGGCAGGCCCCCCGCGTGGATCCAGCGTACTCCAGTAGGGTGCACACCATTCAGAACTTCGGCTCTGGTTGGTGCCAGGGATCCGCTCCACTCTGCTGGTTGAGGGCTCAAATGGTGAAACAGTGGAGGCCTCCCACTTCAGGTCTCCAGGCCTGTGCACGTTCCGGCGAGTTGTTGATGGGTCCCAGGCAGGACCAGACGAGATTCCCTCGATCGAGCTTCAGTGAGGCTCTGCAGGCAGCGCAGAAACCCAGAACGCTGGTGTCCCCCAGAGCCTGCAGGAACCCACGATGGGTTCTGGACTGTATCCGATCCGCAGTGTCCTGCGGGGGGTGGGGTGGTTCAGTTGAAGCGCTCACAGTAGGTGCCGATCAGTAGCCGCATGGAGAAGCCTCATCCAACCACCGCCAGCCCCCCAAAGACTCGCAATGCTTCGGTGGCCTCAGTCTCCCAGACCCCAGATGTGTTGGGCCGAGCGTGGCTCGGGAGGGAGGCCCCGCTGCAGCCTCATTCGGGTTCAGCCCGTCTGTCGCACACCACGAGCTGAAACTCGCGCCCCCACACGCTCTCTATGTCAGCAGATAGGCCATGGTCAGCAAACGGAATTATATGGCAGTGTCTCCCCGTTTCTACAGGAGGCACTCAACCAGGGGTGTTGCTAGGTTTGTGTGATGGTGTGGGGCGATGGCAGGCCCCACCTGTAGGCGCACACACACACACACGCAGCGCGCGCTAAGAGACACGCCGGAGACGTGTTGCTGCTCTGGTCTCCGGCGCGAACTGCCGGCCGGGACCGTCTTTATTTCAAACGCGCATGCGCGAGCCTCGTTATGGGCCGCGCATGCGTAGAACCGCGTATTACTACGCAACATCCCTCCTTTTTCCCCAAACAACGAACAGTGATCAACAGTATAACTTAACAACCTATTCTTCAACCATAAATGTTCCAACCCGACCTAGATGCCTAGGCAGGGTCCATGATAAAGTCTTGGAACCTCTGCGGCGGCTTGCGCCCAGCCCGGCTCGGGTACCTGCGTGCCTCGGCCGGAGGCATCTCTTGTGTTCCTTGAGTCTCGGCCAGTCCATCAGGTCTCAGGGGCGGTTCATCGCTCGGCTCAGGTGCCGGAGGGTCGACTTCGTCAGTTTCGGCAGACCCCACTCGCTTGAAAAATGAGACATTCCGGGTGACAGTCCCACGTGCGTTGGCCGCTGTGACCATCAAGCCCTTCACATGTGTCACCCCCAACGGCTGGGTTTCGTAGGTTAACGATAACTTTCCTTCTGCTCTTCTGTTTCGCACCAATACGGTATCCCCCACCGCAATCGGCCTCTCCGAGAGCTTCCTCCGGGTCGTTTCCTTTTCATTCCTCACTGCCCTCTCCGTTCGCACTTGATCCTTTTCAATCTCCCCCGGCTGGCGGCCTTCCATTTCGGGCAGGAGCCCTCTCGGTACACGCTTGAAGAGCGCTTTGGCAGGGCGACCCCGGTTGACTGATGGGGGGTCGAGCAGTACTCGCAAAGGAAGTCCACTAAGTTGCATCGGAGGTCTGCGCCTCCATCTGCTGATATGCGGAACACTTTGTTTAGCGTTCGCATGAAGCGCTCTACCTCCCCATTTGCCCTCGGCCAGAGCGGTGTGACTTTCCTATGGCGTATTCCCCTCTCCTCACAGTACTGAGCAAAACGTTGCCCCGAAATGGCGCCCCATTGTCTGAGCAGAGCTCCACCGGAAAACCATGCGTGGCGAACATTTTCTCCAGCGCCATGATGGTGTGGTCACTCGCCGTCGACTCCACCAGTTCAACCTCCGGATAGCGGGACCATTGGTCTGTCACCACTAGAAAGTAGAGCCCTCGGCCGGTGGATCCAAAGTCGGCATGGACCGTCCCCCATGGCTGGTCACTTCTCTCCATGGTCTGGATCGGCGGGGCCCTCTCCACCGGGTGGGCTGCTTGGCAGGGGATGCACCGTCTCACAAACTCCTCCACTCTGCTTTCCAGGTCGGGGAACCAGACCTTGAGTCTCAGTCTTGCTTTCATCTTGGCCATCCCTTGGTGCCCATTGTGTGCGAGCTGCAGAACCTTGTCAACCAGTGTTCTCGGGATGACAATCTGGTGACCCCTTAGCAGGAGGCCATCCTTGGCTACCGAGAGCTCATGGCACGCTTTCCAGAGGGCCTGCAGGTCTTTCTGAGCCCCTGCGTTCCTTCGTGAGTTGTCCTGGAGTACCTCACGCCATTCTCCATTCGCCATGGCAACCTTGATCCTTGCGAATGTCTCGTCCCTGTTGGAGTCTTCGGCGATCTCCTGGCGGGATAGGGCAACGGGCAGGGCCGATTCGACCGCGAGATGTATCGCTTCAACGCCCTCTGCCACTTCCACTGTGTCTTTTGGCCTCCCCGCACCTGGATGGCGGGACAGGTAGTCTGCCGGGTTGTCAGGGCCTCGTCGATACAGCAGTTTGACCCCGTACTCCATTAACAACAACATCCACCTCTCTATTCTAGGTGGCGGTTTGGATGATGTTCCGGACAGGATCGGGATGAGAGGCTTGTGGTCAGTTACCGCCACGACCTGTTTTCCCAAGATATATATCCGGAAGTGCTTGCACCCCCATAAGGTGGCTAGAGCTTCCCTCTCGATCTGAGAGTACCGTCTCTCCGTCTCGGTAAGCGCTTTGCTGGCATATGCGATGGGCCTCATGGTTCCTTGATTGTCGGCCTGCATGAGGACAGCCCCCAGTCCTACGGGGCTGGCATCGACGACAATTTCGGACTCCCGATCCGGATTAAAGTATGCCATCGTTTCTTGTTCTGATAGGGCACTTTTGATGTCGAAAGCCCTCTGTTCTTTCTCCCCCCAGTTCCAGGCGATGTAGTTTCTGGTTAGCTCTCTCAGGGGCTCCGACAGGGAGGCTAGATCGCGGATGAAGCGACCACAATACGTCACTATACCCAGGAAGCTTCTGATTTCAGAAGGTGTCGTTGGCGGGGACGCTTCCCGGATATCCTTCACTTTCTCGGGATCAGGTGATATGCCCCCCGCGTGGAAGACGAATCTGAAAAATTCCAGCCTGTCCCTCAAGAACTCACACTTCTCTTTGTGCAGTGTCAACCCTAGGTCGCGCAACCTCACCAGTGTGTTTTCCAGGCGCTTTAGGTGTTCAGCTTCGGAACGGGCAAAGACCAGAATGTCGTCCGACATGTTTATCACTCCCGTGAGTCCGGACAGGGCTCCCCTGATGGTGATCTGGAAGACCTCTGCTGCGGAAGAGATACCAAAACTGAGTCTTTTATATTGGTATAACCCTCATGCGTCGTAAACGTTGTGATGTATCTTGACTCGGGGTGGAGCTCTAACTGATGGTACCCAGACCTCAAATCCAGTTTTGAGAAGACTTTCGCCCCTTGAAGCTCCCCAATGATGTCGTCCAGGGTGGGTGTTATGTGGCGCTCTCTTTTGATCGCTAGGTTAGGAAGCCTCATGTCCACGCAGATGCATACCGCACCCGGTTATTTGGGCTTTGGGGCTACCACGATCGGGGAGACCCACGGGGTGGGGCCCTCTACCTTCTCAATTATGTCCTTATCTATCAGGGATTGTAGCTCGCGTTCCACCTGTGTCCTCAGATGGAAAAGGACGCGGCGGTGCTTTAGAGCCGTTGGTCTCACAGACCCATCGATGTGGAGGCGTATTGGGTCAGCCTTTAGTTTCCCTATTCCTCGGAATATCGTTTCAAAACGGCTCAACAAATTATCCAAGTCGGTGTGATAGACTGCAAATGAGAAGTGTACTAGGTCCAATGCCTCAGCCGCAGCACAACTCAGAAGGGAATGCGGGCTCACATCTGTGACAAAGAATCTTGCCCTTATTCTACTTTGTCCGTGAGTGACTGGAGCAACGAATACTCCTTGGATGGGAAGCGGTGTGTGTCCTCCGAAAGCGTATATCCGTGCTGTGGACTCTGCTAGGCCTGGTGGACCAGGGAGTGCGTTGTAGTGTTCCGTCGCCAGCACACAGACGGACGCCCCAGTGTCTATCAAGACCAGTGTTGGTGTCTCCCCAATGTTCACTGTGCACTTGGGTTGTCTTCTCCTGCCTGGGCCTTCAGCTATGCTCGAGATGAAGAAGATTTCGTCTCCCTCCTCCTCCTCCTCGGCTATGTTCAGGTCCTGTACGCCTTGTTCAATGGATGATACACCCCTCACTCTCCGAGCGCCGCCTCTGGCAACCCTTTCGGGCCCTCACGACGCGGTGACAGGTGATGATGCCCTGCACACCCTAGCATAATGTCCTGGGGTGTTACACCGGCCACAGGTCCTCGATTTGGCTGGACAGTCGCCCGCATGTGGCAGGTCATACCCGCAATATTGACATGAGGGGCCGTTGCTCGGCCCCCACGGGTTATCACCTCCTCTTGACGTCCACCTTGACTTTCCTGGGTTATTGCGTCCAATTGCAAGATCCTCACCTTCGTTCCTCCCATGTGTGGCTGCATCCATTTTCGCACCCCTCGCGTCAGCCAGCTCGTAGGCCCTTCCTGTGTCCAGAATCTGTTGTAGGGTCAAACCAGGTTCCCTCAATACCTGCCTGCTCAGTTTACCAGAGCTGCAGCCCTGCAACAACTGGTTCCGAACCATCTCCTCTTCATTTCCCCATCTACAGGAGCTTGCTAGAACTCTGAGTCGTGCACAGAATTGATCCAGTGACTCTTCCTCTCGCTGTCTTTCCGCACTTATGACGAATCTATCAAAGTCTACATTCCCCATTGGTAGAAAATGATCTCGGAGCGCCAGCTTCACTGCCGCATACGTCGCCACCGGAATGTTCAGAGAGTCATATATCTTGTGCACCTCGGCCCCTGCCGAGCACACCATGATTGTAATTCGTTCTTCATCCTCTGTGATCCCCGAGTCTGTGAAGAACATCTCCAACCTCTTCACCCACAGGAGCCATTTAGGCCCCAACTTGGGAGGTGGGCCCGTGGTATCAAATTCGGGCATGGGGGCCAGTGTACTGCTCACCCTGCGAGGGATGGGGGCAGGAGCACCATCCTGTTCATCTTCTTCTCCCATTTCCTTGCGTGGTACTTACAGGAGTACGTTGAACTGCTTCTAAGACCGGGCCCCGGAACACCCTTGGCGCAGTATCTTCACTGGTGCCACTCTTTTCTTCTTTTTATTTTGTTTTCTTGGCAGAATGCCACAACCTTGCGGCTGCACAGGCTGTGGAGGGTCCAAAAATTCACTGAACTCGGCGTGGATTGCAGGTGGCGCACGAGCACCCTCACGGGCCGCAACCACTGCATTCTGTGCTGGATCCAAAATGGCCGCCGGCCACACGTGTGAGCCCGTGCCGACACGGAGCAGCGTTCTCCTCTCTGGATGCTACCGGAGCGGAGGACTGCTCCCGCGCCGTCCTCGTCGCCAGTGTGATGGTGTGGGGCGATGGCAGGCCCCACCTGTAGGCGCACACACACACACACGCAGCACGCGCTAAGAGACACGCCGGAGACGTGTTGCTGCTCTGGTCTCCGGCGCAAACTGCCGGCTGGGACCGTCTTTATTTCAAACGCCCATGCGCGAGCCTCGTTATGGGCCGCGCATGCGTAGAACCGCGTATTACTACGCAACAGTTTGTAAAAGTGCCGGGGCTAAGCTAATTTCGGGACTGTTGGTACTCAGCGGTAGCCATCCTTTTGGTTGTAATCCAGGGCTACAATAAAAAGACCCAGGGCTATAGCTCCCTCGCTCCCCCCTAGCAACGCCACTGCAGGAAGGACCTATGGGAAAAACTTGCTACCTTACCATGCTTAATTTTGTGCAAGAGGGTCTCAGATGTCAAAACTTTGGAGGTGGACAGAAAGTCGTTTTCACCTACTGGCGAGACGTTTCATATAGCGAGGAGAACTAAAACAGACCTAGATTATGTGCGGTCAGATGGCTGAAAGCTTATGATAGGATTGCAGCGCAATTTAGGCCCGCAGGGGAGTCGCAGCCATTAATAGCGGCGAAGAAGCTTTTTAGGGCAGTAACATCAGCCACCTTGGCAAGATGGGTAAAATTATGCAAGAATTGATATAGGTAATTTCAGGGCACATTTGATTAGGGGTGCCATGGCATCCACAGCATTCAGGATGGGGGCATGCCTAGAGGACGTTTTGAAGGCGACAGACTGGTCAAATGAGTTGGCTTTTAAGAATGCTTAATTTCGACCAATCGACCAGGGGCTACGTTCGTGGTGGGTAAGCTTTAAACGAGCATAATCCAAGCCTCTGGGTCTTGACATTGGGCCTCATTACTACCGCCAGTATTATCTTTTTTCCGGTGCCCAGTAATGGGCAATTACCGGGTCAGTACGGCCTTGCCGGACCCGGTATTTGCCCATTCCTGGACACTGGAAAATATTCTTTCCCATTCCCATTTGAGCCCCATTGGGCCCAATGGGAATGTGGAAGCCGGATGCACCGGCACAGTTATAAATGGTGCCAGTGCATCCGACATGCTGTGCTCACGGGTGCCAATCTGCCCGCCAGGTCAGACCTGGCTGGCAGAAAGGCACCCGCAAGCACAACTCGTAGTTTGCCGGTCCGGGAACTACGGTACCGACAAGCTTACTGGTACCAGAGTTCCTGGACCGGCAAACTTGTAATGAGGTACATAGAATATATATTTTCAATACATTCATAATAGAAAGTCATGATTCTATTAAAGACATGGAGGCAAAGGATTATCCCACCCTTTCAATCGCGAGAATGGAATAACATGTCTGAAAGTGATTTGATTGATTATGTAAGAGTTATTTCAGATCTGATATGTTTTGCTGTTCCCGATTACCCACCCAGTTCAGAGGGGTTGTTCAATAATGCTGTCTATGTCTTGACAGGTACAGAGCCCAATGCATAGGGAACATGAAGAATAGGCGAATGTGCAATGGAGAGTTGAAGCGTTTACCGGCTGGGACACAAGTTTCGTTTTTTCGATCAGTGGAAGAAAGAGGAAGAAGGAAGGAGGACAGAGATTGTTATATGAGACTATGAAAAGTGATTGGCCAGCTTGATGTCACGTGGAAAGTTACACCGATTACTTGCAAATTTTAAAAACACGTGTTTTCATGGCAGTTGTAGTTATTTAATAGTTTATTTTGAAAGTTATGTTAATTGTTTTTTGGCTGCTCGAGAAGTAAAGAGTTGAGAGAGCATAATCCGACCCCTGTGTCTTTAATAGAATCATGATTCTATCTTGAAAATCTGTATTATCCTTCACAGGTCTGTAGAGGAAGAAGGTTTTTCTCTGGAAGGACTTAGGAGAGGATTGGCTCCATAAATAGATTGGGGTGAGATTTTCTATAAACCCATTGACCACTCACAGCCATGGTAGCCCTATGGTCAACCTCACACCCTATCCCCCGCTCCCTGTCCCTGCCCATATCCCCACAGTCTCTTTGAACTAGCTCTGTGCTTTTAAGACGATGCCAAGGTTCTTTTTGAACAGTCATCTCAAAGGGAAAGGCTTCATCTTAATTGCAGTTGTAAACTAGCTCCTGTTGTAATAGAATTATCTTAACCAAGTGTGCCTTGAACTACTTGATTTATAAGCAATTTATGTGTCCTTGTGTCTGTTCCTTGAACTGAAATCCTGTTTTAAAAAAGCAGTGACAAAGCCAGCAGTTGTGGCTCTTGAGTAAGTATTAGAGAGTCATTTGCCAAGAACTGCCATAATATGCACAGGTGCTAGAACAATTTGCCAGACGTTGCCATCTGTTAGCCAGATAGGACCATTATTGCAAATGCCTGGAGAATGCCTATATGATGCCCACACAAAGGTAGTACTTTTGGCATTGCCAATGCTTGTTTGACGCAATTAGTCACATAAGCCTCTCTCTGTCTCTCTCTCTATCTCTCTCGCTCGCTCTGGACAATTGGGCAAATTGACCAATAGGTTTTGAGGCCAGTTATTGCAGGGTAATAGTGCTTTTACCTACTGCGGCAGAGCCTGAAGCAAAGACCCTCTCTTATGTGATCCTCTTGTCAGAATTGCATGTAAAAAAACATGGCTTCATCACAATTTCTTTGAAAAATGGTGATGCATAGAGTACCACTTTGACCATTATTTTAAAAACAACTGGGTTCTGTCGAGGTTGCTCCTTGTTTTCCCCGTGCTCCAGTTTTTAGTACAACCCCCACCCCTCCATTAAAAATGTCCCCAGTCGCCAGAGGTGTAACCATATTTCGGAAATATCCATTGATAAACGCACAGGCTCAAAACACAGACCCATATGCCCTACAACAAGGGCTTTAAGTGGGCCAGGGCTAGCCAGGGCTCAGCCCTGGCAGTCTCCAAATATTGCCCTTGATCCAGGGCTCTGCCAGGGATTTCGAACTGACCTCCCTTACCAAATGTCTTTAACATATTAGTGGCAATAATACTCTTTACCAGTAGATGTCCCCTCCAATAATGTTTAGAATCACAACAGTGAGTTGGGATTTCGGAATTCTACCACTGTTTCTTTCTATCTCACCTCTCGTTTGATTAGGTCTGAATTTCTGAGATTCCAATTGGAATCTAAATCCAACAAAAAAAATTCTCCCTAGATACAATAAAATAGGAAACAAGGAGGCCATGTGTAGATTTTGTGGGGTTTCGAATGTAATAGAAACAATAAAACATTTGGTGCTTGAGTGACCCTTGCATCAATCTACTAGACTGATATACTTCAAACATTTCTTTCATTATTTGTCCCATATTGATTTGGAGTATCTGTGGGAGTGATGCTTGGGAGGTAGGGTAACCTCAGACTTGATTGCCATGGTATGTTTCTTGAGATCATTGAATTTATCTGAACTTGTTTGTGAATAGATATTATTGTGGAAATGTCTTTTAAAGAAAACACTTAGTTGTCACAATAATAGATTGTAGATATTCTTGTTCTTGTTTTCTTCTTTTTCTTCTTCCTTTGAGAATGTTTAATATTTTGTATTAATGTCAATGCTAATTTGTGTTTGTTGCTTTTTTAAATCTTCATTTGTATAATGTGTGATGGAAACTAGAAAATGGTGATTTTATGACATTGTATAAAATAACGTATTATGTAGTGTTTTCATGTACATTTTTATTTAACATTTGCAAAAAAAATAAAAAAGTGTATATTGTTAAAGGGTAACCCTTTTAACCATAGAACAATAAAACAATTAGGTAATGTTCCAACAGTAAAGGGAAATTATAGAAGAATACATTGTTCAGGTTTGGCTTACTGTTTATCTTTTTCACTCCCCTTCTTTTCTCTCCTCTTTGCTCTATTTTTCTCCTGGTTGTTCATAGCCCCTGTTTTTGCTATGGATGCGCTGTACTTACTTTGCTTTTTATGTTTACATGTTTATGGTTTGCATCACTAGTCCTTGGTGTTATATGAGACTTTGTAATTAATAATTCTACAAATAAAACAATTAATTAGAAAGAGGATACATTGTTTGATTTGTGCCATACATTGTATTAATGCCTTTCTATCTACGAATAATGTATTTCTTTCAGAAGAACTGTGGGACTGCATGTAGTACTGACCCCTTTTCCCCCTTTTGATTTGCTGTTCCTTTTCATATCTGAATATTTTTATTTTGGTCAACATTTTTACACACATTAACCATACTAAAATACATCATTTAAACCGGATCTGGGTTGTTTGTTTGTGCCGCATTTGTTTGCGGCTGTACTGCCCTCAGCCTAATTGCTCGGGCCACGTTTTTGTCGTTCATTTGTTTTTTTTTTGTCCCCCGTCGCCAATGCTATTGAAGCGAGGGACACCCCTGCACCTTCAAAATAGCGAACACAGGGAGAAGGGGGACACTCCTGCACCCCCCGCTCTTCATGTTCGGTTATTTTGGGATCGAACAAATTGGTAACATACGGACAGTTTTGTTTCGATCAAATTGGGTGTTACCTTTAAACCGGAAGGTTTGCCCTTTCATTGCACATATGTAAACGCGATTGGCTCTGTTAGGTCACTCCTTTAATTACACAGGCCACTCCTCTTTTAAAGCTGTATTAGTTACCCTCGCCCACAAAAATTGCATCACGATGCATTAGAGTCCCCCCCGCCCTCGATTTCTTGTCCCAACTAAAGCACAGCCTAAGACCTAAAAAGCGCTTGCCCGGCCGCTAGGTACACCGCTGAGGCCACATCCTCTTTTCATGGTAGCCTCCGGTAAATGAATGGTGACCACTATGGACGTCAGCCAGGGTCCAGGTGCAGAGCATCCCCGCCCTGTGTCACCCGTCTCAGTCTTCCAATGGTCTTTCTGAGGTGAACCTACCCGACTTCCACTGGTCAAATATGACCCAGGAATCTTTTATCAGATACTTCTGCAGAATTAAACATATACTTTATGTGTTTTCATTACATTTTTGAAGGGTATTTGGATACAGCCATCCTTGAAGACCCTTGCGAGCATTAGACAAGGATCTGGGCAATCATGACATTACTGAGATCGAGGTGATCTCTTGGAATGCTTGAGGAGGTGTGAATATGTTTAAATTTATAACCAAACAATCTGCTAGCGGGCTTCCTTGTATTTACATGTTTCAAGACACCTTGCTTCTGGCCCACCCTGCACCAGAAGGTTTCCACATTATCTCATGCCCTGCAGTAAGAGCGGATGGGGGAGGGACGTAGAGGGAGACTTGCAGTAGCCATTGATCACAATTTGAGGTTTAAATGGGACACTATGTGCAGTAACGAGTGGTTGTTGGCAATTAAGCTGGCCCTTGGCCCATGTCTACAGCTTATTTTGCTGTTGAACCTCTACTGGAACCCCACAAGGGTCATGTTTGAAATCATCGAAGAGTGCTTGGGTGATAGTCTCCGTGCCTGGTATGAGATGGGCTGTGGTAAACGTATGATCCTAGGAGGTGACTTTAACTCGCTTTGTGTCGAGGGAGCCCGGTGGAATAATACTGGGGCCACTCCTTATCTGCAACCTAACACCAAACGAGGCATCCGCTGGGACCTTTTTCTCGAGGATTGGGGTGTCTCCTTGCTGGATCATTCTCCATCTTCGTGCTCACCTAGACACACTTGGCATAGAGGGGATCGTAGTTCCAGCATCGACTTCTTTTATGTTGCTAACAGCCATAGGTCTAATTGTAGCTACCTGAAGCATATCTCCACTGAACTGGGAGACCATATACCGCTAGTCTTCTCCCTCACTATTCAAGTGAGACCGGATTTATTTGGGCACTTTACTAGCAAAAAAGGGACTGTTGTCACTTGGAACAGAAAGACTGTCCTTAAATTGACCCATCTTCTGACAGCCTCCTTGATGAAACTGAGCCCTCCCTCTTGTATGCAAAACATGAGAGAGGGTTTTGAGGACTCCTATTATAACATCATTTTGTCTTGTATCTGCAAAATCAGCCGCCAATGTCCTCCGGGCCACACTAAGCTTGGAAGCTATGTTGGCGATGATAGACTCTACTAATCTAAGCTCCTCAAATGCCGGGAATTGGCTGCTTTTAAAAAGCAGTCCTTGATTGCATCTGATTATGTGGTCTTTAAAACAAAAATGTCCCAAAGGCACAAGAACTTTGTCAAATCCCTGAATCTTGATGCATATCTTAGGACACATCAGACTAAGCTGGAAGATCTTTGTGAGGGTAATGATGGAACATTCTGGGCATCTATTAATGGGACTCTTGATGATACTGAAGGGGGTATGGAATGCCCTATACAGGCCAATGCATGGAGTGAATACTACACTACGAAATATGCCCAGCCTGCGAAATTTAGCAACACTGGAGGCTTTGAGTTGAGTCATCCTGTTGAAGGACTGTGTACCTGAGAAAGAGATATTTCTTGGGATATAGGTAAACGCAAGCCGTCCCGTGCCCCGGGACCAGATGGTATTCCTCCTTTTGTCCTTAAAGAGGCACACAAGCTTTGGGCTGAACTTCTGAAGCTCATGTTTGACCATATTTGCCGGTCCCATACTATTCGTGCATCTTGGGCACAATCTATCATCACACCTATCCATAAAAAAAGGGATTTACTTGAACCAAGCAACTATAGGCCCGTTACCTTGATAGACGCCGCAAGCAAAGTCTTTTCCATCCTCCTCCCGAGGGACCTCAATCAAGTGGTTAAAAGCAACAACCTTCTGAGCCAGTTTCAGGTGGGGTTCAGGGAAGAAATGGGCACATCACTTAATGCGACCATCATGGCTCATCTTAGACATTATGTATATCACACTTAAATAGGGGATGTCTTTTTAGCATCTCTGGATATGTCTAGCGCTTTTGATGGAGTTATTAGGGCTAGGCTCTGGCTCAAATTACTCGATATGAATATACCTCGTAAGCTAGTTCAGCTCCTTGCATTTCTTCACACACACACTACCATACGTGTACGACTAGCTAAGGAAGGGTCCCTATCGCAGGAGATATAGTCATTCATTGGGGTAAAACAGGGTTGTACACAAGGCCCCTATACTCTTCAACTTGTAAGTGTGTGATGTGGAGAGATTGTGGCAGGACCCTTCGATTGTGCCTGCAAAGTTGGGTAATACTAGGTTGTAATGGATGGCCTTTGTGAATTATTTCATCCTGCTTGACAGAACTCTGCGAGGCCTGAGAAGGAAAATGCAGCTATTTTTCAACCACGTCTTGGCTAATAATCTCTTGTCCAACGCGTCTAAATTGAAGGTTTTGGTCTTCTCGAGGGGAATTGAGGTGCAGACTCGATCTTGGGCGATGGGCCCAGAAAGTGTGGACCAGGTAAAGGCCATCACTTACCTAGGCTATAAACTCACCAACACGGTTAGCATTACATTTTGGAGAAGTAGCCTCTTTGATAAGACAAGAAAATTGGTATCTCAACTCAAATTTTTGAAGCACAGAGTATGTAAATTCTCCTTACTCCCTTTGAGGCGTTACTATCTGGCTAAGTTCAAACCTATGATCTTGTATGGTCTTGACCTCTCTACTCATGATATGGGCCCTACGCTTAACATCATACAATGGAAGATATGGAAGGAGGTGTTGGTTCTTTCCATGGCTATCCCGAGCGCGGTTATAAGACCCAAGCTCTGCCTGGTGTCTTTGAACAGCTCTCAATCTTCAGGAAATTGATTGAACCCCCGAAAAATTCCCTATACAAGATTCTTTAATCAGCTTTGCATGCAGAATCTGTTCCTTTGATTCAAGAGTTCAGATTAAGGATGCAGTCTGCATTGGTCCCTATTGGGGTTACAGAGGTAGACCTTGTGCAGCGCCCGTGGATTGTCAAGAGGAGCTTATTCAGTGCTGACTAGGTGGAGACTGCAGACTGTATTGCTTCCTATTCAACGTATGTGGAGTACTCCGACTTTTGTCATTCGAGAGAATGCATACCACTATACCTTCAATGCTTTCCTTGTGCAATTACTCGCATGACATATATGCGTTTCAGGCTTATTCAATTCCCCACATACGAGAGGCTTAAGCATTGGTTGGACTTCTCATTGCTGTTTACTGGTGATTCCTCTAACCATATCTGTAGATTTTGTGGGGTTAAGGACTCCACCGAAACCTTGAGACACTTAGTCACTACGTCTTCCTACTTTGTTAACAAACGCCTAATGTGTTTCAAGTATAACATTGCCAACAACACGGATGTGTCTATGAACCTACTGTGGTGCAGATGTATGTGGGGTACTAATATCTCTCTGATTATAGTCTTAAATGTCTTCTTAAAGTCTGTTACAACTGAAATGGACAAAGATAATCAAATAAATGTGTGATGTCATGTAGTGGGATGCATTTGAAATGTGAATTCTGATTTTTTCTTTTATTTCTTCTAGTTTTAATAGTGCTAAGAGTGAGAAATGTTTTCGTTTTTTTGTACCTTTTATGTTGTGTAAGGTTTTCTGTAAACCGTGAATGCAACAATAAACCATTTTTTAAAAAAATAAGGGTAATTCAACAGGAAAAGTAAAAACAATATTATAAATCCATCTTCTTCGCTCCTTCATAGCCGCCGTGTGGTGACCCACTCGGAAGTCCCACAAGGGCAGCACCCACATTAGGTGTGGCTTCCTTCTCGTGCATTGGAGCTGAAATGATATGAAACACATGTGAAAAGGCATCATTTCAGTTTCTTAATTCATAGATGTGTGTATTTCTGGTGTTTGGTCACGTGTCCTTGAAGTTGCCTAAGAGCGCTTTCCCCCTTCTATAAGGACAACTGGGGAGCACGCTTAAATGGGCGAGGGCAGGTGGCACAGGCATATCTCTCAACCTTTCGCAACTGCTTGGAGGGTGAGAGCCTGGGTTGGACACCAGAGGTGCCGTCTGGCATCACAGGAAGTGGTGTCACAGGAAGTGACAACATAGGAAGTGGCGTCACATGAAGTGACGTTGCCGGAATTGACCTCACCAGAAGAGACATCAAAGGCAGTGGCATCACAGGATGGTGTGTGCAAAAAGACCCAATAAATATTAACTAACTAGGGTGCTGCAACACTAAATTGTAGTAAGGTACATTGGGAATAGAGTTTGCTTCTCACAACTTTGAAAGGTGCTTTATCACTCCTTCAAAGAAAGGAATTGACCGTGTAAGAGGGTGCTGAAGCCGGGGACATAGGGCATTTTTGTCACTAACAGCAATGGGGATGGAAATTGTAAGTTATGCAAGCAGCACGTGGGATCTATAGAAAAGTCAGGTTCTGTATGGCCACCAAGGCATAGGAGGCCTGTGGCAGGTGTTGCATGTTATGTTATGTTATTAGGCTTGTAACGCACCAAAGCTCATGGGCATCTAGGCGCTGAGAGGCAGAAAGAGTGGCGAGTAGCTGAGCACAGTCAATTCTAGTAAAACAGCATTGTCTTCAGCTGTTTACGAAAGACAAGATGGTCCTCTGTCTTTCGTAGCTGTGGGGGAAGAACATTCCATGCTCTGGCCCCATGGATATGGAAGCTCAACCTCAACCACACAATCGTTTTATTCGGGGTAATTCCAACAGGAAGCCCTCGGTAGATCTTAGATATTTCCTAGGTCGGTAAATGCTGATCTTTTCCTTCAGGTATAGGGTAGTATTACCAAAAATACATTTATGACAGGTCGTTAGCAGTTTGAACTGGATTCGAGCTGCCACTAGAAGCTAGTGGAGTTTTTTCCTGGCTGCACTGGTGGGTTCTGAGTGTTTCGTCTGATAGATGATCCGTACTGCAGCGTTCTGTATTTTCTGTAGTTGTTGGATATCAGCCTTATTGGCACTTCCCAATAAGGCATTACAATAATCTACGCATAGGATGATCACCGCCCTCGCAAGCTTAATACGGTTTTCAACCAGGATTAGAGGTGCCACTTGTCTGAGCACCTTGAGATGGTAGTTTTCATTGGTGACACATGCACTTCACAGTCCAGACTTTCCTCCACGTATGGACCTAGTGTCTTAACTTTCTGCACCACTTTAATTTGGTTGCCATCGATAGTAAAACAGTCATACCTCTGGTCTAATTTGGATTGGGCCTGCTGGGGGCCGAAAAGCATTAATTCGGTCTTGGCAGTGTTTAAACAGAGCCAATTCATGGACATCCATTGTTTTATAACATGATAGGCTGCTGCCAGTGTCAGTTGGTCAATATCATGATTCCCGGTGAGATCCAACACCAGATGGAAATCATCGGCGTAGTTGCAGAAGAAAAACCCCAGTGATTCTAATTCGACACATAGGGGGAAGATATAAATGTTGAACAACAGGGGGGAAAGACAAGCCCCCTGAGGGACACCGCATGTCGTGGTCTGTGGCTCAGAAGTACAGTCACCCCAAAATACCTGTGACTGCCGGCCTTCCAAAAAGGATTCGAGCCAGGTAATTCCATTTTTGGAGAGTCCTCCGACAGAAGACATCTGATCGAGCAAGGTTTTGTGGTCTAGCAAGTCGAAGCCTGCTGATAGATCTAACAGCATCAGCAGCCCCGACTTACTATGTTCCAGTTTGGAAAGCATGTACGTTTGCAAATCCAACAATGCAGTCTCGGTGCCGTGGAAACTCCAAAAACCAGATTGCTTCACATGTAATTTACTGGTATCTAGTACATAGGATTGCAATTGTATAGTAGCTGCCTTGTCGATAAGTTTAAGGAAAAAGAGGGTGTTAGTGATGGGCCTTAGATTCACTGCAACCGAAGGGTCCAGTCCTACTTTTTTCAACAAGGGGGTGACTGCTACATTTTTAATAGATTAAGGAATAATACCAGTACGAAAAGACGAGTTAACAAATCGGCATATGAAAGGAGCAAACAAGTCCCGGTGCTCTAAAATGTATTTGCAGGGAAATAGTTCACTGAGACAATTGGTGGGATGCATGGTTTTAAGCAAGCCCAAGATTTCAATTGATGACGGTTCTTTAAAGTCAAAACCGGCAAGTTGGCCCTCTTGACCAGCTGCTGCAGGGTTCTGATTTATCAGATCTTTTAAAGGATTAATACAAGTGGAGTTTCAGGCTGGCTTGGTTTAGATATAAAACCTGGCGATGAGGGTGCTTGTACTTCTTGCATAATTTTGTTTTGAGCCTTCAAATGTTTCTCAGCAAAGGCCTTCTGGACTCTATTGCAGTCAGCTCTGGGTTTAATTGGGGGATTACAGACAGTGGGTTTCTCCCATGTTCTAAAGAGCCGAAAGATTTCTTTCGTCTTGTCCCCAGACCTGTTTGGTTTTCTTAGCCTCAATAATCGTGTGCTCTTATACTGCTTCTCAATAAGCTTCCATGCCAGCAGGTTCTCATTGGATTTATCTTTAAGCCAAGCGTGTTCCGCCTGTCTTTTACAAGTTTTGAGCTAAGCTAGTGCGGGAGAGAACCATTTATGGCGGTTAGGCAAATCTTTGACGGTTTTATCCTTCATAGGGGCATATTTATCTAACATTTCAAGCATTTCATCGTTATAGCTATTTGTGAGGCTCTCTGTACAGTCAAAGATGTTTGTTTTGGTCATAAGTGACTCCATAGAAGCCGTTAGGATATGAGCGGTGATATTTTTCGAGCTTTAACTATATGTGCCGCCACATGTACTCTTGAGGCTTTAACAGGAAGCTTCATGAAGACATGTGTTATGTCACATTTTAAGCTTAAAGGAGAAAGACATTCCTTAAAATGTATACAAAGGAAAATCAGTTACTCTGGCTTTAAGCATGTGTGTGAAATGGTATCCCAAGGCTAGCATGAGGACAACTATGGAAAGGTCCCAGAACACGCCCAATCGAGAAAATGTGCAACAAAGTTCCTGCCAGAACCCTTACAAAGAGAAAGGCTTAACTGCTCACTTCCCAGCCACATTTTAGCTGACCTGGCCTTTATGATGTGCATATATATATATATATATCGCAAATATATTTTAAATTTGAAAATGTGGCGTGGCCAGACAGAGTCACTCTCTCTGGCCACTTTTTCCAAATAAAAAATACATTTGCAAAACATATTATTTATTTATTTTGTGATATGCAACATTGCAGGAGAGAGAAGTACACACTGACTTCAGCAGGTGCCAGGGTACAGAGAGCCCAGAAGGAGAGCTCTTCCAAGGCAGCCCCAGGCAGCAGCCATGTTCTGGTCTGGAGGGCTGGGGCAGAGTCCTCCACAGCGTTCCGACAGCAATGCAGTGCAAGACAGCAGGCCTACGTAGTAATGCACCAGAGTCTTGCGGCTCTAGGTGAAACAGGAGTTTGTCTCCCGAGGTGGGGGAGGCCAAAGAAGCTGGTGGGTGGTTGTGTGGATGCTTTTGGCGGGTGACACCCACCAAAAGCAGGTGAGTTGAGAGCTATGAACGGGTTCTGGGTAGAAATAGTGCCCTATGCAGCATGGACGCAGGCGCAATGGCGGCCAGAGTTCCAGCATGCAGGAAGCATAGTCCACCTGAGGGGGCAGAAGTGTCTCCTGAGTGGTGGATGAGGTCGCAGCTAGAGGGACGCTTGATTCCAGCCAAAGGTCTGGTGTCCCTTGGTCGCTGCTTTACACACCACCAATCAACACAGTCAACGGCGTGTTCCAACCACTGCATTTTTGGGAGACATTTGAAAGCAGGCCCGGCTGAAGATGTATGGGTGTCCATTTCAACATGATGGTTGGGGGGACCCCTGCTGAGAGCGAAATAGTCTGAGACCCTCCAGGGGTGCATACATTACAATGGCAACAAAGATAAGGTTAATAGCCACCGATTATCACGAGCCAGCAAAGATCTTAAACACTAAATGACCACTGAAGAGCTATACACCCTTCTTTGTGAACAAGTGGCTGATGTGGAGTAACCAGTGTTAGAAGGCTATGAGGTGATAACACTTCAGTATATCCAATGGGAAGTGATGGCCAGAAAAGCTTCAGGAAACGCAGGTTGTAATGTGAGTGCTGCAAAGCGCAGGTTTTAAGCCCCGAAACGAAAATAGAGAAAGGAATATGTTTCCGTGTTACAAAACTGCTGACTAGCAACATGGAGGCAGTTGTTGGGGCCCCCCTTGAGCCTCGATGCCCCTTTCATTTGAAAAGGTTTAAAAGCCGATGCCCACGGTACAAAAAGGATATGGCTCACATGCATGCCTGTTTTGCACCATTTGTGCCAACATTTGCCAATGTTTGCGCCAACCGCCCATTTCCCATGCATATGTATGAAATACAGTACATGCTGTGGGGCAAAAGGCTTTTGGAGGGAGGCACAGAATTCACACCCTGTGCCATGCACATGCTCCACCACTGGGTGGGAGTCCATCCCACCCACCCTTGAGGAGGTTAGCACCCTACAGCACGCAGAGCATGGTCGGACGCTGCTGCTTTGCTCTGCTTGGAGATGTGGGTTTCGGACCTCACAGAGCTTGGGGTTCGGCTCTCCAAGGCGTGTGGCCCCATGTGTTTTCCACGCCATTTGGCAGATTGTTTGCATCTCGGCTGCTTGGAGGTTCCTCATCTGTGCGTCACAGGTGCCAACATCGCCAGGAAGACTTGTGTCAATAAGATGGGCCTGTATGGCACATGTTATGTGGCCACATTCAAGCTTAGTCTGGCTGCCCAGTTTTGCAGTAGGTGAAGGGTGACAATGAGAAGATTGTGAATCCTGGAAAGAATTAACCTACCGTAATCCAAGCGCACGTGCCCAGTTGATTTGTGGGAGTGGCCTGATCATTCAGAGCAAGGAGCATTGGGAACTGGTGTCGCTGACCATAGTGTTATCTTTGTCTATTGTGACGAATCGCAGGAATCTGTCATTTCTCCCCACGAGGAGTCGTTCCTTGTGAGGCTAGGGAGGTGAGCCCCAGGGTACAGGCAAGCGGGACCTCACTGGGAGAGACTCCCCCTCTGGGGACAAGGACTCCAGTTCTTATGAGAATCTCCCAAAGCGACATATCATTAACCTACCTTCAAAAACATCCACTGAAGAAAGATATGAAGAACAAACCAAAATATGTTTTTGTCATCAGAATACTCTAATTGTGCCTATGAAGGTACACTTATATTGTACTGAAACGAAGAAAATCTTTGGAAGAACACAGAACATTAACCAAACAGAGAGGAAGGACTTTGACATTGCGCCGGGGAAGTCCCACGGTAGCGTAATAAAGGTTAGAGGTGGAAACATTGTGAAGAAGAGAACCCGCAAGTTTTGAATATGCTCACAGAGGTACTCTGAAGGAACCGTGGATGCGCGGTGTCCAATTTCATAGAGAAGCCCAAGTTCAGCTTCCGACACAAGGTGTTGGAAAGGAGATGAGACACGAGAAACTGAGGTGGAAGCACGGTGCACTAATCCCGAGCAAGAGATAACTGGTGGCGTGACCGTGAGTAAGTTGTGGTGACCAGTGGGTGCGTAAACAACACTGATACCACTTCCTTTGATGCAACCCGAAGTGAACAGACCAACGAAAGAATGAAGAAACATATGTGAAACCACAGATGTTATGAGAAACCAACCTGACAAGCGAAAGAGAGGGTCCCAGCCTATTAGGAATTACAGTGACGTTATCCCTGAACAATCCAAGTAACAGGGAAAGCAGGAGGCCCGGGAGGGGGACCGAAGATTATTATGGGAATGTTCATACTGGTCCCAGTTGAGATAAATTATCAAGAGTACATGAAGAGAGTGAGAATCATTACAGGAACGCTCATACTCGCCCCAGTCGAGATAAAGTATCAAGAGTCCATGAAGAGAGTGTGAATCATTGCAGGAACGCTCATACTCGTCCCAGTCGAGATAACATATCAAGAGTACATGAAGAGAGTAAGAATCGTTACAGGAACACTCATACTCGTCCCAGTCGAGATAACGCTCATACTTGTCCCAGTCGAGATAAAGAGTGGACATTGAGTAAGGGAAACACCTTAAATCCAAATGAAGAGAAGGGAATAAAAGTATCCCATGAAAGGAAAGGGCCAAGCACAACTAGACTAAGACGAGTAGAGAACAAGAAGGAAAGAGAGTCATGGAGTGAAAGACAGTTGAACCCTTGAAGAACCCACTATCAGAACTCTGTGACTTAATGAAAGTAGCTACCAAGAACTACCTAAGGGTACTTTATTGAACTGAACTTGGCGAAGGACCAGCTCAAAGGAGAAGGGACTCAATCTCCTGTGCTTTTATTGTTCTGATAGTGGTAGGGTTAGGATAGGTAAGTTTGGACAGTGGACTGATCTGGATTTGGACTCTCACGGACGACGGGCGAGCACCTTAGTTAGTTTGTTAGGTAGGGAAGACCCTTAGCATAGGGAAAGATAGGAGTTTCCACTGTTCATTTAATAAACATCAGCAGTGAGATGGAAAATCAGAGTCTGTGTTCTTTCTTCTGACCTGCCACACTCTCCAGATGTTTTAGACTACAACTCCATTCAGCCCCAGACAGCATAGTCAATGGAGAGGGATCATGGTAGTCGCAGTCTAGACCATGTGGGCCAAGCAGGTTGAAGATCTCTAACCATAGAGCACAGTCAGGAGTGGACTCAGAGGAGAATGAGTCAAAGATTACACTCATGATCTTGACAGTTACGTTCCCTTGAAACACTTAACTTGACACATTGAAAGGTGACCTTATTCTTTTCATTGCTTGTCTCAGGAGGACAGCTCAGTGGCAACGTGCTCGCCTTGGAAGCACAAGGACATGGAGCCTCACAGGTTCAACCCTGGGTCCGCGCTTATTAACCTCTGGATATTAAGCGTGTTATAAATAACCTATCATATCATATTGTCTTTTCACTGGAAACCTGAACCGTTTACATAATTCTTGTTCTTTCCTGCCTTTTTTATTTGCCTTTTTTAGACAAAAGGGTGACTCTCCCATAGTCCTTTACTCCCCCTTTCCTATTTCCTCATCTGCTGTTCCTGCCTGTTCTTTTATCCCCTTTAAACTAATGTTACCTTAATATGCTTTCATACTGCACCAAATCACCACCGCAGTAGTATCAGAGTGTCTAGGCGTGTCTTTTAAGTGGCATGCTGTGCCCCCTGCACCAATTGACCCCTTCTCCATCAAGCTTTCGATTGGGGTACGGAAGGCACCTTCAGTTGGCAGTGGAGTCCTTCAGCCGCGCGGTGGCAGCTGAATTCGTGAGCGCGCCCTAAAATAGGTCCACACTAGCAAGTTCTGAGATGTTGAGGGACTTGGATGCGTGATGATGACATGGCTCGGCTGCCAAGATGGTGACGTTGGCATTCACTCTTAGCTTGGCGCCCTCATGGCGATACATGTGTTCTAAGGCCCTTAGGGAGACCTGGCTAGAGGGTGGGTGAATGGGTGAGGAGGGGTGGCATGGTGGTGGGTGGGGATTGTCCGCCGCTGCTGCTCTTCTGACAAGGCCACATAACGACCTTCAGTGCTTCCATATTGCAAGGTGTGCTTTTCGGGACTTCTCAATTAGCCACTCGCAGACATTTCTGACCGTGGGCCTTATCAGTAGCGGTATCCTGGCAGTAAAACGGCTGGGATACTGCCAGCGCAAATAGTGTTAACGCTACTCGATCCTGTGCCGGATCACGAATAGTGGTACAGCGTTAAGTTCCCATTCCCCAATGGATGGGTTTAGGGTGTGATATTACCGCAGCGGTAATTGCGGCGGTGGTAATAGCACCGAAAACAGCCGAAAAAAGAAAGTAAGGGGACATTTTTACCTCCAGCAAAAAGCTGGAATTAAAACTCCGACTTACCTCCCAACTCATTATTGGGCCAACCCTTAAATGCGGCGGTGACAGCTTTACCGCTGCATTTAAGGGCTAAGGCCCAACTCATGATGAGGCCATGTGCGTATTATGCTTTCTTTCCCCTCTTAGCTCCACCTTGTCGCCGCCTCTGTGTATTATTCCCCATGTCTTTCCTACCTCGTTCTTGGTCCCATGCCACCAATGTCCCGCGTTCTCGGCTATCCTTCTGAGGATGCAAAGCTCCGAGTAATTTCAAACTTCTGTTGCGTTCTCGGTCGGATAGCTCAGGGGCAACGTGCTTGCCTTGGAGGCAAGATGATGCGCAGCAACACAGGTTTGATTCCGTTCTGCACGTAGAAACCTCTGGGTATTAAGCGCGTTATAAATAACTGATTATATTTCTTTAGACCTATTGACTTGGGGTATATGTGGGCTAGATGTTTGGGGGGCTTGCTAACCCCTGACATGATCTCCGTTGTTGGCTTCGCGAGGTCACGTAATTTGGCTGGAGGGGAAAAACGTACTTTCTTTGGAGAAGTTGATTGAAAAGGTCTTCTTTGTCTGATCGAGTCAGTTTGATTGTTTATTAATTGTTTATATTGTCCGTGCTTGAAGTATGAACTGGTTTATCTTATTTTATTCTTTTTCATTCTTTTCTTTATTGTTAAGAAATGTTAACTCTGTTGAATTCTTCTTTGATACTTTTAATAAGTATTAATTATATGTGTTTTTTTATTTTGTGATTGTTAAAGGTTGATTTAATTAACCAAATACCAATAAATAAATACAAAATAAAAAGTGATTTTTGATAGCTTATAAGAGGGGTTTGACTCTGTCTATGTTGGGGGCAGAGGGCGTCTATCAGGTCTTTTGGACTGGACCCACCTTGTGATTTTATTCCCTATATCTGATCACAGCATCACACAGTGCTTTATTGGATGTGTCCTCTATCTCCATCGTGAATGACAACAGGTGGAACAGCATTGCACTAGTGACACTGGGCCCAAATCATGTAACTGCCCTTTCGCCCATCGCAAGGCATGGATTGGGAGGGCAGGTCGGCTGCTAAATCATGCAGGAATGCAGAGCATTAATGAATAACCCAGGGCAGACTATTCGGAGGCCGTGACCTGCTGTTTTTCGGATAAGCTTGACCAATTCGTGAGCATTCCTGAGCTTTCAGCACGTCAGGGCAGCGTGATGCCCTTCTCAGCACAACCAGGCCAGGGTTTCGGTTGGCTGGAAGCTGTTCTTATGGGCAACCACGCTTTGCCGCTCCAACTAAAGCTGTGGTCTTCCAACTGTGGGGCCTGCTCCCCTGAGGCGGCCGAAGGGTGTTCATGGCGGGAGCAAGACTTTTCCAAAAGGGAGTACAGTGACTGATCCTTCTATGAAATATAAGAAGAAATTACGTGTATAGGGGACCGGCAGCAATATTTTTACTCAAGGGGGGGCTCAACATCAACATTTTTACTCAAGGGGGGCTTGGCATAAATAAGGTTTAATACTACTGGAGGCGGTTAGATCGGCGACATCATTGCCGCAGTAGAGAGAGTCTGAAGCAAGGTCTTGCCACCAAAAACACGCGGTCAACCAGAGCACTCCAACTTCATCCCAGCATCCCTCGGGTGATACAGGCGAAGGGCCAATGCATGAAGCCTTCAGGGGCGCTACTGCTTGGCCATCCTCCTCGCGGGAGTTCCTCGCTACTGCTTTTGCCCCTTAAAGTGCTCAGCTTTGGCACCCGTACGCTCCTTGACCTCCCTCGGTTCATCGCCTCAGCACAGGCTGACAGTCCTCCTGCACTGCACCGGCCGCTCCTTAAGTTCCTTCTTCTGGTCTCGAAGTCTTTTCCCTGCTTCTGAGCTAACTGTATAAGTCGCTGCACTCCATCTCTAGCCCTGCGATCACGAGCCCTGTGCATCCTCTCTAACTCCTGGCCGACCATCACTGCATCCTGCTTCTCTGGCTATCTACCATTTGGGGGGGGGCGGGGTAGAAACACTACAACAGTTCAGGGCTTCAAGGTTGATTGCCCCCAAAAAAGTCTATCTCTTGAAGGAGATTTGCATGTTCCTTGATTTGGTGATCAAGGAGATTGGAAGGACCTCTTGTGCAAACGCACAAAAAAGTTTAGAACTTTAGAAAAGGTTGATTCAAATCACACCTAGTCATCTCAAGTAGCATCTTCCACTGGAGGAACTTTTTCAAAGAACCACAGACTTTATGTAGAACTTGCCTTTGCACAGGAGGTCCTTCCAATCTCCCTGATCACTGCATCAAGGATCCTGCACATCTCCTACTTTGGCCCTTTGGGCAAGAGGGGCCACTTTTGGCAACTGGAACACATACGCTTCTCTGAATTACAGATAAATAATTAACCTTGTAAACAAGGGTGCTGCCCACTTTCCAGTGTCTTCCATATCTCCTGAGGGAGCCCACGAGGCCCACAATGGCAGAATCCCACCCCTGTAAACATCTGTCCCGCTATTGACTGTTCATTTTCATACTTCTGATACAGGTAAGCCATGAGTGCCTTCATTTGTATGATGTAAATGTTTGCCCTGTTAGGATGTCCTGTTATTCTTCTCGTGCTCCTACCTCCGTGTCTTCAATAGTCCACTACAACTGCAAAGCACATGGATCAGGACTCCTCCCCTGCCTGCACTTTTTGTTATACCAAGAAAAATTCTGGAGAACTAATGACAACCTCTTAAATTAGACCAATGGTCTCCAGCCTGCGGCTGACCAGAGATTTTGGACTGCAACTCCCATGATGCATCAGCTTTGACTTTGCTAGCTGGGGCGGATGGGAGTTGTAGTCCAAAACAATTCGAGAACCAAGGTTATATGTCCATATCACGCCCGTTGAAGACCACATACCAAAAAGGCTGCATTTTTTAGGCTGTTTTGGTGCAACCTTCAATGGGTGGGAAAACAGCATTTTCAGGGGGTTTTACCCCCCAAATCCACTGTCGCCAACCACTGCCCATGCCATCTTGTTCCGAGCTGGAGGATGTACTTTTAATCGGTGAGCTTCACCCCCCGAATCCCAATTTTGCTCCCCCATAGTGTGCCCACCTCCCCCACATACACACAGAGACATAGACACACGCACCCACATAGATCGTGGGTAGAAGATGGCATACCAGAACCAAAGGTTGCAGACCCCAGAATTAAACCATGAACTGATGGAGGGAGGCAGACCCAATGCTTCATTTCCAGGATGTGGCTGCTGAAGTTTGCACATTGGGCCTCATTCTGAGGTGGGCGGTCCGGTCAAAAAGTGCTGGTATCCATGGATACCGGCACTTTACCAGACTGGTCGACTACAGGTTTGCTAGATGCTGGAGGTAAACCAGGCACCCTACTGGCCAGAAAAGCCCTTGTTACCGCCACCGGCATATCATGGAAAACCCCTTCATGGAGTCCAATGAGGATTTACACCGTACCACCAGCACTCATAATCTGGCGGCAATTCCACCGGACCAAGTGCCGGTAAAGGTAAGTACCAAATGCCGGTATCTTGGCGGCTCTACCGCCAGGATACCGACATACTCGGAATGAGGCCCACTATCCTTTTCCATAAGTGGAAACTCCACGAGGCTAAAATAAGAATCATGATGGTTGCAGTTGGCAGCGTGCCAGATATAGGGGTCTCTTGGCAACTCTGTTTGAGACACTTCTAGGTTTAACGAGCTGCCACCATTACATCAAACACTAGATGCCTTCTGGAAAATGCCACAATGGTAACACACGAGTTTGGGTGGCCTGGCAGTGGTCGATGAGTTGTAGTAATAATAATAATGCCAGGTTTTTATATTTGTGCTTAATTCTGGGCGTCTCCCGCCTCTAAGCGCTGTAATACTAGCTACCAGTCATACCCACATTAACAGTTCTCAGTGTATTGAGTCAGCCTTTTCAGGACGCGCACTTGTGAGGTGTACAACCCCCCCTCCCATTGCAGCGAAGGGTGCTTAGCTTGTTGGCTATCCACCTGGAGCTCCTAATGTACCATGTGGGGCACTGTGTGAGAACCCTTAATAGCTTATTGGAAATACAGTCACTGCTGAATAGTGTCAGTGGGGGCCAGGAACCAATAACAGAATCCCAGGCAATCAGTGATCAAAGCATTGGTGCTGGCACGCCACTAGGAAGTAAGAGGAGATCTAAACAAGCATATACATATGAAGGCTTGACCAAAAACAACTATGCAGCGGAGGATTATTTATTTAACTTTTCAATGTTATCACAACATCAAGCAAAGCCACGTAGTCAACCTGCAGTGATAGTGGAAGGGCACACCTGTTGCATGCAGCACCCCATGCTATCCGATGACCATATCACCACCTAATTCATCATTGCTCACCGTTTACCCAAAATGCCCTTTTCCAACTCACTGTTTCATTCCTGTAGTCTAAAGATGTGCGCAAAATATCAATTTATGCTCACATTGATAAGCTTGGCAATCTCCATTAGCCACAAACACAGCCAGGTACGCATATATCAAAATCTGTATAGTCCCCCTGCTCCCCTTCAAATTAGAAAGTATACACCATGACAGAAATGCCATCTTTGATGAGGGTAGATCTGTCCTTGAAAGTGAGGTGAGCTAATCAGACTCCCCCCCCCCTTTCATAATGCACCATGCCGAAAAGCGTAGTGCAAGCATATAACTCTGCTGGGCATGTCTACTGACACCTATTAGCATCTGCCTTGTCGTTTGGAAACATGGCAGTACAAAGTGACATGTCCATTCCTGCCACAGAGCTATGGAGCCCAAATATCCAGCAGCCAGGGTCAGCCTTTGACTGTGGGCAGCCCTGCATCTAAATTAAATTATATAATGGAGGGCCCCCGGATCTGGTGCCAGAACGCAAATGTAAATATAAGCCATGTCTGGTTAGGACTTGGTGATCTCTGGGGCTCCACAATTATATTGCCAGAACCGTTTGGTGTCATTGTATCACCAGCTTGGGTTCTAGTGACCCTGCAGGTCAGGTCCTCCTGTGCTTTCACTCTATTCACTCTCTGGGATTGAGATTCACCCCAAACAAACCATTTGGGCTCTTCCCCAAGCAAAAGCCTTTGTCCTTCTTGGGAAAGGGTTGCGACCTTCCAGCAAGACAAGAGATTTCGCCAGAGGGCACAGAGAGGTTCAGTGCTTCAAAAGCCAAGCTCTGCTGTATCAAAGGAACTCACTCCAGGATGGTAATTAACAGAGACTTGTTGATGTAGGCAGACAGAGGAAGGGGTTGATTTAGAATAGACAGGTGGGAAGCATAAGTCCACAGAAGGCTCACACCATTTTGGATTCTCCCAGGGCTCCCAAACCTCCTGTAAGCCTCTCCCCACTTCCTATAGTCAAGACATTCTGGTTAGGGCCTCACCAGGCAGGATATTCTGAAAGAGCAGCCTGGATTGGTTGGACCCCTCACTGAAGGCTAGAAGAGAGCCAATCCACTGTAGAAGATCGTCTATATAAGAAGGGGAGACTCTCCCCTTAGTTGACTCATCTTTGGGAACTTGAAGGATTCCTCTGGAGTCTGGTGGAGAGTTCAGTCTCCTTTAAAGCCCTCTGCCATAGAGGGGAAGACCATGTTTTCACAGGAAGAGGTAAACACTTTCACCTAACCATCCCAAGGGAATACTTGGGGTGATCTGCTGGCTGGCTAATGCCCACTGCTGCTGACACCGCAGATAGCCAGTAACCTGCTGATCAGAGGTGACAGAACCCTTCAAGTGATCTCTAAAATGTTCCTGGCTGGAAAGTGCAGAAGAAAGAAATTACCTTGTCCCTGGATATGCTTGGCAAGGTCCCCCCAGTGAAGAAAAAACAGGGAAGTGACCCTGGATCCCCCTACATCTCTGAGCCACTTTGAGGCCAGTTTGGGCACTTTTAGTGCTGTTCGAGCTGCTGCAAGGGATCATCCAGTGTTATTTTTCGACCTTGACGCGCGACTGCCTCTCTCATCTACGAGCTATGATTGACACCAATGCCAAACATCCACTGTCTCCACATCACCCAAATCTTCTAGCAACCCCAAATCAGAAACACCTGGCTGGTTACCAGCTTCTTTGGGCCCCAGGTTATAGGTGCTGCTGCACCGCAACGCTGCGTTGGTGCAGGTGAGCTCGCTCGCTGCCAAAGGCAGTTTTTTGCTTGTCCGCCTTCAAGGTCGCCGAGACCTCAAGTGTAATTGACCAAAAACAGCCAGTAATTTCCCACCTGCAAGCCATCACTACTGCAGAACTGCTTCATGTCATTGGATCCCAGCCACGCCGCTCCGCGACTTGACCCCGAGTTGCCCAGATCGTTCTGGAAATCCTGCACTGAAAGAGAAAAGGTACTAATAGTGGTTCTGTACCTCTGGCCTGCCTTAAAGGGCCCAAGTGACATTGTAGACAATACCTTGAACTGCAACATCTGCTGCAGAAACTGTGTGGCCAGCCCTGCCTTCAAACCCAGCGTACCCCCTTAATTCCAAAGTCTGCTTTCTCTGTGCTTTCTCTTACAGAGGTGGGCCATTAGTGTACTTATTAGTTTTGTGCATTTTCTAGTTTATTCGACGTATCCTATTTTTTATAGAACTAGGGTTGGACAATCTTTTATTTCGGTACCACAGTATTATTGTCGGTGTACTAGCTTACATCCCTCATGGAGCGTACAGCCTTCCCTCGGCCCGCGCTACACTAAGAGGCCAAGGAGGTAGCGTCTTCCACCTTTATGATTGGGATCACTGCTGGATTAGTAGTAGTGTGGGGCTGAGTAGGACTTGTATTCACTACCCATCCCTGCAGAGCAGTAGCCATTTTGTCACACCTACATTGAAGGATTGTTGCCTCATTTTTGGCTGGGTGAGAATGTTACTGTGTGCCTTCTAGAAGTGAGAGGCTGCTGTCATGGCAGACCTGCATTGAAGTATTCTTACCTCATAACTGTCTCTACCGTCAGGTTTTTCCACGTCCTGAGCGGTGGCGTTCCTACCTCTATGTTGCACCTGTCATGTAGCACAGGAAAGGGCTTGGGTGGCCCAGGGGCCATTTAGTTATTCTGGTTGGGGGAGCAAAAGTGAACGCCCGACTTCATGGATGAGGAGACTGCGTACATGGAGCGTGGTGTTGTAAGTAGGAGAGTCCCGGATAGGTAGGACTTTGTCAGTATGGGCCATGCAGCCAACAGTCATGTTTGGACCATTCATGTTAATTTGTGTCTGTGTCAGCCCTCACAGCTGCACTGACATATTTCAGTTCAAGGTCAGTCTGTCCTGACTTGGGCACTTTGGTTCTGGTCCCATGGTTCATGGCACCGGATGGTCACTTGTCAGTGGAAGCCATTAGAAGCATTAGAAGAAGACAGATGCCAGGCCTGAGGGGACCGAGGGGTGGACTACTGAGAATCGCCTTGCGTTCCTCAGCCGTGACGTTCTTGGCCTTACAGGAGGATTATCGACGGACAGGAACCCGTCAATCTAGAACCTTGCTTCAAAGGCGTCATTAGCGTCTTTCGCTGGTCCAACAGCATTTGACGCATGCAGTACCATCAAAAGGGAGTGAACAGAACGGTGAGCGCACTCAGGTCCAAATGGCTATACAGTCTTTATATCGAATATTTTATAAAGAATGAACATATATCGAATATTTTATAAAGAATGGACATACATCTAATATTTTATAACAAACAGTTTTGTAGAGAATGCATTTAGGGGTGGGGTAAAGGGTTACATATTTTTTGGAAACTGTTGGGGTGGGTTTTTAGGGGTGGGAAACAGGGGTTTGGGGTGACCCCCACCAAAAAAAGTGCATTCTCTATAAAATGTTCCTCATAAAATATTCGATATATGTTCATTCATTATAAACTATTTCGGCAGAAAAACATGTAACCGTCTAAATGTACATGACACCATGGAGACCCTCTGGGACAGACAGCCAGTCTCTGCTAGAGGCATCGTTGCTAGTGTTTTCTAGCTCAGGAGTTCTTCCGCGTAGGCTACCTTATGGGTGCCATGATGCCCAGCGTATCTTCAAGTCAATCAAGCCAGAAACAGAAGTTACCCAGCAGGATAATGCCATTATTTGCTTGGACGATTCGAGGTTCAGTAGAACGTGACACTCAAGTCAGGGCAGTCTGTAAATGCAGATGCAAGCTCCCTTCCATGATACTGTGCAGGAGCACGCTGGCCTTTAATGTGAGTGTTGCAAGGTGGCCTGAGCTAGAATTGAATGCTGCTTATATATCTCCCTTGTCATGAATGGGCATCTTATGATAGTTGCAGAATTCTCAGTATACCAGCCCTGCTGTGCACAACTAATCTTATCTTATCTGGTCCCATCCAATTGTTCCGGGTGGTCTGGGTCAACACCTTTGCTTTTTCTGGTTCCATTTCTGATCTTACTGTACCCCTCACTAGCGCATCGGAGGCTGGCGCTCCTACACTCCTCGGAGAAGCTTGACTATCGTGACACTTCCACTGCACCATAGGTTAGTCACCTCTACCTATTAATGCCCCTATCCTTCTGACTTTCCCACCCTCACTCCATCTCACCTGGACTCCCACTCTTATTGCCTCCAGTTGTTCCCCTGTGGCTGTACTGTGTTTCACCTTTTGCTAAATTTCGAATTTTGCTGTGCCCTATGGTTGTACTGTGTTTTTGATTTTGGCAGTGCCCAGTGACTGCATTGTGCTACTCTGTCCTGCCTCCTGTCTTGTTCTGCCTCTTGTGCTTGCCTCCCCCCCGCGCTCTCCCCTAATGTTCCCACCCCTCTCCGCTCTTCTCTTAGCCCCCTCTCCTCTTCCCCCTCCTTTACATCACCTATCGCGCTCTCTTTCTCTCCTATCTTCTCTGTTTCTCCATTGACTATCCTACCCTTCTCACTAAATCTGGTAGGAAGAAGTTTAAAATGGACATCCTGATCTCCAACCCAGGCCTCCCTATTGCTGACACCTACACCAGTGCCTCCTTCAAGGAAACTCTCACCGACATCCTCTTTGTCGCTCCTTCACCAGACCAATGGACTACCCATATGGTCTCTGTGCTCTCTCCTTTCTCTTCTTCTCCCATTAATGGTGGCAACCGGCGGGAGGCCCTCCTGGACCCCTTCCACTCTTCCTAAGGTAATCATTCATGTTTACCTGAATGGCACCGGCAAGGTCCAAGGCCCTCAGGCCAACCTTCTCCTCTTTGCCGCTCCTCATCAACTTCCTCCCTTCTCCTGCTGTGCCCTCTCTCTCCTCTCCATCCTCCTCACATCCCACCTCTGCCTCATCCTTGGCTACCGTGCCCTCCCTCCTTCCTCCTCTGTCCCCCGTCGGACTCCTGCCACACCTCTGCAGGGCGTATCTCTGATTTGTACCCCTCCCTGGAAGTCTTTCAAGGTTGGCAGCCTTCTCCATATTGCCACTCTCAACCATCTCTCGGCTGTCAAACACTCCTCTGACATCTGCCGCCTCTTGGAAGAACTCAACCTCGATGTCCTCGGTCTCACCGAGACATGGTTCACGGCCTGCTCTGTCACAAGCTTTGACACTCTCCTCCCTGATGGCTACAAGATCCTCTTCGTGCCCAGATCCAATCGTCCCGCTGGTGGGGATGTAGCCTTGATCTTCCCGGAGTGGATTCCTGCCTCTGCGATTCCTATGCAGGCCTACTCCTCCTTTGAATGCCTTGTCTGAAGGCTTTCTCTCTCTCCTGGGCACTCTCTCACAATCCCAACTATGTATCGGCCACCTGGTCAGACTACTACCTCTTTCCTCTCCAAGTGGGCTGACCTCTCCTCCTGCCTCCTGGCCTTGACCACTCAACTCCTCCTTCTTGGAGACCTCAAAATCCACCTGGATGCTTCCTGTCCCTCGTCTGGACTCTTTTGCGTCCTCTGCGACTGTCTCTCTCTTTCGATTCTTCCCTCTGGCCCGACTCACTCTGCAGGGCACACTCTGGATGTTCTCATCTCTTCTGACCTCCCCCTCTCACCACTCCTCTCTCCTGGAGCAATTACTTTCTCCTTTCCTCCCTTCTCTCCATCTCTTCCTCACAGGCCAAGCCAGCTCCAGCACTGCAACCTACCTTCTTGGTCATCCGGCCCATGAAGCGTGTGTCAGTTGTTCTTGTTGTAAGCGTGTGTCAGTTGTACTTGTTTCCTTTTAGGCATGGGGCTACTCCCGTGCCGTGGCAGGTGACTGGCCTCCTCCTTCTATAACTGCATATTATTTTTTTAATAATTGCTTTTATTATTTTAATTTCTATTGGCACTGATATTTTACTTTCCTTCTAAGGCATGCTCTTGTGGGCAGAGGGTGTTTGGCCTCACATGAACACGAGGCTCGTCTTGGGCATTGCTGCGCCTTTTCTTTCACACTTGCATGCACAGGCTAGCAGAGTCTGTTGTTGCTCTCCTTTGTTGCTGTGAGCGGATTGGCTAATGTGGAGCTAACGCTGCCCATTCCACACACTGTCTCATATTCATTACGTACGACTTTGCCCCCGGCTGTTATTTTCCTTTATCGTACTTTAGTTTGTGTTACAACTCACTTCCTTGTTTCCTTTTAGGCGAGGGGCTACTCCAGAGCATTGACTGGCCGCTTCATACTATCACTGCATATTATTTTTCAATAATCGATTTTATTAGTTTAATGTCTCTGGCACTGATATTTTACTTTCCTTGTACGGTCTGCTCTTGTGGGCAGAGGGTGTCTGGCCTCACAGAAAACTGAGGCTCGCCTCAGGCATTGCCTGCCTTTTCTTTCACACTCGCATGCACAGGCTAGCAGAGTCTGTTGTTGCTCTCCATTCTTGCTGCGAGCAGATTGGCTAAGGTCATTTCTATGTGTTTATCTAGGGACACTCGTCGCCGACAGTGCAGGGGTTGCCATCTGTAGTCCATCCCTCCCCTATTACACAAGGGATGGCGGGCCTCACCGCAATGCTACTCAATACCAGATCCCTGTCAGCTCATGCTGCATCCATAACAAATCTTTTGGATAGCCGTGTGCTGGATATTCTCTGCTTGACCGAGACATGGCTAAATGAGTGCTCAAAGCCCCAGTACTGGTTCAGGCCCTGCACTGTGACTATGAAATTATACATCTCGACCGATCGTCACCACATCCAGAGGATGGCGTGGCAAATATTTTCTAAACTAAAAATTGTGGTCACCCGAATTCAACTAACCCATACTGTTGTTATGGAAACACTTTTGCTGCAATGCGCCATTTCGGCGTCCTACACGTGTCACTTTCTGATCATTTAATGACCCCTGGGGTCACACGTTGTTTTTTTTTATCCCTTCTTGTATCTTTTGACGGAGCTCCAGATGATGTTTGCTCATCTAGTTGTTCTTGGTGATTTTAATATTAAATTTAATGGGCCTCATGTAGCTCTTTTAAATACATTTTTTGAAAGCCTCCTTGATTTGGGCTTACAACAATTCGTGACGGAACCTACGCACGAGTTGGGAACACGCTTCACCTCGTGTTGGCCAACAAATCGGAAGTATCAATTTTTCCTGCAGAACCTGTTCTGTGGTCTGACCACTACCTAATAACTTTTTCCATGAAACTTCCATGCCCCGCTAAAAATTCCCCCCTACAGTTCTGCTTTGCAACTGGCGCTCAGTTGACCTTAAGCACCAGTTACACTAGTGAGTGCCAGATGCAGTGTATTTCATGAGGTAGATCTCTCTTTTTAGTCCCACTCGTTGGACGAGGCGGCAGACACAGTGGCCCCCTTTAGCCGGACCCAACTGTGGATGTAACCGTCCGAGCCATGGTTTCGGACCAGCTCAAGATAGCCTGCCTTGAGCTCAGGCAGGTTGAGTGGAGGTGGCGCCGTACGCACAGCCCCACTGAAAGAGCATGCTACAGGCAATGTGCCACTGGCTACTATTCTGCTGTTCTTGCAGCCAAAAAGCCCTTTCTCAAACTGAAAATTGACAAAGCCCTCAGTAAGCCCAGGGGACTATTCTCAGTGGCAAGATCACTGTCCTCTAATTCACTCTCACTACGTCTGTTATCCCGTCCTAAGTAGCGACTGTTTGCTGTTCGCTGCTCGGTGAGGAGGTGGGGGCTCTGATACTCTGCTCAATTGTCTTCCAATAGTCCAGGATTCATTCCGGATCAAGACACCTCCTGGCACCACCTCCGGATGACCAGCACCCTGTGGCTGGAATCCTCTTGCACGCAATCCCCAAGCTCGGGGATTTGCCGACTTTGAGCACTCGGCTCAATCACCCTCAGGTCAAGACAACACCTGATATGCAGTTTAACTGGACTTTGACCCAATTGAGCGGATATTAGAAACAGTGGCGCATTCAGCAAGGAGCCCGGTTTCCTCCAGTCTACACCACATCCAAGGACAAATTGGCCCTTCACATAGACGTGTCCTGGGATGATTACAACCCTTTGACCACCAAGAACTTGATCATCATTGCCCTGATGAAGGCGGAATACTTCATTTTTCCAAAATCTTTTTGGTTCCAAACTGCCGAAACGCAACAAATGTGAGGGGAGGGTGGGTTGTTTAGATTCACCCACACACAGATTGCTTTTTCTTTCTTCTTCCTCTGAACTCATTCCCACAATGCGTTGGCAAACTTAAGCTTCAGAAAACGAAGCCACATCCGAGGAAGAATAAAATGCCATCAGGATTTTGTCGGCATTTTCAACATAGACCTCTACTGGGAGCAACAAAGTGACACTCCCAAACCTGATCTGAACAAATTGTTGTTTAACCTAATGATTTGCTCGTAGCACCATCTTAGGACAGGAATGACTCTGTCTCACTTTTGCTGCTATCACGACTTTACGTCTTTTTTTCGCTACTTTGGCTTATCATTTAAATTCCTTCTATGCATGCTTCCCCTTCTACCCCACACCACCGCCAGATTTGAAACCTACATGTCGTATGATTAAGGAATATGAATGTATAAGGTGTGTGTTTTTCTTCATTTGCTTTTTATTTGCTTTTTCTGTTTATGCCTTCAATGATAACAAACAATTTTCTGTTTTATGTTTTATGCTGTTAATTCAAAACTATTTTGTACTTTTTTACATAGACTGTGTGTCTCTTTTCTTACTTCAGGTATCCCATCTGTTTAGCCAATAGGACTAGATGTGATATTCACCGAAGCATTTATTGCAACAATGTTGGGTTAACAAATTGTAGGTTACGGAATAACATTTACCCACCCGGTTTCACAAAATACAAACCCATGGCACAGCAACACTCTCCATTCTATGATCTATGTCCCGTCACATGAGCTCTGTGACTCTCTGTCCCAGTCTTTTATCACTAAAATCGATACCATTCGGTCTAACATCTCGTTGGCCACTCAGGTCACTGCCCCAGTTAGTACAGCCCCAGCCGCTTCCGTGGCTGTATGCCCTCCCAAATGGCCATCCTTCCCTCTGTTTTCAGAGACGTTGATCAGTACGTCGATAAATCAACTAAAGTCAGCATCCCCTTCAAATCCGGTGCCTTTGTCTGTGCTGAAAGACTTATCTAGTGGACCTCTGGCTGAGATTACCCAGGCCATCAAAACTTCCTGCCAGTCAGGCCACTTCCCCAGGGAACTGAAACAAGCCACTGTCATCCCACGTTTAAAGAAGCCCTCTCTGGACCCTTCACTTCCCTCTCATGTTCGTCCTATCTCCCTGCTGCCTTTGTTTATGAAGCTCTTTGAGGCTCTGATCTCTCCACTTTGTTCATCTTTTCTGGAGACCTCAGGATTCTTTGATCCCTTCCAGTGAGGATTCCGGCCAGGTCGGGGCACAGAGAGTGTCCTTGTGTCGGTACAGGATGACACGGCCAAGCTGGTCGACGGGGATGGGGTGGGCGCCCTGATTCTGCTTGACTTAACAATGGCATTTGTCACCATTGATCACCCAACCCTGTTGACCCGACTGGCCGAGGCTGGCATCACTGGCCTGGTGTTGGCCTGGTTCACCTCGTTCCTGGATGAGAGAGGTCAAGTACATTCACTTCCTCCCTTTTCCTCACTTCCCTGTTCTCCCTCCTGCGGGGTCCCTCAGGGCTCTGCCCTGTCTCCTACACTTTTTAACATCTATATTCAGCCACTTGTGTGTCTCACCCGTCCTTCCGCATCAGATGCTACTCAAATGCCGACGACCCTCAGATCCTGATCCAGTTAGATGTTGAGCAGGCTGAGATGTCATCTTGCCTCTTTCAGTGTCTTGCAGCCGTGGGAGACTGGATGAATCACAACTGGCTGAAACTCAATGGAGACAAGACGGAGGTTCTGGTGGTTGGCACACCAACCCCCCCCCCCGTCCCATCGCTCTGTGTATCTTCCTTCTGGTCGCCTTTACTTTGGTGTCTCCCTGTGCCAGTCACGACTGTAAAAAACCTTGGGGTTATGGTCTCCTCCACCCTCTCCATGGATCTTCAGGTCTAAGCTATTTGTAAGGCGTGGCATCTTGCTGAAAGTGCTCTCCCTTATACCTCTCCAACTCCGACCCCAAGTCGTGGCTGCCCTTGTTCTTAGTCGCCTGGACTATTGTAACACGCTCTATCGTGCCCAGCCCAAAGGCTTAGTCCAGAGACTGCAGTGCCACTGGGTCCCTGTATGGAGTTCATATCACTACAGTCCTATGGGCATTGCATTGGCTTCCTGTAACCCAACCTATTAAATTCAAATCGCTCTGTTTGGTTCACTGTGCACTCTAGGGTCACAGCGCTGAATACCTCCGGGACAACTTTGTTCGCTACTTCCCAAATCGGGAGCTCCATTCACAGTCTGCTGGCCTGCTCTGTGTGCCTACCCTTTGACGCACTAGAGTGGGCTGCCGGGCCTTTACTGTGGCAGTGGTGCAACTTTGGAACACCCTACCACCCCCACTTAGAAATCTTACCAACCACCTGCAATTTAAGCGATCCTTGAAGACCCTTCTTTTTTAGGCCACAGTGTATGCTTTCTCTGTGATGTTCCAGAGCCAAGATACCTGCAGTGAGCTTTATAAGATAAGAAAAGATAACATAACATAACATAACACTTGCTATGGAGCAAAGCACTTTGGGTGTGACACCATAAGGGCTAAATCCACTCATTTTATGAGCAGGTATTGGACCGCTTAAGCAGGACAGCCTTAGTCCAATCACCTGAGGACTTTTGTCTATGAAAGAAGGGGTCTCCCACAACTTCTTTGGATCTTCTGGAATCATCTTGAACCATCCTGAATATTTTGTTGGACCCTGCTGTGGTAGACGTCCTCTCTGAAGTCCTCCAGTTGTGAGGTGAAGGTAGGTGTTCCAAGGCAGAGACCAGTTAAGTCCCCTAGCCATCCCCATGGACCATTGGGGGTGATATGTTGGTGGAAAAGGACTTGCCTCTCTGCCAGCCACAGCAGTACACTTGGCCTCACCATGTTGGAGGACCCCTGCAGCAGTGTGCCAGCCTCCCCTGTGTTTGGGAGCCCGAAAACAAGGACTCATCTTGTCCCTGAGTCCCTTGAGTGGGACTTGCAGCAACCTCAGACACTGGAGCAAGACCACCTCTCTGCCAGCCATGGTGGTACCCAGGACCTCACTGTGTTGGAGGAGCCCTGCAGTTGTGTGCCAGCCTCCCCCGTGTTTGGGAGCATGAGAAAATGACTTGTCTTGTCCATGAGCCCCTGGATTAGGACTCACAGCACCCTGAGAGCCAAGACAGCCAGGATCCTAGTTTATTTTGCCATCAAACTGCTTGGACCATGTTTCAGGAACTTTTGAACCAGCAGGACCCTGCTTTGCTGCGTTTTGCTCTCTCCCGATCTTTCCAAAGTGTCAAGATGTCTGGTTCAGTGCTGCCGAACCACCAAGAACTGCAAAAAAGCCAACAGCCTCCTTGGTCCATTTTTGGGCCCTAGAAACGGGCTAGGTGAGCCTGAACCCTTTTGGCTCAAACGTACATATGCTTTTCTCATGAACATTGTTGCTTTTGCTTGCCTTTCACCCCAGATTCATTACCCAGAGTGCTGCATCTTCTATCTTTGCTAACTCTGTGTTCTTTCCTCAGGGATGGGCTTTGTAGTGTGTTTCTGGTTAGTTATAATTGTACATGGTGTGATTAATTAAAGTGCATACATTTTTATAGAACCTTGATTGGATATTCCTTTATTTTGAACTGTTATACTTGTCTCTTTGGGTTGCTACTGAACCACGTTCACCCGCATCTTAAGACTGTAGCCTTCCCTCTGCCCACGTTACCACAAAAGACGAAGGAGGTATATCTCTTGACTGTGGCCCTCATTACGACCCTGGCGGAGATCGTGGTGCAATATGCACCATGGAGCACGGCGGAAAGCTGCCGATACCGCCATGGGGGTTGGCGGATTTTCCACCCCATTCCGACCTTGGCGGGGCGGTAAATCCCCAATCCCCATTTTACCGTTCCGCATTCCCATTTTTTCCCCATAGGGTATAATGGGAGTGGGGAAGGCGTTAATTACGCCACCGTAAATTACGGTGGCGTAATTAACAACAAGGTCCCGTAGCGCCATGGATTTCTCCGCCCGGAAAAACCAGGCGGAGAAAGGCTCCATGGCGCTACGGGAACTCGTAGTAGGGCGGAAGGGTCCGCCACGAATACCGCTGGCGTAAACCCACTCCGCCAGGGTCGTAATGAGGCCCTGTGTCTGTTTCACCTTTGTGATTGTGTTGGCTCTTGGTTTGTAGAATTGTGAGGGCGGAGCAGTCGTTTTAGCCTCTACTCATCCTTGTACTCTTGCAGGGCAGAAGTCAATTCGTCACACCATCTACGCCATGGGTCTGCAATGTTGGCTCTCCAGGTGTTGGACTACAATTCCCATCAGCCATAGTTGGCACAGTCAATGGTGTAGGATTAGGAGAGTTGTAGTGCAAAACAACGGGAGAACAGCAGGTTGCAATCCACTGATCTATGTTCAGTCAGCCTACATCTCCAAGATGCCTGAACGTTGTCCACTAGGTTCAGTGGTTGGTCTACAGGAAATACGCTGACGATAACAAAGAGAGCAAAAGCTCTATATGGTGCTGTGAGGCCAAGCAGTGTGGGTGAAGCAACATTGGAATGATACGCTTGATTTCACTTGCATCAGTGATAAAACGAATTAGTGACTGAAGAAACCATTTTCCAAGAGCAAAGGAAGGTGCCAGGGCACAAGTAAGACACACTTTACCTCAGGGCTTGGACAATTCTTCTGAAATCAAGAAAGAGCACAACATTTTTGATTTTTTGGAGAGGCAGCAGAAACACACATCATTTAACTAATGTGAAGGCACAACATTAAAAGGTAAGATTAGAATCAATTGCAACACCCAGAGACCAGCCCAAAGGAGCAAGTTTGGGAGAAATTGACAGAGAAGGTATTGAGTAAATCAAAAGAGGAACCGAGGAAGGAGAAATAAGGACATGCATAAAAGAATGTTAGATTTTGAGGGAATTGAATTGAGGGGTTGGAGGGATGGGCTATCTTCAATAGCACTCAGGCCATCCCTCATGCAATGGACATCTGCCTCGGATAACACTTAAGTAGAGCTGGAGGTCATCCGAGTACTGGTGGAAGGAAACTGAGAATGGATACGCCGGTTACTCCATAGAGATATTGAAAGTGGGTTCGAGGACGGATCTGGTTTTATTCCGATGAAATTCGATGGCTTTTTGCTTAGTGACTGGGCTGGGGAGGACAATGATTTTGGGGCTTTTTCAGTGCATTAATAGGAATTGACGGTGAGCTGGGTGTGCGCCCCTGGTGGCCGGGCTAAGGTCAGGTTCAGCGGTCAGGCAGCTATTTCCCGCCATTGATCTGGATTCGTACACTATCAGCTCCAGAATGTCAGAGGAGAACCTTGAAACTTTGTTCCTCTGGTGGCGGAAACATCACAGACGATGAAGTTTGAGTTGGAAAAGGAACAGCCGCTGCTTTGTCACCTATACGTCAGGTGTAACGTGGCGCAGCCACCAGGGATACTTTGTAGGAATATAGAGAGAGCGATGCCCGGTGCACGGTTTCAGCGCCATAGGATGTGGGGATCTGGGTTGGTGAAGGAAGGTGTCCAGAGTTTGGAATGAGCCATTCACTCTTTTCTTAGATGGTCAGCTTGCATGGGCAGTTTAGACTTTCAGATGAGGCAGGGCTGGCTGATTTGGCCTCTTCTTGTGGGGGTAGAGTGAGGCAGGGCTGGAAGATTTGGCCTGTTCTTGTGGGGGTAGGGGGAGGCAAGCCTGGAAGATTTGGCCTCTTCTTGTGGGGCTAGGGGGAGGCAAGCCTGGAAGATTTGGCCTCTTCTTGTGGGAGTAGGGGGAGGCAAGACTGGAAGATTTAGCCTCTTCTTGTGGGGGTACGGGGAGGCAAGCCTGGAAGATTTGGCCTCTTCTTGTGGGAGTAGGGGGAGGCAGGGCTGGAAGAGTTGGCCTCTTCGTGTAGGGGTAGAGTGAGGCAGGGCTGGGAGATTTGGCCTCTTCATGTAGGGGTAGAGTGAGGCAGGGCTGGGAGATTTTGGCCTCTTCTTGTGGGGGTAGGGTGAGGCAGGGCTGGAAGATTTGGCCTCTTCATGTAGGGGTAGAGTGAGGCAGGGCTGGGAGATTTGGCCTCTTCATGTAGGGGTAGAGTGAGGCAGGGCTGGGAGATTTGGCCTCTTCTTGTGGGGGTAGGGTGTGGTACTTCTGAGGAACTTTGGCGTTGCACTTGTGGACATTACTCCATTGGTGGCAGGACAGTGTCTCTGGGGGCAAAGGGAAAGGTCAATTTCAATGTGGACAACAAAGCAGTTGTGTCTGTTGTAAGCAAGCAGTAAGCTTGGGGTGAAAAGGTCAGCGGTTTATTACGTGTCTGTTTGTGTGTTGAAATACAGCATTGTGTTTTGGGACCTCTACAGCAATAACACAGCTACGTCACCTCATCTTGGTGACCTTTCACTGGGTAAGCAGAGAGCCAGGGAGTCCATGGGCTAGGTCTCCTTGTTATCTGTTAAGAGCTGGGTCAGTACATACACACACACACACACACACACAGTGCAGCTACACTGTGCCTTCTTGAAAGACAATGAAAGTGAGTCACAAAATAACCCTGCTGTTTCTCGAACTGGCCAATTTATTTCCATGTTTTCAACTGGTTGGATACATTTTCTGTACGTGATGCACAATACGCCTGTGGAACACAATGGTAACAAGCAGGTGACCCTTTTCACACCGTTTTTCTTTCTGTTGTCAATATAATTATAATTGGTTTTTCATAACGTGCTTAATACCCAGAGGTTTCGAAGCCGGACCCAAGTATAGTTGCAAAACACAGAGGATTTATTTTAGGCTGGCCTTACTTAGCATTTTGGTATTTGTAGCCCCCCCTTTCATAATGGGGAAGACAAAGCTACAATAATGCTATTTTTGCTTAATATAATGATTTACATATTCTATCAGTCTATATTGTGTTGTGAGTACTTCTCAAATCATCTCTATATCAAACCATATTGTTTTAGCTCTTTAAAGCCATACATTAACATATATGTTTTTATCAGAGCTGTGATTATAAGTGGCCATGTATCTGAAATGCAGTCTGAGCTCACATCCTGGCTTCATCTCTTAACTTAAGTGTGTGATCATGAGCAAATACTTTGATCTCACTCTGTCACATCTGCAAACATTGGGGCGCCAGGTGTAGTGGGTGTTATGGGGGCAGTGTGGCAGGATGCCTCCGCTCAGTCACTCTGAGTGTGAAGGGAACTGGGTCCCCAGAGGAGACCCCGGTTCCTGCAAACACAGATCTTGCTGGAGCACGTCTTAATGAATAGGAACAGCACGAAGGCACTGCGAGACACAGCTGCGAGTGCCATAGCTTTTAGGCGACACGAAGGGCAGAGCACCAAGGGCCCAGACCACTTGGTCAGGGGGTCTGATGGCCTCAACCAATGCCCTGTGGCAAGAGTAGAGTTTAACTCGATGGTGGTGGCCCCCAAGTACGGCGTAGCAGTTCAAGACTCCATTAGGGAATGAGCTAGCTGCTCCTGAATTTATAATGGCGGTCACTAGAGTGAAAGCTCTAGAAGCAGCCGTGCTTCTAGCACTAGAGCTCTAGAGAAACATCACTTCTCTAAGCCGGTCAAGTGGCACAGCGAGTAGAGCGCTCGCTTTGACATCCGTGCAGAGCGAATCCCAGTGGGGCCAAACTCAGCCTTTCATCCTTCCGAGGTTGATAAATGAGCACCACACACCGTGGGTAATAATAAGCAGCACTCAGATACCCGAGGGTTCGTAGCACTATATAAATGCCAAATTATTATTATTATTATCACTTGAGGCCCTGAGTTCTACGGCTCTTCCTGCGCAGGGTGCGAGAGACCGTAGGACCCAGTAGGGCCTGGTCTAAATCCGGGAACCACTGAAGTGTCTGCTACTGTGGCAGGGGGCGCAGGGGCCACTGAAGTGCCTACTATTGTAGCACAGGAGTGAGTGATCTCAGGGTTGCCTACAGGCATAGAAATGGAGGACACCGTAGTTTCAGGCCTAACTTGTCTGCCAATTCTGAACGAGTTTCTCTTAGCTGGAGGCCCAAGTCAGGCTGACTTTTGCCCGGCCTAGAGAGACTGTCGCACTCTCGCAGGTCGGCGAAAGCAAGCAGAGGAACAGCTTCAGGGGGAGGCCCCTAGGTTGTTCAAGGTGGACTGGGGAAATGGTCTCCTGTACAGTGAGCCCAAGAATTCTGAGGGAAGAGACAACAGGAGATTGGTTGCTCTCAATGCCACAGGAGGTTCCTACTGGACCTGGCTCACAACATTCTTTGACAAGTCACTTAAGAGTGGCCATGACAGTTTGACGGGTTGTCTGCCTATTTTTACTGGCCTCATATTGGCATATAAATCAAGTAATATGTAGGCTTCTACCCAACTTGCCAAGTTCCTGGTTATTCAGGGGGAGGGGGGTGACAAATGCCCCCTTACTTTCATTACCAGGATAGGAAAGGATATTGTCGGTCCTTTGGATCTCTAAATAACCACAGGGAAGCCGTATATTCGGTATGGTAGACCACGCAATGCGGTACACGGAAGCAGTCCCCTTGAAGAGTATAAAAGCACTTGTACTGTTGAAGGTTCAGACAGGGATATTCTCTCATGTGTGGTTTCCTAAAGAAATCCTATCTAACAGGGACTCCAACTTCATATCTGGGTATATGAAGGCAATGTGCGAGGAGTGTGGAGTTAGCTCAAATTTCTTTACAGTTTTCCATCCCCAAAGCTATGGACTTGTGGAGAGATTCATCAAGACCCTGAAAGGATTCTGTGCTTGGGATAAGATCCAGAAAGGGTCAGTACATGAAACTGTCTATGAGGAATCTCAAGGCTAGCCAGGAGATTAAGCACTGGCATTGTCAGAAAGCCACAGCAACAGAGTGCACTCCAGGGTAGATGTTCTGGGTAATGGAACCTGTTGAGCCAAGAAGACTTTGGGACAAATGGAGTGGACCCTAAATGCTTCTGGAGAAAATGTGTGAGGATAACTACTTCATTGGTACGAAGGCTTCTAGGCAGACACATAGGTTCTTTCATGTCAACTGGTTGAAACCAAACGACAGCTGGGATGACTTGTTGGCTCTGGTGATTTATGGTGAGTCTGAAGAGGACACAGGCCCCCCGCCAGACCTGCTACACACAGAACCACAGATGGGTCCAGAGACGGGGAGCAAATCTCATCTGACACTACAGAACAGCCATTGCAAGACTTCCAGTAGATGTTGGCCCAGTTTGCGAGTCTGTTCTTACTGACTCCAGGTCACAGAGACTGGTGGGTCATTGATATTGACACAGGAGGCAGTATGGTGGTGGAAAGCAGAATTTACTGTATGTCTGACAAAGGCAGGGACAACATTAAGGACAAAGTCTCCAGGATGTTGGCCCTAGGTGTTAAGGAGCCATTCAATGGTCCATGGTCTAGTCCTGTGGTTCTGGTTCCTAAACAGTTCAGCAATGAGACAGCTGAAGTTCACATTTGTGTGGACTACATGGGGGGCCATATTCTGTGACCTAAACAGATGTGCATTCCACACCTCACGATGATGAACTCATTGATAGGTTAGGCACTGCCATGTACATGAGCAGGTTTGACCTCGTGGCTGGCTACCGGCAGGTTGGCCGGACTGACAGGGCATTGGAAATGTCTGCATTTTCCACACCAGGGAGGGCACTACCAACATACTTTTATGCTCTTTAGGTTAAAAATGCCTGTGCCACCTTTCAGAGGGTGGTACACCAGGTTGTCTCAGGTTCATAAGAATTTAGCATTGACTATTTAGATTGTGTTGCAGTGTTCACCCACACCTGGGAACACCGCCTAGCCAATCTGAAACATATGCTGCAGGCCATGCAGATTGCTGACTTAACTACAAAGGCTTCAAAGTGCAGGATACTGTGACTTTCCTAGGACCCCCAAGTGGGTGATGATAAAATACAGCCTCTTCAGGCAAAAGTGCTGGGTGTCCAGGATTAGGACATAGCTACTACTCAACCCAGGTGAGAGTGATCCTGGGCCTCACTGGGTATTACCAGCCTTTTATCAAGGGCCGTGGAGCCGTTACCCTTCCCTTCAATGATTGGCATCCAAGAAAAAGCCAAAGAAAGTCACTTGGACGCCTGACTGCCAAACAGCTTTTCAGATCCTAAAATATGGTTTGTACAGTGCCCCGGTTTTAAAGATTTTGGATGGTGGACTGGAATTTATCATGCGGACAGATGTCTGCGAATTTGGATTTGATGCAGTTCTAGTGTATCTACAATCAGAAGGGGTTGAACAGCTTGTTGCCTACATTAACGAGGCATTTGTGGTTGTTTGGGCCATGTGCAAGTTAAAACTCTACTACATTTCTGGGTGTCACTTTACTGTCCAAACAGACTACAGTCCTCTCATGTGCTTAATGGCTTTGCGGGGAGAGAATCCAATGCACGTGTATTGGTTCATATCCTTACAAGGATTTAATATGGATATACAGTGGAAGCCTAGATTTCAGATCTCCAATGCAGATGGCCCCAGTAGATCCTTTCGCCATGGAAGCATGAGGCTCAACCATTTATGACTGCAGGGGGTCATGTGACGGAGGACCATCTGTGAGGGTGGACTAGCCTGGGACTTTTTGATTTTTCATACAAAATGACGATGGTAATTCTATCTCACTAGAGGAATTCTGTTGATCATAACTCACTTTCATGTACCTCTACTGAAACCCCCAGCTACTGTCTTGTAGTTTGGCAACATGGCAGTTACAGAGTAACATGTGCATTTCTGCAAATATCCTTCTGGAACCCAATGGTTCCAACAGCCAGGGGTTGCCTTTAACTGTGGGTGCCCCTGTTTCGAGCTCTTCGCTCATCTGCCTCCAACTCCCGCAGGGTCAGTCGCTTCTCCAAGCAATGAGTTGGTGGCAGATCCCTCTCTTCGGCAGGGGCCCCTCTCTGGAACAGCCTTCCTGCCTCCCTGAAACTCGAGGAGAACCACCTCCGGTTCCGGAAACACCTCAAAACCTTCCTCTTTGCTTCTGCTTTCTCTCCTCCCCTCCCTTGCTGAACTCACGAACTCCTGACTGAAATTGCACTGGTTACCTGGCCACCCTTTATGATCTCTGGCCCAGGCCCTGTCAACTGCCCACCTGCACTGCCTCCCTGGCAACATCTGCACTTGGGGACTGTTTTCTGTATTCCTTCAGTCCCCTTTCCAGCACTTTGTCCACACTTCCTTGCACTTGCCTGTTTTTATGTGTTTTTATTTATCTTATTTATTCCACTTCCCATGTACTGCACTTTACCCCCTTGCACTCTTCCTTCCCCCCTTCCCAAGCACTTGCGCGATCTGAATGACACCTGGCCTAGTAAGATCAGTGTCTGTCTTCCCTCTGTCTCCCCTCACTTGCCTCATCGCGCCTTGAAACACTTGTGTATAGGCGCGTTGTAAATGCCATATCATATCAATTGTGTACACACAAAGCTTGGCGGCAAATTAATACATAAATATAAACCATATATGGTTTGATATGGCGTTCTTTGGAGATATACATTTATAAAAGCCAAAAACCCTCTGGTGTCATTTTATTGTCAGCTTGGTTTCCAGTGACTTATGTATGTCAGGTGTCTGTGCTGGGTTTCACCAAAAACAAACAATTCGGATCTAGCCTAAGAAAATCTGATTTGTTCTCTCCGGGAAGGCTTATCACCTTCCTGAGAGGGCAGACATTTCCCCAAGTTGTTAGCTGGGAACCAGTGCTTCAAAGGCAAGCCCTGTCATCACAATGGAGGGCTCACACCAGGGTGGTTATTGCTGGAGTCGCTCTGATATAGTAGTTGCAGCCAAGAGATGGGTTGCACCATCTTGGGATTTCTTGGGCCACTCACATGTCCTGCACTCCCTCCAAAATCTGTACACTTCCACAGACAGAGCACTATGGCACTGACATCATCAGGCAAAGACTGGATTGGATCCTTGCAGAAAGCTTGAGATGGACCAATTCACTGTGGCAAATTGACTATATGTAGGGTTGAACTCTTCCCTTTAGTTGATTGATCATGAAATGTATAAGATTTCATTTGGTACCTTATGGGGGTACAAACCACCTGAAGTCCTCTGTAATAGAGACGAAGACAAAGACTCCAAACAGGGAGCAAAACCCTCACCCATCCCAGAGGACCGATTGAGGTGAACTGCTCTTTAGAGAAGGTCTGCTGCTAATTGAACTCTTGAGCCAGGATCCTGCTCACTGGAGATCGGATCTTCTTCGTGCCATCTAACCACTGAAATGACCATCATCTGCTTGCATTCCAACGTTTAAGACAATCTCTTCTGCAGAACCATATCACATTGCTGGACCTTGTCGAACTGATTCGACTGCTATGAGTAACCGACATGACCATCACTTGCCTGTTCTTCAGCCGATTCAAGCCAACCACTACATCGCATCACTGGGTTGCATTGAACTGACTTGATTGTCTCAATGGCGACTCAATACATTGGGAGCACACGACTCGACCGTCTTGATGTGATTGTAATGCACTGGAAAGCCTCATGAAGCCTGGATCGATGCTGCAGAGCCACTCAAGAAGAATATAAGGGTACGGATAGCGGTTTGGTCACCATGACCCATTTTAAGGGCACTGTACACAATTTAAGACCCCACTCTTGACCTTTTAAGGACTTGGCCTTTGAAGGAGGCATAGCTGTCAGGCTGTTCCTATTTAATTCGTTATGATTGGGATCACTGTTGTTTTAGTAGTGGTGTGGGGATAAGTAGGAGTTTCATCCCATCTATTACGGCGAGGAGAGCAATGGAATTTGTGTTTGGGGAGGGGAAGCAGTACTCCAAGTATGCGTTTTGTGTTTTGGGGCTGGGGAAGCAAGGCCAGTTATGGGTCTTTTGCCTTCTCAGCTTTTGTTTGGCTCTTGGTCCCCTTGGCTTGGGTCTAGCCACACATTCTCTGGCTCCCCCACTTCTACTTCCATGTCAAATACCTTTCTGGTGACATTGCTTTGCATGCACCGCCATGAAAGGATACAAGTAGAGCAGGCACTGTGAACCGCTAGATCGTACGCATGATGCCAGAAACCTGGTCTATTAGCACTGCGTTCGTTTTCCCTGTGCGGCCTTCTATGCATTCAACTTGCGGTCTTGTAGCAAGGAGCAGGCTTCTGTGCAGCACGTTTCACCGCATCATTGCATCATTCAACATGACCTAATATGTACTGGTTTCCTCACAGGTTCCAAGCTTGCACATATGGATGCCATGATGAACCTATTCATGTTCTTTGGGGTCCTGTGGGTTGCGTTTTTACCAGTACTCAATGGATTAAATGGTCAATTATGCTTCTCCTGCATGCTTTACCTGGTGAGCATTTCTTGACCACCTGGTTTCTGGCCTTCCTTTCATACTTCTAGCTACTGCATCCTGGCTGAGCCATTGTAATCTCTACATGCTTGCAATCTTCAGTCAGATTTTTGATTGGGTTTTCTCTTTGGGGTCCTGTCTGAGTCTTAGAAATGCTGCAATATTGGACAACAACTTAGATTTATTCCAGGACATAACAAAAGTAAACAAAGAAAGACATATTAATTGTGGATCATTGCTTTTATCACATGAAATATTTTGTAGATATATTTTGAATGTGTACATAGTGTTATTTTGATGGTTGAATTGTATATGGATGTGTGTATTAGAGTTGTCATCTTTCCTTTCTTTTTCTTCTCCTTTGTGTTTTGGTCACAGTTGTGGTTTTACCTGTATCAAATTTTTGTTTCCTAGATTCATTGATGATTGTTTTTGAATCTTATGACTTTGTATCAATTTAAATAAATCTTTTTGATACCTTTATAAAAATGACGTCCTTTGGTATCTCCTTTCAGAAAATGACTACTTGTTGACTCTCCGCTCCAGAGAGTAGAGATCTCCTGCTTTTTCAGAAAAAAAGACCATTTGTTGACCACCTGGTTTTTGGCCTTTCTTTTATACTTCTAGCTACTACATTCTGGCTGAGTCAATGTAATGTCTTCATGCTTGCAATCGTCGGGTTTCTCTTTGGTGATAGGTATTTAGTTAATAAATGGGGACTGGGACATAGTTATTCAATCATTGCTCCGGAAATGGTATGTGTGGGCGGTCAGCTGTTGGCATTTCTGTTCGGTTCCTTCTGTAGCTTTCGGCTCTTGGGTTCCTGCTGTCCCGCAGCAAGCTGCCATTTCTCTATCGGTTCTGATGTTTTGCTGCTTGACACTACCTTGGGTTCATGCATGCGCTTTAGTAAACAACTGCGTCAGTATTTGGGTTCTTTGCTTCTAGTGCAGTGTTCCTTGCTGGTAAACATATTGGGTATTGAACTTGCACCATGGCACTGGGCAGAGCTGCTTGCAACAAAGTCTCTAAAAGCCCAAACCGACATCCGTCCATCTCTGGGACCCCCTACACCGACTATGTGGACTCCTCCAACCGGAAGAACGCAACTCGGAAAGTAGGTTCCCTGTCATGCTCTGACACCTTCACAAGATACCATCGCCGACAGCCATGGTTGGCGCTTCTACAGATTGGTGCCAGAAGTTAAATGGTCAAAGGGAGGATGTTCTGTAATTCCTTCTTCATCTTATTGATATGTCCAATAGGGGTGGGGGTGCTCTTTGTTATGGTTAAAAGTAGAATGAGAGCAGCAGCGAAAGAGGCAACTCCGAGGTGGTGACCAGACTGGTATTTGAAGACTTAGGCCCTCATTACGAGTCGGCCGGTAACCCACCGGTGCTACCACCGGGTTGTCGGCTGACTTGCTTAACCGTTTCTGCTGTCTGATATCCCGGTAATACCGGGATATTACGGGCGGCGGAGAATCAGTAAATTGTTATTCCCGGGGAGTCCCACATGACTCCATGGTAATGGGAACCCTGGAGCAGCGGCACCGTTACTAACAGTGCTAGTGCTTCAGTGAAAATTCTGCCTGAAGGGGCCTGAACTACCAGCAGGTCAGGCCTGTCGGTAGTTCACGGCCTCTACCGGCACATTTGTAGTTTGCCGGTCTGGAAAAGATGCTGGTAACCATTGTTTGCAGCACTTTTTTCTGGACCGGCAAACTTGTAATGAAGGCCTTACACTGTCATTGTGTGTGTCCTGTTTTGCGTAAGTCACCACGAGCAGGAAGGGAATGCCCAGACGTGGGTCCCAGGCCTGCTGGACCTAGAGTCCCAAGCTACTTCTTACTGATGACACCCAATGTGACCGAAACATGTCTTGGGATGCTTATGGTCTCATGCAGAAGGGATGTGACCTAGCAGTTTGGGCTGTACTGCCCCCTTACAGGTGGGGCTAAGCCTGATTTGCATATGGTCTTTCCTCTTCTGTAATGGCTTGGCAGGCTGAAGAACAATGGTCTGGAGGGTTGCCCAGGGCAATGACACAGGTTAGGATTAATTCTAAACCTTCCAGCCATCACTTCTTTTATTTTTCATAGGTCATCCTAAGTGGGACGGGTAAGCCCAGACATGGGTCCCGAACCTGCTGGGCCTAGAGAACCAAGCTATTGCTCACTAATGATGTCCAATGAAGCCAAAACATGTCTGGGGAGGCTTGCGGTTTTGTTCAGAAGGGATGTGATCTAGCAGTTCGAGCTGGACTGCTCCCTTAGGGGTGGGACCGAGCCTGATTTGCATATGGTCTTTCCCCTTCTGTAATGGATTGGCAGGTTGAAGAACGATTGTCTGGATGGTTTCCCAGAATAATGCCAGAGGTTAGGATTTATTTCACACCTTCTGGACATCATCTCATATTTATTGCATAAGTCACACCGAGTGTGACGGGTATGCCCCGTCCCACTCGGGGCATACACGAGTGCCCCGAGTGGGATGGGGCCTGAGCCTGCTGGGCCTAGAGACCCAAGCAACTTCTCACTGATGACATCCAATGAGGTGAAAACATGCCTGGGGATTCTTGTGGTCTCGTGTAGAAGGGATGTGATCTTGCAGTTTGTGCTGGACTGCCCCCTTAGGGGTGGGACCAAACCTGATTTGCATATGCTCTTTCCCCTTCTGTAATGGCTTGGCAGGATGAAGAACGATGGTCTGGAGTGTTGCCCAGAGCAATGCCAGAGGTTAGAATTAATTCCAAACCTACGGCCATCAACTCTTTTGTTTTGCATAAGTCACACTGAGTGGGCTGAGTATACCCTGATGTGGGTCCTGAGCTTGCTGGGCCCGGATGCTGATGATGCCCAATGGGGATAACCAAGCCTGATTTGCATATGGTTTTTCCACTTCTGTAATTGGAACGAATGGAGAACGATGGTCTGGGGGTTGCCCAGGGAAAGGCCAGGGGTTAGGATTAATTCTAAACCTTCCAGCCATCACCTCTTTTGCTTTGCAAAAGTCACCTCTAGTGGGACGGGTATGCCCAGACGTGGGTCCGGGCCTGCTGGGCCTAGAGAACCAAGCTACTTCTCACTGATGATGTCCAATGAAGGTGAAACATGTCTGGGGATGCTTGCGGTTTTGTTCAGAAGGGATGTGATCTAGCAGTTCAAGCTGGATTGTCTCCTTAGGGGTGAAACCAAGCCTGATTTGCATATGGTCTTTCCCCTTCTGTAATGGCTTGGCAGGCTGAAAAACGATGGTGTGAAGGCTTTTCCAGAGCAATGCCAGAGGTTAGGATTAATTCCAAACCTTCCGGCCATCACCTCATTTGTTTTGCATAAATCATACCGAGTGGGACGGATATGCCCAGACGTGGGTCCCGAGCCTGCTGGATCTAGAGAACCAAGCTACTCCTAACTGATGACGTCCATTGAGTCTAAAACATATCTGGGGAAGCTTGTGTTGTCCTGCAGAAGGGATGTGACCTAGCAGTTCGGGCTAGACTGCACCCTTAGGGGTGGGACCAAACCTGGCTTGCATATAGTCTTTCACCTTCAGTAATGGCTTGGCAGGTGAGGAGCGATGGTCTGGAGGGTTTCCCAGAGCAATGCCAGAGGTTAGAAGTCATTTGAAACCTTCCAGCCATCACCTCTTTTGTTTTGCATGAGTCACCTCAAGTGGGACGGGTATGCACAGACGTGGGTCTGAGCCTGCTAGGCCTAGAGACCCAAGCTACTCCTCACTGATGATGCCCAAAAAGGATTAAACATGGATGGGGATGCTTGTGGTCTCGTGCAGAAGGGATGTGATCTAGCAGTTCCGACTGGACTGCTCCCTTAGAGGTGGGACCAAACCTGATTTGCATATGGTCCTTTCCCTTCTGCAATGGCTTAGCAGGCTGAAGTACGATGGTCTGGAGGTTTGCCCAGAGGAATGCCAGAGGTTAGGATTAATTCTAAACTTCCAGCCATCACCTCTTTTGTTTTGCATAGGTCACCCAAAGTGGGACGTGTATACCCAGCCATGGGTCCTGAGCTTGCTGGGCCTAGTGACAGACCCAACTACTCCTCTGTGATGATGCCCAATGAGGCGGAAACATGTCTAGGGATGCTTATGGTCTCAAGCAGAAGGGATGTGACCTAGCAATTCCGACTGGACTGGCCCCTTAAGGGTGGGACCAATCCTGTTTTGCATATGGTCTTTCGCCTTCTTTAATGGCTTGGCAGGCTGAAGAACAATGGTCTGGAGGGTTGCCCAGAGCAATGCCAGAGGTTAGTATTAAATCCAATCCTTCCAGCCATCACCTCGTTTGTTTGCATCCTTTAGGAATGTCACCTTCATACTGTGGGTGCATTGTCCAGATTTTAGGTGGACACAGAGAGGCTCTGAGTGGACTCTAGGGGGCTTTGCAAGGGGAAACCTTGTAAGGGTCCAAACGAAAAAAAACCTGCTAAGTCTACAACAGCATTTATTTTCTATTTTTTATAGTATTGGTGATTGTGCACACAACCTTTTGCAACCTTTTGCAAGAATGATGGACATTTTCAGAGAAAAAACCAGGCGCATTTTCAACAAAAGAAGCTATAAAAAAAGAAAAAATATTGAATAGTACAAACATTGAAAACTGGTTCGTTTTAACATTTTACAATATTAATTTCTGATGATGACTTCCAGAATAGATTGCAGTCTTACTGAGCAAAGTGCATTATCAAAACTTAAAGACACCATATACTTTATTTAATGATAGACATTTATCATTTCAAGATGGACAGTCTGATTCCCTACTGCTATACTCTTTTCACATCCCCCTATGAGAAAGAAGAAAGGGACAAATAGCACCAATGAGGTCTCTTTGCTTCATTGCATAAAATCAGAGAGAATTTTGGGAACATAAGAATGACCACAGATCATTACAATTGACAAATATTTCAGTATTAAAAGGGTTGCATGCCTGAACCACTACATATATATTGGAACTGGGCTTGGAGCACATTGCATTTTTCAGAACACTTCTCCTGACTTGGAAGGGTTCCTAATAGTCTGCCCTAGATACTGATTTGGACAGCCTGAGGATTTGAAGCAACCAATGACTGTAGCATCTGTTACTCTGGGGTCCTTGCAGAATTTTTTGAAGCACCGGGGCTGGGTCTCAGGGTAAAGACTGGATAGTGGTGTGCATGGCCAGTCCTCATTGCAAGAAGATCCTTGGAGAGTTATCCATATAGGAGGCCTGTAAGAGCAGGAGGTGGTGGCAGATGGTGAAGACACATACCTAGAAATAAGTCATACCCATAGGTGCATGGGCAACACTGCACTCTCATGCTGGGTGAACAACTCCCTCTTCCATATGGCAGCTGAAAGTGCTTACCTAATGAGACGATACATGTTATTACACCTACAGCTATTGAAAGATTATTTTGCTTGACATAACAGCATTCGTTTCTTATTAGTCTTGAGATGACTGCAGTATCAGATAAGCAGAATTTGTTAACTTAGATGACATTTTGTAATATTTCTCTTTTTTATTTTACTGTTCTCTTATTAATCTTACTTTGTGCATCTTTTTTCGCATATAATCTAGTGATTGTTTCGTGTCTGTTTTATTATATGATTGTTTATTTTTACTTGATGTATGATATAGTGATAGTTTTGCCTTGTGAAAAGTCGATTTATTTTACTAAAAAAACAATTTACATTTTTTAAAAGCATTAATGCCTAAGTACCTCTGGCAAAAACAACAATTTATGTAAAATATCACGAAATATATTCAGTTTTTCAAATCAAAAATAAATATACAAATCCCCTCAAAAATATCCTTTTTTCTTTGACCAATAGATCTTAAATAAAAGTCTATAGCTGCCACTTCTATATGAACTTGTTTCATAGATGTGGCAAATAGATTTGTCAGATGGATTTCAAATTTGAAACATTTCTCGGGAAATTATTGCAATCAATTATTTCAAGCAAAATAGTCTTCAAATAAATGCAGATTTAATATTATCCCTTGTTTTATTAGATAAGCATGTTGCACTGGCGGTTGAAGGGGGTGTTAACCCCTCTTGAGAGTGAGGTGTGGTGGATTCACTTATATGCATGTCATATTTCTGGATTGATATATGTATGTTTGTTTGTTTGTTTGTTTATTTATTTGATAATGCGCACCAAGCCCTTGGGCAGCTGGGCGCAGCAGTACAAGAAGTCTCGAAGCTTAGTTACAGTGCAAGTAAGTAGAATGTAAAATACAGAATATAGTACAGTACAGACAATTGCCAATGGGAAGAAAAGAACATAGTTGGTTGGAGAAACTGGTCATATACATAGCATGGATCAGGCTTAACATTGCGTATGTTAGGAGGGTGCCCGCAGCTATGGATAAAAGGTTCAGTATGTAAGTTACTGTGGTAATGTTAAGTGCAGTGGAGGTCAGGGTAGTGTCAAGAGGATAGGGTGGTCGTGGGGTAGGAGAAGGTTGCTACTGGTTGTTAGTGCAAAGCCATTTGAGCGCGTTGCTTCTAAACCTGCCGTACTGTAGCGGGCCTCTGAAGTCAATTGGGAGAGTGTTCCATGATTGCACAGCTTTGACAGGGAAGCTGGTTCCACCAGCCGTGGCCATTTTAAATCTGGGGATTTCAAGCATGAATGTGTTAGCAGATCTTGTAGGTCGGGTTGTAGATCTTCTGGTGATTTTTTCAGAGAGGTAAGGAGGTGCTAGATTATTTAGGCATTTGGAAGTAATAGAGATGGTTGTAAGGAGGATTCTATCCTTTGTTTTTAGCCAATGGGCCTCTGTCCGGTATTTAGAGATGTGCCCTCTAGGTGGGATGTTCAATGCTGCTCTTAGGGCGCTATTTTGCAGTCTTTGGGGGGGAGACAGCTGGCTCTGGAGAGGAATGGTCTAGCAGCTCGGATTCATTTACAGGTGTAAGCTGTTGTAGAGGAGAGGGAGTTGACTTGCCTCTTAAGGGTGAGAGGGGAGTTCAGATAGAATCCTAGTGTTTTAACCTCCGGCATGACCTTAATGATGTTGTTGTCAATATTAAAAGATGCGTAGTTAGGGGTGAGCTTTTTTAGGTTAGAGTCAGATCCGAGGAGCAAGATCTCAGTTTTATCGTCGTTCAGGCAGAGGCTATGGGTCGCCATCCATGCCTGAATGAGGATGTATATCTTATTCACCAAGGTCAGGTCTGCTTCGTAGTTGCCCAAAAGGGGAATGAGCATCTGGGTGTCATCTGCGTAATTAGTGTAGGTGACGCCCAGTCTGTCCAACTTGTCAAACAGTGGCTTGGTGAATATGTTGTACATGGTGGGTGAGACACAGGAGCCCTGTGGGACTCCACATGTTATTTGGATGGGATAAGCGCAGGTGGAGGTAGAGAAAAGTTTCATAGTCCGGTTGGCTAGAAAGGATTGGACCCAGGCTATAGCTTCCCCTGTGAAGTTGGCAGCGAGCCTAAGGTGGTTGCATAAAACTGCATGATCCACCAAGTCAAAAGCTGCTGACAAGTCCAGTAAGAGTAGCAAAGCTTTTTTCTGCTATCCTTTAACTTCTCGATTTTTGTCTTGAGGTCTAGCAAGGCTGTTTCAGTGCCATGGACGGGGCAGAAACCCGATATATCATTTAACCCTTAAGTGACAGGCTATTGTGCAAGTCTATGGCTTAAATACTCTCCCCATCACCAGAATATGAGTGCAACATAACTAACTAGTGCGCAATATAGCACCAATACAAGGATATATGTCATTAGCGCCTTTGCAGGCCAGTGGCTATAGGACAACCTACCCACATTTGGTTTTGACAGTATCTGGAAGTTCTGAGCATTGCTCTCCAAATGGCGTGCTTTGTCGGAGCCATTGCCTCAACGTGAAAAGCAGCATGAAGCAGTACCAATAAACAGTACCAAAATCAAAAAAGAATATGAGTGGCTAGTGGGAGTATGGGGATGGTGGCTTGGTGGAGTCGGAGACACTTTGTCAATGCGGTGGGTGGTCACTAGTGTGCTGGACTGCTGGGGTACAGTCACTGGGCTAGGGGACATGTCACATCATGACAAACCAGGAATTATGTGCACAGACAAATCTGCTGCTCTAATCATCATTAGTCAAACCAGGAATGATGGGCACTGAGAAGTTGCTGCTCTAATCATCATTAGTCAAACTAGGAAATATGGGCACTGGAAAGCTGCTGCTCTAATCATCATTAGTCAAACCAGGAATGATGCGCACTGAGAAGCTGCTGCTCTAATCATCATAAGTCAAACCAGGAATAATGGGCACTGAAAAGCTGCTCTAATCATCATTAGTCAAACCACGAATGATGGGCATTGAGAAGCTGCTGCTCTAATCATCATAAGTCAAACCAGGAAGGATGGGCGCTGAGAAGCTGCTGCTCAAATCATCATAAGTCAAACCAGGAAAAATGGGCACTGAAAAGCTGCTCTAATCATCATTAGTCAAACCACGAATGATGGGCACTGAGAAGCTGCTGCTCTAATCATCATTAGTCAAACCAGGAATGATGGGTGCTGAGAAGCTGCTGCTCTAATCATCATTAGTCAAACCAGGAATGACGGGCAGTGACAAGCTGCTGCTCTACTCATCATTAGTCAAACTAGGAATGATGGGGACTGAGAAGCTGCTGCTCTAATCATCATTATTCAAACCAGGAATGATGGGCACTGAGAAGCTGCTGCTCTACGCATCAGTAGTCAGACCAGGAATGATGGGCAGTGAGAAGCTGCTGCTCTACACATCAGTAGTCAAACCAGGAATGATGGCCAGTGAGAAGCTGCTGCTCTACTCATCATTTGTCAAACCAGGAATGATGGGCACTGGAAAGCTGCCACTCTACGCATCAATATAGTCAAACCTGGAATGGTGGGCAGCGCGAAGCAGCTGCTCTACTCACCAGTAGTTAAACCAGGAATGATGGGCACTGAGAAGCTGCTGCTATGCTCACCAGTAGTTAAACCAGTAATGATGGGCATTGAGAAGCTACTGCTCTACTCACCAGTAGTTACACCAGGAATTATGGGCACTGAGAAGCTGCTGCTCTACTCACCAGTAGTTAAACCAGGAATTATGGGCATTAACAAGCTGCTGCTCTACTCACCACTAGTTAAACCAGGAATGATGGGCACTGAGAAGCAGCTGCTCTAATCATCAGTAGTCAAACCAGGAATGATGGGCAGTGAGAAGCTGCTGCTCTACCCATCAGTAGTCAAACCAGGAATGATGGGCACTGAGAGGCAGCTGCTCTACTCACCACTAGTTAAACCAGGAATGATGGGCACTGAGAAGCTGCTGCTCTACTCACCAGTAGTTACACCAGGAATTATGGGCACTGATAAGCTGCTGCTCCACTCACCAGTAGTAACACCAGGAATTATGGGCACTGAGAAGCTGCTGCTCTAGTCACCAGTAGTTAAACCAGGAATTATGGGCATTAACAAGATGCTGCTCTACTCACCACTACTTAAACCAGGAATGATGGGCAGTGAGAAGCTGCTGCTCTGCTCATACTTAGTCAAACCAGGAATGATGGGCACTGAGAGGCTGCTGTTCTACTCACCACTAGTTAAACCAGGAATGATGGGCACTGAGAAGCTGCCGCTCTATTCACCAGTAGTCACACCAGGAATTATGGGCACTGAGAAGCTGCTGCTCTACTCACCAGTAGTTAAACCAGGAATTATGCGCACTGACAAGCTGCTGCTCTACTCACCACTAGTTGAACCAGGAATGATGGGCACTGAGAAGCTGCTGCTCTACTCACCAGTAGTTACACCAGGAATTATGGACACTGAGAAGCTGCTGCTCTACTCACCAGTAGTTAAACCAGGAATTATGGGCACTGACAAGCTGCTGCTCTACTCACCAGTAGTTAAACCAGGAATGATGGGCACTGAGAAGCTGCTGCTCTACGCATCAGTAGTCAAACCAGGAATGATGGACAGTGAGAAGCTGCTGCTCTACTCATCATTTGTCAAACCAGGAATGATGGGCACTGAGAGGCTGCCACTCTACGCATCAATAGTCAAACCAGGAATGATGGGCAGCGAGAAGCTGCTGCTCTTCTCACCAGTAGTTAAACCAGGAATTATGGGCACTGAGAAGCTGCTGCTATACTCACCAGTAGTTAAACCAGTAATGATGGGCATTGAGAAGCTGCTGCTCTACTCACCGGTAGTTAAACCAGGAATTATTGGCACTGAAAAGCTGCTGCTCTACTCACCAGTAGTTAAACCAGGAATGATGGGCACTGAGAAGCTGCTGCTCTACTCACCAGTAGTTACACCGAGAATTATGGGCACTGAGAAGCTGCTGCTCTACTCACCAGTAGTTAAAACAGGAATTATGGGCATTGACAAGCTGCTGCTCTACTAATAATTAGTCAAACCAGGAATGATGGACACTGAGAGCCTGCTGCTCTATTCACCACTAGTTAAACCAGGAATGATGGGCACTGAGAAGCTGCTGCTCTACTCACCAGTAGTTACACCAGGAATTATGGGCACTGAGAAGCTGCTGCTCTACTCACCAGTAGTTAAACTAGCAATGATGGCCACTGAGAAGCTGCTGCTCTACTCACCAGTAGGTACACCAGGAATGATGGGCAGTGAGAAGCTGCTGCTCTACTCATCATTAGTCAAACCAGGAATGGTGGGCACTGAGAAGCTGCTGCTCTACTCACCACTAGTTAAACCAGGAATGATGGGCACTGAGAAGCTGCTGCTCTACTCACCAGTAGTTACACCAGGAATTATGGGCACTGACAAGCTGCTGCTCTACACACCAGTAGTTAAACCAGGAATGATGGGCACTGAGACGCTGCTGCTCTACTCACCTGTAGTTACACCAGGAATTATGGGCACTGAGAAGCTGCTGCTCTACTCGCCAGTAGTTAAACCAGGAATTATGGGCTCTGAGAAGCTGCTGCTCTACTCACCAGTAGTTAAGCCAGGAATTGTGGGCACTGACAGGCTGCTGCTCTACTCACCACTAGTTAAACCAGGAATGATGGGCACTGAGAAGGTGTTTCTCTACTCACCAGTAGTTACACCAGGAATTATGGGCACTGAGAAGCTGATTCTCTACTCACCAGTAGTTACACCAGGAATTATGGGCACTGAGAAGCTGCTGTTCTACTCACCGGTAGTTAAACCAGGAATTATAGGCACTGACAAGTTGCTGCTCTACTCACCACTAGTTATACCAGGAATGATGGGCACTGAGAAGCTGCTGCTCTACTCACCAGTAGTTACACCAGGAATTATGGGCACTGAGAAGCTGCTGCTCTACTCACCACTAGTTAAAGCAGGAATGATGGCCAGTGAGAAGCTGCTGGTCTACTCACCAGTAGTTACACCAGGAATGATGGGCACTGAGAAGCTGCTGCTCTACTCACCAGTAGTTAAAGCAGGAATGATGGGGACTGAGAAGCTGCTGCTCTATTCACCTGTAGTTACACCAGGAATTATGGGCACTGGGAAGCTGCTGCTCTACTCACCAGTAGTTAAACCAGGAATTATGGGCATTGACAAGCTGCTGCTCTACTCACCACTAGGTAAACCAGGAATGATGGGCACTGAGAAGCTGCTGCTCTTATCATCATTAGTCAAACCAGGAATGATGGGCACTTAGAAGGTGACACTCTACGTATCAGTAGTCAAACCAGGAATGATGGGCAGTGAGAAGCTGCTGCTCCACCCATCAGTAGACAAACCAGGAATGATGGGCAGTGAGAAGCTGCTGCTCTACTCATAATTAGTCAAACCAAGAATGATGGCCACTGAGAGGCTGCTGCCCTACTCACCACTAGTTAAACCAGGAATGATGGGCACTGAGAAGCTGCTGCTCTACTCACCAGTAGTTAAACCAGGAATGATGGGCACTGAGAAGCTGCTGCTGTACTCACCAGTAGTTACACCAGGAATGATGGACAGTGAGAAGCTGCTGCTCTACTCATCATTAGTCAAACCAGGAATGATGGGCACTGAGACGCTGCTGCTCTACTCACCATTAGTTACACCAGGAATTATAGGCACTGAGAAGCTGCTGCTCTACTCACCAGTAGTTACACGAGGAATTATGGGCACTGAGAAGCTGCTGCTCTACTCACCAGCAGTTAAACCAGGAATTATGGGTACTGACAAGCTGCTGCTCTAGTAGTCAACCAGGACAGTGCAGTGTATGCTGTTGGCTAAACCAGGGCAGGATACAGGGCTCTATGGGAGCATTGTGAGGGGACAGAGCTGCCAGGGCGTGCATGACATCCGATTTGAGGCATAGCTCTGTATGTGGGTCATGAAGTGGCTGCCCTTGGAGATCCCCTTTTATGGTTAGAGAGAATTGGGGTACTTTGCCAGAGCTGCATTTGAGGAACGACACTGCAGGATGTTCCTCGTAGCTGAGGGCAGTCAATCACACCCACCTCACTGATTATTATCATAGTTAAAAGGAAACCGTGCATTGAACATTTCAGACAGTACTTGGATCAATAGTCTTTATTAAAATAAACAGCAAACTACTCATGGGTCTACTCATGGGTCTACTCATGGGTCTACTCATGTGTCTTCTCATGGGTCTTCTCATGGGTCTACTCATGGGTCTACTCATGGGTCTTTTCATGGGTCTTCTCATGGGTCTACTCATGGGTCTACTCATGGGTCTTCTCATGGGTATTCTCATGGGTCTTCGCATGGGCCTACTCATGGGTCTACTCATGGGTCTACTCATGGGTCTTTCGTCGCTCCGACAAGCATCAGCTGTTGCTAGTGGGAGAAGCCCCCATTGGCCAATCAGTTCACGTTGAGTGCTCGATCTCAGCATGAATGCCCGCTAAGAGGGCAGAGTGCAAACCCTTTCCGCATCTCCCCGACCACCCCACACCCTCCAAAGGCCCTCGAGGACTTTCCCACACACAAGGGCTTCATCGCTAACATGCAACAGCAGATATGCATCTTGCTAAGAAATCTGTGCTCATGGCTTGGTCCAAACATCACAATTAAGAATAAGGAAATTCAGCGCTACTGTGCTTTTCTGGTCCACTGCTCCAGTGAACAACTCATATTGCAGTCCATGGGCTTTGCGATGCCTTCAAGCTGTGTTGCCATTGGTTTGTGCACCAGCAGATGGACAAATTAACCTGGGTCTTGCGGGCGATGTGGTAACCAGGACAGTTATGGAAGGAAATGGGGTCTGGTAGGTAGTACCCTTCCATGCTTTAGGCTCAAGTGATTGTAGGGAAGTCAAAGACAGCGGACATGCTTAAGTATCACCACTCGTACATCACCTCCATCTTGAGGTTCTCTAGGTAGGGGTTCATGAGGCAGGTGAGGTGACCATATCTGCTGTCGACTGAAAGTGAGGCATGTCCCGTCACTGGAATCTGCAAAGGATAGGGCTCATGTAATGCCTACAGGCAGACTTGGTCCACCAGGATGCGCGACTGCACCATGCCACGAGCAGAGTCGCAAAGAAGAATTGGGGATCCCCGTAAAAATGTGGTCTTCGAAACCCTTAGCAGGATTCTGGGGAGAAAGGGTTGCCCTTTGAGGTCACTTGTGCATTCCAGGTCACTTGATCATTCCGGGTCACTTGTACATTCAAGGTCACTGGAGCATTCCAGGGAACTTGTGCATTCCAGGGAATTTTATCAGGCCAGGTCACATGTGCATTCCAGGTCACTGGAGCATTTCAGGTCCCTTGTGCATTCCGGGTCACTTGTGCATTCCAGGTCACTTGTGCATGCATGTGTCTTCAACACACATTCACAAGACATTGCCCCATCGCATTACTTTGTTTCTCAGTAAGTGTCCTTTGGCAATGCGTAGGGGTTCAGGTGCCTTCTCTTTGGAAGGAAACGGGTGACGCATGGGGCAGAGCGTGCTGGTGAAATGGATATCGTTTAAAAAACCAGGGCCTCCAATCTCCTTAGTAACTCAGCTCTTTGTCTGAGCCACGCGCTGCTTCTAAGGGCCCTGCTGAGCAAGATTGCCTTGTGGGAACCGGCCCTTTGAGAAAGAAAAGCCACACATTACCAAATGATTAGCATTGTCCACACACCAGAGCCCCCCCCCCGCCCCTCGCTCCGTACGCTGCCGTACTCCTGCGTAACTGCTGCGGTCATATGATGGCGTTTGTGGCATTTCTTGCATACTGAACCCATTGACAAACAGGATCTCGGCTCGGTTGCCTCGGCAACTCTTTTTTTTTCTTTCATGGCCATGTGACAGTTGGCCTTTTACTTGGAACGATTATGTAAAATGATGGCATTTTTGGAGCTTATCAACACAAAGTATTCAACTGTTGGGACTGCAGTAGGCATGAGCGGCTTCCGTATTCGACTTGGCAGGAATCCCTGAGTCTTTAGTGCTTAAAGCTTGCAAGGGAAGAGGCTTCAATCTGGCTCAGTGGCCACAGGCGCTGCTCGGGTGCAAATTACCTCTCGGCTCAGCAGCCGGGGGCACATTTCTCTTGGTTGGGTTGGTTAATTGTCTATCGGCTATGTAGACATGGCCATGCTTCTCATGGGTTCGTGTTCTTGGCCTAATGACACAGTAGGCAGGGTCATGCTTCTCTTGGTTTGGGTGGTTAATTGCCATGCTTCTCAAGGTTTCACGTTCTTTGCCGAACCGCGCAGTAGCCAGGGCAGTGCATCTCAGGGTTAGGGTGTACCTTTGACTGGCAGCTCAGCAGTCACAGGCATGATTCTGTTGGCAGGGGTATATCTTGCTTTCAGGTCAGCGGACATGGGAGTTTTCTCGTGGTTGGGGGTGTTTGCTACCTGTTGGCTCAGCAGCCACAGACATGTTTCTCTTGGGTGGGGTGTGTAATTGCCAGTCAGCTAGGCAGACACGGGTAGGCTTCCCTTGGTTGGGGTATTCTGTACCAAATGTCTCACCATCCAGGGGTCTCTTCTCTTGTTTGGGGTGTTCATTGACTGCCGGCTCAGCAGTCACAGTCTGTTGTCTATTTCTATGGTTACTTATTGGACACCTGGCCATAGTCACAGATATATCTTTGTTGGGTTGGTTATTGCCTGTTGACTATGCAGCTATGGGACTGTTCTCTTACTTGAGGTGTTTGTTCAATGCATATTGACTCGGAAGCCAGGGACAGGTTTCTCTTGAATGGGGTAGTTACCCAGGCAGACTTTTCTTAAATGGGGTAGTTAATTTCCCTTTGGCTAAGCAGGCACAGGCATTCTTTTGTTGGATGGGGTAGTGAGTTGCCTATTGGCTAAGCAAGCACAGTGCTTCTCTTGGTTTGGGTATTCATTGCGTATTGGTTCAGCAGCTATGGCACTGTTGGTTCAGATGTTTTCTCATTGTCCGTTGGCTCAGCAGCTATGGTACTGTGTGTTCAGGTGTTTGTTCATTGCCTGTTGTCTCAGCGGCTATGGCACTGTTCTCTTGCTGCAGGTATTTGCTCATTGCCTGTTGGCTCAGTGGCTATGTGCCTGGTCTCTTGGTTGGGGTGCTTGTTCATTGCCTGTTGGCTCAGCAGCTATGGGGCTGATCTCTTGGTTGGGGTGTTTGTGCATTGCCTGCAGGCTCAGCGGCTATGGGGCTGATCTCTTGTTTGGGGTGTTTGCACATTGCCTGTTGGCTCATCGGCTATAGGGCTGATCTCTTGCTGGAGGTGTTTGTTCATTGCCTGTTAGCTCATTAGCTATGGGGCTGGTCTCATGGTTGAGATGTTTGTTCATTGCCCATTGGCTCAGCGGCTATGGCACTGTTGGTTCAGGTGTTTGCTCATTGCCTGTTGGCCCAGCGGCTATGGCACTGTTCTCTTCCTGGAGGTGTTTGCTCATTGCCCGTTGCCTCAGTGGCTATGGGGCTGGTCTCTTGGTTGGGGTGTTTGCTCATTGCCTGTTGGGTCAGCGGCTATGGGGCTGGTCTCTTAGTTGGGGTGCTTGTTCATTGCCCGTTGGCTCAGCGGCTATGGGGCTGATCTCTTGGTTGGCGTGCTTGTTCATTGCCTGTTGGCTCAGCGGCTATGGGGCTGATCTTTAGGTTGGGGTGTTTGCTCATTGCCTGTTAGCTCAGCAGCTATGGGGCTGGACTCTTGGTTGAGGTGTTTATTCATTGCCCGTTGGCTCAGCGGCTATGGCACTGTTGGTTCAGGTGTTTGCTCATTGCTTGTTGGCTCAGCAGCTATGGCACTGTTCTCTTCCTGGAGGTGTTTCCTCATTGCCTGTTAGCTCAGCGGCTCTGGGGCTGGTCTCTTGGTTGGGGTGTTTGATTGTTGCCTGTTGGCTCAGTGGCTATGGGACTGGTCTCTGCGCTGAGGTGTTCGCTCATTGCCTGTTGGCACAGCAGACAGGGCCATGCTTCTCTTGTTTGGAGTATTCCTTGCCTGTAGGGTTATTTATTGTAGCTTAGCTAAATAGCTGCAGACATCCTTCCTTTGTTGAGTGCGATATGTACTAAATTCCATCCTTTGTAGACATGCAGCACATACTGCATGAACAGTTTATTGATGTCAGATCAGCATCCATCGAAACGGGTTTGCTGGTTGAATTATTTATGGTTCTACATGATTTCATTGACAGACGCCACTGGATGATAAGCACGGTACTTAATTCATGGCAGTGTTTCTTTTTGTTTTATTTTAATGGGGTGCCACTCATACCCTGACCACCACGCTATCCAGCACCTCCATCCCTTTACACCACCTAGCCCATAACATAAACCTACCTATTTTACCATCCCAAAATAACTACAGCAAAGTAATTTACCACTCAGTAATTTGTGTAGATGAAACAACAGTATACGGTTAGTTTTTACATGGCATGTCAACCCATTGGCCAAAGAAAGGATTATGCTGTTAGTTGGGTTGTTTATTGCATGACCGCTGGTTGGTTTGCTTATTGCAGGTCTCAGCAGCAACACACCTCCTTCTTCTGGCATGCATCTCCTAAGTCACAGACACGCTTGGATTGGTTGGTGTTTTTTATTGTCTGCTGCATGGGTTGATGGCTGCTTGCTGGCTCTGCTGAGTGAGTTGTTTATTGCATGACCGCTGGTTGGGTTGCTTATTGCAGGTCTCAGTGGCCACACACATTATTCTTCTGGCATGCTTCTCCACAGACATGCTTGGATTTGTTGGTGTTTTTTTACTGTCTGTTGCATGGGTTGGTGGCTGCTTGCTGGCTCTCCTGAGTGGGTTGTTTATTGCATGACCGCTGGTTTGGTTGCTTATTGGAGGTCTCATTGGCCACACACTGCTTCTTCTAGCATGCCTCTCCGCAGCCACAGACATGCTTGGATTGGTTGGTGTTTATTTACTGTCTGTTGTGTGGGTTGATGGCTGCTTGCTGGGTCTGCTGAGTGGGTTGTTTATTGCATGACCGCTGGTTGGGTTGCTTATTGCAGGTCTCAGTGGCCATGTGTCTGCTACTTCTGGCATGCCTCTCCGCAGCCACAGACATGCTTGGATTGGTTGGTGTTTTTTTGTCTGTTACATGGGTTGATGGCTGCTTGCTGGCTCTGCTGAGTAGGTTGTTTATAGCATGACTGCTGGTTGGGTTGTTTATTGCAGGTCTCATCGGCCACGCACTTGCTTCTTCTGGAATGCCTCTCCCCAGCCACAGACATGCTTGGATTGGTTGTTGTTCTTTTGTCTGTTACATGGGTTGATGGCTGCTTACTGGCTTTGCTTAGTAGGTTGTTTATTGCATGACCGCTGGTTGGGTTGCTTATTGCAGTTTTCAGCAGCCACACACCTGTTCCTTCTGGCATGCCTCTCAGCAGCCACAGAGATGCTTGGATTGGTTGGTGTGTTTTATTGTCTGTTGTGTGGGTTGATGGCTGCTTGCTGGTTCTGCTGAGTGGGTTGTTTATTGCATGACCGCTGGTTGGGTTGCTTATTGCAGGTCTCAGTGGCCATGTGTCTGCTACTTCTGGCATGCCTCTACACAGCCACAGACATGCTTGGATTGGTTGTTGTGTTTTATTGTCTATTGCATGGGTTGATGGCTGCTTGCTGGCTCTGCTGAGTAGGTTGTTTATTGTAGGACTGCTGGTTAGGTTCCTTATTGCAGGTCTCAGCGGCCACACGCCTACTTCTTCTGGCATGCTTCTCCACAGCCACAGACATGCTTGGATTGGTTGGTGTTTTTTATTGTCTGTTGCATGGGTTGGTGGCTGCTTGCTGGCTCTGCTGAGTGGGTGGTTTATTGCATGACCCCTGGTTTGGTTGCTTATTGCAGGTCTCATTGGCCATGCACCTGTTTCTTCTGGCATGCCTCTCCTCAGCCACAGACATGCTTGGATTGGTTGCTGTTTTTTATTGTCTGTTGCGTGGGTTGATGGCTGTTTGCTGACTCTGCTCAGTAGGTTGTTTATTGCATGACCTCTGATTGGGTTGCTTATTGCAGGTCTCAGCGGCCACACACCTGCTTCTTCTGGCATGCCTCTCCCCAACCACAGACATGCTTGGATTGGTTGGTGCATTCTGTGGTCTGTTGGCAACAAGCTTGCTACCTTTCTTGCATAGGTTGATGGCTGCTTGCTAGCTCTGCTGAGTGGGTTGTTTATTGCATGACCGCTGGTTAGGTTACTTATTGCAGGTCTCAGCGGCCACGCACCTGCTTCTTCTGGTATGCCTCTCCTCAGCCATAGACATGCTTGGATTGGTTGGTGCGTTCTGTTGTCTGTTGCCAACAATCTTGCTACCTTCCTTGCATGGGTTGATGGCTGCTTGCTAGCTCTGCTGAGTGGGTTGTTTGTTGCATGACCCCTGGTTTGGTTGCTTATTGCAGGTCTCATTGGCCATGCACCTGCTTCTTCTGGCATGCCTCTCCTCAGCCACAGACATGCTTGGATTGGTTGATGTTCTTTATTGTCTGTGGCATGGGTTGATGGTTGCTTGCTGGCTCTGCTGAGTGGGTTGTATATTGCATGACCGCTGGTTGGCTTGCTTATTGCAGGTCTCAGCGGCCACGCACCTGCTCCTTCTGGCATGCCTCTCCGCAGCCACAGACATGCTTGGATTGGTTGGTGTGTTCTATTGTCTGTTGTATGGTTTGATGGCTGCTGGCTGGCTCTTCTTGGCACAGGAGCTTACAGGGGTCATACTATCTGCTGCACCACTGACCTGACTTGTGTGAAGTGGATTGAAGGCTTGCATTTAGGAATGGCGAGCACAGCAATGTTTGAGTCCTTAAACTGCTTGAGAACTGCACCGTGACCAAGTCCGGCAGCTTTTCATTCCCAACACTAAGAAGGAGTGGGTGACTGGGGAGCAACACCCCTTTTTGAAATTCATGAAACCCCCAAAGGCATAATAACAACTTCTGGACAGAGGTCCCCTTAACTTTTGGTGACAACACTGCTCTTTTAATGCAACCGCTCACTCTTAGGTTGTCCCTCAACATATTTGGTATATTGGCCTCAGAAATTGGAATACATCAAGGTCTCTTTAAATACTGATTTGCTCACGTGCTGGACAAGGCCTTCGTTGCTATAAACCTAGTGCAAAAGGTTCTTCTTTGGGTACCAGTGAGTGTATGGGGCTTTATCTTTGGTTACATTTGGGCGCATGGTCAAAGGTCCTGGGTGGGAGGCACCAGGGCTTCACTTCACCACAGGATCCGCCAGCAGCCTTGAGACCGGTAAGAGAAGAGAAAGCAGGAACTTGCAGGTAAATCCAAAAAATGTGTAAACACAGAGAAATTAAAATTTTAAACCAAGTGGGAGGGGCCAAGAACCATTACTGCGTCACAGTAGGCGGCAGCCTGGTTTCCGCTTCACGGGGGCGGGATTGAGCACGGCCCGCACTGCCTCCATGAAGACCTCCTTGATGCCCTCCTGGTTCAGCGCCGAGCACTCCATGTACTTGACGGCGTGGATCTGCCGGGAGAGGCTGGTCCCCTGCTGCTGGGTGATGGGCACCTGGTTCTGCTCCTTGAGCTTTTTCATGATCTCCGCGTTGTTTCGTAGATCTTTCTTGGTGCCCACCAGCAGAATGGGCACGTTGGGGCAGTGATGGCCGACCTCCGGGAACCACTTGTGTTTCACGTTCTCGTAGGATGGGGGGCTGGCGATGGAGAAGCAGATGATGAAGACGTTGGTCTGCGGGTAGGAGAGGGTCCTCAGCCTGTCATACTCCTCCTGGCCAGCGGTGTCCCAGAGGTTTAGGCTAATGGTCCTACCATCCACTGTGCTTTGGGCGCTGTAGTTGTCAAAGACGGTGGGGATGTACTCCTTTGGGAAGGCATTTGTGGTGTAGCAGATCAGAAGGCAGGTTTTCCCCACAGCGCCGTCTCCCACCACCACACACTTAATGCTCTGCATCTCGTCTGGTGTCCCCTCTGTGCCACGTCAACAACCTGTGGGGAACAAGAGGCAGAGAATGAGCATCACATGTACCATATCCACATCCACTATAACATTTTTCTTCCTCTATCTCTACCTCCTAAAGCTCTTGCAGGGTGTGCAACCCTCAGCTCTGAAGATGTTTTGGACTACGACTCCCATGATCCCTTACCATTGACTATGTTGCCTAGAGTTAGTTGTAGTACCGAAAATCTGGCGAACCAAGGGTTGCAGACCTTGGGTAAGCACAGCTGTCAAACAATGTTCAGAACAATGGGTAGTCAGAAATGAAAATGTACAGGACGAGGCCTGGGGGTTACAGCCACTGTCAGTGACATCACACACCACTTGTATCCATCTAATGACATCACGGGAAGTAGATACAAGGAATCTTACAAGGAGGGTAAACGTAACCAATATAATGACATTGATACAGTACAAATGTAAGGCAACTGTAGGGGACGCCCATCCACACCCTGTGAAGCTATCAGACACTGCCACAGAATGCCCGGCTGCCATTTTCTTCAAACACCGAGATCTCAGCTCTGCTGTCGGCGATGGATTAGCGCATTCCAATAATTAAGAATCTCAACCATATGCAATTGGGGCCCATAAAATAAGATTATTTATCATATCCAAAGGTACTTTACTGGTTTTAACAGTGTGTATGTATTTATTTATTTATTTGCAGTGTTTGCAATAGCTCCGGACATACCTCCTTGGGCCCTAGTGGAGGAACTTTGCCTGTGCATGTGCGGTTTTACACTGTATTACGACTGGGCAGACAGCATATTCTTTCAATACATTTTATCACGTGGGCAGGGACGTCATTTGGTGGTCATCAGGGGTCGCAACTGCAACCCCTGGGGGCCACAGTTGTAACCTCTGGGACTCCCTTGCGACTCCAACTTTAAAAAAAGAGAAAAGAAAAAATTGTTTTTTTGCCAGAAAAAGGGTGCTCCTGGTCTAGCGGGTCCTCCCTCGGCATGGGGGGGGGGGGCGCCACACCAGATCTGGTGGGTCCCCTGCCCAGTCCTCACCCATCAGGGTGAAAGCTGGGCCAGGGAGGAACTCACTAGAGATTGGAGCTGACTGTGACATGTGGCACATGTCAAATGCCACGTTCAGCTGCAACCCCTTCTCCATCAGCGGAAGCTCTCGCAGCTTCCTGGTTGCTCCATGTGAGCAGCACGGACGAGGCGAGTCAGCTTGGAAGGATGGACCGACGCTGCAAGAAAATGGTAAGGAGGCTTTTTTTGTAATATGATGTGTGTTTTGCATGTGTGAAGTGTGTGTCAGATGTATGTATGTGAATGTTGGGTGAATGAGAAGTGATGTGTGTTTTTGAATGTTCTGGGTGGGTGTGTGCCTGTGTAGAGACTGAAACAAGTGGATGTAAGAGAAGGTGTGAGTGACTGGTGGGTGAATGAGAAGTGATGTGATGTGTGTTTTGGAATGTTCTTGGTGGGTGTTTGCCTGTGCAGAGAATGCAATGAGTGGATGTAAGAGAAGGTGTGAGTGACTGGTGGGTGAATGAGAAGTGATGTGATGTGATGTGTGTTTTTGAATGTTCTGGGTGGGTGTGTGCCTGTGTAGAGACTGCAACGAGTGGATGTAAGAGAAGGTGTGAGTGACTGGTGGGTGAATGAGAAGTGATGTGATGTGATGTGTGTTTTTGAATGTTCTGGGTGGGTGTGTGCCTGTGTAGAGACTGCAAGAGTGGATGTAAGAGAAGGTGTGAGTGACTGGTGGGTGAATGAGAAGTGATGTGATGTGATGTGTGTTTTGCAATGTTCTGGGTGGGTGTGTGTCTGTGTAGAGAATGCAATGAGTGCATGTAAGAGGAGGTCTGAGTGAGTGATTGGTGGGTGAAAGGGAATGCATGGGTGTATAATGTCCTGGGAGACTGTGGATCACTGGAGCATTTATGCTGCATTCTTTATTGACTTTACATGTTTAATTGGTATTTTTGGGCAAAGGCAAGTTCATGTGTGCCTTTCCCTGGCTAGACTGGCATTTTGGTGCAGTCAGTCTAAACATTGCTTACTGTGGCATGACATTTATTACTCAGCATCTTTAAAAAAGAAAGAATGATAAATAGTGTTACCTCGCTAGAGTGATGTGTTGCCGTAGCGGCCTGTAGATTCTTCACTGTAGCATGGCTTTTTATTAACTGAGCATCTATGATGAATCAAGCAAGATAAGTGTTCTTATGGGTCTAGACTGGCTTACATTGGAACCAGTTTGGACAGGTTTTCTATTGTGACATGTCACATGGGAATATTGACATATATTGGCAGAGCCAGTTTTGTGCCCAGTTCCAGAAATGATACTATAGAAAAAAGTCTTAAAGCGAACATAAGTATGGTCTTATATGGGAATACTAGCATACGTTGGTGCAGCCAGCATGGCAATGTATGGGCACAGCCAGCATACACATGTGTTTTATACTGGCACATATTGCAGGGATCGGCATGATAATGCATTGGGAAACGCCCTGTGCACTTTTGGTGACCTGCATCTATTGTACTTTTTTTCATGATTTACCCCACACTCTACAAAACCAATAGTTGGCCTTTTACCCAAATTTTCCCAGAAAGTGTGCTTTGTAATGCACCATTTTAACCCATAATTCAAAACATTTACTCTGGGGAGGGAGAAGAAACCCCCCGAGCCACCCCCAACCCATTTTCATTAGTTGAGTCTCGCACGGCTATGCTCAGCCGCAATCACATACTTGTGGCAAATATGTACACCCACCAAAAAAACAGCTCACCAGCCAATATATTTGTGTAGCCGGCACCGCCCCCTTCTCTCTATGTTACTTTTAAGATTTAAGCTTTGATTGAAAAACATATTTACTTCTTTCACTTGCAGTAGTGCATGCCCCTGCAGCGGCGTAATCATCATGGACATTCCGCACACGTGGTGGTCCGGACCGGCCTTGCCTGGGTTGTGGCATGCCCTGTGCTTTGTTAAGGAGCTTGCTACATTTTGTGCTACGCCGTTGGGCACCACTGGGTCTGACAAACCGTTAGTGTGCAGTGCGCACCTTGAAGTCTTAAGTGAGTCCCCGGGTGAGAAGCAACTCATGGGTGTTTTCCATTTTAAATAACTGTGGTGCTATAAATGTATGTGTTCAGTAATGATATTACGCTAAACAGTGTTTTTTTTTAATGTCCTCTGACATCCAGTATTACGCTTAGATAATAGAAACTATGGGGGAGGGTCTTGGGGATATTAAAATAAACTTTCCCAGGTATTATACTCCAGCAAAGATAACATCATCAGGTGCACTCCCCTTCTGTGCATGCAGACCCGTCTAATACGTTTCTTCGATCGTAGTAGCTGAATTATATTAACATTTATAACCAGGCAATTTTGTTGAGATTAAATCCTGATCAATTATTAAATTTTCAGGCCTTGCTCGTGCAGCATTTTTCTCCTTTTTAAACAGCAGCACACGCCTCCCCAGGTCAGTGCTTTTTTGGCTTGTTTAACACAGCAACGACACAGATAACGCGTACTTCTGTGTCTATTGATCTATAGATGTTCCATACACTAGCTGTAGCTTGTATTAGAGATTTCAGTTACCCTGTTAGAAATACTGCTTTATGTATGTTTTACACATAGACCCCACGCAGAATCCGGAAAATGGCATTCCTCAAATCTGTAATCGTGGACAAATCATGCCGCCCTCTGTGCCTCGGTTCTTATATCTGGCTGAAATGAGAGCACCTGGAAACACGGGTACTAGATGCATCTAAAAAATCTGAAGGTCATTTGCCATCACTTCCTGTGATGTCACCTGGGGGCAAAGTCAAATTACATCACTTCCTGTGATGTCATCAGGGCATCAAGGGTCGTGTGATATGACATGATATTTTATTTATATCGCGCTCATACGCAAGTGTTTCAGAGCGCGACGAGGCAAGGGAGGGGAACAAAGGAGGACAAAAACAACGATCTTATGAGGCCCAGTGACATTGAGAATGCGCAAGTACAGAAGAGAGGGAAGGGGAAAGTGCAGGGGCAGGGAAGGAGTGGAAAGTGCTGAACACTTGATCAAACCAACAACAGGAAGTGCGGCCAGCATGTGGTAAGTGCAAGAATAGGCGCAGACAATGGGTGTCTAATAAGTGCAGGAGGGGGGCTGTAAGGTTGCAGATACAGACACAAGTGCAAGGGTTGCCAGGAGGCAGTGCGGGTATGTGGCTGGTGGGCAGGGATCTGGGCCTGAAATCAGCGGGTAGCCAGGTGCCGAATACCGAAGCAGACAGAGATCAGCAGGGGAGAGGAAGAGCGAAGGCAGAAGCAAAGAGGAAGGTCTTGAGGTGCTTCCAGAACCGAAATTGATTCTCCTCAAGTTTCAGAGAGGCTGTTCCGGAGGGAGGCTCCAGACAAAGAAAGAGATTTACCCCCAACTCGTTGCTTGGACAAGTGGCTGACCCGGAGGGAGTTGGAGGAGGAGCAAAGAGCTCGAGTAGGAAGGTATTTCCGAAGGGAGAGTTAGAGATAGTGTGGTCCTAGGCCCCAGAAAGCCTTGTGGACAATGCAAAGGGTCTTGTACTTAATCCTTGCAGCCACTGGGAGCCAATGAAGAGATTTAAGGGCTGGAGAGATATGATCTCAGGGCTATAGGCTATGGACAAGTCTCGCAGTCCTGTTCTGGATGAGTTAAAAGAATATGTAAAATTGCGTCTGAATTGTGGTAATATGGCAAATACATGTCAGGAGGGATTGAACCCTAGGACTGTAATACTGCCATTTGAGGCAGAGTTCTTCCTGCAGTTATCAGACCTACGCTGTCTGCTGCCTTAAACCCAGCACTTGCAACTTGCTGGCTGCACTATCACCGTTTGTTGCCTTTATTATTAAATTATTTATGATTATTTATCTGTTTCTCATTTGCTCCGCACTTTCCACTTCTCCCCCCTTCCATGCACTTTTGCCCTCTCCCTCTCCCTCTCCCATGCACTTGCACGTTCTCAATGTCACTGGTCCTAGTAAGATCGTTTTGTTCTCCCCTGTTCCCCTCCCTTGCCTTGTTGTGCTCTGAAACACTTGTGTATGAGCGTGATAGAAATACAATATCAATTCAATTCAACCCACTGATCGGAACAAGGTATCCACGTATTTACCACAATTCAGACGCAATTTTACATATTCTTTTAAGATGTGCCAGACATTAGGGGCATCCATATCAATCAAGACATCTCAACATATAATCTAGTTTCCTTGACCACCAATCAATTGACGGCAGACTATTACGGTCAATATACCAAATCTTTAGGGGAAGGGTCTTCGAACGACCTCTGGGTCGAAACACGTGTCGGCAGAACATATCAGGATTAAATTGACATTTTGAGATCATCTATTTTGAATATTGTGATTCAATTGAAACATTAGACCATTTGTGAATCCCTAGGAATGCATTGCGCCAGTCACCATTATCCAACCCAATTTTCCACTATTACCTTTTTTAGGTCCTGGTTTGGGTGGGCTTTGTGGAAGGGTGAACGCTGCATGTCAGTAATCTAATCATAATAGAGTGGACATAAACGCACAGGTACTATTTCAAACCCACTCCCGATATTATTATTTTTTTACGCATGTAAGGGCTGCCACGAGCTGAACTGCTGCTTGCGGGTTCAGCAGCAGTCATTCCCATGGGATTCATTTAGAGGTAGTTAGGGGTGCCAGATGATACTGCTGGCCATCTTCTTGGAGACCCCCTTGCTGACATGCCCTCACACTTAGAGCCTCGTTACATTGTCTGGGGTCATCCCTCTGCTAAATCTGATACCACCATACGGTAATACAGTTACCACCACTTGGTCTGCTGGAATTACTGGCAAATTACAAGTGGCGATAAATGCTAGAATTCCACATTCCATGGACTCCCATACTCCATGGGGGTATTGCCGAAATTACCGGCAGCTTAGAGCTGCAGGTTAATCTGGCGACCCCACCACCAAACTCAGAGTAGGCCAGTCCGGAAACATGGCGGTAAAGGGAATTAGCGGCACGTTAAAGCCGGACCAGCATTTTTATAATGAGGGAAGAGTGATTTTCTCAGCGAAAAAGCACTATTGGCCTGAAATAAATCACTTTGCCTGCCACTATAAGTGTATTTGGAATCATTCACCTGCCCAAAATTATGATTGATTTAAAGGTGGGAGCCATCATCACAAGTAATTCCTGAAGGAGTGCACGCTTTCTCCACTGGATAAAGGGAACGAAACATTTGCCTCAATGTCTCTTGCTCTGACATCTCCAGGGTACGTATTGTGTGTGGACCTTAATTCCTCCATGTGCCAGTGTGTGCGTGACCTCTCTGTGTTTTCAGTTTAGGTATGTGTGATTTTGTATGTCTTATGTGTGGCACTTGCAAGCTGCTTAAAGCGCTTTTCTCTATGTACTTTTGCACATTTAAGAAATGAGCTTTTTAATCCAGATGGGGATAGCTCAGTGAATCAAGTGCTTGCCGCTAATGAGACTGTTCATGCTGCGTCCCATTACAAAAAATCATTATTTTATATTTCCAGAGGGACATGCGATATCTGGGAGTATGCATCTTTCATAGCCAGTGTTGCCAGAAAATCGCCCTTCTTGAGAACAGAAATGACCTCCTGTAGGGTTGTCAGCCTGTCTTTTTGGGGTCTGACACATGTGTTGGGATGTCTTAAATCCACTACCGGTATTCCTGTTTTGTCTTTTATTGGAACAAGGAAGTACACAGGATAAATACCTCTGCTTACCTGGGCTAGTGGCGCCTCCTGAATTGCCTCCTTTTCGAGAAGGGTTGGAATCTCTGCTTGCAGAATTTTCTGATGTTCTAGTGGCAGCTTTCTGTTCCTTGGTGTAGATCGTGCAGCCTTTCTGGGAATTGTATGCAATATCCCTTTCTAACTGTTGACAAAACCCACTTGTTTGACCGTGATTCCCTCCCATGCGTGGGCATATGAGGTGATCCTGAAAAGCATGAAAAGGAACCTAATGTGTACATTAGCCCTCTGTGCCAAGGCCTTATTTCCTCCTGTGCACCTTTAAACTTTAAAACCAGCATTGCTGGGATCTAACCAAACTTTACTTGTTATCTACCCCAAGGTGTGCACCTAGCCCCCTATTTTCCTTTGCATATGATGTAATCCGCCCTCCTACCGGGGTGACATGCGAGGGAATGGGAACTGGAGCGTCATTGCTTTGAGGGAGCTGCCGCTCCTCGGGAGGTTTAGCCTCTTCCTTGACTTCCTGGTCTAAATTGCCTGTGAAAGCCAGAGGATGCTGTACCCTGTTGCCCCTGGTTTGAATCCCAGGTACCCGGTCCAGAGCCCGCTGTGTAGCCAGAACGCATGGCTGTTCTAGCATAGTTTGGGGAACTTGCTGGATGGATTTCTTGGTTTATTGGCCCAGAGTCTTGAGGTATCCATGCTATTTCTTTGCGTTCTCCAGTGCCTCATCCACCGCCTTTCCAAATAAAGTGTGTGATCCTGGTAACTCACTTCACCTCACAGGGCCTCATTTTCCTTAACGTCTCAAATTGAGATCATCTAGAAGTGATTCAGTTTACTGTACACACAAAAAAAAGAAAAAAAACAAGAGTAAGTTATCTGGCATGCCAGGGTTTATCTGGCATAGGATAAGAGTACTTTGGCAGCTGAGGCTGAACTGGGCACAAGATCACAGGACTTGGGCGTGTGCTCGCTTGTGGTTAGTGTAGATGGGGCTTAACCTAGCTGTGCCAGGCACATCCTATTAGCTTATTATGACCGTATCTGGCATATGTATGAGAGAGCGGTAACCTTTCCATAGAAGCCTGTACTGGCATAAGAAAGCGGTGCACCTGCCCTACGATTGCTCCGGTGCAATGCACTTATATAGGCCTATCATGGCTGCAACCATTGCACCCGTTACATATTAGGACAGCAAGGTAACAGTATAGGGTGCAACGCTAAAGTAGCCGTTCACTCGTCATTTCCTGTGAGGTCACATGGGCCAAGGGCCATATGACACCATTTCATGTGATTCTCACAGGGTCAAAGGGCATGCAGTGTCACTTCCTGTGACGTCACCCAGTATGTGATGCACTTCCGCTACGCCTGGCATTTTGGTGAATTGATGTCCCAGCATATATGATATGGCATTTATAAGTGTTTCTAGGCGTGACAAGACAAGGCGGGGGAAACAGAGAGAGGACAAAACCACGATCTTATGTGTCATTCAGATCGCGCAAGAGCAGGGACGGGGGAGTATGGAGAAGTGCGGGACAAAGGAGAAAAACAAGACTGCAGCCAGCGGGTGGCAAGTGCGGGTACTCATAAGTGCAGCCAGCGGCTGGCAAATAAGTGCAAGGGAGGGGGCTGTAGGGTTACAGACACAGACCACAAGCGCAGGGAGCCGAAGGACAGTGCAGGATTGCATCTGGACAGGCCGAGAGCTGGGCACGAATTCAGAGGGTGACCAGGTGACCAGTGCATGGAACAGGCAGGTGACCAGCAAGGGAGGGGAAGAGAGAAGGCAGAAGCAAAGAGAAAGGTCTTGAGTTGCTTCTGCAACTGGAGATGGTTCTGCTCAAATTTCAGAGAGGCAGGGAGGCTGTTGCAGAGGGAGGTCCCAGCCGAAGAAAGAGATCTGTCCCCAACTCTCTGCTTGGAAAAGCGACTGTCCCTCAGAGAGTTGGAGGAGGAAGAACGGAGAGCTCGAAAAGGCAGATATTTAGGAAGAGAGAGTTGGAGATAGTATGGTCCTAAGCCCTAGAAAACCTTTGTGGACAATAGAAAGGGCCTTTAACTTGATCCTTGCAGCCACTGGGAGCCAGTGCAGGGATTTCAGAGCTGGAGAGATAAGATCCCTGGGCTTCGCAGTCCTGTTCTGGATGAGTTGTGGAGGACAGACATACATTTAATAACAAAAAAGGGATGGGTGGAAGGTTCTGAATATTACATTTTAGGCATGGAACAAAAACGCAGAGTTTTAAATTGTGCATTCCACCTAAAGGATGCAGAATGTAGCAGAAGGTTAGAGAATTGCCGGGGTTTGGCTATCTGATGCCCACGGTGCCAGTGTCCCCTGGGCACAATCGTGAATTAGATACTGCACCTCTGGCTGCAAGGGCCTGTTTTTTTGATTGGCCGAGCGCAGAAGCAATCTCATGTCTTTAGGATTATTAGCTTTATAAGAACAGCCCATATGTGCCTTCTTCGTTCTCATAGAGGGGCGCCCATGACGCTTTTTTGATGGCTTTATAAGTTGACAAAACACAATTGCCACAATATTTTCTTGAAATATGCACATTTCTAAATCAATGATACCATTGTGCATTATAATTCACCAAAGCAGAGCTCCAGGGTGCGCATTTTATCCTTCTTGTACGAAGGAAAGCCTGAACCAGCGTTGCCAGCATTTCATCTTGTGATCTGCAGGTGTCTGCGTGGGCTTTCCACGCGATGCCGAAAAGACGGGGCTTGGCGGGGAAATCATATAGCAGCGCGTGGCAGTATCGGGGAGAACGAAAAACACAGTCCCCAAGTGGCTCCCCGCTCGACCATGAGTAGCAGCATCCTCGGCACTTTCTCACACGACGCAGAGCAACACAGGTTCGATCCCTGGGTCCGCCCTTAGAAACCTCAGGGTATAAAGCGTGTCAGTGCTTTAAGTGGGGTAAGAAATTGAGAGGGGGGCCCCCGTTTGGGGGTGTGGCATCCGCTGTGGGCGTGGCCTAAAAGTGCACAAATCATAGTAGGGTGCGCAAACAAATATATAAATGTATGTGAGCATTCATATATTTGTATGCGTACTACTATGGTTTGTGTATTTTCAAGCCTTCTTTTATAAACATAGACATTTGTAACATATTTCTATGTTCATAAAAGATGGCTTGAAACGTACACAATTCAAGCCATCTTTTATAAAGCGTTGAGGACGGACAAAACCCAAGGTGGCTTTGTCCGTCGACAAAGCTTTATAAAAGATGCCTTGAATTGTGTACGTTTCAAGCCGTCTGTTATAAACGTAGAAATATGTCTACGTTTATAAAAGATGGCTTGAAACGTATACAGTTCAAGGCATCTTTTATAAAGATTTGCCAAAGGAGACAGGCGCCTCGGGCTCAGTGATTTCTGCTCAAGATGGGGGGTCATCAGGGAAGTTACAGTGACTGACAGAAGTGCCAGCCAGCCTCAGTGAGGCTGTGGCTGGCTGGCACTTCTGTCCCCTTGCCTAAGGTTAAACTGGCGGGCGCATCTCCCGTCGCGGCTGCGGCCATGGCGAGATAATGCATCCTGTCATGGCGTGGTGGGACCGGGGGGCCCCGGCAGGGCCCCGGCTCAGCCCCACTTTTTGGAGACTGGCAGGGCCCAGCCCCGGCAGGCCCCGGCCCACTTAAAGCACTGAAGCATGTTACACATAACCTATTATATCATACAGAGGGAGCATGCTGCATTACAGATGCTTCTGAGCGCTTTGACATACTGTCAAGCCATAAAATGGTGCGGTGCATACATGAGCAGAATGGCATCGGTGTGTGGGACTTCTCCGGGCCACTGCCCCCTATGCCCTTCAGAGGTCCTCTGAGAAGGGCCCCGGCCACTGAGCCCTCTGCTCGGAGGACAGGGTACCTGAGTGGTGATGAGGGCATGCCCTAGTGAAGTGGACTTCAACTTGTAAGCTCCTAGATGAGTCTCTGCCCTGTGCCCACTCCAGGGCTTTAAGCGAGCTGGGGCTAGCCAGGGCCCACCTCGACTAGCCTCAGCCATGCGGTCATCTCAGGCAGCTGTGTAACCATTGCTTAGGCTACACGGCTGCCAGATGACTCTGAACTCCGAAAGAGGAGGAGGGCCGGAGGGCCCATTCTCTCCTTTTGTTTCCAAGTAGAGTCATCATGCAGCCTGAAGCCTGAGGTGTTGCTAGGTCTGGGGCTAGGCTAATGTCAGGACTGTCGGGACTCGGGGCTAGCTACCCTTTTGGTTGTAGCCCCTAAGCTTCTATCTGGGGCTACAACCAAAAGACCCAGCGCTATAGCCCCACCAACTCCCCTCTAGAAGCCCTTTAAACAATGCTTCATGATGTGTGATGACTCTATACTCGGAAACAAAAGGAGAGACTAGGTCCTCCAGCCATACCTGCCTAACCTCCGGAATTTTTCCGGAGACTCCGGAATTTTGAGCATTTCTCTGGGTCTCCAGAAAAGTCCATCGAATCTCAGGAATTTTCACATTCCTTCCGGGTCCAGTCATATTCTCCACCTGATTGGCTGCCGCCGGTAACCAATCGGGTGGAGAAGTGGGCGGGACCCGGAAACTGCCTGCCTTCCGTGTGCCGTGCCGTGACCGGTAACCCCCGTGACAACTCACTGCCTCTGTCGCGAGGATCAATTCCGCTACTTTTTTACTTTTTCCTTCCTTTCCGTCAAGCGACCGCCGTAATAATAGTGCTTTCCATGGAATGACGTGGATTGAAAGTTTCAATCCATGTCATTGGATTGAAAGCAGCATTATTTCGGTGGCAGCGCCGCCTTCATTTTGCTTACTGTTTAAAACAGTGAAAATACAGTATTTCTTGTGTGTGTGTTTTTAACGTGCATGTTTTTTTAAAAGGAGATTTTATTGTATTGCCAGAGGTAGCGGTGTGCGAGGTTGCAGACTTGCAGCCCTTTAAACACCTCGGGCCTCATTACGACCCAGGCGGTAAGTTACCGCCTGGGCCGTGACTTTACCACCATGGCGTAAACTACGTTTACGCCATGGTGGTTGGCGGACTTACCGCCCCATTCCGACCTTGGCGGGGCGGTAAGTCCCCAATCCCCATTTACCCTTCCCCATTCCCATTTTTGCTCCATAGGGCATAATGGGAGTGGGGAAGGCGTTAATTACGCCACCGTAAATTACGGTGGCGTAATTAACTCCATGGTCCCTTAGCGCCATGGATTTTAACACCGCAGGTGTTAAAACCTCCATGGCGCTAAGGGACCTCGTAATCAGGCGGTAAGGGTCAGCGCTGTTTACGCTGCCGTAAACCCCTTACCGCCTGGGTCGTAATGAGGCCCCTCATGTTAATTGAAAATGTAAACAAACTTCACTAAATTCCAAGGTTATAAAGAGAAATGCTTATGTGTAGAATACAATGCAGGCAGACCCCCTTGGGCACTTTGTCTACAACAACCGAGTTTACCTTTTTGACAGGTGGGCGGAGCTGTGTGTAAATGGGCGGAGTCTTGTGTGGCTTTGGGCGGGGCCTAAATCTCAGGAATTTTGATTTTCAAATGTAGGCAGGTATGCCTCCAGCCCTCCTCCTGTTTCGGAGTACAGAGTCATCACGCAGCAGGCAGCCCTTTCATTCAAGGAGCATGTGGTTTTTAAACATGCAGCGCCTTGAATGAAAGGGCTGCCTGCTGTGTGTGAGAGCTGGGGCACACTGGTGTCACACCTTTGATGCATCCAGGGCTGGGTGCACCAAAGGTAATTATGCCAGTACGCCCCAGCTGCCCTGCTTTCACCAGCCTGTCCCCCCAATAGGCGCTCGGGGGCTCCTGTTAGAGGGTGTGGCCTAAGTACCCACATGATTAAGCCATACCCCCTAATGAGGCCCCCCCACCCCCTTTGATTTAGCATCTCACTTACTCCACTGACCCCGGTGGCAGCCCCCTGTGTGTGAGAGGGTTCCTTTGGGGCTCCACACGGCCCCTCCTCTGCGGGTGACAGGCTCTTCTGCCACTGCTCGCACTTTATCACTCCCTCCCTCTGCCACAGGTGCCTGAACATTGAACCTGCCTCCAAGGGACTACGAGTTCTTGGGGGATTTGCTCTTTGCATGAAAAGCTGCAGCTGCAGTGCCTTAGGTGGGGTGAGAAATCGAGCGGGCCTGTAACGAGGGGGTGTGGCCTAAACGATGGGAGTGGCCTAAACTATGGGCGTGGCCTAAATAATGGGCGTGGCCTGAAGTGTCCCCAAAACGGGACAATAAATAAAAGTAGCTTTCCTTACTGTCAGTTTCTTTTTATTGTCCAGTGGGGGGATTCCAACCCAAGCCCTGTTTCATTCAATAGTCTGCAGGGCACGGGCTTTATGTGTCAAGGCGTCTATTGAATGAAAGAAAAGTGATCCAGCACCCCCCAAACAGCACTGTGTGATGTGATACTGGCAGGGCTTGAGCTCGAATCCCCAGCATGGTACAATAATAAAAAAACATGATTTCCTTGCCTTTCTTTTATTGCCCAGTGCTGGGAATTTGAACCCAGACCCTACTGCTGGCAAGCTCGTATCGCATTGCACTGTGCTATTTCATAGGTACTTCATTTCTTTTGTTTTATTCAATGCACTGTTTGACACATAAATCCCGTTATGGGCTTCATGTGTCAAGCAGTCTGAAACGAAACAAAGAAATCCAGCACCTAAGAAATGGCACTGTGCTATTGCGTAGGTGCTGGAATCTTTTTTGTTTCATTCAATAGACTGTTTGAACCATGAATCCTGTCACTTCAAGCAGTCTATTGAATAAAACAAAAAGCATTCCAGCAATTCTAAAATAGCACAGTGGCCAGTGACACTAACCTGACAGTGGCAGGGCTCGAGTTCGAATTTCCAGGCTGCTGCATAAAACATTTATTTTTTAAAGTGCCTTTCCTTACTGGTGGGGAGGGAGCCGTGGCTTGATCAGAGTTTTCGGAGACTGCCGTGACTCGGCCTGGGCTAGCCCCGGCCCACTTAAAGCCCTGGCAGCAGGGTTCAGAGGGCACCAAGTCTGCTGTGTGGACGCATAATGATAACTAGGGGAGTATGAAGCAGGCCTAGGTGTCACCATTAGCCCCATATGCATCCATCATGTCCCAATTAATCTCCCCTTCACTGGCCTTCCCTTGCTCCATCCCCCCTGGCTGCACTTGGCACCTTGAAACAATCTGCGTGCCTCAGCAGAAAACAAATGAAATACAACATGCAAAAAAAAAAGCAAAAAGCTCGCAATTTGCCAATCTTGATTGTTGACATGGCTTCAAATGTACGTTAATGGAGGTGAACTCAACAATAAAACGGTTCAAACATTATACGGCAGAAGCACAGCTTTTGCCGCACGGCAGCGTTTCCTAGGGCGCGTGACATGCTCAGTCGGGGATAGCGTCAGGGCCTTTCAAACTTTTCAGTTGAAGTGGACCCCAAGCATCAGGGGGTGCCCCCGAGCAGCAGCCCCATGATGGCAGTTTTATGACACAGTAACATGCTCGTTCCATTCAGGACATGAAACATGTGCTTTGAAGTGCCCACTTACAGGTTGCCCTTGCCGGCGCCCTCAGACTGTCACCTCTTGGCCTCTTGCAGTATCCAGCAACATTTGTATCACCTTGTTTCCTTTTCAATCCAGCTTCATTTACATTACTGTGGGCTCCAGCGCATTATAAAACGATAAATAAATAAATAAATTCCACCCAGATGCACAAGAGGGATTAATAATAATTTCAGCTAACCCATAGGCTGCCTCGCCCATGCTAATCTGCAGCTATGAACCCCCTGCCTGCATTCTTTTGGCTCCGATATAGTTTAAGCACCCCATGTTTGCCTCAGACTGTCTTTCGCACCTGTAGGCAGGGGGGCCCCAAAACATCATTTTGAAATGGGCCTGCGTGAGCGCTGGCACGTCTTCCACCAGCCCTGCGCTCAGTGGTGAAAAATAAGGCTATTGGAGGCAAGAGCCCTCCTGCGGTGGTGACCAGAAAACAACAAGAGCCATGAACCTTGGCACACAGCATTTGCCTTCATGCTTCCGAGGTCTTCGTTGAGGGGCCAAAATTGGCACAGAGAGTAGCTACATGCATTCTTCTGTGGCTTGCGTTCAGCACGCCGAGTTCTTGCATGTATGCCGCTGAAGCTTCGGTACAGCTAAAATGCTTGGCAGGCAGCGCCGCTAAATTCAGGCTTTTTGCAACCCTTGTCCAGATGGGAAGCTTGGCATACAGAGGGGTTACATACATTCTACTGCAACTCGTTTACAGCTAATTCGCATGGCACAGAGTGTAGCTGACTAATAATACTGCAGATTGCGTACAGTTAGGGAGCTTGGCACGCCACACAAAGAAATGCTTCTGCAACTCGCGTGCTGCTAAGCTTGGCACAAAGAGCGGTTTCATACATTCAACTTTCACGTGTGCACAGCTAGGAAGTTTTGCACATAGTTTAGTTAAATTCGTGCTTCTGCAACTCGCGTGCAGCTAGGAAGCTTGGCACATTGCTTAGTTAAATTCGTGCTTATGCAACTCGCGTGCAGCTAGGAAGCTTGGCACACAGAGCGGTTTCACAAATTCTACTGCTGATACATTAATTCAACTTTCACGTGTGCACAGCTAGGAAGCTTGGCACTTAGCTTAGTTAAATTCATGCTTCTGCAACTCGTCTGCAGCTAGGAAGCGTGGCTCGCAGCTTAGTTAATGTCATGCTTCTGCAACTCGCCTGCAGCTAGGATGCGTGGCACGTAGCTTAGTTAATGTCATGCTTCTGCAACTCGCCTGCAGCTAGGAAGCGTGGCACGTAGCTTAGTTAATGTCATGCTTCTGCAACTCGCCTGCAGCTAGGAAGCGTGGCACATAGCTTAGTTAATGTCATGCTTCTGCAACTCGCCTGCAGCTAGGAAGCGTGGCACATAGCATAGTTAATGTCATGCTTCTGAAACTCGCCTGCAGCTAGGAAGCGTGACACATAGCTTAGTTAATGTCATGCTTCTGCAACTCGCCTGCAGCTAGGAAGCGTGGCACATAGCTTAGTTAATGTCACGCTTCTGCAACTCGCCTGCTGCTAGGAAGCGTGGCACATAGCTTAGTTAATGTCAGGCTTCTGTAACTCGCCTGCAGCTAGGAAGCGTGGCAAATAGCTTCGTTAATGTCATGCTTCTGCAACTCGCCTGCAGCTGGCACATAGCTTAGTTAATGTCACGCTTCTGCAACTCGCCTGCAGCTAGGAAGCGTGGCACATAGCTTAGTTAATGTCACGCTTCTGCAACTCGCCTGCAGCTAGGAAGCGTGGCACATAGCTTAGTTAATGCCACGCTTCTGCAACTCGCCTGCAGCTAGGAAGTGTGGCGCATAGCTTAGTTAATGTCATGCTTCAGGAAGTGTGGCACATAGCTTAGTTAATGTCATGCTTCTGCAACTCGCCTGCAGCTGGCACATAGCTTAGTTAATGTCATGCTTCTGCAACTTGCCTGCAGCTAGGAAGCGTGGCACATAGCATAGTTAATGTCACACTTCTGCAACTCGCCTGCAGCTAGGAAGCGTGGCACATAGCTTAGTTAATGTCATGCTTCTGAAACTCGCCTGCAGCTAGGAAGCGTGGCACATAGCTTGGTTAATGTCATGCTTCTGCAACTCGCCTGCAGCTAGGAAGCGTGGCACATAGCTTAGTTAATGTCATGCTTCTGCAACTCGCGTGCTGCTAGGAAGCGTGGCACATAGCTTACTTAATGTCACGCTTCTGTAACTCGCCTGCAGCTAGGAAGCGTGGCACATAGCTTCGTTAATGTCCTGCTTCTGCAACTCGCCTGCAGCTGGCACATAGCTTAGTTAATGTCACGCTTCTGCAACTCACCTGCAGCTAGGAAGCGTGGCACGTAGCTTAGTTAATGTCAGGCTTCTGCAACTCGCCTGCAGCTAGGAAGCGTGGCACATAGCTTAGTTAATGCCACGCTTCTGCAACTCGCCTGCAGCTAGGAAGTGTGGCACATAGCTTAGTTAATGTCATGCTTCAGGAAGTGTGGCACATAGCTTAGTTAATGTCATGCTTCTGCAACTCGCCTGCAGCTGGCACATAGCTTAGTTAATGTCATGCTTCTGCAACTTGCCTGCAGCTAGGAAGCGTGGCACATAGCATAGTTAATGTCACACTTCTGCAACTCGCCTGCAGCTAGGAAGTGTGGCACATAGCTTAGTTAATGTCACGCTTCTGCAACTCGCCTGCAGCTAGGAAGCGTGGCACATAACTTAGTTAATGTCATGCTTCTGCAACTCGCCTGCAGGTAGGAAGCGTGGCACATAGCTTAGATAATGTCATGCTTCTGCAACTCGCCTGCAGCTAGGAAGCCTGGCACATAGCATAGTTAATGTCATGCTTCTGCAACTCGCCTGCAGCTAGGAAGCGTGACACATAGCTTAGATAATGTCATGCTTCTGCAACTCGCCTGCAGCTAGGAAGCGTGGCACATAGCATAGTTAATGTCATGCTTCTGCAACTCGCCTGCAGCTAGGAAGCGTGGCACATAGCATAGTTAATGTCATGCTTCTGCAAATAGCTTAGTTAATGTCATGCTTCTGCAACTCGCCTGCAGCTAGGAAGCGTGGCACATAGCTTAGTTAATGTCATGCTTCTGCAACTCGCCTGCAGCTAGGAAGCGTGACACATAGCTTAGTTAATGTCATGCTTCTGCAACTCGCCTGCAGCTAGGAAGCGTGACACATAGCTTAGTTAATGTCACGCTTCTGCAACTCGCCTTCAGCTAGGAAGCGTGGCACATAGCATAGTTAATGTCATGCTTCTGCAAATAGCTTAGTTAATGTCATGCTTCTGCAACTCGCCTGTAGCTAGGAAGCGTGGCACATAGCATAGTTAATGTCATGCTTCTGCAAATAGCTTAGTTAATGTCATGCTTCTGCAACTCGCCTGCAGCTAGGAAGCGTGACACATAGCTTAGTTAATGTCATACCGAGTTGATACATTCATTCGTCTTCCCCTTGTATGCAGCTCAGACTCTGGGAACATAGTGCAGTCAAATGACGCTACTGTGCAGGGTAAGCAATTGCAGCCCTAATACTGCAACTTGAAAGCAGCGGAGGAGCAGGGCACGCAGAGCAGGAAGCCTAGCACACAGTTGTTAAATGTGTGGTACGAGATCTTGTGTACAACTGGGAAGCTTGGCACTCATGGCAGGAGGCGCAGTGCACAGAGTGGTTACATTCATGCTACTTAAGCTCCTGCACAAAGAGTGATGTTATAGAGAGAAGTTCTAGACTTTACACTGCAGCTCGTGCACAAGGTCTTGATTCCTCGGTGCCCGGGTGTGCTGCAGTGGGACTCATTCTGAACTACCCTAGAATGGGGGGGGGGGCGCCTCTTGCATGACAGGGCAGGCCGGGTACGCTATTTAAGATTTTGGAGAACGCATTGGCTGTTAAACGGAGATAAGTGCCTCCCTGCAGGGAAAGTAGTAGAGAGGGTGACAATCATTCCATGGCGAGGACAGCGAAGCGGTCACATGACCATAGAATACAGCAGGAAAAGATAAGCTTAAGGAGAGACCTTACATTTTTGGTTGGCACCGATGAGAATGGGGAGGAACATCCTCATGACCCCCTCTTATAGAGGCTATACAACATCTGAAGACACCTATATCAGAAGTGCCTGCGCACTTACTTCAAAGGGCAAGATGGAGAAGTGTGGAGGAACCTTGCATCCTACTCGCTTAAGAAGGACTATAGATCTTATTGGAGTGTTATAAACTCCACTATTAGCTCCTCCCTCTTAATTAATGCATCCTCTAGCAATGACTGGAGCAATGCATAGCAAATACCCTGGGTTAATATTTAGGTGCCTCACGATGTCCTATGCAGGACAGTAGTGAATGTTGGCAGTGTGGAGTAACCACCAGGGAACTGGTGGTAATTACACAGAGACGCAACTCTTCTCGGGCAGCAGGGCCTGACGGCACCTGCAACACCCTGTTGAAAATTGATCCGATATTATGGGCAATGGCTCTTTTCAAATTGTTTGCCTACATCAGTGATACGGGGAAAATCCCAAGCTCCTGGAAAGATAGCATCATAATTCCTGCATACAAGAAAGGCAATAGGACCGAACCTTGCAATTGCAGGCTATGTTAGATATCCCATCTAAAATGACTTGTATTGGATTGTAGCGATATTTCTAAAGCGATGCAAGGGCCGGGTGGCATCTAGGCTTGACGTATTGACAAAATGGAGCAACAGTATGAACAGTTCTGCATAGCCAAGCTGGCTCACTGAGGGGGTCTAGCGCCCCTTTCAATCTGCTCACCTTGGTATCGTTCATCGAATATTCTTGCTCCTACTTTATTTACTATGTACCTGGCTGTTCTTCAAGACGTCTTAGATCCTACCAATAGTTATCCTACATTGTTTGGAGACATTTCTTCTTTCCTGCTCGCTACGCCGACGATTTACTACTTTTAGATAACATGCCCAAGAGGCTCCAGGTAAAATTGGACGCGTTGAGTGAATATTCCAGGATAACATGCCCAAGGGCCTACAGGTAAAATTGGACGCGTTGAGTGAATATTCCAGGATAACATGCCCAAAAGGCCCCAGGTAAAATTGGACGCATTGAGTGAATATTCCAGGATAACATGCCCAAGAGGCTCCAGGTAAAATTGGACGCGTTGAGTGAATATTCCAGGATAACAGGCCCAAGGGCCTACAGGTAAAATTGCACGCGTTAAGTGAATATTCCAGGATAACATGCCCAAGGGCCTACAGATAAAATGGGACGTGTTGAGTGAATATTCCAGGATAACATGCCCAAGAGGCTCCAGGTAAAATTGGACGCGTTGAGTGACTATTCCAGGATAACATGCCCAAGGGCCTACAGGTAAAATTGGACACGTTGAGTGAATATTCCAGGGTAACATGCCCAAGGGCCTACAGGTAAAATGGGACGCGTTGAGTGAATATTCCAGGATAACATGCCCAAGGGCCTACAGGTAAAATTGGACGTGTTGAGTGAATATTCCAGGATAGCAGGCCCAAGGGCCTACAGGTAAAATTGGACGCGTTGAGTGAATATTCCAGGATAACATGCCCAAGGGCCTACAAGTAAAATTGGACGCGTTGAGTGAATGTTCCAGGATAACATGCCCAAGTGCCTGCAGGTAAAATTGGACGCGTTGAGTGAATGTTCCAGGATAACATGACCAAGGGCCTGCAGGTAAAATTGGACGCGTTGAGTGAATATTCCAGGATAACATGCCCAAAGGCCTGCAGGTAAAATTGGACGCGTTGAGTGAATATTCCAGGATAACATGCCCAAGGGCCTGCAGGTAAAATTGGACGCGTTGAGTGAATATTCCAGGATAACATGCCCAAGGGCCTGCAGGTAAAATTGGACGCCTTGAGTGAATATTCCAGGATAACATGCCCAAGGGCCTACAGGTAAAATTGGACGCGTTGAGTGAATATTCCAGGATAACATGCCCAAGGGCCTACAGGTAAAATTGGACGTGTTGAGAATAACTGGGTTTAAAATAAACACATATTAAGACCCCAATGATGGTATTTAAGAAGACTGCAATAAAATATAAGGGGAACGAATGGTGCTTTGGTTGAGCAAGTCACGACGTATAAATATCTAGGAGTAGCGGTCGATAAACAGATATAATATAATTGGTTATTTATAATGTGCTTAATACCCAGAGGTTTCTAAACACGGACCCAGGGATCGAACCTGTGTTGCTCCGCATCGTCTTGCTTCTAAGATGAGCAGGTTGCCCCTGAGCTATCCTCCCGAGACCCAAGATGTAATGGCAGGCCCAGAGTGAGTCGGTATGTGGAAAGATATCCCAGCAGATAGGAGCACCTAACACATTTGATAACATACATGGTGGTTATTCAGTGCAGACTATTCTTACCATTTACGAGGCCAGAATTCTGTCGTTTTTGACATATGGGGCTGAAATAAAGGGTGGGAAGTTTGATAAAGCTCTGAGTATTTTGGAATCTAAAGCACTTAAAAGGCTACTCAAGCTTCCTAAGCATTTCCCATGGAATAAGTGTGGCTGGAATGCAACTTAAGCAGCCGCGTGACCTTGGTTGTGAAAAAGAGACTGCTGCTGTTTAGGAAGCTGCATGCTGCGGAGGAAGGGGCGCTGTTGCATCATACAGCGCAAGCTTAATTCAAACAGACCTAATTGATCCAAAATGAGTTGTCTGGGCCCACTATGTTCCACTTATGACCACTGGGATTTGAATCTTAAGCAGGCATCAACAAATGTTTTCAAATGTGCAGTGAAGAAGGCCTTAGCTACCTGGGAGAGGGAAAAGGACATTGTACATTTAGCCACCAAATCTAACAGTACTATGTACCTAGAGGGTCTATGTCCCTACATTGACATTAATTTTTTTTAATCATTTTTTTCGATTAAATTATTTTGAAAAAACTCATCAATTTTTTTTTTGTATATTTGGGAGGTACTCACTTTCTCCATATTATAAACCCTACCTCCCCACTCCTTTTAAGCCCTTTCTCCACCCCCCATATACTTAGATGATTTGTTTTGAAAAAACCTCCTTAAAAAAAATTATTTAAAAAAACTTTTGGGGATGAATCAATGCAAAAATACACATTTTTACGTAACCACATAGCCACACTGTAAGAAGATATTTGTTCATTACATTTAATGCAGTGACTAGAAGGTGCTAGAAGAAACATTCATGGGAATGGGAGCCGGGCGGATAGCTCAGGGGCAACGTGCTCACCTTGGAAGTAAGACGATGCGTCCATGTATAGAAACCTCTGGGTATATGTTATAAATAACCAATTACAATTACAATAATAGACTATAAAAATTGACAAGGGGGGTCCTGGGAGTCCCTCTGCCAGACATTAGTCCTGGTTACCAGGGACTTACCCAGAGTCTTTAGATCACTATCTTTCACAAAGAAGAAATATCCCTAACATATCAGTATTTGTCCTGCCCTGGGGCAGTCCAGAACCGAAATGCTAGGCAATTCTCCTCTGAACAAGAGTACCAACAGAAACCCCAGACGCATGTTTCGGTCTGGTTGGACCTCATCAGTAGGGAGGAGCTGTGCCTCTCTAAGAATAGTGAGCAAGGGGTCCACGTCTGGATTCCCCTAGTAACTTAGGATGAGACCCAAAGTTACTTAAATATGAAAATTGACAAGGGGGGTCCTGGGAGTCCCTCTACCAGACATTAGTTCTGGTTACGAGGGACTTACCTAGAGTCTTTCTTTAGCTCACTATCTTTCACAGAGAGGAAATATCCCAAACATATCAGTCTTTGTCCTGCCCTGGGGCAGTCCAGCACCGAAATGCTAGGCAATTCTCTGAACAAGATTACCAACAGCATCCCCAGACGCGTGTTTCGGTCTGCTTGGACCTCATCAGTAGGGAGGAGCTGTGCCTCTCTGGCCTCTGTGCCTCTCTATCTGTTATTATGTTTTGGAAGGAGTGGATTTAATGTACAAAGTCTTTGTGAGGCTATATGGATGCATCGGTAAAACAAACGTCCCTTGTACTGTAAGGATGTTGGTTTGCGTATTATTATAATTCCCTTTACTGGAAGGATGTTGGTTTAAGTTGTAATTGTACTTCTGCTTCCTGTAAGGAGGCAGGTTTTACCGGTTGACTGTAAGGCTGGCCCATTGGATTTATTCTAATGTTGTGGTCATTGTTTTGCATTGTAATTTCCCTTTTTGATCTGCCATATCGAACCGGACTTGTTTGACATTTAGAAAAAACAAGAATGTATACAAATGAGTAAACACAGCTGTGTAAGAGTCAGGGTTAGGGGTTCTAGTGCCTGCAATACCAAATAAGCATTTAATCATTTCAATGTCAATAAAATAAGGACCACTCACAACCAGATGATGCAGTAGCACCTTTACCCAATGTAAGACTGACCAATCAGAAGGCTTGGAATGAGAGCTCTTACTAGAGATAGAGGCTTACTGCCCAAGAAATCTGGTCACGTGATGTAATAATTCTCCACCAGCCAACCAGCATCTTGATTTTGTCAGCCTTTGCTGGTGCTGCTGTTGAGCGCACTTCAAGGTAATGACTATGGGGTCCTTACAAACTATCTCTAAACTAACGTCGCGACAGTGACACATTAGGAAAAAACACAAGCTGAAGGTAGCAGCGTGACTTTGCTACTTGAGGACTCTATCTTGTGTGGCGGCCAATAGTCTCCTAATCAGGGCCGGCCTTGGTGGCGGCAGAGTCCCCCGGGCAGCAAAACAAAAACTTAGCACCCCTTCTCCTCCCCCTGCGCACCCCTGGTCATGCAGTGCGGGGGGAGAGGAGGCGCCAAATTTTCTATTTTTCACTTTTTCAATTAGATGCGCTGTGCTCCCGAGAGTGCATCGCTTTTAATTTCAAAAGGGCGGCTACCACGCCTTCTCCCACCACGCCAGCTCGGGAGAGCCCTTGAAAGACGCCCCCAAGCTGACAAGGCAGGGGACTAAGGCCAGGGAGCCCCAGGCGGAGGATAGCACAGGGGCAACACGCTGGTCTTGGAAACTGGACCACGCAGGTCAACACAGGTTAATAAATAACCACTTTTATATATACACAAATAAATAAATAAGGCCAACCCTGCTGCTAATAGTGCCTTGTTGAATGTTCGTTAATGATATACTGAGAGCTTGTGCTTTTCTCTGCCTGCCTTTTGGCGGGTTCAGCCACAGCAGGAAACACACTTTCAGATTCTGATTGTGTGGCAGTTGTTGCAATCGCACACATCTGCAGATACCGTGTCTTTTGGCAAACAGCTCCTGCAGTGTGATCAGGAACTTCATGGGACCCACGGAGGTCACATGCCGCTGAGACCCATCTCAATGCGTCACACGCCAATAGTGCCCTGTGAGCCATTATACCGCTTTAAGGCACTATCGCCGAAGGGCATGCAGATTAGGAAAGCGGGGAAGGGCTGGTCTTCATGCCACATCTTTAAAAGTTTAGTGACTGATGTGCAGGGGAGACACGATATCTTTACAGCTTAGTGGTGGAGGTGCAGGTAGACACGATGACATCAGTTCAGTGAATAAGTTGCCGGAAGAGACGATATCTCAGTGACTGAGGTGCAGAGGAGACACAACGATATGTAAATATAACATGATAGGCCGGGAGGAGAGCTTAGGGGGCAACACGTTTGTCTTGAAAGCAAGACAACGCATAGCAACACTGGTTCAAATCCCAGGCTCGCACTTAGAATGTTATAAAATAACGATAATAATAACAATACATTTACAGCTCAGTGACTGAGGTGCAGGAAGTCACAATATCTCAGTAACTCAGGGGCAGTGGAAATACATGATATCTTTAAAACGGAGTGACTGGGGACCAGGGAGACAGAAGTATACATTTACTGCTCTGTGAATGGAGCCCAGAGAAACACAAGGGGCCGCATTACGACCCTGGAGGTACCCATGCCGCTTTTTGCAGCATGGCTACCCCCATTTCGGGTACCGGGTCCGGGTTCCCTGAATGGGGAAATACCGGGCCATTCCGACCTTGGAGGGCCCGGTATTTCCCCATTCAGAGAACCCGGACCCAGTACATCCCCATTCCCATTTCAGCCCCCATAGGGCTCAATAGGAATGAGGATGATGCTAACAACAGGCCCCTTAAAGACGGGCCCGTTGCCTGGTCTGCTCGCGGGATCCGCTAAGGACGCCTGGTTTTACCAGGCGTCCTTAGCGGGTCCCGCGAGCAGACCTCGCAATGAGGCGGTAGGTGGTTAACATGGCCGGCAGCTCTACTGGCCCCGTTAACCCCCTACCGCCAGGGTTGTAATGAGGCCCAAGGTGTATAGCTCAGTGACGGAGGTGCAGGGGAGACAGAGTGATAGGTTTACAGCTCAGTGACTGCGGTCAAGGTAGACACAATAAGCATTTTACAGCTCAGTGACTGCAGTGTAGGGAGACACAGTGCCAAGTGTACAGCTCAGTCAATACGGCATAGAGAGACACAGCGCAAAGTTTACAGCTCAGTCACTACAGCCTAGAGAGACACAGCGCCAAGTGTACAGCTCAGTCACTGCGGCCTAGAAAGACACAGCGCCAAGTGCACAGCTCACTCACTACGAACTAGAGAGACACAGCGCCAAGTGTACAGCTCAGTCACTACGGCCTAGAGAGACACAGCATCAAGTGTACTGCTCAGTTACTATGGCCTAGAGAGACACAGTGCTAAGTGTACAGCTCAGTCACTACGGCCTAGAGAAACACAGAGCCAAACGCCAAGTGCACAGCTCAGTCACTACGGCCTAGAGAGACACAGCGACAAGTGTACAGCTCAGTCACTACGGCCTAGAGAGACACAGCATCAAGTGTACAGCTCAGTCACTACGGCCTAGAGAGACACAGCATCAAGTGTACTGCTCAGTTACTATGGCCTAGAGAGACACAGTGCCAAGTGTACAGTTCAGTCACTACGGCCTAGAGAAACACAGAGCCAAACGCCAAGTGCACAGCTCAGTCACTACGGCCTAGAGAGACACAGCATCAAGTGTACTGCTCAGTTACTATGGCCTAGAGAGACACAGTGCCAAGTGTACAGCTCAGTCACTACGGCCTAGAGAAACACAGAGCCAAGCGCCAAGTGCACAGCTCAGTCACTACGGCCTAGAGAGACACAGCGACAAGTGTACAGCTCAGTCACTACGGCCTAGACAGACACAGCATCAAGTGTACAGCTCAGTGACTACGGCCTAGAGAGACAAAGCATCAAGTGTACTGCTCAGTCACTGTGGCCTATAGAGACACAGCGCCAAGTGTACAGCTCAGTCACTACGGCCTAGAGAGACACAGCGACAAGTGTACAGCTCAGTCACTACGGCCTAGAGAGACACAGCATCAAGTGTACAGCTCAGTCACTACGACCTAGAGAGACACAGCATTAAGTGTACAGCTCAGTCACTACGGCCTAGAGAGACACAGCGCCAAGTGCACAGCTCAGTCACTGTGGCCTATAGAGACACAGCGCCAAGTGTACAGCTCAGTCACTACGGCCTAGAGAGACACCGTGCCAAGTTTGCAGCTCAGTTACTATGGCCTAGAGAGACACAGCGGCAAGTGTACAGCTCAGTCACTACGGCCTAGAGAGACACAGCGCCAAGTGCACAGCTCACTCACTGTGTACTACAGAGACACAGCGCCAAGTGTACAACTCAGTCACTACGGCCTAGAGAGACACCGTGCCAAGTTTGCAGCTCAGTTACTATGGCCTAGAGAGACACAGCGCCAAGTGTACAGCTCAGTCACCTTGGCCTAGAGAGACACATCGCAAACTTTACAGCTCAGTCACTGTGGCCCAGTGAGGCACAATCATAGGTTTATGGGTCTGTAATTGAGGACCCAGGAGGCATAACAACAGTGGCTGAAGCCCAATGAGGCGCAACGATAAGTTTACAGTTCTATAAGTGAGGCGCGGAGGCGGTCATGTACAGCTCTGTGACTGAGGTCCAGTGAGGCGCAACAATAAGTTTACAGTTCTATAAGTGAGGCACGGAGGGGGCGCAGCAATACATGTACAGTTCTGTGACTGAGGACCAGTGAGGCGCAACAATAAGTTTGCAGTTCTATAAGTGAGGGGGACAGAGGGGCGCAGTAATACTTATACAGCTCTGTGACGGAGGCCCAGTGAGGCGCAACAATAAGTTTACAGTTCTATAAGTGAGGCACGGAGGAGGCGCAGCAATACATGTACAGCTCTGTGACTGAGGACCAGTGAGGCACAACAACAAGTTTGCAGTTCTATAAGTGAGGGGGACAGAGGGGCGCAGTAATACTTATACAGCTCTGTGACTGAGGCCCAGTGAGGCGCAACAATAAGTTTACATTTCTATAAGTGAGGCACGGATGGGGCGCAGCAATACATGTACAGCTCTGTGACTGAGGACCAGTGAGGCGCAACAATAAGTTTGCAGTTCTATAAGTGAGGGGGACAGAGGGGCGCAGTAATACTTATACAGCTCTGTGACTGAGGCCCAGTGAGGCGCAACAATAAGTTTACAGTTCTATAAGTGAGGCACGGATGGGGCGCAGCAATACATGTACAGCTCTGTGACTGAGGACCAGTGAGGCGCAACAATAAGTTTGCAGTTCTATAAGTGAGGGGGACAGAGGGGCGCAGTAATACTTATACAGCTCTGTGACTGAGGCCCAGTGAGGCACAACAATACGTTTGCAGTTACTTGATTTGGGCCCATTGAAACGCAATGATAAAGTTACAGCTAAACTAGGGGCAGGCGGGCTCTAATGTGGTCTAATAGTGAGGTTGCCTGCTTTACCACCCTGAGGCCAGGGTTATAATCTTGGCTTCAGTGCCTAGCCCATAATTGTGTGATTCTGGGCCAAAAAACGATGTCTTTGAAGCTAACTTGCACATTTGTGGAGGGTAAATATGTAACAATCCACAGTGCAATGTGCCATGTACAACTGGTCTAATTACATGTTCCCACCGCACTCAGTGGCCGGATTCTCTAACATTTGCTCCAGTGGTACAATTTACTCCAAGTTTTTTGCACCATTTGGGACGCTTGTGTAATTGCAATCGAGCAAAAGGGCTTTGCTCCAATTCATATGACCTAAGTTTTTTTGGAAGGGAGTGAAATGGTTTTGTCCATGTTTCTCCTATTTATAGAGAATTGGGCAACTAGGGCTTGCTCCAAATTTAGCAAGGGAGCCGTAGTCCAAAACCTCTGGGAAAACCAGTCGTAAAGCAGGGACACGGCCTAGTCTATGCGGTCGGCCTCCTATATGCTGGCGGAAACATGGACATTATTGTGACTGGCAAAAACCCTTTGCTAATGTACATGCGAACTTTGCCCTTATTGAAAATGCATTCTTACAAATGGGGTACAAAGGAGACTTAGAAGAACAAATTCCTACCTCTTTGAAATTCTTTCTACAGGAGATCATTCAAGTGAGAGGTGAGAACATGCATTTTTCTGGCTTGTTCCTCAAAAAATAATTTCCACCAATTGTGTTTCAAATGGGGGTAAGGGAGGACATTTTTGTTCTTTGCTCAGCTTAAAAACCCGCTCCATCTATGGTGCCCATGTTGCCCTTATGCATATTTTGGCAGTGGGGACCTGATGGTCACTCGTGCAAAGTGAGTAAATGCCACCTGACATGCGAGCATTGGTAAGCAGCGTTCACAGTAACAATTAAATGCTGCCCGACACGCAAGCATGAACAGGCAGATTTCATAGGAATCCATTAGTTAATGCTGCCGGCAAAGTGTGTTTGCAGGTAGAGTTCATATTTTGACGAGATGGAATTTATTTATTTGTTTTTACATTTATATAGCGCACTAAACGCAAGGGAATCGAGGCGCTGAATTGAAAAATGAAACCGTGAAAGCGAGTTTGTCTGGCTTTTACTCTTTCCTTGTCCACTCAGCCTCGTGGGCATTTAACATTGCATGCAGGGGACCGCACAGCACGTGAGCGCTAGCGCTGCGTGCAATTTATAAATTGCGTAAAATGAGGCCGTTGCTTTCATGTTGCGCTCCATCTCATTTTTGTGCTGTTGGTCACAGGAGGTGCACAGAGCGGAGTTTGCATGCCCACTTTGGTTTCCTCCTCTGTCTTGGAAGAGCACCCGTTTTTTACTCCTGCAGGAGTATCACCAAAGGATTCCTATGGAATGCGCAGTGATTTTACAGCTGGTAAATAGCAGGTGGATTCCACAAGAATCAATAATAAAACGCTGCCTGCAAATCACGCCTGGAGGCAAAGGCCACGTTGCCATGATTTACTCTTCACAATTACACTCCGCTTTGTGAGGGATGGAAATTGCATGCAGGACACCCCCCAGGACACAAGCGCAAACAATGGCGCCCCCTAGCATGCAATGTGCATTCTATTGAAAGTGACACACTGGGGCTTTGTGTTTTTTTAATGCAAATTAGACTTCAATTGGGGAGTTAAAGGCTAGTCGTGTTCTCCTTTGGTGCTCTTAAAAATGAACCGTCCCTGAACTTTGGGATCTTTCTATCCTGTTGGCTGGTGTGATCCCGTCACATACACACACCATTCTTGGCAACTAATGCCCTTAGGAGCAGCACCTCGTTTCATCACTCAGGGCACCAGGGTACCTTAGGGAATTCCTCAGGGCAGGGAAAGGAAACATACACTAGCTTAGGAGATCATTTTCCTGCTTTTCACCTGTGTGGTCCAGAGCCTTTGAAGGACTCCCAGCTCATCCTTGGTCTCACAACATGCCAAAGACATCCGGTTTTTGTTTTTTTGTTGAAATGATCATTCATTGGACTAGACATTCTTAACATTGTTTCTTTTCTTCTTGAAATGATCATTGGACCAGAGATCCTTGGCATTCTCTTGTCTTGGGGACTTGGATCTGTGGAGCTGGCACAGCAATGGATGGCAGCAGGCAACATGGCATCTCCTCCCAGCCATCAAGGTCGCTCAACACTCACCTGCACATGGCCAAGACTCGCCATGCTAGGCTTCTGCTTCGCCACATCAATTCTATTTGTGGGTAGCCTAAGCCTAATTACCATTATCCTGACATATAACGCCGCTGTGCCGGAGGAACCTTCCCCTTGCACCTGCCGCATTCTCAGTGGTGTTGCTAGGGCATCATGACAGGCTGAGCCTGCACCCCATACACCTTGACCCAGGGAAAGGGTCACTGTGAGCTGTGCTGTGACCTGCAGTAGCCCAGGTTGGACCCAGGGGAAGGAGGGCAGGCTTTTCCGCTCATGCCACACCTAGTCCACACCACTGAGCTTCATGCACCCGCACCCCACCCTCTAGAACAGAGATCTCCCCCCGGGACACCATAGTAGCACCCTTCTCCTTACAGCGCTTGGAAGCTGCACAAACACAGCTCGCAGCACATAGATAATATAATTAATACATAAACAAACTAATGTCCACTCAGGCCTCGGCCAGGACATCTGGTGGCTTCGGGATCCTTTCTTTTGTGTACTAACACATGACTACCTCCCATACCGGTACCAAGTCCGCCCTGGTTCAATGGGGACTTACCGGTCTATTACGACCTTTGCGGGACCGGTAAGTCCCCATTGAAAAAGCCATTCCCCATTCCCATTTGAGCCCCCATAGGGCTCAATAGGAAGGGGGAAGGCGCTAATAATGGTACCGCAAATTGCGGTACCGTTATTAGCTCTAAAGTCCCTTAACGGGTCCCATCCATAACACCCGGTAAAACCAGGCGTTAAGGAAGGGACCCGCTAAGGGAACTCGGAATAGGGCGCAAAGGGATTACTGGCACCGTGTGTCCTTACCGGTGCCCGGTATCCCTTTGCGCCCAACTCGTAATGAGGGCCAATGTGTTGTTTGATTTTGCTGCATCCCACAACCCTACCTGTGCTCTCTGCTCCACTGTATCATTTGCCACATGTCCCCTTTCTCTTTCCATTGCCACTAAATGCTGTTTTAGAACTATCACAAGATAGGCACACCTCCTGGGGGGAGGGGCTCTGCATTGAGGGCAGAGACTGAATGAGCATACAGTCTGAGCTATTGTAATTGGTTATTTATAACATGCTTAATACTGAGTGGTTTCTAAGCGCAGGCCCGGGGATCGAACCTGTGTTGCACTGCGTTGTCTTGCTTCCAAGTGGAGTGCGTTGCCCGCGAGCTATCCTCCCGAGCTACGTACCCATATGACTAAGCAGTGTGACACATACTGAGGAGTCACACTGCCTGTGCTCTGAAGGGTTAGTGGCTTCAGTGCGCCTGATCTTATAACTTCTACAAGCATCAAGGCCAATAGCTAAATCCTCCAATGCGCCTGGAGGAGATTCAGTCTGCAGTGTGCGCTACACAATAAGAGATTTACTCCCTCCTTCAAGTAGGCAACTGTGGTCTCAGCAAGTGAAATATAGACCCTCTGTGCCATTTGAACCCCTACGGAAGCTGTCTTTTTAAGTCTGGCTAGAATTAGCTACATCTTGCCAGTTCTTATGCTAACACCAATCTAATGGCTAATACTTCTTCAAGCAGGAAGTAACATCATGATGTGGACAGCATACCAATTTATGAACTTGATGTTGCCACTGAAGAGGGAAAATGGGACAATCCCTTTCCCAGATTCCCGTCCAAACCATGGCCTATGACATTACCCCTAAGCACCCACCGCGGGATGAGTTCAGCCCTTTAACTGCTGCCCCGGATGTCAAGATCCACTGTGGCCACGCCCCACACCCACAGGCCAGCTGCGCACCATCCAAAGCTAGACTAGATCCGACTAGATTTCACCCACCAATATTGCCATCATTAGAGATGACATGACAACATAGCCACAACAGACAAGAACACACGTGCTGCCAAGCACCTGGATCAGACACACACCAGCCCATACGAAGAACATACTCAGTGCTATGACGTAGAGGACCGCGCACACTCACAGACATGCATCGTTATTATTTTTTACATAGGTCAACTACCGCACTGCAGAAAAGCAAGAAACCAGAAGAGCTTGTGTATATGCTTGCAGACACTTTTTTGCTACTAAAACCCGGAAGATGTCACCCCGTAGATGGACTAATGTATAAGGATCGAATTCGCACCTTGCGACCCTCACCTTATGGACTCTATGCCGCCACCCATGACCAGGCCAAGGTAGGCCGCAAACCAGAGTCCCCAGGCCCGGAGCAGCTCAGACGGAGCTGCAAGATGCTGATCATGCAGAACAAACCCTGACGGGAGCCCCAGAGCAAAGGCCGCAAAGTTGCAGCGATGGGAAAGGAGCACCCAACAGCCAGTAGTAAGACCTGTCCATTGTCCGCCACTGACACATAGTCATACATTGTTGCCAACACCAGGTACATCGCGTACTGGGAACGACGATGGTCCGAGGCTTGGGGTCTCGCGGATGAATCAAACAGAATACGAGGGGCTAATCACTGACGACACCATAATTCAACCAATCACTAACTTTCTTCGTGTAACACTTTCTATGTAACCATTTCTAGGGACGACCCAAGCGAACCACCTGACCTCTTCTCCACCACTAATGTTCCTTCCTATACTGATCCATACCTACCAGTCAGGGAGCCAATCCGAGGTAGCGTTAGGTTCAGGGGGAAGTTTCCCAGGTGACACACATAGTAGCATCATCCCGTTAGAAAAAGGGCCTGCGAGCCCATCACCGCTGAGATGTTTCTTGGTACCTACGCTCTGGGAACCTGTCCCTGTCTGTTGTGTGCAATAAACAGCAGTAACTCTTTGCTCTTGTGTGTGCCTCATACTCCTTTGGGACGCGGGAGGAGTTGGGGCCTCCCCAACCCCGGAGGTCCGCGGACGGCCCTGTTGACCCCCGGGAAATCACCCCGACACCATCACTATGACTGGAGCAACATGGCAGTCATTCCTGTTTTTACTACTCCACATGTTTCAGTATAGTGCAATGTTTAAACACATTCACAGGAAGTGCGGAACTGCTCTTCCTCAACAGTCTTACGAAACTATACACACAACGCCCTGTCATCACACAAAATCTTCTCAGTGCGAGCCCAAAATACAACATGTTGGCTATGTCAATGCTCGTTTTACTTGTGTTTGATGATGAGAGGGTGCCTGCAGGACAGACTGGGGGGGGCGGGAGGAGAAGGGATGGGGTCGATAGGAAGGGGCAGGATCAGGAAGCTCAACGACTTATCCTTTACTGACATGAAGGGGGTGCAGAAAGATCGGTGAGTCCTCCCACAGGCCAGGGACTCATAGATAAAGAGGCTGCTGCTGTCCAGCCTCTGCAGGAGGTCCCAGGGCCCCTGTGGAGGTCCCAGGGCCCCTGTGAAGGGGCCTGAGTATAATGAGGGGACCAGCACTGATAAGAAAGTAGAAGCGCTGCACTTGCTCCGCGCCCTCAGACTAGGGTCCCTTTCTCACCATCTGCACATGTAACTAGCACTGCCACATGATGCCAGGGCACATGGCGGGGCAGAATTCCATTTTTGGGGTTCGCTTGGTCCTTGTGTATGGCACCCTAAACCGTTTGCTTTTTTGTGCTTGGTTTCCTCAGAGCTGAATATTGGGCTGATTGAGGTCTTTTTAGAACCTCACTTATCCAATTAACTCTGATGTTTTGGGGTCGCCAGTCAATCCTTTGAGCTTCTGGTACAGAGGGGCTTTTTCTCCAATTTGTATTTCCCTGTGTTTTACTTTCTTACACACGCCTCCTTAATTGGAGTGTTAGAAGCCCATTTTCATTTTTTCAGGTAACACTTCTCAATGTTTTTGGGGCTGTTGAGGACAGGCTGGCAGTGAACCTTTTTTTGCAACGTTTTCCGGGGCACTAAAATGCATCATCCTTACGTTACAGCGATACTGCATTTTGTGGACCAGGTACTCAAAATGGCTGCCTGCGTGTTTCAACACCTATCCCTTGATCTCTGGTCGGAAACCTCCAAGTAAGGATATGCACTTTTGCTGGGTCCTGCTCAGAACCAGTGCTTTGCGTGACCAAAATTTGTTGAAAATGGTATTGAACTGTTTGGCCCCAATCCACATTTCTCCCAGTGGATGTCTGTTGCTGGGCAGACGTGGGGTAGACCATTCAAGAGGCTGTTCACTGGAGCCAAGAATCAGGGGAAGGAAGACATCACTGAGACAAGCTGGAGGACTGCTGCTGCAGGAGCAAGTGTTGCCAAAGCCAAGCACCTTTGCCTCTCGAACCCGCCTTCTTCAACCCGGGAAGACCCTCATTGATGCCTTCCTTCCATGGACTGGGAGATCCTGCATAATTCTCCCCCTCTGGAGTCCCCCTCTCCTGCTCCCCTACCCATCCCAGCTCCCCTGCTACCCACCATGGCTGCTCTGTCGCTTCCCAGCTAGGCTCTCACTTCATGAGTCCCACACGTGCCAACATGTGTCGTCATGCCAACAGTAGACAACAGAAGTGTCCTGGGGCCCTCATGTTGATTGACCACTCACCGACCAGACCTCTCTGCTGCAGATATGATCAGTCCAGAGAAAGTTGACTTCTGGAACCTTGTGTGAGATAGTTGTATGGTAGGGCTGTTGCAAATACCTCCAGCCAACCGAACCAGTCACTATCAATTTGAAAATTTGGATGAGGGGCAGGAAGTTGATGTCACAAAATGATCCCAGATTATTTGCAGTCACATAACGGACATTGTTGAGTGCACAGTCAGTAGAATTTCGGATAGGCGAGGTAATATGAATACATTAAAACAAAAGTCTAGTTTAATTCCTGGATCCTGCTTCCGTTGTCTCACCTAGATTGGGTAAAGACAAAATTTCATGGATGGCCTACCCAGACGACTTCCCCCTGTTTGATAACACTCAAGTCGGTCTGCAGATATTGCTGCCGGCTTTCGCGATTTACTCTTAGGAAAATCGTCTTGTTATTAATCCAATGAAGACCAACATTTTGAAGTTGTCAAAGGGAAGGAAGAAATGAGGGGCGAGTTGGGTTTTACATGATGTTATGATCCAGTGCTCGCCCAGTTACTTGGGTCTTTATGTTACTGCACAACCTTTGAATGTAAACGTGTGCCTTTTTAACCCAAAAGGCAAGCTGTTTAGTGAATAAACTGGTGAAGTTTGACCGGAAATGTTGACGTTTCTCCATTAGGACGGCTATCTGTTTTAAGTTAACTTATGGCCTAGAATTATGCCCAGAGAATATGCTTAAAACATTGGATCTATTGGAATCTGCAATTTAGCATTGTTTTTTAACCCCTAAATCCGTGCCGTTACCAGCAATCCGGTGTGATTTGGGTTTACTGTCAATAAGAGTAAGAGTGACCTGAGATTGCTATCACTGTATAGGAGAATCATTAGTTCGTTAGAAGGCTCATTGTATTGTGTCATGAAAAACTGTATGGAAACTGGTCTTTCTGTGGGATGGAAAGCATGTTATCCAAGGCATTAGAAGAACCTTTGCAAACATGTTTTGAACCAATTGGAACTGGAGAAGAGGGATTTAATATTAATCTCAGAAAAGGTCTAAAAAAAACTCTTTATGACCACGATTGGTTAAATGCTGTTTAGTCTTTTCAAGCATCTCTACCTTTGGAACATTTAGCATATGAGCATAAAAGGAGAGGGGCTGTACCCTCATATTGTTTTAGGTCTCTTATGATAACATTCCGACTGAATCACTTGCCCACCAGAGAGAAGAGGGTTGATTGACCGCTCAGATGTAATGTGTAAAGTAGTGGTGAGCGAGAGACTGTGAAGCATGTGATTCTGCACTCGGCTGCTGTGAATGTTCAGAGAATGGCCTTTCTTCAGAAACTGTTTGTGAAAATTGAAAGGCCGAATGAGGATAATCTTTGGAGGAGATGTTTAAGCTCAGAGAATCCATCTTATGCCTTATCAATAGTTGGGTTTTTTAATTCTCTGCAGTTGCATTCATTCTGATTATAATCAGGTTTTAATATATGTGATATTGTTTTTATTTCCACTTTTATTTTGAATTTGAGATTAATTGTGATATTAGTTAAGTATGAATTTAAAAAAAATTAAGATGAAATAGTGATATTTTATGTTTTTGATTATGCTGTTGAGAATGTTTTGTGATTTCTATTGAATTTTTAGGTTTTTTGTAAACCGTATATAATAAAAAATAAAACGTAGTTTAATGTGACAGTAAAGCTGAACATACAGGTGTAGCCACCAGAAGGTCAGCAGACTCCCTTTTCCTCTTTGCCCTCAATCCCCCATCTCATGCCCCCTTAATGGCCCCTTTGTCTGTCTAACATCTGCCCCCAGCTTAGATTCTCATTCTCTCATCTCCCCACTTTGTGACAGTGCGGCTTCATGGCCTGCAGTGCCTCCACCCCCTCCCCATAGAAGATCGTTAGCAGCACTAGCAGATAAAATGCAAAGTGGTGGTGAGATAGCTCAGTGGGCTAAGCGCCCATCCAGCGACTGGCAGGTCCTGGCCATTCCTCGTGATCTGAAAGGGGCATGCTGCAACCCGTTTGTTGCTTTGTTAGAGAGTAGCTGTGTGTTTAACATGCCCCATTCATCCTGTGCCAGGGAGATGCCCCGCAGCTCTGTGCATTGTCAGGGGCAAAACAGAAGTCAATTACAACTTTAAGCTAGGAGATTTCATAGTTTCCCCGCCATGAAACTTTTCTGCAAAATAGAATGAAATGCATTACATTGGCAAATTTTACTTGAGTGCCTAGAGGACATTGAGTTTGTGCTACGCTCTGCGTTGGAGCGGAAACACTTATTATCCTGTTTTGCTGATTAACCTAAATTCCCCTGTTTTCGGCTGTCTGCTCCTTCTGTTCCTTCCCTTATTCTCCCTTTCCAGTCTGCTTCTTGTGATGAAATGACTACTGCTCTGAAGGAGTACAGGGATGAGTAGTGAATCAAACTCCTACTCAACCACACGCTACTATAGCTGTGATTCCAGTTATGAAGGTGAAACTGACAGGCATACCTCCTTCGCCGCTTTGGGTAGCGCAGGCCGAGGACAGGCTGTACTTCCACAGAAACAGTCCAAACAATAGTACTATGGTAGTAAAGTAAAAAAAATTACAACCAAGGTTCTATAAAAGTAAGATATTTTAAATAAACAAAAATGCAAACACTCTAATCAGAAACACTATTACCCACCCCTATAAGGGAAAGGACAGAGAATGCCGACTTTGGAATAAAAGTAAACTCTGGATTTGAAGACTGGGTGCGCAGATAATGATTTCAGAAGGAATTGACAAAGTTACTGAAAATGTATTCAAAAGAGTAGAGATGGGAGGTCTTACAAGTCTATAGGGCCCTTTAAAGCAGGACAGGGGGTCACAACACTGCTCAGTTCCCTTTTGCTTGCTTTGCAGTCTTTTCAGTGACAGGGAGCAGCATCGACAGGATTCTACCATTTGGTGCAGTTCGGACCCAGCGATTGCTTGCAGGTCGAAGACACTGGGAAATGGCAGGTGGCGTTGGAATGGTGGCACTGGAAGACTCGTCTGCTTTGGGTGCAGAGAAGGATAGACTTGCATTTGGCTTTGAGCAGGCTCAACTGGCTCCACAAGGCTTCATGGTACTGCAGCAGTGATAGCTTGGGGCTCAAAGAGGCTGGTAACCAGGAAGGCGGTGTTGGGTACGCTAGAAGACTCAGCGGATCTCGGATGCAGAAACATCAGAGTTTTGTCATCGTGTCGAGTGTAACTTAGCGATGAATGAGGCAGTTGTGCGTCGAACTCAAAGATGATTCCATTGGTTCCCTTGCAACATCTTGGATGGCGTTGATGGTGTCCAACCCAGCATTGAAGCAGTTTGGAGATGTATGGAGAGCCAGGGGTCACTTCCTTGCTTCGTGGTTGCTGGGGTAACTATTCTAGGGTCTACAAGGATAAGGATAGTCCTTCTGCTTCCCCTCCCAAAGAGGAAGGTTGCAGAGGGCATTTGCAGGGGCTGTTACCCCCAATGAGCAGAAAGCCTTGCCCAACAGCTGGCCACCATAAATGTTCCCTTGGGGTTGTTAGGGGGAATAGCTTGCCTCTTCCTTTTGACGTTTGATTTTCACATCTATGGCACAGGACTTTGGAGCGGACTGTACTCTCAACCAGTTTCCAGGTGAATCGCTCTCCTTCGGTGTCCAGCGATGAACCAACAAAGGGGAGGGTCTGCCCCTTATGTAGGCAAAAGACCCCAGTGGATTGGTTCCCTTTTTACCTTTTGTAAGGGGTCCAATCCGGACTGCTTTTTCAGAAACATTTTGCCGATTGATGCCAAACATAGATTGCTCTATCTTCAGGAAATGGGCAGGGGGACAGGAAGCCTGGGATCCCTAGAGAAATCCAAGATGGTGGAACCTCTCTCTAGCTGGAAAGTCCTCTCCTCGGCTACTCTATTCCACACCTCACCTCTGACTGTCTACATCAAAAGGTCACCGTTAATCAACACCCTGTTGTGAATATCTTCGGCCTGGTAGAGCCTGCCCTTTGAAGCACCAGACCTCTCCCTGAACCCTGCGGGCAGCTCCTGTTGCTTTTTCTGTAACCAAGACCAAATGGTTTGTTTTGGTCGAAACCCAGTCCCAAACAGTAAATACACAGGAGGCCCTGACTAGATGGGTCACTAGAATCCAATCTGATAACAAAATGACATCAATAGGTTTTGGCCAGTAAAAATGTGGAGTTTTAGAGATCACCATGTCATAACCAGACATAGCTTATATATCATCGGCCACCAGATCCTATGGCCCACAATTAAGCAATAAACCGCCGGCAGGTGGAGGCATTACCTAGTCAGGTAATGCCCTGCGGATTAGTTCACAAGGGCCTTAACGTAAGCTCCAGGGCATTACCAAACCCTATAATGCCAGCGTCCAGAGGGGTTTTGACATACCTTAATGATTTTCTGGGATGCTAATAGTTTTTTTTTTGTTTAAGTTGAGAAGCGGCATGGTTTCTGTTTCTTAACTTTAAAAAAATTGCTAAACAAGTTTGTCACCATAGACAAGGGAGAAAGGAACGAAAGGTAGCCCATTCTCGCTTTCCATGGCGTCCATTGTGGCGAAGTACCGAAACACTGAGTGTTCCAGGCACCGGCGAGGGATGAGGAAGCAGCCGGTAAGTGGGGCAAAGGGAGGGGGCAAGGGGGATGTAAATTGAGGGCGGGAGTGGGGGGGAAGAGGGAGCGGGGGAGCACTTACCTGTAGGCCAGCAGGAAAGATGGTGGCTTCCCACTTCTGAAGAGGCTCGGAACACAGGCTTTACCATGAGGTACAGCCCCCTTTCCGAGCATCCTGATTGGCTGGGAGGCCCCCTTAGTCCCCTCCACCCCCTGCCAGGGCGCTAATAATATATATATATATTATTAGCAGCGCCCTATATTATACATATATAATTTAATTTAGCCACAGGATTGCCCACAGGCAGACTCTGACATGCTGGACTCTAGCTTCCAACATTCGCTGAATGCACTTGTCACTTAGTGACCTCCATGTTGTCAAACCCCAAGCCTGTTGTTGAAAGTTGTCAGCAGATAACTCGACAAGGTCACACGTGTGCACTGTGCTTTTTTTTTTATCATGGAGCATTAGGAAAGGGAGTTTGATGAGCATTAGCAGAGCTTACTTTCAGAGACAGAGCTACCAACATCATTTTATTTCTAAAAATAATAAATAGGCCAGCCTATTCTATGCTCACAGTTGGGATTATGTCGCACACCCTTCACCCCAGAAACACATGCCTGGGCACAATACGTACAGCGGACAAGCTTCAGGAGGCAACTATATAGTGACTATGATGACAAGCTTCAGGAGGCAACTATATAGTGACTATGATGTTCTATCAGAATAGAAACAATTACAGCAGTAAATCAGAGAAAGAGAAAAGGGACTAATGGCCTCAAGCTAGACCCCAAAACCTTAGGTATAGAATGGCTGCCCCCCCCACAACTTTGTCCCTCAGAACTAGAAAGGCTGAGCCCCAAAATCCACTCCCCACACTAAGCATTAGAAGTAGACCTTGCATTCACATTGCAAACCCCAACGACAGGGTCCACGCGCCCACACTTATGCTGTACATGTGCCAGCGGGTCGCTTTTTTTCTAAATTTGAAACATGGTGGTACCCATCAAAGTTCGTAAAGAATTACAACTTCGTAAAGCAACCCAAATGGCGAAGAAGAAAGCAGAAGTGAAAGACGAGGAGGGGGGAAGTGCAACTAGGTCTGGAAAAGACCCGGGGCTAAGCTGATGTCGGAACTGTTGGGACTGGGGGCTAGCTAGTCTAGCTCCTGAGATTGTATCCGGGGCTACAACCAAAAGATCAGGGGCTACAGCCCCTTAGCCCCGCCCTAGCAACGCCCCTGGGTGCAAGTATAATGGGAGGGAACACCTCATTTAAAAGAAACGCCTCGAACCAAAAAAAAAGGAGTAGTACCAAGTCAGCAGGGAGCCAAGGGGGCAAAGCGCTTAGAGAATAAGTGTGTGCCCATTCTGCCGCCCTCCGCACCGCCTTACCGAAGGGGGTCAGCAAAGGAAATAGAGAAAAGGGGGAAATGAACAAGGTTCACAGATGAAAAGGGGGAAGCCGACGAATAAAGCAGAATTAGAGAGAGTAGTTATGAAACAAAAAGGCAAAGTGATTGAAAATCGAACAATTCCCCCTTGCATTTTCGAGGGCGCTTAACAGTATAGCAAGACTACTGCCTCAGTGTGTTTATTATGTTCGGGTTTCTAACTTCCCTTTTTGAACTTGAATGCTTAAAACTTATAGTGTCTAAACGTTTAACCTTTAACCTACCAGCACAAACACCCGCTAGTCCAAAGCAAAACACATGTGTGAATTACAAGCATAGAAAAAAGCACAGTGTTGCTCCTTGTAACTAGAAGGGCAAGCACCAGCTGTTTAACTCCTGTCCCAGAAACAAGGAAAGACTAGAGCAGGCCCCCAAAGCCATGATCCCCAAAGAAAGTCGCGAGGCAGAACACACAGCCATGGACCCCCAGCAAAGACTTGAAGCACCACCCAAAGGCAAACGCCACAGAAAGGCTTGATGCACCACCCAAAGGCCAAGGGCCACAGACAAAGAAAGACTCGAGCATGCAGACAAAGCCAGGGGCCACAGACAAAGAAAGACTCGAGCATGCACACAAAGCTAGGGGCCACAGACAAAGAAAGACTAGAGCTGGCACTCAAAGCCAGGAGCCACAGACAAAGAAAGATTATAGCTGGCACTCAAAGCCAGGGGCCACAGACAAAGAAAGACTAGAGCTGGCTCTCAAAGCCAGGGGCCACAGACAAAGAAAGACTCGAGCTGGCTATCAAAGCCAGGGGCCACAGACAAAGAAAGTCTCGAGCATGCACACAAAGCCAGGGGCCACAGACAAAGAAAGACTCGAGCATGCAGACAAAGCCAGGGGCCACAGACAAAGAAAGATTATAGCTGGCACTCAAAGCCAGGGGCCACAGACAAAGAAAGACTAGAGCTGGCGCTCAAAGCCAGGAGCCACAGACAAAGAAAGATTATAGCTGGCACTCAAAGCCAGGCGCCACAGACAAAGAAAGACTAGAGCTTGCTCTCAAAGCCAGGGGCCACAGACAAAGAAAGACTCGAGCTGGCTATCAAAGCCAGGGGCCACAGACAAAGAAAGACTCGAGCATGCACACAAAGCCAGGGGCCACAGACAAAGAAAGACTAGAGCTGGCACTCAAAGCCAGGGGCCACAGACAAAGAAAGATTTGAGCTGGCTCTCAAAGCCAGGGGCCACAGACAAAGAAAGACTAGAGCTGGCACTCAAAGCCAGGGGCCACAGACAAAGAAAGACTCGAGCTGGCTCTCAAAGCCAGGGGCCACAGACAAAGAAAGACTTCAGCATGCACACAAAGCTAGGGGCCACAGACAAAGTAAGACTAGAGCTGGCCCTCAAAGCCAGGGGCCACAGACAAAGAAAGACTAGAGCTGGCACTCAAAGCCAGGGGCCACAGACAAAGAAAGACTCGAGCTGGCTCTCAAAGCCAGGGGCCACAGACAAAGAAAGACTTCAGCATGCACACAAAGCTAGGGGCCACAGACAAAGTAAGACTAGAGCTGGCCCCCAAAGCCAGGGGCCACAGACAAAGAAAGATTCGAGCTGGCTCTGAAAGCCAGGGGCCACACACAAAGAAAGACTAGAGCTGGCACTCAAAGCCAGGGGCCACAGACAAAGAAATACTCGAGCATGCACACAAAGCTAGGGGCATAGAAAATTAAAGACTAGTCCTGGCACCCCAAGCTATATGCCCAAAAGAAAGACCTGAGGCCTCACCCAAATGTCAGGGGCCTCAGACAGAGAAATACTTGAGGCAGAACTCAAAGCCTGGGCGCAAATAGATATTTAAAGGAAACATCACCCAAAGCGATGGGCCACAGACAAAGTAAGACTTGAGGCAGCACCCACGTTCGGGTGCCACAGACAAACAAAGACTAGACCTGGCACCCAAAGAAAAACTACAGCCAGCACACAAAGACATGGACCGGTGACAAAGGAAAACTAGAGCCAGGACCGAAAGTCAGGGGCCACAGAAATGGGCCAGAGACAAAGAAAGACTACAGCCAGCACCCAAAGACATGGGCCAGTGACAAAGAAAGACTAGATCCAGGACCGAAAGACGAGGCCACAGAAAAGCAAGCAGGGCTAGTGTCCGAGGTCAAACAAATAGGACTCGTTTCAGCACTTAAAGCCACTACAAATAGGAGAACAAATCTGACAAGTGCCTAGGGCCATGCACGTAGGACCACGTATCATTATACCAATGGTCATAGAGGAACAGGCATGGCAAATGGCCACAGCCATAGAACAATAACTCTGAAGCGGAAATAGCAGGAATTGGCTATATTGTGACTAGAATGCACATTTCCACCAGACATGGCAATAGTCTTTGGCGTCAACACCTGTAGCCACCAGCCATACACCCGTAGGTTCTGGCACTCCCATTCAATTTATAGCTGCAGTGTAGTTCCACCAGCAGCCGCTGCTGTGGGCCATGGACTTTCCAATGTGCTCAGGGCCATGGAAATAGGTCTAGAGTCAGCAGGCTGAGCCTCAGGCCAGAGGACTAGCGTGCAATAGCTCACAATAGTTTAAGACCCTCCTCTTCAAGAAATGGCTCCTCCATAACACCTAGGTCCATACACCGCCCGCTCTCCAACATACCAGAGACTGGGTGATTTGTTCCCCACTGTTTCCTCCCCGGGTTATGTTACATCCATTGCTGACTACTGCCTTCCCTCTCCTGTTGTTAGATCCCCCACTCTCTTGTTTCTCTGCTCCCTAGCCTTATTCTTCCCCCTTTCATTATAAAGCGCTCTATTGCTTCACGAAGCTAGGCCTGCATTCATAATAATAATTACCTGGACAGAGGGTCTCAGGTGTTGCAATAACTTGATCAACTTTGGTTCTTTAAGGAAAGGGTTGTGCCTTCCAAATAGGCAGGCTAGTGGAACCCTTGCACTTGCCTATTCGTTGGAACAGGCGGTCCTGTCTCGTTCGGCCCAGGGTAGGCCCGCCGGAGGAAGCGTCGCATCCTGGGTTGAGCCGCGTAGCTTTTCCATTCAAGACATGGACCTCCCCTTACACTCTTGCCCTCCACTGCACGCTGCGTTGGGAATGGAGAGAGGGGCTTTTCCGGACTAGAGACATACTTCCTTATTTCTCTATTGATCGGTGTGAATTTCGGGTATTAAATTCTCAGGGGTCACATGTAATCCTTGGAGTGAAGTATCTCCTGCTCGTTTATTAGGTCGAAGCAAAGTGGTCTCTCCTCCTTTGGAAAAGATTGGGACAGGGCAGGTGGCCAGGCAGTAATCTCCATTACTCCACCCCTGCTCCTCGCTTCTATCCTGCATACTTCCCACACACACCCATATGGGCAAGCTTCATTACACACAAGTGGGTGAGCAAACCTTGTTGGTAATGGCGCTGGATTATGTTAAGACCATGATCGCTGCACCTGCGCAGACTATTCACTTCATTTGACATCCACAGTGGCTAACCAGCCTTCCTATGCAGACATAGAATACTTACCACCCCCTGGCATCGACCACCTTTATACTAGGACTACTATCATTTTGATTCTGCTTTGACAAAGACTTTGGTCGAAACACGTGTTGGCTCTTTTCACATGCACTTAGCACTGTACGTGCTAGGACAATGGTCACAGAATTCAACAAAAACAAATCAAAGTGTGAACCACAGCAAGGTGTACTGGCGTTCTTCAACAAGTAACCCTATCCAGGGTATTAACATAATCCAGCACCATTACCAACAAGGTTTGCCCACCCACTAATATACTTTATCATTGGGAACTTCAGAGCTGTTTTCCAAGCAAACCATGTGCCAGGTTGCAGGAACTAACTAATCACTCGACCAGATAAAGTGATAGCGCAGGGGTCTGTCGTTCCTCCAAGCTCTCGACCCTCCTATACCTCATTATACACAAACTCACAAGCCACACATCCACCACAAGAACAAAATGCCGCAAAATAACAAACAGAAGCAACCCAGACACTGGAGATTGCCACTCCGGACACAATAACCCCAGTGCACACAATCAAAGCACACTCAGAAAGCCGGCACGCACAGATGCCAGTTTCCCCTGGTTCTTCAAGCATTCACAGTAGAGCACAACCTCCTCCATCCTATCCCTCTTCCCCCACTAACCTGCAACACCCACTTTCTCACAGAGCCACATGAGCGCCTGGAAACCATGCAAGTGGTAGCGGTGTGCTGTATAAATCAACATAACATAGCATTACTCCTCAGGTTCACTTCTTGGTTACGGGCCTCCCAGGTTGCATCGATTGTCTTGGCTGAAGCATCATGGGTAAAGTTATCCTTCCTGGATTCTGGCTAGGGAGGACCTTGAGAGACATGTTAACTTTAGTTACCAAGCACCGGGACGCGGAAGAGAAGACATGGCGTGATGTTGTTTTCCTGCTGCACACTAGAGGCCATGTTTTTATTTGATATCTACCTTTTCTATCTTTCTCAAATAACTTGATTACTTGGAATTTCCCAAGCGATATCTTTGATCCTGTTGTTGTCAGCCTCAATCCTGCTTTGATAGCTTTGCAGCATGCCAACAACATCACACCTGCAAGCTCCACACAGGGCAAAACACGCTTCTGATGGTAAAACATCTCTGAGCGGTGTCTGCTTTAAGATTGTGACTGAGCTTTGCCTGGAATATCTGAAGCCAAAAAAGAGGAGACTGCTTGGTGAGAATAAGCCTTTATTCCTTGTTTATTCCGGACTTCATGTCCCAGAATGCATAACTGAAACCAGGGCTGGGTTAGTTACTAACATCCGATACGGGGAACACGAAAGCTCTGAATTGTCACATTGCCCAAAATCAGGGGTCCTTTAGCTCTCCAGATGTTCTGCACTACAACTCCCATCAGCCCTAAACAGCCTACTCAATGGCGAGCCACAGGTTGCAGGCACCCCACCGCCAAACCCCGCTCTAAATCACCAAACTGTAGGGTGACCAGACGTCTGGGTTTTCCGGGACAGTCCGGGGAAATCACCCTCCGTCCCGGGGTCCCGGGAGTTTTTTCCTTTTTGAAACCCCGGCTACGGTAATTAAAACATTAATTATTTTTCCCAAAACTTTCAGAATCTTGAAGTTAGTGGTTTGGCTCGAACCCCCAACCTCTCAGGTACAAGTCAGATCACTTACTGACTGTGCCGCAGTGACTGGCTTGGAAATTATTGTACGGCAAGCCATGTAATATCAATTAGAGCTCACGCTCGTTTTGAATTAACATGCCGCGATTCACAGACAAAACTGCACAAATGAGATTATATACAGTTTATAGAAAGGAGAAGTGCTGGAAATATGGTTGGGGGGTGGTTGTGGGGGCGTGTTGGGGAGGAGCAGTAATTGTTGGGCTGCGATGGGGTAGTCCCTCTTTTATGTTTTTGGCCGTCCCGGTTTTTGTTTTGAAAATCTGGTCACCCTACCAAACTGCTAATACAATACTGGAGAAGATCAACATATTAATGACAGCACACTAGCCAGCTTCCAAGCCTTGGCAGCCTGCCCACCAGAACAGTGTTGGATTAGGGGTGAATTGTTCCTTTCTGCTCTGCCTCGGTTTTCACCTACGTCTAACGCAGAGCCCAGCATGAAATGTTTAAAAAAAAAAAACATTTTTTTTTTAGTTTTTTCACGGGTGGGGCTCACATGGTCGGACTGGACCTTAAAACAGCTCAGCCACCAATTAAAAAGTGTCCCGCAGTTGCAAATGGATATTTATCCTTTAGGCACAGAATATTTGAATAGTACCGAAGGGGGTGTTTTTTGCTCAAATTTAAGCAAATTGTGATATTAAAGAATATTTATTCAGCAACAATGGTCAAAACTACTAGCTGCATAGCGAAGTAGCTCATCAAACTGGCCCACATTGGCCAAAAAGAGTGACCCGTTTTGACTGACCTACACTAGCTTTTTGTGTTTTTGGTACGGGCGTTGCCCTAATACCCTACAAGCCAGTCTGAGCCTGCCGGCTCATCCATAATGGGCTCGTCAACCCAGTGGCCCACTCACCCATTATGGATGAGGCGAGGAGCCAGCTCAGTGAAACAGTTAGCACTCCCTCAGCTGCTTTTTCCAGCTGAGGGAGTGCTCCAGGGCTGGCTGAACTGTCAAAGGGAAACACTGTTTCCCTTTGACAGCACAGTACCCCAGCCGCACATGCTCACTGAGCTATGCAAGGCTGGGGGCGTTTTGCTTTGCCAGCCTTACATAGCTCATTGGAAATGCTGGCTGGGGCACTGCATGTCTGTATGTGTGAGGGGCAGCTCCTGCACAGCCTCGCACATACAGACAGAGCAACCTGGAGTGGGGCATTTTAGCACCCACGCGCAGGTCCCTGCAAAAGGTACGTTTATGTTCATTTTTTTTTATTTAAATAGTGTATGGATGCATGTATGCTTGTGTTATGAGTGTATGGTGATGGGTGCTCGTATCAATGATAGTGATTGCTGGTGTGTGTGTTTGTTTTGTTCTGTTGAGATGATTTTCTCTATCTATCATAGATGTCCAGTCAAAAATACCATGCTTTCCCCCTTCGCCCCCCAGCGCCAATTGTAAACTGTTTGGCTTTTTAGCAATTTTATTTTAAACGTATGCTAAAAAATTCAACATTTTAACCCATTATTGAAAAATAATTCATGGTGGAAAACCCCCCGATCCCCACTTGATTGGTTCGGGCTCCCTCGCTGCGCCCGGTCGCTATGGCATTTTAGTGGGAAATATTTATTCCCCTCCACTTAAAAAATTCACCAGCTCCCACTGGCCCTCGGACAGTGTTGGGAACAGGGTGGGGGGAGCCCAGGGTCTGTGATGGGTTGGAGAGAGCCCAGGGACTGGGTAGGAGTGGGGTGAGGGAGCCCAGCGACTGTGATGGGAGCAGGTGAGCGAGCCCAGGGACTATACTGGGAGTAGGATGCGGTGACAGCGCAAAATAGTTCATAGCCGATTGTTCATACAGTCCATTCGGCATTTCTGGGGTGGCACGGCCTGCCCAAATTTTGCTAAGGGGGTGCCCAGGCCAAAAAAGTTTGAAGACCACTGGTCTAAGGTGATGTCGGCTGCAAAATAGAACATACCCGGCCTGGCAGTTGCCCCGCGCACGGCTCCTGTGATGTGTTAAATACTGAGTCTCTGGCTCTCTTGTAACTGTGTCATCATGTCTAATTAACACGCATTACTTGGCTTGAAGCCTGACATAACAACAAATGCGCCATTCCTTCTAACATCTGTCTGGGATTAGCATGGGAAAGCATTCACCGCACAAAGCCATTAACGGCAGGCACATGTCGTAAAAGAGCCGTAAAGAAGGGTGGGCGATAAAGCAGTTCCCAGGCTTCTCATAAACATAGGCATGTATTGGAGGATACCATTTACCCGCTGCTTGACAAGAGCGGCAGACAGGCTGCACAATACAGTAACATTCCAACATGCAGTTAATATTGCAAATGTGCAAAATGCACAATCCCACTGCACCTTTTCCAAACGTGCCATAATGAATCATTTAAAATCCCTCCCTAGAAGCAGTGCAAGCAACAGAGCCCTGCCCCAGTGCAAGCGGTGTGCATGCCACCACCAGCACACCCGACGCACCCAAGCACCGCCTACTTACAAAGTACACAAAAGAGCGAAGCTATCCTGCCTTTTCCCTCCTCTAGCCTAACCCACCTCCCTCTTTCAGACCCGTCAGAGCGCCTCGAGGCATGCACCTGGCAGCCGTGCGCAGTATAAATCACAGTAACGTAACACATCATACCATGACCTACAAACTGGATAGGCATGTGGGCGGAGCCAAGGATTTTTCAAGATAATTCAATCTGGGCAAATGTTTCGATCGTTGGCAGAGCATGACTGTAGCAATTCCACTGATAGGGCATCGTAAAATGGGGGTCTCTAAAGGACTCAATAGTTAGCATTTTCATGATGGCAAGTATTACAATAGAAATAATTAAGCTATAAGCCCTAATCAGGGAGGCATTACCACTTCAGGTAATGCCCTAGGGCCCATAGTTACAGGCCTGAGCGACTATATGTAGTCCCTTCTTCCTTTCCATGGCGGCCTAAAGCAGAGTGGGCACGGACGCGCTAGAGACAGAAGTGTTTCCAGCGCTTCTGCCCCTGAAGAGGAGAAAAAAAGCAGGTAAGTGGAGGGAAGGGGGTGGGGGGAAATCTGTGGAGGGGGGAGGGGAGCAGAGCAGTTACATGAATCCTCCGTGGGGTAAGATGGCAGCCTCCAGTCGTGAGGAGGCTCAGAGCGGTGGGATTACCATGTAGTCATTCCCCCGTCCCAAGCCTCCTCATTGGCTGGGAGGCTGCCACACCTCCCCCGCCGAGTACTAATATTAATTGGCACCTCTTGTGGGTGCAGCAGTCAGTCAGGTTGCTCCAAACCTAGGCTGAATCTACCGATGCAAGCCTAGGTTCGGAGCAATCCGAGTGGGCCCCACACCCGGCGCTGCCGTTCTCCTTGCTCCCCTGCCTCTGCCGCCAAATCCAGCCCACAACTCCTTACCTGAAACAGGCTCCTCCGCCTGGCCGCACTGTCCGCCTAACTTCTTGATCGTTGCCATGGAAATGGAAAAGGGGCCCTGGGACCAGTGTTGCCAACCTAGCGACTTTCTCGCTATATTTAGCGAGAAAGTACGCCCCCCTAGCGACTTTTTCATAAAAAAGCGGCTAGCGAGAAATCTAGCTACTTTTTTCAATTGGTTTGGAGACTTGCTCATTTATGCAAGTTTCCAAACCAATTGAAAAAAGTGCTGTAATTCGCCCGTTTTCTAATGGGGGTAATGTAAAAACACACTAAAAACTTAAAAGGGAGGTGTTAAAAGGGGAGGGGGCCACAGTAAAACACACTGATAACTTAAAAGGGAGGTGTTAAAAGGGGAGGGGGCCATAGTAAAAGCCATAAATCGCAGGGGGAAAGAGGAGGTAATTATGCAAATTAGGCAGTGGCGTCATCTAGCTACTTCTGGCGACTTCTAGGGGAGCCAATAGCTACTTTCTTCACTGAGGAGTTGGCAACACTGCCTGGGACCAGGCAAGATCTGTTTGTGAATGGTGTCTGGGATTCAAGGTGGAATACAGAGGAAGAAACCTGCAAACGGTGAAGTGGCGGAACCCCCGTCCCCAGTGACTGGGCGGCCGCCATAAGTCTGTACGGGTGCAACCCTGCAATTATGAGCTGAGTTCTTCTCTCAGCTCCCTAAGTGACATCTTCACCTTGTCAAACCTGGGGAGAATCTCAAAGCACAGAAGAGGACCCCAACCCAAATAGCGATACGGAAGCCCGCTGGCCCAAGCACGCTTGCAAGACCAGATCTGAATGTGAAGCTTTGCAAAATGGAAGCAGAAAACGGACTCGCGGATTCTGCGCGCGCCCTGATTCTGGGGTGGGGGACCTCTAAATGAAGCGCGATGGGGTGAGTCAGTAGGCGCATAAATAAATGCATGGAACGTTTCACTTTTTTTTTACTGCACATAACAATTCCATGACAAGACAGACTCCCACACATTTATCACAAAAAACTGGCCTCCAGCGTGACAGAGACGATAAACTCTAACTTTGCTGCTGTCTGGAGATGGTAAACGACTGCCAAGAAGAAAGTGACAAATTCAGTGTTTATAGCAGCACAGCTCTCTGGCGCCGCCCTGTAGGAAAGGGTTGGGCCCGCACTTCCCCCCTGCTGGAACGGTTCATGTTGCACTGCCACAAATAAAGGATGTGCTGCTTTGCAAAGGGTTGCGTTCTCATGCCGTATCTCAAAACGTACTATACCACAATGGAATATTAACAATTAAAGTCGATTTTCTTTAGTAATCGCACATGTTTTTATATGTTTATAGATCACTTGTTTTCACCGAGTAATGTATATTTTCCGAGGCCTGCGGTGTGTGAAATGCAGTAATTTATTTATTTTATTTATGTATTGCATTTGTTGGTAGCGCCCAGACCCAGAGGTATCACGGCGCTAAGAAGGCAGTACAAAGTAAGTTGCAAAATGGTTACAGTAGGGTTACATTCGTCGGAGGCAGTAGTAATCATGCATTGGAGAGGATAAGGGGTTACACATATCTGTTAGAAAGTAAGGTTTTGACTTGCTTGGGAAAGAGTGTGTGGCAGTGTGCTGAAAGCAGGCGTGCCATATGCCGCATTCAGTTATTGTATTTGATTGTCTTTTATACTGCACGCATTCCCCTATAGTGCTCTCAAGGCGCAGAGCCTTGTCTGTGTACAATGGGTGGCTGCCAGACTGTGGGGTCTGTGGGATGAAAAGGGAAAAGGGAAAAGGAAATCGGGGCAAGGAAAGCGGGAAAGGGGAAGAGTGGGAAAAGCCAAGGAGACAAAAATGCACAGACTTAACTCATAGCACGTGGGAAAAATAAAAACATGGCGGTGGGTGATAGTGATCAGTGGGATGATGACGTAGTTTTAATTGTTTTGAGCAGAAGAACATAAAACCAAAAACAAAGGATGAGAGCTTCACTTATTGGTCAGTAGAACTTTGGGTTACCGGTCATGTCAGCCCCCAGCCTTTGGGAGATGAGCTCAGCGCAGAGCCTGCTAGCCCATCTCCCGACAGAAAAAAAAGAAGGTAAAAAATGGCCGCCACCATTAAAAGGGAAAAGGGACTAGCTCCCTTTTCGGATGACACCGGCGATAAAAAAATATGTAAAACAATGGCCACCGTCATCCGAAAAGGGACGTAGTCCCTTTTCTATGTTATGCCGCGGATGTAGGCGGTGATTGTAGAATCGCGCCCGGGAAAGATTGTGATTGGTCAATTTGCAGATACTACACATACTATACTCTTGATGCGTGATGCCCTTGAGCCAATCAAAACCAAGGATCTTGCTACTCGCCAGTCAATACAGGTTGTGTAATGCCTGACATGCCCACGTGGGATGGTCTTTGTAGGAAAGACAACTCGACTCGTGAGAGATTGCACTGGAGAACACAAATCTGACCTGAGAACAAAAAAACAGTAAGGGCCTGGTCATGAGTTTGGCGGACGTGGTAAAGTATCCAGTATTTTGGATCCGAGATGCTTTGTTTAATGCCTGTGTTTTTGTGGAGCTAAATACCTCCACAAAAAAGCTTCACCATATGTGGTAATTACCACATGCATTAGATACCGCACCTAATGGAGTCCTATGGGACGGCAATATGGGGAATAAAAGAAGGGGCAGTATGACTTGGAATCGTACAGAGGACTTTGGTTGCCGGTATGAAACTGCATGTGGTAACGGTAACTGAGTTTGGCAGTATTATCTGCGTTAATACCGCCAAACTCATATTCAGGCCGTAAATCTCCAGGTTTAGGACTTTTTTGGAAGGCCAATTATTTGTTCCAATACCATTCTTTTTTTTAAACAAGTACAGAGAAGAACACATGAAGCAATTGGAAATGTTTTGATCCATGCTTTGCAGTGTTTAATTCTCAAAGGGATGAATGAACCACCAACAATGTTCTAATATTGGAGTGGGTGGGTAGCATGGGGTTTGAAAATATCAGGAAGTCAGAAAATAACGGTTCGCGTCCGGTTGTGAAGCACTAAACGAGGACAAAACACTTCAGGTATTTTGCTGTCATGGCGGTGAGTGTTTCTGCATTGATCATTAAGATTAATTAGAACTCCTGCTGTCCACACTTTGGGAAAAGTGAGTATCGATTGCTATTTTGTGGATTGAATCTCCCTGATGAAGCGGAGACACCTGCGAAACATTTTGTGTCACTGTTCGATGTGTTGGAAAATCTGAGTGATGCGTTATGTGAAATTAAGTCAACTGCAGTTAATTGCAGCATGTGCTCTAAATGATACAAAAGAGTCCAAAATTAATAATATTTAAAAATGATTATAAATTACAGAGCGATCGTCCTTGTATTTTTCAAGAGAAGTGTACGTGAACTGAGGTTGGTTGATATCCTCTGATGAATAGATTTCACATATTCTCTACATATGGGTTTGCATGCATTGCATTGAAGACCCACACCTAGCGTGCAGCTGTCTTGGAACATGCTGTAATGCATTATATAGAAGTAAACCCAGAAATAAAGAGGTTATTGAGGACTATTCGGCTTTGGAGTTCATAGAATCACTAATGGAACCGCGTGGCTTTGCCGGGAATGGGATTCATTAACGATAGCTCACAGCCTCAGCAATCAAACAAGCATGCTCCGCTCACTGCACAAACATAGCATGCATCAAAGGCCCACCCGGTTAATCGTCTGGTACATCTGGGTTGAGGAAGTGCTGTTTCTCGAGCAACACAAAAAAACAGAAGTGCCGCTGCAAGAAGCACGGTAGAAAGAGTGGTTGTTGGGTGTGCCTAGATGAAGAACATGACGAACAAAATCTAAGTGTGAAACTGACCCGAGTAGGGGAGAAGAGGAAGAGGCAAAAAGGGAGGTTTCCTGAAACTGTGAGGTGGTGAAGGGAGGAGCCTGAGAACGGGTGAGGATTATCACGCACAGGGTTGGTGGGGTTCCGCGACGTAAGCACGGTTGAGAGCACATTGGGTGGCCCTCTTGATCTTTTGGACTACAGCTCCCATGAGCCTTCACCATGGACCATGCTGCTTAGGCATATTGGGGGCTGAAGCGTAAGACATCTGGAGTTGTTCTTGAGAAACTTTGCTTGAATCATAGAGCAGTTCAAACAGAATACAGACTTGTATTGACCGCCATTTTCTGTGTTTAAAGTTATCGTTTAACTAAAATGACATAGCTGCTAAAAAGATAAATAACTTCTGATTGCTTTTTCCAATGGGATGAGGACCTGCAATCAGCTATTGATCAGGCACAACGCCACGCAACCATGCAGCGATGATGCTGTGACCCCATTCAAGCAGATGCAGGTGGACCCTTGGAGCGCGTCCTCTACTCGCGGAGGCAGACCATACATTGTTTATAACTTCCACCGGAGCGGTTGCATGATGTGAAGTGGTCGGAGGCCCAGCTGAAGTATTTCCAGGATGTTATTCTGTAGGACAAAGCTATGGCCACCGGGTCCATGTTTTTTGTCAACAAGGAATGTTGAGTGCAGGAAGGTATCTGCGAGGAGCCCTGGTTCCAGCCTTGTTCCATCTAACATCAGTCACCCAAGTATTCATATGGGGTGGGTGAGCTTGATGGGTGGCAGAAAAGCTCATGATAGAAAGGCGGCACTTTACAAATAGATAATATATGAAACCGGGGCATTAAGAACTACATTCACTTTGAATAAGAAAGAAGTGCAGGGCTGACCAAAGGACCAGAGATATTCTGATTCAGAGTTTCTAAATCTGATCATGGCTAATAGAAATTGACCAAGTGGTCGATGGAAGGATTTTCTGGGACTTTTCGCCTTAATGGTGATGATTTTGTTGTTTGATCTTTGATATACTAGCCTTCCTTAAATTGTGTGAAATGGATTTTTAAATTGTTGGTTTGATCAGTTATAACATGGCCTTGATTGGCTTGAGCGATGGCAGGCTTGTAGATTTTGGTGTGTTGCCTTAGACACTTGAACCATAGTTTCCTCAAGGTTTTCAATTTCCTGTATGTGGGCTGATGACCTTAAGTGAAACATGACCTCTGACCTGGCTTTGCATGTACAGATTAAGACATTCAAAGGGGCAGTGTTATCAATCCGCCACCTCCCCAAATGTTCACACACCATCCGCGCTCATTGTTTAACATTGACGACAATTGACATTGACGACAATGTTAAACAATGTTGAAGGTATTGTCATTTAAAACAATACTTGAAATTTATACTGTTTGTCACTCTGCCTACTAACTCACAAAAATGCAGACAAAAATATGCTCAATAATGCATATATTCAGCGCCACGGCGCAGCTTGTATATTTGTTTTGTTCTCTGTTAGTGTAAAATAAAAAACCCATTTGTTGTCATTCCCGCATCCGTGGGTTTTTTGTCTATTGAGCTAGCAGTCACCTAGCTCCTCTGCAAAACCTGGTGACCCATTGTCACGCCTTTGGTTAGGGTAGCTTTGACTCTTTTTCTCACTTACAGTATCTCCCACCCTCTTGAGTCAAGCCCCCTTACAAAAAAGAGGGTCGCCCTTATATATCTCTCCTCCATTCTGATCATATATTGTGATATATCGTCAGAGAGCAGTTCCTGCAGCTCTCAGGCTGTGTGCTCCCTGACCTTCACCGCGTGAGGTCACGACACACTTTTGCTTGTGTAGCAATGTATTTGTATTTGTATTTGCTTATTTATATTGCGCAGCCTCCCCACGGGCATCAGGGCGCATGTTTGGAAAGGTAGTTACAAGAAAGTGTTACAGAAGGCAGTTACAGATTACAAATTATATATATATAAATACATAAATACATAAATATATACATACATTTACAAGGGGGTGTCAGTCAGGTACCGAGAGGGCGCAGCAGGCAGCAAGTGTTACAGAGGGGTGGCTGGAACATCGTCTTGCTCGTAGAGCCATTGTTTTGTTCTGTTTTTGAAGGATTGCAGGCCACAGTAAGGCCACCTCACAGCACAAAGGGTGAGGAGCCGGGAGGGAGCCTTTGTGCCTCCATGCCAAAACCCAATGCGACCAATGTGCATTTACGCGCCTGTTTATCTGCTCTCGCTACATGTGCCTAACTTGTGGACACTGCACTTCAGCCGATACCACCTCTATGACTCTCCGTACCTACAAACTGTCGTCCTTACCCGCGGCAGACGAAGATGGACGAAGTCCTCATTCATCGGTGCTTCATTACAAGAGAAGTAGTGCGGTGCTGCCATTGCTCCTTCATCACTATAGCTCTCTGTACCTCGCCGCTAAAGACGCAGCGCCCTGCCTCACGGGGGGAGGCTTTTTCTGGCTTGCGCGTGGCGAACCACCTGTTCTCCTTCTGGCTGGATTAACATGGATCTTGCAAGCCACTATATTTGTTTGCCTGTAAGCTTAATGCAAGTCATACCCCTCTCTACTATGCTTTCGAATTGCCCTTCCGTTGCTACTGTCGCCAACCAATGCAAGGTGTCTTCTGTAACTGCGTAGTAAACACTCCCGTACCCTGAGGTGAGGCTTGACCAATTTGCACACCTATACAAATGTTGCCTGTCATGCTCATCTGCTCACTTTACTTTATTAGATTTGCACCGCGCACCACTGACTAGGGGGATTAAGGGCGCACTGGAAGTAGCCCCCTGTACCATGAGACGAGGCTTTGCCAATCTGTGCACACACACATTTTGGCGTAATTCATGGATTATTTGCGCCGAAAAAAACAGGATTCGTGCGCCATTCTGCCCGCAAATCCCTGTTTAACAAATGGGGATTTGCGGGCAGAATGGCACACAAATCCCATTTTTTTCGGCGCAAATAATCCATGGATTACCCCCTTTGTCTTTAAGCGATTGTTTTCACACCTGTAGTAGTCCCCCGTACCATGAGGCGGAGCTGTGTCAAGATTGCGTTCTCACTCTCATTTTGTCTTGAAGTGATTGTTTTCACACCTGTAGTAGCCGCCCCCCCCACCCGTACTATGAGGTGAGGCTTTACTAGAGTGTGCTGCCAGATCTGTAACCCTTATGCTTGGTCTTGCACTTTGCATACTGTACTTTGCACTTACTGAAACTAGCGCCTAGATGCCTCAGGGCTTTGAGCGCTGCTATATATGTAAAAAATATTAAAATAAAATAGAAATAAAAAAAAAAACTAAAGGTCTACAACAGATCCCTGAATGGCCATAGCAGCTATTTAGTTCATTTGGGTTGACCAAGCAGATATGTTCACGGTAGGGGGGTCTTAGGTATGTAAGGTGCCTGCCGAAAATAAAGCCCCTCTGGAAATGACTGGGCCCTGCCAGCAAACCTATGGAGATTCATTGTGTGTTGTGTGAAGCACTCCTCTTGTAATAATCTGCATATGCCCCCCCCCCCCACTGCCCCCCCATTCAAACACTTCCCTGAGCTGCACATGCCTAGTTAGGTTAACAGCTGGTGGCAGGGTGAACTGTCAAAACTATGCGGCCATCTTCTGAAAATAGGCTGATGGCTCGGAATCGCTGGGGAGGGGGTGCTCTGTGTGTGGCGGGGTTTCCCAGAAGGCTGTAAATGGGTGAGAAATTGGGATTGAAACACAAATCAATTTGCTATAAATATGGACCCAGGGGCAAGAGCGATGGGGATATATGTATCAGATAAACGGTATACAGTCTTTATAACGAAACTGTTATGAAGAATGCACTTATAACAAGACATTGACAACTAAACGCATAACACAAATCTATGTGGGGGTGGGGTAAAGGGTTAAATCTAGTGGGGAAACGGTTGGGGTGGGTTTTTCAAGGTGGGAAACAGGGTTTGGGCTCCTCTCCCCCAAAAAAGAAATAAAAATTGTAATGTTTTTTCGTTGTAAAAGTTTCATTATAAGTGCATTGTTCATAAAAATGTGTCCTTTATAAAGACATGTAACGAGATAAACTTGTAAACAAAGGTGGGATTACATTCAAACTGTCAAAACACAAATTAATTTTCTCCAAATCAGACTCTCATACTAGGCACTTTGCCAGCAGCAGGAGTAATGGGGACGTGGGCCGTAGAGTATGCTTGGAAACCTAAATTGCATTATGTTTATGTTTATTGAGTTTATATAGCGCTTTACACCAAAGCGCTTTACAGAATAACAACAGATACAGTAATGAATGAAGCAAAATTTACAAATGTGAAACAAATCAGTGGACCAGTATCTAGAACAATTTACTCAGAGGGGGAGGGGTAAAGAGGGAGGGCTGGGGGGAGCCCCCAGGTGACCTCCTACACAATATGGTGGTTGCAGTGTCCAATACGAGGTCAACGGGAGCAGGGGGAGGGGAAGGGGGCAGAGGTATGAGGGGGAAGAGAGGTAGGGAAGGAGAGTCAGGTGACCTCCTATGCACTATGGTGGTTACAGTATCCAATATGAGGTCAACTGGAGGAGGGGAAAGGGGGAGGGGAAGGGAAGGGGGGCCATGAAAGAGGGGGGACAGACACAGAAAGAATCCTTGTGGATTCCTTCCCTCATTGTGGGAGCCTAAAGCTCTCTCTAGCCAGACCCAAAGTCCCTACGAGGGAAAACACACACTGTCCTCCTGAGTTCATTTCTCACACACACAATACTGTTAAAGCTAATAGTCATATTGTTGCAAACCATCCCACGATAGAGAGGAAGTAATCTCAAACCCTCAGAGTTGCTCCCAGATGCCAGAATAAATAGAATGTAGCAAACCTGGGACTTTCCGAATGTGATACACAGCTACCAATCAATTGTCTTCTAGCTGAGTGTTCCCAAGCTGAGGATGCAATGCTTGGAATCCATCCGTTTTTCCAGCATTGCATTCACACACTGGAGAAACAGGAAACCCGGATCTTATACAGACAGTAACAGGAAGTGCAAACTCCAAACCAAGATGGTGGACATGACAGCTTAAAACCCAAAGTGAAGCCAGTACACCCAGTAATTATAATTAGTTATTTATGACGTGCTCAATACCCAGGGGTTTCAAAGCACGGACCCGAGGATCGAACCTGTGGTGCTGCTTGTCTTCTTATTTCCAAGGCGAGCGCGTTGACCCTGAGCTATCCTCCCAAAACATCCAGAAGCGACAACCAATCCCAACCTGCCTCAATTATAGGACACATACAGGACACACATGCAGACACTCAATCAGGGGGAAACGAAATATCGCTATAAACCTCAGAGGCCGCAGACAGTCAGAATGGGGGTTTGAAGGAGGAAGGAGAACAGAGTTTGGAGAGTGAGCATTGGAGTTGTGCAGAGGAGTTGGAGCTGGAGAGAAGAGTTTGCTGGCAAGTGGCAACCCGAGAGTGCAAGGAGGAGACTGGAACAGAGGTCTAAGAGTAGGCGTGAGAGCAGTCAAGGGAAAGGTCGGGGTGTATAGAGGCCCAGAGGGCTGGGATAGGCCACACCAGGAGTGAACCATCCTGGATGGAGACCCTTGAGGTAGGGTGAGACCAGACAAGAGTAACTGGAGCAGGTAGAGGCCCAGGGATTTGGGTGAGGCTATGCTAGAAGGGATTCACCCTAGACAGAGACCTGTGAGTGGGGTGAATGAGAGCTAGGGGATATTGACAACAGGGAGGAGCTTGGGTAGCTGCAGGAGGCGTGGGAGGGTTTTAAGGAGAAGGAGGGTAGTCATACCGAAGATGAGGAAGATGAAAGTGAAGATCAGTTGATCTATGGAAATAGTGTCCAATTCCTGAAGGAGGCTGATGGAGGTGATTCAGAGACCAGTTGCACTGGAGAGGAGGTTGGTGATAGAATGAAGGAGGGTAGAAAAGAGCTGGAAGAGAGTAGTGAGGAGGGTTAGGGATTCTGGGGAGAAGGATGTGTGACAGGGTCAGTTGCCTGACCATGTCAAGAAGGGATGAGGACCCCTTTCAGCATGGGCTTGAAAGCCTACCAGGGTGGAGGCTAGAGTCAGTACTACCCAGAGAGGGAAGGTGGCAGATGAGTGGGGGGGGGCAGTCCCTGCCCCCTCCCTATGGGCTGGTATGATTAAAAATGGTACTACTCTTAATCAACCCATACTTCTTTTTCTAAATGCTGGCCAGTTTCTCTCTATTTGATCCAGAATCAGCAGCCCCAGTGGTGTACTGAAGAGTCAGCAGCCCATAAGAGCCTCTGCAGGGTTTCCCAGTGTCACTGCACTCCAACCAGCAGCACAACGCCAGAGAACCGTTGTGCGACAGGAAAGAACACACCAAACCAAGCGTCAGCACGTGTGCCGAACGCTGTTATCTGCTCCATACAACACTTGCAGCAGAACCACAGAGCAGCTGCTCAACAGATACTGTGCACCGCTTGAGATAGAGTAATAGGTTACCAGTAACAGAGCTGCTGATCAGCTCTGTAACAAATACTGACATTCCAAGGACTTGGACATTCAGACAAACTGGAACATTGATCATAGCGGGCTGCCATTGACAAGCTGCGGCAGTCCCACATGAGAGAAAGGGGTATGGTTTAGAACCCCTTATATGTGTTTGGCTGTCTGTGACACCTACTGGGTACATAGGCAGGGAAGGATCGGCCTAGGGAAGCAAAATGCGGGAGCCAATGGAAGCAAGAGGGGGGAGCTATAAGGGACAATAGGAAACTAGAAGCAGTGGGTTGTTTGGGTGAGGTGCGAGGAGGAGGTGGCATGCCAAGAGACCGAAGGAGGAAGGATGGTGGAAAGGAGCATGGAGGCAGTTTACTGAGAAGGTGAGGTATTGGCTGAGACTGAAAATGTGAATTTGAATATTTGATGCACAAATTATTTTTGCTTTTGGGTGGGTGTTCCTTCCTGTTTAGATTTACACTTCCTCCCTCACACTGCATCTGTACCTAACCTACTCTACCTTTGCATTTTACTTTTAAATGTTCCTGTATCAATGCATTTGAGTAACAAAACTGCATTTTCTTAGTTTTAAGGGAGCTTTGCTCACTTTTCATTTGTATTTATCTATTCATTTGTATTCACCCTTTCCTCTGTTTTTTCGGGTCATGATGCTGGTTTTGTTATATTAGCTGGTTATATCATGTTATGTAAAGTTTTCTTATGTCATGTTTTCTTATGATGTTTCACATTAAGATCATTTTGCCCTTAACAAATAGACAAGTGCCTGGGAGGAACCAGAATGTGACTTAACACTCCACTAAATATGCTCTCTGGTTCCCTTACCTCTTTGTCGCCACATTCACCTTTGTACACATTCTATTGAAGACAGCCTGGACACAGAGCGTTAGGGTATATTTTTACTCTAGAGGTGGGGGTATGTGTTCTATAATTTGATAACCTCCTCCCATGTAAGACACCACACTGTCTCACATCACCTAACATTGATCGGTCAATCGCATCCTTCGAGAAGCTGCCCAGCAGGTCTGGCACTTTGAGGATTAAGATTCCCACTTCTTGTCTTTGCTCATTCCCTTTTGTGTTCCCTGCATTCACCTTTCCATGGCTGATTCCTTCCAGGTGGCGTGGTACTCAGAGATTATCCTCCCGGCTTTCCGGGAGGGACATTTAAAAACGTTCTGCTGAAGAAGCCTCCACTTCGCAAGGGCACCATTGAGCACAACTCGAATCCATCACACAACCATGTGCTGACTAATACTAGGAGGTCACAAAATCGCTGCACTAGAAACCGCTCTCATGGAAACTTGTTCAGCATCGCGGGCGGGTTTCTCTCAGTTTCTTTCCGATCAACATTCAGTGATTTGGTTGGTCCACAACCAATGATTCACCCATGCATCCGTAATACCAAAAACATGCATCCTCCCCCTCAGTTCCCTTATGCCTTTCCATTTGTTTGTTGGCCTTATTTCTATACAAGCCTTGTTTCTCTTATCCTCTCACCCCCATTTCCTTTTAACAACAGACCACAGATTGGTTCAACCCAGGAAGGACCATAATGCGCAGGTACCCAGACAGGCCTCGGCACCGTAAGACCAGTAAGGTGGTGATGGGTGTATTACAAAGGTTTTTAGCTTAATATGACATAACATTATGGAGACCAAAATGTATGCATTGGTTAGGCACAGTTTCTCTGATATGTCCACACATAGGACCCTTTCCCTCAAGCATTTGACCATATGTCTCCCCATGAGACTGGCTGGTCTCCAGATAAGTGACTAGTGTGGACTGTGCTTTAAGAGGGTCCTGCTCAAGGATTTTTGTACCTGCTACTTCAGCATCTTTTCTGCTAATAGGGTCAAAGCGTGGTTCCTTCGTGGTGCCGCTCTAGGCATCCACCTGGTATCGTATTGCCCACAATCTGCACTACTTTTAGGCATCTGAAATGTCTAATTTACCTAGGAAAGGCCACAGTGCTATGCAGACAGGAGGCCTGTGGTAACAGTCTGGATACACGATCAACACCACTTTTGAAAAGTACCTATAAGGTACTACCTGACAAACAGCACATGGGCAGTACATCACATAGAACTTTTATGAGGTCACATTATTTGTGTAAAGTGCCACAAGTCAACCGAGGAATCAAGAATGCGAGAACACCAGAAAAGAACGTCCGACAGGAAAGAGATCTATGAAAAGGAGAAAGCAGATATAATAGGCTGCTTCTATGTCGGATAGGTCAGGAGAAATATACAAGGGTCTTAAGACCTTTATGAAACTCCAGAAGGATTCAGGCTGGCAGGTTGTTTGTCACCACAGGTTTCTTGGCATTGCATCTGATTTGAGGCCCCTTTAATTGGTAGGTTGGTTGGCAGTGCACTCCGTATAAAGCCCGAAAAACCACATATTGGTAAATTGGATGTCAGTACATTCAGCAAGAAGCCCGTAAAGCTGCGGGTTGGTTGACTGGCTGCCTGTGTACTAAGTATGAAACCCTTGAACCACAGTTTGGTAGATTACTTGAGAGTACATTTAGCAAGAAGCAACCAGGTTGGCAATATATTTACCATGAAACAACTGACACTGTAGTTTGGTGGGTTGGTTAACTGTGCACTCAGTTATAAGGTCCACAGACCACAGCTTGAAAGGTTGGTTGTCAATGTGCTCTCTATAAATATTCTGAAATCATAAACTGATAGATTGGTTGGCAGTACATTTATCAAGAAGCACCACAAGGTGTGGGTTGGTAGATTGGTTGGCAGTGCACTCAGTCAGTTGTATGCCTCTTGAATCACAGATTGGTAGATTAGTTGTCAGGACACTAGGCATGAAGCACCTTGAACTAAAGAGTGGCAGTTTGGTTGGCAGAACACTCACCATAAAGCATCTCAAACTAAAGATTGATAGACTGGTTGCCAGGTCACTCGGCATGAAGCGCATCAAACTAAAGATTGATAGATACATTGGCAGAACCCTCAGCAAAAAGTAAATAAAACTAAAGATTGGTAGGTGGGAGTTTGCAAGACACTCAGCATGAAGCAGCTCAAACTAATGATTTGTAGTTTGGTATGAACCACCTAAAACTGAAGATTCGTAGATACGTTGGCAGGATATCTAGCACAGAGGACCCCAAATTAAACTTTGGATGATTGATTGGTAGGACACTCAGCATAAACACCTCAAACTAAACATTGGTAGATACGTTGACAGGATATTCAGCATGAAGCACCACAAACTGAAGATGGTGTAGATTGGTTGGCAGGATATTCAGCATGATGTAGCTCAAACTAATGATTGGTTGATTGATTGGCAGGACACACATCATTAAGCACTTGAAAGTAAACATTGGTAGATTGGTTGGCATTATAGTCAGGATGATGAACCTCAAACTAAAGATTGGTAGATTAATTGGCAAGATATTCAGCATGAAGCACGTCAACCTAAAGATTAGTAGATTGGTTGACAGGAAAATCAGCATGCAGCAGCTCAAACTGAAGATGGGTAAAGTGTTGCCAATATATTCAGGATGATGAACCTATAACTAACGAATGGTAGATTGCTTGGCAGTATACTCATCATGGGGCACCTAAATGTAAAGATTGGTATATTGGATGACAGGATTTTCAGCAGAAATCACCTCAAAGTAAATATTGGTATCCTGGTTGGCAGGACAATCAGTGTGAAGTACCTTAAACTAAATATTGGTTGTAAGTATATTCAGCATGAAGCACCACAAGGTAATGTTTAGTAGATTGGTTGGCAGGATATTCAGCATTAAGTAACACAAACTAAAGAGTGGTAGACTGGCTGACAGAGAAACTCAGAATGAAGCAGCTAAAACTAAAGATTGGTAGAATGGTCGGTAGGACACTCAGCATAAAGCAGCTCAAACTAAAGATTGGTAAATTGGTTGGTAGGACACTCAGTATGAAGCAGCTAAAAACTTAAGATTGGTAGATTGGTTTGCAGGCTATTCGGCATTGGCCATCTCAAACAAAATATTGGTAGAATGAATGGCTGGATATTAAGCATGAAGTAACTCATACTAAAGAATGGTAGATTGGTTGGTAGGACACGCAGCATGAAGCACGGCAAGCTAAAGATTGGTAGTTTCGTCGGCAGGATATACAGCATTAAGCACCTCAAACTAAAGATTGGTAGATTTGTTGACTGCATATTCAGCATGAAGCACTTCAGACTGAAGATTGGTTGGCGATATATTCAGCATAGAAGACCACACATAAAGACTGGTAGATTGGTTGGCAGGATATTTTGGATGAAGAAGCTCAAACTAAAGATTGGTAGATTGGTTGGCAGGACAATCAGCCTCAAACTAAAGATTGGTAGATTGGTTGGCAGGATATTCAGCATGAAGCACTGCACGCTAAAGTTTGGTAGCTTGGTTAGCTGGATATGCAGCATGAAACACCACAAACTAAAGATTGGTTGGCTATATATTCAGCATGGTTTATAGTCATAAAGTCGAATGTCATAATGTTGAAAGTCAAAATGTCTAAAAAATAAAGTCGAAAAAAGAAATGTTGAATTTCTTTTTTTGATTGCTTTTATTCGAAATGGGGGGTTCCTCCAACCCCCTTTTTGTAATTTTTTTATTGTTTTACCCCTTTTTTTACCCCCAGAACCCAAAAAACATAGAAATAAAAATATAAAAAATTCGACATTCTTTTTTTCAACATTATTTTTTAGAAATGTTTGTAATTCGACATTATTTTTTCGACATTATGACTGCACACCATTCAGCATGAAGCACTGCAAGCTAAATACTGGTTGGCTGGATATTCAGCATAAAGCAGCTCAAACTAAATATTTGTAGGTTGGTTGGCCGGACACTCAGCATGAAGCAGCTCAAACTAAAGATTGGTAGGTTGGTTGGCATGATATTTAGCAAGAAGCAGCTCAAACTAAAGATTTGTAGATTGGTTGGCAGGACACTCAGCATGGAGCAGCTCAAACTAAAGATTGGTATATTGGTTGGCAGGACACTCAGCATGGAGCAGCTCAAACTAAAGATTGGTTGGATATATATTTAGCATGAAGCACCGCAAACTAAAGATAGATAGATGGGTTGGCAGGATATTTAGCATGAAGCAGCTCAAACTAAATATTTGTAGGTTGGTTGGCCGGACACTCAGCATGAAGCAGCTCAAACTAAAGATTGGTAGGTTGGTTGGCATGATATTTAGCAAGAAGCAGCTCAAACTAAAGATTTGTAGATTGGTTGGCAGGACACTCAGCATGGAGCAGCTCAAACTAAAGATTGGTATATTGGTTGGCAGGACACTCAGCATGGAGCAGCTCAAACTAAAGATTGGTAGATTCATTGGTAGGACACCCGGCATGGAGCAGCTCAAACTTAAGATTGGTAGATTGGTTGGCAGGACACTCAGCATGGAGCAGCTCAAACTAAAGATTGGTAGATTCATTGGTTGGACACCCGGCATGGAGCAGCTCAAACTAAAGATTGGTAGATTGTTCGGTAGGACACTCAGCATAAAGCAGCTCAAACTAAAGATTGGTAAATTGGTTGGTAAGAAACTCAGTATGAAGCAGCTAAAAACTTAAGATTGGTAGATTGGTTAGCAGGCTATTCTGCCTTGGCCACCTCAAACAAAATATTGGTAGAATGGATGGCTGGATATTAAGCATGAAGTAACTCATACTAAAGAATGGTGGATTTGTTGGCAGGACACGCAGCGTGAAGCACGGCAAGCTAAAGATTGGTAGTTTCATCGGCAGGATATTCAGCATTAAGCACCTCAAACTAAAGATTGGTAGATTTGTTGACTGGATATTCAGCATGAAGCACTTCAGACTAAAGATTGGTTGGCGATATATTCAGCATAAAACACCACAAGTAAAGACTGGTAGATTGGTTGGCAGGATATTTAGCATGAAGCAGCTCAAACTAAAGATTGGTAGATTGGTTTGGGGACCTTCAGCCTCAAACTAAAGATTTGTAGAATGGTTGGCAGGATATTCAGCATGAAACACCACACGCTAAAGATTGGTAGATTGGTTGGCTGGATTTTCAGCATGAAGCACAGCAAACTAAAGATTGATTGGCTATACATTCAGCATGAAGCACCAAAAGCGAAAGATTGGTAGATTGGTTGCCAGGATATTTAGCATCAAGCAGCTCAAACTAAAGATTGGTAGGTTGGTTGGCAGGACACTCAGTTCGAGTCAGTGATGCTAGAACTCACAATAAGAATATTAAGATTAACACAGCCGACCACCAGAAGATTATTTGAAGGCTATATTATCAACCGAGCTCTCAGTAATCCTGGGGCAGATAAACACTGTTGGAAAAAGGCAGCCAGGACGGTGTGAACATTGGCCCGTTGCTAAGAGCAGAACATTGAGTTGCAAAAATTAAATCAACAACAAAGAGTAACCAAAATAAAGAGTTACAAAATTAAGTTACCAAAAAATACTTTCATATTTTAAAATAACAACAGCCCACCTATGCTCTTACAGAAAAGGGACAGTCACATGCAAATCATACTTGTTCCAGTCCCTATAGGGAGTGTCAAGTCGCACTACGAATCACAAATTGGCAGAAAAAACACTGACATGGAAGCTATGATACAATCAAATGTGGGGGATGGGTGACAACATGCCAGGGGGTAGCAACCCCAAAAAACATATGGTGCTCTAAATGCGCTGCCTCAGGCGCTTTCGTTGATATGAAAGGGGGGCAGATCACACTGCAGTTCTTTGCCAACTGTGCCCCTCACAGAGGCAGGTCGCGCGGAGAATGAAATAGGTTCCCCACCCTGCCACTTCAAGCAACAATGATTAAGAAGATTAAAGTTACAGGATGGGATGGCAGGTGTTGCCAAAAGGATAAAAGAATAGTTTAAGAAACAGAAGAGATAATGGAGAATAAAACGAAAGGCAAATGATGATAAAGGTATTTAAGAAGAACTAAGAAGACCAGAGGAGTTTACACATTCAAAGAAACGACACGGAGCAGTAGCGACACAGAGAAGTAGAGACACAGAGCAGTAGCAACACGGAGCAGTAGCAACGAGCAAGTCGTCGCAGGAGAATGGCGTCACGGGTCAAGGCAGAGGAAACGCACCAGCAAAGAAGGGATTGCCAGCCAAGAAATAAAGAAAAGGATAAGACTCATGTAAGAAACGTTCCCGCTAAAGGGGACCTGGGCGATAAAACCCGAGCTTAACTGTGACACTGACACTTGTTCGCGGGATTTGTGAGGCGGGAGGCTGGGAGGGGAAGTGACGCAGGAGGGCAGGGTTAGAGGCAGAGTAACGCTGTATTGAATAAAGAAAGGACGTACGCATGAACGCTCCGTATCCGTATATTTCTTTCCTGCGCAGGCAAGGCCTCAGCCAAGGCCATTTCAGTAACCAGTTGATAAATATATCGGCATTGACTGGGTTTACCTTCCTGACAATGGGGTGGCCAAAAGCACCTACCGTTTGGCCATGCCCACTTTTGTGTTGTATTAGTAAAGCTTAGCCTGCGGCCTAATGTTTTCCGCTAAGAGGTAGTGTTCATGCTTTTCATTCATTGGGCCGCATTATGTCTATGCTCGTCTTATTGCAAAAGACGTAGGTCTGTGCAGGGCGAGGCGCACCGGAAACACGCGCAGTGAACAGAAACAGGCCGTTCTGCCGTGGCTCGAGGAGAGGTGTAGCCAAGATTGTCTAACAAGTGGGGTATGAAGCAAATGTAGTTAGGCCCAGTGCAGCAACATTGACACCTGTCAATGCCCACACAGATTGGGCATTTCCAAATTTTGGGTAGGCCTTGCCCGCTCACACCCTACCCTGTCTACGCCTCTGCAGGTTACTGTGAAAGGCCCGCAGTGGGAGCCCTCTACTTTCAGTTTCCACCAGTTCTTTCTTGCCGGGATAAAATGGTATTACTGGTAAATTTTAGGCTCCTCTTGGTATATTTTATTTAATTGCGTTTTTTATAATACCTAATGCCGTACCCGAGTTTTGTTTCTAAGCGCGGATCCGGGATTCGAACCTCTTTTGCTCTGTGTGGTCTTGTTTCCAAGATCAGAGCGTTGCCCCTGTGCTATCCTCTGTTCACAATGGCAGTAAGTGGCGATGTGAGGATGCATGTTACATATAGTGACTATACCATGCACGTGACGCGTTACTTGGTGTTCAGTGGACTACTGTGGCATTGACACTACGGCATTGAGACTGCTCCCTGCATGTCATGGCAGCCACTGGACATGTGAGTCTGAACCTTGCATACAGGGACTATATCAGACATGTGATGCCCTCGCTGGGGTTTTTGGGGCATTTTAGGCTGCACTTGGCATATAATGCCAGCACCAATACATGTGGTCTGTATTTCTTAAATGATCCTTATTCAGCACTGGAGACTTACCATACAGTGGACTATCGAGAATACTGTATGCCAGAACTGGATCCAGTAGTAAGCTTTCCAAACTGGTCAACTGGAATTGCTTCCTGTAGTGAATGCCCCAAGATTAGGCCATTCCCACCTCTGCGGGTCAGTTTATTTAGTGGGCTTGTGAGTTCGCTATGTTAACTCATGCTTCTCTGGTATTAAAAGGCCTGCTGGTTCTCCTTCGAAAGCTCTACCGGAAGGCCGACTTGGCCACCGACAACTGCCAGCTGAAACTTCCTCTCGCCCTCATTTAACAGGCGAGGGTGAGTTCCTGCCTGAAACTCCACCGCAGCAAAGACCTCTTTTCTTTCTAGGAAACAAACACATACAAAGTTCAGACCTGGCTGAAACAGATGGAACTCGAGAGCTTCTCCCAGCATCTGACCCCAGCCCTAAGCACTGTGGAATCGCCTTCAAGTGACCTCTCCTTCAAAGCTCCCAATGTATAGAAGCTGCTGGCAGCTTGGTACCAGCTCTCACCCCTCCACAGAGTCCAGCCCTTCAGCCTCATCGTGGCCTCCAGAACCATTGCACTTCCACCCGGACGGTGGCGATATGCCCCCTTGCAGGGCCCTAGACCCCAGGAAATACTGCCCAGCATGCACAACAGGCCTCATCCCATGACTGGAGAAGCTTGGCCATACCACCACACCCCTCCCCCACCTCCCACTCAAGGAAGTCCACTGGTTACCACTTCAAGCATTCATTATCTACAAGAGAGCTTCCATCGCCTAGAAAGCGCTGGCAAACCAAGGCTCCACTGTTCCTGGCCACAAAAGCCACTATCCTGATATAAACATGTCACATGTTTTAGTTCATTTCATCATAATTCATATTGCTTACTCATTGTGAGCAACCCAACCAATCACAGAAGCATCACAAAACCTTTAACTGGTACATACATCTACATTGTTACAAAACAAGGGGACGCAATAGATGCGTAGGCAAAGGGTGGGTGCTGTGACTACACAAAATCAAACTAAGTGCCAGAAATATCACATAACTTCCTACAGTCAAAATTGCTGTTTAAACAATATATACAGAAATTGTATAGCTTGACCTGAAAAGGACCGTATCCAAGGTCATCAACCTCTACATCTAACGTCTACATACACGTTTCAACCCTACAGCGTTACTTCAAGGCCTTCATCAGGACGATTGTCCCTCTTGTTTTAAGACAAGTTCCATTTCTTGATCCTGTGTGCGGATCTTCAATCAATTGGATAGGTTGTTCGCCCACAAGAAATGTTCCATAAATTCATCTTTCTATATGCACCACAATTGCTGCACAACTTCTATCTTGTTGTTTTTTTTCTTTTCAGGTGTGAAACTGCACTCATCAATTGTAACACTAAAGATGCATATATCAGTTAAAGGCTTTGTGATGCGTTTGTGATTGGTTGGGTTGCTCACAATGAGTAAAAAAATATGACATGATGAAATGAGATAAAACATTACATTTTTATATCAAAATACACAGTAGTTTTGTTGATTTGCCTCCTTGAAATCACTCCTTTTAATCCCCACCCTGACACCTTCTTCCCTTTCACCTCTCTCCCCCTCTCTCTAGTACCCCCTCATAGTTCTCCTTACCTTCCCTTTTTCTCCGAAGTCCTTCTCTCCTCCCACTGACTCACTGTTCTCCCTACTCTCTCACCCTCTTCCCTTCCTTCCCCATTTCCTCCTTTCTTCTTCATCCTCATTTGTAAATTGTCCTGCTTACTGCTTTATGGGTTTGATTCATACAAATTGTTGTTTGCGTCTACCGTTTTATTTATTTATTTATTTTATTTTTATTTATTTGAGCATTTGTAAAGCGCACTACAGCCCGCAGGCAATGAGGCGCTGTAAGGAGGCTTTAAGAAGGCTTGCTTGAGGGTTACAGTAAGCGGCCCCACGTGGTATATATAGGTGCATTCGCTTAGGTGCATTCGCATGGTTACATAGGATACACTTGGGATGTTACAGTTGGTTACTAACAGTCTAGTCTAGGTAGCAGGTGGCAACACAGATATTCTCCTATACAAGGTGATAAGGTAGAAGTGCATACCTAGAATGACGGGGTCTTAGATGAAGAGGTTGGTTTTTAGGGCCTTGAGTCGATTGATCTAATCTGAGCAGGGAGGTTGTTCCAATATGATGGATCTATTCTTGTTGTTTATCTTTAAAGCGTTTTGGATTAAAACGCTATACGCTATATAAATGAAATAAATACAAATATAAATACCACGAGCTGTAAAAGTGTTTTCTTTAATTCAGCTCCCCTGTTTTCAAAAGGCACAAAACTCACGCTTTCAGGGAGGCCAGCTCAACATCAGGAGCAAAACATCTCTAGCCTGGAGGTCAAGGAATGGGAAAAGGAGAAGAGAGAAGGACTTCTCCTGCTGTGTCCCTTATCCTCTGGAACAACACACCTGCAGTCATCATTGGCCACGTACCCAGCCAAGCTACAGGATGGAACTAAAGACCCGGCCCTCCAGGGACCACTACTGCCTCCTTACCTCAGCAATAATGTAAATTGTTCTTTATACTGTTTTCGAGTTGTGATTCAATTACCATTTTATGCTTGTTGTTTTTCTTCTTGTTCTCATGTAGAGCACTTTGGTTTAAAGTGCTATATAAATTCAAGAAAATACAAATACAAATACATGGGCGGATGATAACGACCACGACACTCCCTTCCTTCTGCCCCGCCGCCGCGCCAAGGGCAGGCATTACAAATAAGAAGACATGCAAACACACACTGGGCACACAAAAGGATACTTTCATTGAACGAGACAGAAGCTCTCAACAAATAAACACGGGCACACGCTATTTCCCTAGTAACAGCCACAACAAGTACACTTGGAGACCTAAAACATAGATGGACGTCGCGGTAGATTGTATTGGTGAGAGAGTCAGCAAGACCTACTGCCTCGGCCATGCCTCCGCGCTCCCTGTCCAGCAGCAGGTCACAGGCACACATAAAAACCTGGGCAGTGCGGTAACTGGACATTAAGGAATATGGGCTGAATTTGAAGAGGTCAGCAACAATCCTGTTAATATTAAATCAGAGGGTCCAGTCTCTACTAGAAGACAGGAAATGCTTTCACCTGCCACCAAAATGGCGGCCCCCGCAAAGGGACTGGCCAGTGGATTTATTTTCAGTGGAATCCCATTCCATACCCCAGACTATCCCACCAGTGTTTTTCCATCAGTGCGCAGGCTTGCATAGGCCTGCCTGCCCGCCCACCCTTAGGCAGACATTCATAAAACTTTGTGGGGCACCGGGCAAATTCCAGAGTTCCCTGTAGACCAGTCCACGCCTGCATCACTCCACATATGTAGTGGTGTCCCAACGTTGGGGCATGTCAGTGTGGCTCTGTTGCACGACTCGCCTCCTCTAGGCCCAATCGGGGGTATGGCCTGGTGTCTGACCAGTTATGTACTGCTATCTACCTCCAAAGCGCCTGAGGCTAGACGGCTCACCCAGGGGGCAATTTTCAAAGGAGGCTATTGTTTTTGTAATTCTCTGTGCTAATAGTGCCTCAGAGTGCTCGCAAGATGGCATGTTGGAGCTATATCATGATCACCATGTGACTTCCTGTCTCCAGAGGTGCAGCACAACCGTTTTAATGAGATTCCATAAACAGTTTTTTTTTTTATCTCGTGCCAATGGATTCCCAGAAGTGGAAGTAAACACCTTTTGATGCTGCCTCTCTATCCGGGGCTACAACCAAAAGACCCAGGGCTATATCCCTCCCCCCCCAGACAACCCCCCCTCATTCGCCCTCTGGCTGGCCCTATTGCGGGTGGCTTTCTGGGTGGAGGAAGACATGGCCCACCGCCCTTGTGGAAGGAGCCATGAAGGACCATGCTCCAGGATTGGGGCCAGGACAGCACGTGAACCCCCACCCCCGCTCCCTCCTTTCTGCCAGTGGAGACAGACGGTATACAGGTCGGACCAGGCGTGTGCAGAACTGTAGACTTGGAGAATGAACCCTGCTTTTATAGGACTCAGGATCACCTGAGAAAATGTGTGGCTTGGGGACCAATGAAAAAATAGCAAATAGCATTCCTTTGGTGGCAGACTGGGTCACTAATAACCAAGAGAGAGCGTTTTGCAAAAGGTGTTCTATATTGACCAGGGGCACAACGAAACCTACATTTTGGAGGGGGGGCTAAATGTTAATGGGGGGGGCATTTAGAAAAGTGGTGTGGCAAACTTGGAGGCTCCGCCCCCTCTGTTCTACTCCAAGGGTTGTCTGGCATGGGGCCCAAGTATTAAATGGTAGCAGCCCAGCATTACAGATAGGCGCACACCCAATTACACATTCACTCATTTAAACATCCCATTTACCATACACTCGCTCATTTACATGCTCACCCAGCCCCCATACAGTGTGCACTCATTCACACACACACACACACATTCACATTTACACACTCCTTGTTCCAGGAAAGGCTTCTTTCACCTCTCTGACTAATAACAATAATGTAGCACTTATATAGCGCTACAAACCCTCAGGTATCTGAGCGCTGCTTATTATTACCCACGGTGTGTGGTGCTCATTTATCGACCTCGGAAGGATGAAAGGCTGAGTTTGGTACTGCCGGGATTCGAACCTGCGCTGCACGGATATCAAAGCGAGCACTGTACTCGCTGTGCTATCGGACCGGCCACTAACTACACAAAAGTATGTTGAGCTAATCGGTCTTCAGCCCTGCCCCTCAGCTCATATATTGTGAGCGGGGGTGGTGAAGCCCGATTAGCTCAATGGTGTTGCGCCCCTGAAATTGACCATGTTAAAGAACATTGTACCGTAACCCTGGTCAAAATTACCAGATGGACAGTGAAGTAAGTCGTCAAATTGCCCACTTTGGAACAAAAAACGGCCCCACACTAGCATATTGAGCCTGCAGTTCGGGCATTGCCCTATAGGCCAGCATGAGTCTTGCTGAAGAGATGTGATATTTTATTTATGCAAGGGCATGGGAAAAGGAAAAGGGGGAAAGTGCATGGAAAGGGGAGAGTGGAAAGTGTGGAACAGATGAGAGAACAGAATAAATTTGAATAAGTTAAATAAAGAAATAAAAGCGATTAACAATGGTAGTGCAGCCAGCAAGTGGCACGTGCTAGGTTAGTCAGATAGGGTATTTCTGATAAGTGCAGAAGAAAAGTGTGGGGGGGACTGTATGGGTACAGATACAGAGCCCAGGGCAAGTGGTGGCCCTGAGGCACTGCAGGAGGGTGGCAGGGTGAGCATGTACCTGGGCCCGAAGGTCAGAGGGTGGCCAGGTGCACGGTGCCGACAGAGAGAACAGATCAGCAAGGGAGAAGAGGGGAAAAGGCAGAGCCGAAGAGGAAGGTGTTAAGGTGCTTCCAGAACCAGAGATGGTTCTCCTCAAGTTTCAAGGTGGCAGGGAGGCTGTTCCAAAGAGAGGACCCAGCCGAAGAAAGAGACATACCCCGGCACGTTTCTTTGACAAATGACTGACCCTGAGGGAGTTAGAAGTAGAGGTGCGAAGGGCTCGAGAGGGGAGGTATTTAAGGAGGGATAGTTGAAGGTATTTTGGACCCATGCCCCAGAAATCCTTGTCGACAATGCAGAGGGTTTTAAATGTAATCCTTGCATCCACAGGGAGCCAATGGAGGGATTTCAGAGCTGGAGAGATACGATCCCAGGGCTTGAGGCCAAGGACAAGTCCTGCAGTCCTGTTCTGGATTAGTTGTACATGGCAGAGAGTCGAGGCAGGTAGATTTAGAAAGAGGCCGTAACAGTAGTCCAATCTGGAGAGAACCAGAGATTGGGAGACAGTGAGCGTCTGAGGGAAGGAGATGAAAGGCAGAGTACCTCTGAGGAGGTGCAGTAAAATGTTTGATTTTTTAGAGACGTCAGAGATGTGGGCAGAGAAGGAAAGTGTGGATTCAAAGATGACCCCGAGGCTCTTAGCCTCGCAGGTGGGGGTAGGAGGAGGGCCAAGGGAGGCCGGCCAGAGAGTGAGGGGAAAGGATGGTGAAGGTGTACCAATGAGGAGTATCTCAGTCTCAGTCTTGTAGGCATTTAGACAAAGATCATTGGCGGCACACCAATTTTAAATGGCAATCAGGGAATCAGAGATGAGGCAAGGAGATGAGGTGGCTGAAGGAAGCCTGAAAATGAGTTGGGTGTCATCAGCATAGCACTTGAAATTTTGACAAGGTCAGACACAATCAGAGAAACACTGTTGAATACCCTGCATTGACGTCTCCCCAACTAGAGACCAGGTGGAGGGACCAGCTGTTCAGTTGGTGCCCCTAAAAGCAGTCCACCATGCTGCAGCACGTCATATTCTGGGTGCATGAAAATGTGACCGAAACATCCCCATCCTATGCAAACTATATTGGCTTCACTCCAGACCAGGATACTGTTACAGACTACAAGCATCATTTGCAAATTAATTAAGAGTAGCACCCCAGTGTACCTGCTGGCTAAGCTCCACATATGTGGTGGCAGGCGCTCTTCGCACAACAAAACGACCAACCGGCTTGAATCACAACTCGTCCGCAAAGAGAGGACCCGCAAACAATCCTTCTCTTGTCATGCACCCACCCTCTGGAACTCGATCCCAGTGTCGGCTCGGAATGCCCACACAATTCTACAATTTCACAAATCTCTCAAAACGGGCCTTTTTCAACACCCGACCAAGGACTAATTCCAATGGATGCACAGACCGACGCACAGACCTGTTCAGCGCTCCACTGCTCTTGAACTAGGTCTGCGCTTTAAATAATAAAATAAAAAATAAGAAAATAAAGCTGAGGGCTCTGAACAGTGGGGAGGAGACCAGCTTGCAAGCTGCATTAAAAAACACACCTCGCACTGTCTGCCAGGGAGGCAACCTGCAAAGGGAAATATTTTGTAACTGTACACTACAGCAACAAACCTGTGGCCATTAATTTCCAATAACATTCCTCCTTTGTCAGTTTGTGTGACTCTACTCTGGTCTTTTCACTTCCACGTAGACGACGGACGTGGTTTTCTGAAATCCAACCCTGTCAAGACATTACCGCCTTTTGGGAAAATGGCAAAATGTGAGTACATTAATATGATCAGGGAAAAATGTATGTGATAGGATACCAGTGTATATGTTTCTCTGATGGACTTAACCAGTTATTTATAACCAATATGATAATGATGTCGCCGATATAACAACAGCGGGAAATCCTGCAGCATACATTTGGAAATAAGGAGATAGCTGAGGGGCAACGCGCTCGCCTTGGAAGCAAGATGACGCACAGCAACACAGGTTCGATCCCCGGGTCCGTGCTTAGAAACCTCTGGGTATTAAGCGCGTTATAAATAACCAGTTACAATATATAGACTGGAACGAGGCGGAGACAGTACAGACACACTCCTTGGCCCATACAACAAAGACGAGGCAAGACTTTGGAGACTGCAGCAAGCACCGGATAGCAATTAGTAGTAGTAGTATAAGAAATGCATTAAGCGCAGCTTTTACCAATGGCCCAGTTTATAGGCGCTGTACAGATTCAAAAAGGCTAATAATACACCAACAACCTAACATATTACGGATACTGGCCAGATATAGAAGCATTCCAATGAAAACCATATAATCACTGACCATTACAGAATACAGCTGTAATTAAGGCAGTTGTAACAAAGATATAGCTTCAGGGCCCGATTCATGGAATTTTTTTACATGGATCAAAGTGACTTTGCACTGCCGAAAAGTGACTTTGCGCTGCCGACAAAAACCCTGATTCATGGAAATGTGCAAAGTGTATTTTTGCAGTGCAAAGTCACTTTTCAGCAGTGCAAGGTCACTTTGAACCGTGCATAAAAATTCCATGAATCGGGCCCTAAGTCTCCAAAGAAGAGCAAGGTTCTTTGCTAGGCAATGGAATGTCCTGGGTGCCTGTTTGTTCAGCGAACTGGTATAAAAGAAAAACTGCTTTTGGGTAACTATAAAGGCCAAAATGAATGCTATTGCTGCTACACCCTGGCCGATACATAGACCACCTCCAGGCCTAGGTAATCTCTAAGTTCTGCGGACACCAGTCCATAGCCACCAAATGTGATCCTTATGCCCTGAGAGGCAAAAGATAAGGAGCTGGATCAGCATGGAGAGCCTGGCCGTGCAGCTTTGCGCACCCTCCCCTTTTGAATCGCCCACTATTCGCACCTCTTAAGGGACATGCCAAGTGCTCCAGATAAGATTTAGCAGTGGGAGTATTTTACTCCCTATTTTCTACAGGTGGGAGTAAAATGTAGTCTTACCGGCACCGTTGTTACCGGACCAGCACAGTCATAATGAGGCCCATAATCTTGCTAGAGCGGCCCTCGGCTGTCATCTCGCAAGACATCGCCCCGCACAAACGGGTGTTCCCTTTGCGTGTGCGAAAACGGCTGAGGAAACGGCAGGGAGTGGTCGCACTGCGGCGCTTCTCCTGTCGAGAGGCACAGCAGGCTTCAGCACGCAGCTTATTTACCAGTTGCTGGCTTTGCGAGACATTGGGCCTCATTATAACTCTGGCCGTAGCCGTGCCGGTCAAAACTCCGGAAAAAGTAACTCCCCATTCCCATTCGAGTTCCATTGGACTCAATGGGAATGGGGAGGACGGATACACCAGCATTGTGTGCAACAATGCCGGTGCATCCGTCAAAGTCTGCGAGCGGGAGCCTTTCCGCCTGCCAGGTCAGACCTGGTGGGCAGAAAGGCACCCACACGCAGAACTCGGAGCATGCCGGTCTGGTAACATCGATGCTGGTAGCTTACCGGACCGGTATACTCATAATGAGGTCCATTGTCATACTGGACATGAACAGTGAATACAACTAGTCCTTATGATGAATGATTGTTGGAGAGTCTAATAAATAAGTAACCATCAGATTGGTGTTGGAATCTTACTTACAAAATAGAACATAATTGGCGACAAGGATAAGCGATCAAGCCCACCGCGTAGAAGAAGATGCAAGGAGCAACGCAAGCCCCAGCCTTCCTGCAGACACCGGGTAGGCCAGCGATCCCATGGCCCCAATCGGAACCTCTATTCATGACGTACACAGACGCCTTGGGAGGGGAGGATTACGCTCCAGGAAGGAAGAATGCCATGAGGGTGGACGCGCAGAGGATATTTGCCAGATTGATGCCAGAAACAAATGCGGATGATGAGGATGATGTGTATATAGAGATTCTCCAATGAAGAAAACACAATGTTGCACAGAATAAGGTTCTATTACAGGAAGCAACAGAGAGCAGAGCCTTTGGATGACTGTGTCACAAGAATGCGCAAAATGGTGATGCTATGTGAATTTGGGGACAACACAGAAAACATGATACGTGACATGCTGGTAGTGCACACGAACAGCAGAAAGGTGTAAGACAAGTTTATATTGAAAAAAGAACTGCAGTTGGATAAAGCCCTCCAGATCGCCAGAGAGGCGGAAAAAACCACGTTGTGACGCAAGGAAACAGCAGGAAGTTCGCAAAATGCAGAAGTATATGCCATTCAATACAGAGGAAATAGAGAGAGGCACCGGAGTGATACCAGAGAAGATATAGATAAGCAAATGTGACCTCTAAAATGTCAGAGGTGCCCAAGCACCTGACATCTGGCAAACAACAGGGCGTGCCCAGCCCGAAACAAAGAATGTACGAATTGGAAGAAATGTGGACATATTGCCATAGCTTGCCACTGTCGCAGAAGTAAAGTGAAATCTATTGAAGCAAATGAAGACATAACGGGTGATGAGTCCTCGAAAGAGGACAGGCCAACAATCATTATAGTGAACAGCTTGATGGGCAGAAGAGAGAATTTGCACTGTTTGATCAAAATAGAAGGGAATGAGACCAAAGTAATGGCGGATTCAGGATTGGACTTGACCATATTACCCACCCACACCTACAAGGAAATGGTAGGAAAAAGAGAAGTGGATGTTCGAAGGATGAAACACAGTCCCACAGTATTTGGAGGGGCCTCAGTATGTCTGTTTGGCTATATCAGTGGGGCCATAGAATTCAAAGGTAGACAGACTGTGACAAGAGTGTACTTTTACAGTGCTCGGATGGGATGATCAGGCGAAGTTGAACATCAAGCTGGATCCCAGCACAGAAGTCCAAGTACTCTCCCTAGGAGCAGGAGGGGCGTTGGTTTTACAAGATGAATTCCCTAAATTATTTTCAGAAGGTTTGGGAAAGATAAAGAATTATGTACATAAGATTCAGCTCAAGCAAAGTGCAGTGCCAATCAAACACAAGGTTAGAGCGGTCCCCGCGACGACAGGAAGTGCATGGCAGGATCAACTCAGGAAGTTGGTCAAAGAGTGCACAATTTAAATGGTGGCGTCATCAGAGTGTCTAAGCCTGGTTGTATTGATTAAAAAGAAGTAGTCCAGCGATATTAGAAAATGCATTGATCTGCACAGTCTCAATTTAGAGATCGTAACTGATAGCTACCCGTTGCCGAGCATTAACAAACTGATCTTGATGATGAAACAAGCCAGGTACTTCTCAAAGTTGGACATAGAGGATTTATATCATCAAATAAGCTTACACAAGGAGTCCAGGCCTTTGATGGCTGTTGGGAAGGAGGGACGCTCCACCCAGGCCCCCCTGCGCTTTCGGGTGAGGCAGAGGCCTGAGTCTGTGCAGTAGGAGCTTGGGGAGGGTATAGGGGGGTGTTGCTAGGGAACGGTATGCAGAAAGGGTAGTGTACTTTCCTACTCTGACATACATGGGGAACCAAATGCCATCTTGGATAACAGTAGCCATCTTATAATCGAGGCCTAGAATTGCACTGTAGTTAGGGCCTCAGGCCCCAAGGCCCACATGGGGAAGTAGGTGATTGCATGTGAGAGTATGGGCACCAGTGAGAAAGGCCAGAGCTGCAGAGATTCATAGCCCTTCCATTGTCTCAGTTTGCCAGCATTTGCATCCCAGAAAGAATGCGCCCTGTAAGGCCACAAAGGGGTTTGAGAGCTCTCTGTAAAAAGCGATCCCTCCCCGTTTCAACTCTAGGTAATAGCCTTCAAATGCCCCCATCCCAAGACCCCTGGCAATCCAAGGTACTAGCCAGTCCCAGACCACTGATCATAAAACGGTTAGACCCACCATTGATCGGAAAAGATCAGAAAGCAGGCACCAGTTGCCTTCACCACAGGTCACGTGATTTGTGCTGCGAGGTGCCGGGAGGAATAAAACAACATAGCTAAAATGAGGGTAGGAAGCTTTGGGAGGGTGCCAACGTGTCTGGAATCGAGTTGTAGTTAGTTAAAAGCAATGGCCTCAAGGTCTCTTCTTAGCCCATGGCTGTAGTACCAGGTGCACGTTAGATCAAAGATAGAGAATGTATTGTTTTTCTTTGCCTAACAAGAAATTAATTCGAACTTCATGCCTGCTGACGTGCGAGGAGGGGCCCATGTGGAAAAGATGGACAGACGGGGCAAGGACCTATTGCCTGGCATCCATATGGAGCAGGTAGCCTATGTATAGGGTCGCACCAATCAGCCATGTGGATGTGTACCCTATGTATATTAGGTCACTGATGACACTGTGTGTCTTTATAAATGTTGGCAGAATGGTGGTGGCAACAGAGCTCTTTGCTGGCGCATTTATATTTTTGTAGAAATTAAAACTTTGTTCTGCTTGCAAGAGCTGTGCTGGGCTTTTTTCCCTAGTGGTTGTATTTTTTCCGGTGTGAGCATTGTGGTGTTTCTCTACACAGTGTTCGTCACACCGTTTGGCATGTGAATGCCATTCGGTTTATCCTCTGCTGCCTCAGTGTTCCAAAGAATGATGGACTCACTGCTGCGAAACATAGGGAACGTGTCGTACTTCCAGGACGATATACTTATTTATGCCAAAGACGAGGAGACACATGATACTAAACTACAAGAGGTAGGAGTGAAGTTGCAATATGAGTAGTACATGATTAAGACAAAGGAGGTGGAATATATAGGATCCAAGATTTCACAAGAAGGCATCAACGCCAAGAAAAACCTGCTGCAAGCAATTGTGCAAGCCCCAGCACCGGCCAATAAGAAAAAACTGAGATCATTCTTGGGACTAGCAGAGTATTACGCAAAGTTCGTGCCAGGATTCTAAGGAATGATAGTGCCTTTGAGAGAACTACTAAAGAAGGGTGCAGAGTATGAATGGTGGCTGGAAAAGAAGAGAGCATTTGAAGAGGTATAGAATATGATAGTAGAAGCCCTATGCCCATGACCATTCAACTGGATGTGGAAGACCTACATCACCACAGATGGAAGTGCATATTGGTTAGGAGCGACACTTAGACAGAAAAGAGGAGACGTAGAACATGTTGTGGCATTCAGGTCCAAGGCACTATCAGATGCAGAGAAGAATTACTCGACAGTGGAGAAAGAGACATTGGCATGCACATGGGCAGTGGAGTATTTCAGGACCTACGTGTGGTGCAGCAGGTTTCATCTAGTCACAGATCACAAGCCGTTGGTGCACATGCTGAACCCAGGAGTCACACAGACATCTACTCTGGGATTGGCGGGCATAAGCGCAAAACCTCAAGAGTACACATATGAGATAAGGCATATCTCAGGATGGAAGAATTCACAAGTGGACTGTATGTCACGCTTACCGGATCAAGGAGGTCAGGTAACAGCGTTTCTTCCAGATGAGTGCCTGGTGCATGAGTTGGAAGACTTGAGGAGTAAAGAATTCATGGAAATGAGCGAGAGCCACTGGATGACATTGTGGCGCAAGTGAACAAATGGGTCAGAAATGGATGGCCAATCGAAAGAATAATTCCGGAAGGCATAAAACCGTACTGGAAAGTGGCAGAGGAGATATGTCAAGTGAAAGGTCTGCTGCTCAGGGCTGATCAAGTGATCCCTCCCATGGCCCTGAGGAAGCTCATATTGTGTAGAGCCCATTCTGGATATTTAAGGGAGTCATATTTATGGCCCTGCATGGAGCGGGACATCAGGATCATGATGGACAGATGTCACGAGTGCCTCAACAGTGATACGAGATTGAAAGTAAGGCAAGCCCTCTTGTTCCCACAGAGTTCCCGCAAGCAGTATGGCAGAAGTTAAGATTGCACTTTATAGGCCCGTTAGAAGCCATGACGTCTGAGCACAGATACAGAGTTGTGATGGTGCATTATATGTCCAAATGGGTAGAGGCGGAATGTGTGCTTAACACTACCACGGCAGCAGGAATAGATGATCTCAGATCAGTTTTACAAAGGGATGAGCTGCCGAAGGAGATAGTGACAGACAATGGAGTCAAGCTGACATCCAATGTAATGGAGAAATTCATGAAGTAGAACAATATTAAGCAGATCAAAGCATCCTTGTATCATCCACAAACTAATGGGTTAGTAGAAAGGACAAATAGATTAATAAACGGACCCTTGCTACTGGTCTTGGCATCAGGTATGGATCCACACAAGTCAGTGAAAGAAGCAGTGGCTGGCCACAGACTGATGCCCAATGGAACCACAATGGTGTCACTGCTTCATTTGTTGAGAGGCAGAAGAGCTGTATCCACTATAGTGCCTCAATGGGCATCCAAAGTGCAATAAGCATGTAAGAAGTAGTGTGGAGAATCAAGAAGAGCAAGGACCACATAGAAAGGTGGAGTGACAATCGCAGGTCCGTGCAAAGAACAGAGGTAGGGGAGGATAAAATGGTGAAGAGCCATCTACCTCACAAGGACCACCTGAAAGGGTCCTGGTACAGTGAACCCATCAAAGTGGTGCAAAAAGGCACAAATCATGTGTGTACACAAGATTGGAAGCATTGGGACCTGGAGAGAGTGGCTGTGTTTGAAAAAGGGCTTACAGCGGAAACAGGGTCTTCATACCATACGCAAGCACCACAAGGAAGAAGTCCTGATAGGGGAAATGTGGGCACCATAAATGAGAGTCAGCAGGGAATGACCGTTGAGTCAAGAGAAATGGAAGACGAGATGAGTAGAGAGAAGGAAATGCAGGGTGGACAGGGTGCCCATGCACCAACAAGAAGCAGTGAGGGAGAAGATCCCTCACCCAGTGCAATGAGCGAGTATGGCCAGCCAGAGAGCGAGAGATGGAGACCTTCGAAGTACCAAGACTTTGTAATGGAGCAGGACCATGTTGCTCAAGAAAAGGAGGTATGTGGAGGGATTGTCTCGCGAGAGCGGGCCTTGGCCATCATCTCGCATTTCTTGACCTGGCGCAAACGGATGTTTCCTCAGCACGCGCGAAAACGGCAGATGAAACTGAAGGGAATGGTCACACACTCCTCCTGTCGAGAGGCACACCAGGGCTCAGCACGCAGCTTATGTTGAAACTGCAGACTTTGAGAGACATTGTCAGACTGGAAATGGACAGTGAATACAACTAGTTCTTTTGGTGAATGATTGTTGGAGAATCTAATAAATAAGTACCCATCCGATTGGTGTTGGAGTCTTACTTACAAGACACAACTGTCATGCTTCTTTTTCATTGGCCCTTGATACCCTGGTAGGGCACTGACAGGGCCCACAGTCTTTTGGGCACGGATCTGAGCAGTTTTGGCTTTGTTTTAGATTCTTGCAGTGTGGAGGCACCTGGCTGTGATTGTAGAGCTTGTCCTGATACTTGGTAATGGATGGGCTTCACAGGTTAACCCTTACAGGGATGGGACATTACAAGAAGACTACTCTGCCAAGGACTGTGGATATGCCCCTGCCACCTCTTCACTGGATGGTTTATAAGTCACGTGGAGACCCTCCACTTCGGCTGCTAAAGGTTTTCCAGCACAGGTATAGTATACCTTTAACCCCTGGGAGCGAAGCAGACGACTGCATTGGATCTTATTTTCAAAGTATTACCTGAACATCACAGTGCACGTTGAGGTGGGATCCAAACACCCACCACGTCCCTTGAACCCGTGACTATGATGCAAAAACGACTGAGTGCTATGAGTCTTGCAACGGACAGTGGCCTAGTGAGCCAGTGGCACCATACATGGTTCTGATCGTGGGCACGGGGACCATGGCAGCCTAGCTTAGCGACATGGCAAGTGGCATTACCCATTGTGTTCCTGGCCAGTGGAGTGACATGCTCACGTGGCGCGTGTGGGGACTGTTGATAAGAGCCTTGTGCAAGGCTTGATTATGAAAGGTACTTTAGAGCAACCCGTTCCAAGATGTCTGACCACATTCTTTTCTTCCCCTCCGGTATTAACAGCCTTCTCGATTGAAGATGGCCATTGCACGTCCTTCCTGTCACTTGGTACTGGTGCAGTATAGATATAGTTGGTGAAAGGAGGAAAGCAGTTCTCAACTCTCCTCGATTCCATGGTCACCGCTGTGTTACTCGCTCCTTTGGTATTGATCCCATACAGAGCCCAAGGCTTTTTCTGTGCCTTGTAATTTTTCACTGGAGCTCTCTGCATTCTTGTTATCATTACAGCCGTTGCAGAGTGGTTTCCCTAACGGGTCACCCGTACTGCTTCTACGGGCCAAGTAAAAACAAGCCTTCGCAAAGCCAACAGTTTGGGCTTTTGGGTAGGCATTTGCCAGTCACTAAAGGCCGTGAGGAAAGGCCCGGATCCCTCTCAGCAGCTCTCCACTGCTCGACTGCACAGACAGCCAGCGCCACTCCTCGTACCCAAGGTAAGGGTCACAACACCATCTGCATCCTCAGAGCCTCCTGCCCCTCCCACGCCACCCTCAGAAACGAGTGACTTTGCTCCTGCACACTCTTTCACTCCCGTTGCAACTTCGCCCAGCATTGCTAGCAGCTCACACGGCCCATGGCCCATCCCATTGCACCCACTTACCCCCGTCTGTGCTGTATCCCATGGAAGACTCCACAGGCAGCGTCGTCTCATCGTCTAACACCCCCTACGGCAGCCTGCGAGCTGGCACCCCCCCATCCTACTATCGGCAGCATCACTGTGCCCCCTAATCCCTCTGTCAGCCGATCAGGGTACGTGCCGCTGGACGGCCTACTCCTTCTGCCGCCGCCTACCTTGCCGCCACACTCGAGGCCACGCACCAGACACAACAAGGCTCCACCGGCTCCAGTCACACGCACGTACCCCCTTAGGTCCACCGCGCCGTCTCCGAAAGCTGCCCTTGTACTCTCTGCGCTTCTGCCCTCCCTTGACTATAATGGTAGCACATCTGCTACTGTGCAGGCTACCCTCATCTCGGAGGCAACTCCTTATACTATACACTATCAGGTCATGGCTGCTACCACTGACGCCTCACCCCAGATACAAGATTCTGCCACTGTTGTTTCCTTGCCATGTGATGCCATTGCCAGCAGTGTGCCATATGTGCCACTGATGCTCCCAGTCTGCCATATGTTGCCACTGATGCTCCCAGTCTGCCATATGTTGCCACTGATGCTCCTAGTCTGACATATGTTGCCACTGATGCTCTGTCTGCCATATGTTGCCACTGATGCTCAGTCTGCCATATGTTGCCACTGATGCTCCTAGTCTGCCATATGTTGCCACTGATGCTCCTAGTCTGCCATATGTTGCCACTGATGCTCCTAGTCTGCCATATGTTGCCACTGATGCTCCTAGTCTGCCATATGTTGCCAATGATGCTCAGTCTGCCATATGTTGCCACTGATGCTCCTAGTCTGCCATATGTTGCCACTGATGCTCCTAGTCTGCCACATGTTGCTACTGTTGCTCCTAGTCTGCCATATGTTGCCACTGATGCTCCTAGTCTGCCATATGTTGCCACTGATGCTCCTAGTCTGCCATATGTTGCCACTGATGCTTTGAGTCTGCCATATGTTGCCACTGATGCTCCTAGTCTGCCATATGTTGCCACTGATGCTCCTAGTCTGCCATATGTTGCCACTGATGCTCAGTCTGCCATATGTTGCCACTGATGCTCCTAGTCTGCCATATGTTGCCACTGATGCTCCTAGTCTGCCATATGTTGCCACTGATGCTCCTAGTCTGCCATATGTTGCTACTGATGCTTTGAGTCTGCCATATGTTGCCACTGATGCTCCTAGTCTGCCATATGTTGCCACTGATGCTCAGTCTGCCATATGTTGCCACTGATGCTCCTAGTCTGCAATATGTTGCCACTGATGCTCCTAGTCTGCCATATGTTGCCACTGATGCTTTGAGTCTGCCACATGTTGCTACTGTTGCTCCTAGTCTGCCATATGTTGGTACTGATGTCTCTTTGCCTCATGATGCCTCTACCACTAGTCTGCCATATGTTACTACTAATGTCCCTTTACCCTCTGATGCCACTGATGCAAGTCTGCCTCATGCGGCTGTTGATGGTACCCAGCCCTCCCCTCATACTGATGCTACCATGCCTCCCCCTCCTACCGCCACCCCATTCCCCCAGGTGGACGTCCCACTGAAATGTGCCCTGATTAACTCCCGTTCCCTACCAGCACATGCTCTAGACGTGCACGACCTGATCAGCAGCAACAACCTCGACCTATTATTCCTTAGCGAGACTTGGCTAACTGACACATCTGGCCCTGCACTAACCCTTGCCATTTAATGTCGCTACTCCATCTACAGACAAGACCGCTCCACCCACAGAGGGGGTGGGGTAGCTGTCATTGCTAAGGAAACCCTATCTACCAGGTGGATTCAAGGGGAGCTTGATCAGAGTTTTGACTATTTTCTGCTCAAACTCAAGCTCTCCCATAACTGCACCTTCGCCCCCCACCTCGTCTTCTGTCCCCCCGCGGCCCCGCCAACAATTTCCAGGAAGCCCTGACCCACTCAATTTCAGACAACCTATAAAAGTCATCCAAAGTCTTGCTTCTGGGCAATCTAAACCTCGGCCTGAACGACCCCAGCGACTCTCAAGCCAATGCCCTTCTTAAAGTACTCTGCACCCTAGGATTCTCCCAAGCAATATCCAGCCCAACCCACATTAAAGGCCGCACCGTGGACTGGGTGTCCCACCAAATCTATTCCCTCAGTCTCCCTAAGATCACTCCCGTACCCTAGTCTGACCACCATTGCATTCAATTTGACACCTCAGAAGAACCCCCTAAACCCTCCATCCCTCTCATGGCTGCACTTTCACGAACCTTCTGGCAGCTTACACATGACAATCTCTCCAAACATCTCTTGGTGCCAGCTCTATAGCCCCCTTTATCCATCGACCCTGAGGTACTCGCTAATGACTTCAAAAGGGTCGTCACCCAGGCCATTGTCACTGTGGCTCCACTTACCCTTAGAAAGGCGAAAACAGTGAAGCACGCCAATGCCTGGTTCACCCAGGAACTCCTACGGCTACGCTCCAAGAAAAGAGCCGCACTCACAACCTGAAATAATAACCCCACAGAAACTACCAAAGCAGCCTTCAAAGGCTTATCCAAAGAGTACAAAACCACCATCACTAAGGCAAAAGCTGCATCCTTCAACACCAGGATAGCCAATGCCAAATCAGGGACCAAAGAAATCTTCACCATTTTCAGAGAGCTGGAGACCCATGCCACCCCTCCTCCATCCCTCCTCAAGGATGAGGCATGGTGTAACTCAATCCAGTCCGCCATGCTGAATAAGCTGGACATCTTGCAGGCCAAGATCCTCACCCACCAACAGGCACTTGCCAACCTTATAACCGTCAATCACAGTAGCCCACACCACCTGTAACCAATCTGAGTCAATCCCCTCTATTTGACTTTAAAGACATGAGTGAATCGGAAGTCCCTGCACTCCTCCAATCCATTAAATCATCCAATTGTAAAGGGGATGCCTGCCCTGCACAGGTCATCAAGGACTGTGCCCATTCCTTAGCCCCCATCATCACAGCATTTATTAACGCCTCATTCTGGTCTGGCCATGTCCCTGTGGGACTAAAGGAAGCGTGGGTTTGTCTGCTCCTTAAAAAACCTTCCCTAAACCCATCAATCTCAGGCAACTTTAGGCCTATTACCACCGTCCCCTTCTTATTAAAAATTTTGGACAAAGCAGCCTACCTGCAAGTACAGAAATTTGTGGAAGACCACCATCTTCTTGGACTACGGCAATCTGGATACAGGCCACGTCATGGCACCGAAACGGCCCTCCTTGACCTAAAGAACCAGATGGATGACCTCAGAGACGCAGGCAAACCTGCACTCCTTCTGCTACTGGACCTCTCCGCTGACTTTGATCTGGTAGATCATAAGACCCTCTGCCATCATTTCTCCACTGCAGCTAACTTCTCCACCAGCGCCTGTAACTGGATAGTTTCGTTCCTGCAGGATAGAGAAATTAAGGTCTTTTCCAAATCCTCTGGTTCCAACCCTAGCACCATTAAATGCGGAGTCCCGCAGGGTTCATGCATTGCCCCCACCCTTTACAGTCTCTTCACAAGGCCACTGTTCACAATCCTGGACGCCCTGCGTATCTCATATACAAACTATGCTGATGACACCCAGGTGCTCATCCCCCTTTCGGGTTAATACTTGTCCGACCTGAACACCCTCAATTCCATCTACTCTACAATCCAATCCTGGATGGCAGATAACTGGCTATGTCTCAACAGCGAGAACACAGAGATACGGCTGATTGGCTCCCCATTCACCTTGAGCAAGCTCGACAAACAATACACCTCCTTCACTGTTGATAACATCCCCATCACCGTCTCACAAGCGATTAAAACCTTGGGTGTGTATCTGGAACCTAACCTGACCATGAACAGGCAGGTTAATGCCATAGCTTCCACCTCATCATACCACTCCAAACTCATCAATACAGTGAGACCGTTCCTGTCCCAACAAAACTGCCTCACCATCGCCAGGGCTATTATTGCATCCAGATTGGACTATTGTAACACCCTCCTTGTAGGAACATCATTTAAAAACCTTGCCAAACTTCAACTAGTGCAAAACAACACCCTCAGGGCTGCCACATGCCTCTCACGTAGGGATCATATCACAGGGCTCAGAAGACAGGTCCACTGGCTACCAGTCAAGGAAAGGATCATTTTCAAAACCCTTGCCCTTACACACAAGTATCTCCACGGCCAGGCCCCCCCTTACCTCGTCGAAAGTATCTCCAAATCCCTTGTCCCCAGTCCATCCAGATCTCCCTAATCCAACATGATAACTGTTCCCAGGACACGCAAGGCCTGTGCCGGTGGCACCAGCTTCCCCACTATGGCCGCAACCCACTGGAACGCCCTCCGTCCTCACATCAGGTTAATTGAGTCCCATGTGGCCTTTCGCAAGGCCATCAAAACCAGAATCTTAGCATGAGCCAGTTTGTTTTCCTTGACTCTAACTCTGTAATTGTACCTAAATAATGTGTTGTGCCACTATTTCTGTATTTGTAACCATGTACCTTGCACTGTACCGTGCACCAAGTTTAATTATGTTGCGCGGCTTTACTGTAACCCTGAATCAAGACTTCTTAAGCCCATTTTACGGTGCCTCGAGGCCTGCGGGCTGCAGTGCGCTAACAAATCTAAATAAAATAAAATAAAAAACTGCCAAAATGGTACCACCTGGCCATGAGATGATTTCAGCTGTAAAATGATGCAGATACCTCGGTATATCATAGCAGTGCCTGGCAAATGCCTATCTAACATCTAGACACAAGCCAATGTTGGCTTTGCCAATGCTTGTGTTTAACAGGACTTGAGCGCAAGGACACGTGTACTGTTTACACATCAAGTGGCTGAAGAGACACTTGATTAAGACATGTTTATTGAACCAGTAACACATTTACAACTACAACTAAGCCATTACCCGTCAGAAGACTGCTTAGAAATAACACTAGCAGCCAATTACAGCACAAAGTTTGATGTTGTTGACTAAAGCGCTTTGGCTTAAAGCGCTACATAAACTCAATAAACAAAACATAACATAATAAAGCTAACTCAAAAGAATCCTAGGAGGATGTGTTTTGGGCAGAGAGGGGTGGGAATGACTATAAGGGTTAGCATGGCCTGTTTGACTGACCTGTTAGACGCACTTGACATAGCATACACAAACTATGCCAATGACACTCAAGTCCTCCTCCCCCTCAGAGGAGACTATGACCGTGACTTTAGAAGCCCTCCTCCAGATATATGCCACCATCCAAACATGGATGGCAATCAACGGTCTCTGCCTAAACGAGGATAAAACGGAGATCATCATCCTAGGCCCCAAGGAAATCCTCTCCAAACTCAGCACTGAATACACCCACTTCATCATCAACCACACAAGAAAAAACAGTCTCTACATCTATAAAGACCCTTGGTGTCTACCTAGACTCCACACTCTCAATGACTAGACAGGTCAACACCATTTCTTCCCCCTCTGCCCACACAACTAAACTCATAACTGCTATAAAACACTTTCTCACCACCCAAAACTGTCTATCCATAGCCAGAGCCACAATAGGAGCCAAACTCGATTACTGCAATGCCCTTCTGGCAGGCACCTCTACAAAAAACATAGACTACAAATAACACAAAACAACGCGCTACGCGCAGCCCTTCACATTCCCAGAAATGACCACATATCACAGGCCAGGCGCGAAGCCCACTGGCTCCCAGTCAAGGAAAGGATCAATTTCAAAATCCTCACCCTTACACATAAATGCGTCAATCTTTCCGCCCCTTCATACCTATCAGAAACGATATTCAAACATATCTCTGCCCGCCCCACAAGAAGCCACCTTGCCATCTAACTCTGCGTACCCTCCATAAAAAGAGCTAATGCCGGCGGCATTGGCTTCCCCCACATGTCACCGAAACTTTGGAATGCCCTCCCCAACACCCTAAGAGCAGAACCTTCCTTACTCGCCTTCCGCAAATCCCTTAAAACCACACTATTCACATAACCCTCTCCACACCATAGCACCCTGCTAACCCCCTAGCTGCCACCTACCATGATTGCTGGGAGATGAACTGTACTGCAAATGTATACTGCCTGCCTCATACTCTGTAACTCCAAGATGTACTGTAAATGCAATTACTAATGTAACTTCTAAGCCTTCTTTGTAACCAGATATGCATATATGTAACAATGCCACAAAGCCCACGGGCTCCTGTGCGCTTTAAACAAATACAAATAAATAAATAAATGGCCACGGCCAGTCAATGGTTGGGTAAATAACCAAACAACACCCACAAGCTGAGTGTCCCTGCTAAAGAAGAGACTGTTTGCTCCATGGCTCTGACATTCAATAGACGAGTGACAGAGAAATAGATATAATAACGAAGATGAACAGAAACTTCTGAGGCATAAAACTCTTACAAGAGAAACCCTCAGAACGTGGTTTAGAAAGACGACTGGCAGGAAAAGTGGAATTAAGAGGCCCGCTGGAAATAGAAATTTGTTGTTGCATTGTAATTGCATTATCAATAAACAACATGCAACCGAATATCCAGTTTGAGGGATGGGGAAAGGTTCAATAATGGTGGGGGTAGAGGTGGAAGAGCCCTCAACAAACCAGCTTGAATCATAACTCGTCCGCAAAGACAGGACCCGCAAACAATCCTTCTCCCGTCAAGCATCCGCCTTCTGGAGCTCGATCCCGGTGTCTGCGCGGAGGTCCCCACAACTGTCAATTTTTCACAAATCTCTCAAAACATGGCTTTTTCAACACCTGACCAAGACATACTCCCAATAGACGCTCATACCGACACACAGACCTCAACAGTGCTGCTCTAATGTTAAAAGATGCCAGCCCAAATGCGGGCGACCCACACTCTATACAGCGCTCTGCTGCTCTCGAGCTGGGTGTGCTCTGGAAATAATAAAAGTAATAAAATAAAAGAGAGGCGAAAAAAAAATGGAGGAGCTAAGTCAAAGAACTGGGTGCGAAGAAATGCAGATTCGTTGAAACACCATAGATCTGCAGGAAGCATGCAGAGTGTGTTGCAGTGCTGTAGGGGAGGGTCGCGCGTGCCTATTTGGCCTCACACTTTTTAGCTTAAGGCTAGTTAGCTGATCTCATAGCTCTCAAATCACGCGCATTTGGCGGGTGTCACCCGCCTTGTAAAGGGCCGACTCACCCGCCAAGCCTCCTGCACGCCCATTCATTCCAATGGGCGTCTCACTCGCCAAAAACAAAATCGGGTGATTTCACCCGCCTTTGCGTCGCAAATCGTTGAGAGCTATGTGATCTGCCCAATAGGTGTTAATGTTAGTAGAAAATCGCGGGCACTGGATGCAAAATTACTAGGTGGCTAACAAGAGGGAGGCCTTGCTATCCTGTAGTGGCTGTTCACATTTCTCTAGCAGGATATTCATGGTAGCATCAGGGCAGCTTCCGGTATGCAGAATATTTACTGGTTCTTTGTACACACTGTGCTACTCCAGCTCCTGCCAAGAAGAGACACATACAATGGGATTGTGTTGCCTCTGCTCCTCCACAGCTTCCAGTAAGGGAAATGCCCCTGCCACCCCCTACACGCTGCATAGGGCCAAGTACCAGCAATCCCGCAGAGTGTGGAACACCACACAACATCAGCACCAGAGGGGAACACTGGGTGGGCAGGGCTGGTCCAAGGGGCGGGAAGACTTGGCAGGGCCGGCCAGGCCTCCAGGAATCGAGTCACGGGCATCTCTTTCTCAGGGAACACCAGGGGCTGGGTGGGAACGGGAATGCAGACAGGAGGCCGGGGGCTGCAGCTCAGGCCCCCAAGGTCACTTCTCGGGCTGGAGGGTGGCCAGGCCTGTCTGTGTGCCGGGATCAGTGGGAAATGCGCGCGCTTCTGCTGGGCCCGCTCAGCTGGTCCTCGTTACAGAAACATTCTTGTCTCTTCCGCGTCCGGCGGGGGTCCGGCCTCCCCCCCTCCCCCTCTCGCTGTTGTCCAGCACGCCTCCCCCACACTAGGAGGATGCCGTTCCCAGCCGCATAGCTACAGCACGGGCCCCTCGCTACACTTCCTGTTTGGCTTCTAGGCCCCTTTGCAGCGGAGGGGAGAGGCGCTCTCCGAACATTCCAGAAATCTCGAGAACGAGGCAGAAAGCGATGAGGCATTTCAGCCACGGTTTCCGTGCTGCTACTCGCCAAAGCGTAATATTCTGATAATTGATGGTTGGAATGTAAATATTTATGCTGAACATCCTGCCCAATATATGAGGACATTTAACGGGACATTTTTCAACAGGAAAAGATCCGGCGTTGGTTTTCATATGAGGAAAGAAAATGTGCAGCGTGTTAAAGTTGCACAATTTTAATATCACTCATTGAAATATCAGGGGATCTCCATCTGGGGGAGGAATCAACAGTTTCAGCTGAAAGGGACCTTGTGGGGCCCGGCAAATGCCCTGGTCTGCAGTCTGGTAACATTTCAATATATTCCTTTCTGTATTACTTTTGTTCTGGAGCTTTAAATGTGCACTTTGCAGCGCTCGCCTTAAAACTATGGGTGCTGAGCCCTTCCCTCTGGGTATACAGAAGTGTTATCTCCTTGTTGCCTTTTAACACTGGCTCCTCCACATCAGCCACTTGTGACAAAGAAGGATTTATAGCTTTTCAGTGGGCATTTAGTGTTTCAGATCCCTGGCTGGCCGTCTAGTGATAATGCATGCACCCCACGGGTGCCTCAGACGGTCTTCCACTCTATGCAAGCCCCCCACACAGGCCAATCAAACAAGAACTGTGGCTGCTTGCTGCTGCAGCCTGCATTTATCACACAGACCAATTACGCAAGAACTGTGGCCACTTGTGGCTGTAGCCTGCATTTATCACATAGGCCAATCAAGCAAGAACTGTGGCTGTTTGCTGCTGCAGCCTGCATTTATCACACAGGTCAATTAAGCTAGAACGGTCGCCCCTTGCTGCTGCAGCCTGCATTCATCACATAGGCCAATAAAGCAAGGAACGTGGCCGCTTGCTGCTGCAGCCTGCATTTATCACATCACCCAATCAAGCAAGAACTGTGGCCACTTGTGGCTGTAGCCTGCATTTATCACATAGGCCAATCAAGCAAGAACTGTGGCTGTTTGCTGCTGCAGCCTGCATTTATCACACAGGTCAATTAAGCTAGAACGGTCGCCCCTTGCTGCTGCAGCCTGCATTCATCACATAGGCCAATAAAGCAAGGAACGTGGCCGCTTGCTGCTGCAGCCTGCATTTATCACATCAGCCAATCAAGCAAGAACTGTGGCTACTTGCGGCTACACCCTGCATTTATCACACAGGCCAATGAAGCAAGGAACGTGGCCGCTTGCTGCTGCAGCCTGCATTTATCACACAGGCCAGTCAAGCAAGGAACGTGGCCGCTTGCTGCTGCAGCCTGCATTTATCACACAGGCCAGTCAAGCAAGGAACGTGGCCGCTTGCTGCTGCAGCCTGCATTTATCACACAGGCCAGTCAAGCAAGGAACGTGGCCGCTTGCTGCTGCAGCCTGCATTTATCACACAGGCCAGTCAAGCAAGGAACGTGGCCGCTTGCTGCTGCAGCCTGCATTTATCACACAGGCCAGTCAAGCAAGGAACGTGGCCGCTTGCTGCTGCAGCCTGCATTCATCACACAGGCCAGTCAAGCAAGGAACGTGGCCGCTTGCTGCTGCAGCCTGCATTCATCACACAGGCCAGTCAAGCAAGGAACGTGGCCGCTTGCTACTGCAGCCTGCGTTCATCACACAGGCCAGTCAAGCAAGGAACGTGGCCGCTTGCTACTGCAGCCTGTGTTCATCACACAGGGCAATGAAGCAAGGAACATGGCCGCTTGCTGCTGCAGCCTGCATTTATCACACAGACCCACCAAACAATAACACAGTCCAGGCCACCAAATAAGAACTGTACCCACTTGCAGCAGGAAAAAATATGATGTATGCGCTGTGATAGCTTTATCACTACAGCAGGAGGCCCCTGCTAGGTTAGTGAAAACAAATAGAGGCGCATTGAAAAGGGCTTCTAATAAAAGGACACTTAGTTGTAAAAGTTCACAAACGCCACAGGAAAGTTATTCAGTTCACCTTGTGATTGCAATGCAATCCATCGAAAATCTTCAAAAAGCCACACTGGGGTAAGTACGCAGCCTAAACTCCCACCTGGGTACTGCTCATGACATCACACTAGACATTAGCGAAACAGAAGAGTGATGGCTAGACAGATTTGAATTAATAAAAACCAGGGGCATTGTTTTGAGCAACCCTCCAGACCATCGTTTTTCAAACTACCATGGTTAATGTCATCAGTGCTGTAAATTAATCCCGCTATTAAAAAATAACACCCAGTGTGAAGTCACTGCATAGGAGGGAAAGGTTACGGTGCAAGTAAACTTAGTTGGCAATTTTGGGGCCTTTGGGAGTTTTGCATAGTAAATCTTATGGTAATTGTGAGACCACCTGTTATTTATAGGCTTTCCCCCTGTGTGTAATGATGCATTCCAATCTGTAGGTTCTTATCCAGCCTTGGTTTTCTCTTTGCATTCTGGGACTTGTAGTATGTGTTTTATAATGGGGAAACTGGAACTACAAGTTCCAGAATGCAAAAGAACAGGACTGGATAAGCACACACAGATTGGAGTGGGTCATGTTGGCAAGGATGCATGGGGGTCGCTCTAGGAAAAGGATTTTCCTTGTAAGACAAGCAATGTGAGCATCTGCACTGTACCCCAAATCCTTAACGAGCAACAAACCCCTAACGTATAACGCCCTCAACCCAAAAAAACTCAAATCCCACAGGCAATTGACTTCATCGTGCGTGCCACACAAAATATATATTAAGCAAAGGACCAATGTAGCTGCCAAGCGGCCCTACTACGTGTGTGTCATATTCAGGCATCTCTGGCTTTTTAATCAACAGCGCTTTGCATGCTGGGTACTGCAAAGCAATACTTAGAATGGATTGCAAAATGAAAACTACAAGTGCCAGAATGAAAAGCGGGAAGCAGTGAGTGGGCGGAGAGCACGAGAACGTGCTTTTCATTTCCGCCCTGTCAATTCCACGGACAGGAAAGCACGATTATTCCAGTGCGTGCCAAGAGGCATGCATCGACTGTATACACAGACACTTCCGGAAGCTGGGACTCCCACGCTCTGTCCTCTCTGCATCAACTCAACTATGCAGACTGACAAATCCTAAAAATAGAAATGTATTACAATTTCCAAACACCTACTGGCGCAGACACTTGGGAGTAAGTTATCCACAGGGAAGAGCCGAAGATCTGATAGACTACTGTGCTTTGGGTCTGGTCAGCCGCTGATGTGGGAGAGTGTGATAGGGCTAAAGAGGAGAGCTTGGTGTTGCTGTGCTAATGGCTAGGTCTGCGGTGTGGGTATCTATGTGGGGTTTGTGTGTGCAGTGTAAGGCCGTAGGAGATCTTGTAGAGAAGTCAGTTTGGCTGAAGAGGTGAGTAGGCCTTACAAGGCAAAACAACCTTCAACCCTGCACTCCTACCACCAACCTCTTACATAGAGGTTGCATTTCAGTGCCTCACATTACCACTGCCATCCTCAATCTCTCCCTCTCTCTCCTGCTCCCTCTTTCTGTCTCTCTCTTGCTCTTTCTTACACATGCACACACAATCTCTCTCTCTCTCTAATACATACGCTACACCCAAGCGCAACAAAACAAGGATCAGCGAATTATCATAAGCTGCATGCTAAGGGTGGCTACATGCTAAGGGTGACCACACGCTGAGGGTGATGAGAGGCAAGACATTTTGGTTCAGAGAAAAGGCTTCTTGACATTTGAGGACTTTGGACGCCCATTTCACCTTCCTTAGCATGTTAGGTGGCAGGCTCAGAGACACCGAAACCACTAACATGCGTAGGAGCTGGGCTTAGTGGTATACAAGGACGTCTGCCCATCAGAGTCAACGCCCATTGAATGTTGTACACCTCTGTAAAGGACTGTGTTGCTTCCCGAAGCTAGGTCTGAGCTCAATAAATACCATCATGAGAATTATTATTATATTTGGGGGCTTCACATGGCGTTGATCGGGGGAGGGGGCCAGAATTCCTGATTGGTTCTCCCGGAGGTCTAGACGCACGGATCCTATTTACTCAAAGGAAGTTACTAAAGCGACAGCGGCAGAATGCATTAGCTCAGTAAATCAAAGTCCGGGATTGGAAAAGTGGAGGTCTGAGGACATGGAGTCGAATGATCACGTGGGTTAAGAAATGTCCTCAAACATTTCACGCCAACATTTACAAACATTTTAAAAATCGAGGTACTACATCAGTAGTAGAGAAACCCTTTATCGTTGTAGAAACTACTCATGTCGAAAGATATTTGAGAAGGTGCCTATGATATTTCAGAGCGCTCCAGTTTTCCAGTTCCTTGCATGAGAAAGCCACCCAGTCCTGCTTTTTTCTCGAAATTCCAGGACTTGTAGTTTATATTTTCCATATTAAATTCAGGACTACAAATCTTAGAATTCATAGAACCAAACAGGACTGGATGTCCTTTTCCTGCATGGATCTGGGATACTTGAGTGCTCTACACCTAGGAGCAACATCGGCTGTGGCTGCAGGCTGAATGGGATGGCCACGCTTGCTCAGGCCTTTACCGAGTACCGTGGTGCTGTTACCATCTGAGACAGCCTACAGCCTCAGATAATACTTGATGAAGAAACATTCAGAAGCAAGCATCTTTTCACTAAAGAAAAATAAAAAGCAGTCCAGAATGGCTGCCAAGAGAAACAAAATGGACCCTCGAAAGTAAGAGTATTGTTTCTATTTCCATGACGCCAGCGGTAGAGGAGCAACAGCAGGGAAACATTGAGAGAAATGCCATATAAGGCTTGTTTGAAAACATTTTATTTGGTTGGTGGCAGGGTAAGGACAGGAAGAGGCCCAAGGCTTGCTCGGAACACAGGGTTTTATCAGCAGAGACAACCTGCCCTCCGAGCAATAAGAACCAAGGGTATCTACGTATGTCCTGAATTTCCATAAGAAATCATTGTAGGCTCCGCCCTCTCCTGCAGTTCATGGCCAAGAGGCATTACCGGGGTGCAAATGGGGTGCATTTGTCTTAAAGGGGTTACAGATCATGGGGCCCCACATTAGCCTGTCCTGACATTTTAGACAGTAGTACTTTGCGTGCTTCCTGGGCACCGTCGTTTTGCTGGTAAAAGCCTGGCTCTGTAAAGTCCCAGATTGCAAAGCTCATATACGATCCAGAATTGGCCCATAATAACCGGATTGCAAAAAGTAAGGAGCAGAGGAAGTTGTCAGACATCCCTACGCAGCTGTGCAGGAGGGAACTGGCATCAGATGGAGAGAGCAAATGCAATGCAGGTGGGCACTGAAGTCAAAACCTGTGCTTTATTAATCCCACAATGTTCAAAAATGTCTATCTCTCAAATTCATTCATTGCTATGTGTGAGTAGCTCATCCAGGCCTACTTTTATTTGTGCATTTTGGGATTTGAACTCCTGCATTAATTTATATAAAGGGCGAAGGATGTCGTGAAATCGGCTGCTACCTTATACTTTCACCACTAGATGGCAGCACATTTGGAAGCATGAAGAGACAGTGCTGGATGGACAACTCCAGGGATGAAAGCACACAGAGTGTGGGCAATGGATGGACAACACTGAGCGATGAAAGCACACATAGAGTCGGCAATGGATGGACAACTCCAGCGGATGAAAGCACACAGAGAGTCGGCAAGGGATGGACAACACTGAGCGATGAAAGCATTCAGAGAGTCGGCAATGGATGGACAACACTGAGCGATGAAAGCACACAGAGAGTTGGCAATGGATGGACAACACTGAGTGATGAAATCACACAGAGAGTCGGCAATGCATGGAAAACTCCAGCAGATGAAAGCACACAGAGAGTCGGCAATGGATGGACAACACTGAGCGATGAAAGCATCCAGAGAGTCGGCAATGGATGGACAACACTGAGCGATCAAGCACACAGAGAGTTGGCAATGGATGGACAACACTGAGTGATGAAATCACACAGAGAGTCGGCAATGCATGGAAAACTCCAGCGGATGAAAGCACACAGAGAGTCGGCAATGGATGGACAACACTGAGCGATGAAAGCATCCAGAGAGTCGGCAATGGATGGACAACACTGAGCGATGAAGCACACAGAGAGTTGGCAATGGATGGACAACACTGAGTGATGAAATCACACAGAGAGTCGGCAATGCATGGAAAACTCCAGCGGATGAAAGCACACAGAGAGTCGGCAATGGATGGACAACACTGAGCGATGAAAGCATCCAGAGAGTCGGCAATGGATGGACAACACTGAGCGATGAAGCACACAGAGAGTTGGCAATGGATGGACAACACTGAGTGATGAAATCACACAGAGAGTCGGCAATGCATGGAAAACTCCAGCAGATGAAAGCACACAGAGAGTCGGCAATGGATGGACAACACTGAGCGATGAAAGCATCCAGAGAGTCGGCAATGGATGGACAACACTGAGCGATCAAGCACACAGAGAGTTGGCAATGGATGGACAACACTGAGTGATGAAATCACACAGAGAGTCGACAATGCATGGAAAACTCCAGCGGATGAAAGCACACAGAGAGTCGGCAATGGATGGACAACACTGAGCGATGAAAGCATCCAGAGAGTCGGCAATGGATGGACAACACTGAGCGATGAAGCACACAGAGAGTTGGCAATGGATGGACAACACTGAGTGATGAAATCACACAGAGAGTCGGCAATGCATGGAAAACTCCAGCGGATGAAAGCACACAGAGAGTCGGCAATGGATGGACAACACTGAGCGATGAAAGCATCCAGAGAGTCGGCAATGGATGGACAACACTGAGCGATGAAGCACACAGAGAGTTGGCAATGGATGGACAACACTGAGTGATGAAATCACACAGAGAGTCGGCAATGCATGGAAAACTCCAGCAGATGAAAGCACACAGAGAGTCGGCAATGGATGGACAACACTGAGTGATGAAAGCATCCAGAGAGTCGGCAATGGATGGACAACACTGAGCGATCAAGCACACAGAGAGTTGGCAATGGATGGACAACACTGAGTGATGAAATCACACAGAGAGTCGGCAATGCATGGAAAACTCCAGCGGATGAAAGCACACAGAGAGTCGGCAATGGATGGACAACACTGAGCGATGAAAGCATCCAGAGAGTCGGCAATGGATGGACAACACTGAGCGATGAAGGACACAGAGAGTTGGCAATGGATGGACAACACTGAGTGATGAAATCACACAGAGAGTCGGCAATGGATGGACAACAATGAGCGATGAAAGCACACAGAGAGTCGGCAATGGATGGACAACACTGAGCGATGAAAGCACACAGAGATTCGGCAATGGATATAAAACTGGCGTTTGTCTTAAACATGCAGGGAGATGGTGCTGGATGGACAACGCTGTGCGATGAACACACACAGAGAGACAGTGCTGGATGGACAACACTGGCCGATGAACTCACACACAGAGACGACGCTGGATGGATAATACCAGGCAATGAAAGCATGCAGAGAGACAGCGCTGGGTGGACAACACTGAGCAATAAAAGCACACAGAGCAACAACACTGCATGGAGAACAAAGGCTGATGAAAGCACACAGAGGGACGACGCTGGATGGACAACACTGAGTGATGAAAAGATGTAGAGAGACAGCGCTGGATGGACAACACTGGGTGATAAAAGCACACAGAGCGACAACACAGGATGTACAACTCCAGCGGATGAAAGCACACAGAGAGTTGGCAATGGATGGACAACTGGCGTTTGTCTTAAACCCACAGGGAGATGGTGCTGGATGGACAACACTGAGCGATGAACGCGCACAGAGAGACGTTGCTGGATGGACACCACTGAGTCATGAAAGCACACAGAGAGATGACGCAGGATGGATAATACCGAGCAATGAAAGTATGCAGAGAGACAGTGCTGGATGGACAACACTGAGCGATAAAAGCACAAAGAGCGACCACACAGGATGGAGAGCACATGCTGATGAAAGCACACAGAGAGACAGCGCTGGATGGACAACACTGAGTGATGAAAGCACACAGAGAGATGACGCAGGATGGAGAACACGGGCTGATGAAAGCCCACAGAGAGACGACGCTGGATGGACAATACTGGGCGATGAAAGCATGCAGAGAGACACCGCTGTATGGACAACACTGAGCTATAAAAGCACACAGAGCGACGACACAGGATGGAGAACACAGGCTGATGAAAGCCCACAGAGAGACGACGCTGGATGGACAATACTGGGCGATGAAAGCATGCAGAAAGGCAGCGCTGGGTGGACAACACTGAGCAATAAAAGCACACAGAGCAACGGCATTGCATTGAGAACAAAGGATGATGAAAGCACACAGAGAGACGACGCTGGATGGACAACACTGAGTGATGAAAAGATGCAGAGAGACGACGCTGGATGGACAACACTGAGTGATGAAAAGATGCAGAGAGACAGCGCTGGATGGACAACACTGAGCGATGAAAGCACACAGAGCGACGACACAGGATGTACAACTCCAGCAGATGAAAGCACACAAAGAGTTGGCAATGGATGGACAACTGGCGTTTGTTTTAAACCCACAGGGAGATGGTGCTGGAGACAACACTGGGCGATGAAAGCATGCAGAGAGACACCGCTGTATGGACAACACTGAGCTATAAAAGCACACAGAGCGACGACACAGGATGGAGAACACAGGCTGATGAAAGTACACAGAAAGATGCTGCTGGATGGACAGCACGCGCTGATGAAAGCACACAGAAAGATGCTGCTGGATGGACAGCACGCGCTGATAAAAGCACACAGAGAGATGCTGCTGGATGGACATCACGTGCTGATGAAAGCACACAGAAAGATGCTGCTGGATGGACAGCACGCGCTGATGAAAGCACACAGAGAGATGCTGGATGGACAGCACGCGCTGATGAAAGCACACAGAGAGATGCTGATGGATGGACAACACGCGCTGATGAAAGCACAAAGAGAGATGCTGGATGGACAGCACGCGCTGATGAAAGCACACAGAGAGAGGCTGCTGGATGGACAGCACACGCTGATGAAAGCACACGGAGAGATGGTGTCGGATGGACAGCACGCGCTGATGAAAGCACACAGAAAGATGCTGCTGGATGGACAGCACGCGCTGATGAAAGCACATAGAGAGATGGTGCTGGATGGACAACACGTGCTGATGAAAGCACACAGAGAGATGCTGCTGGATGGACAGCACGCGCTGATGAAAGCACACAGAGAGATGCTGCTGGATGGACAGCACGCGCTGATGAAAGCACACAGAGAGATGCTGCTGGATGGACAGCACGCGCTGATGAAAGCACACAGAGAGATGCTGCTGGATGGACAGCACGCGCTGATGAAAGCACACAGAGAGATGCTGCTGGATGGACAGCACGCGCTGATGAAAGCACACAGAGAGATGCTGCTGGATATACAACACGCGCTGATGAAAGCACACAGAGAGATGGTGCTGGATGGACAGCACGCGCTGATGAAAGTACACATGGAGCTGGCGCTCGATGGATGTCACAGGCAAATGAAAGCACACCCACAGATGGCGCTGGATGGATAACACAGGCCAATGAAAGCACACACAGAGATGGCGCTGGATGGATAACACAGGCCAATGAAAGTACACAGGGAGCTGGAGCTCGATGGGTAGCACAGGGCAATGAAAGCACACACAGAGATGGCGCTGGATGACCGAGATGGCACTGAATGCACGACACAGGCCGATGAAAGCACACACAGAGATGGCGCTGGATGACAGAGATGGCACTGAATGCACGACACAGGCCGATGAAAGCACACACAGAGATGCCGCTGGATGGACAACGCTTGTTGAAGAAAGCACACAGGGAGTTGGCGCTCAATGGATAGCACAGGGCAATGAAAGCACACACACAGATGCCGTTGAATGGATAACACAGGCCGATGAAAGCACACACAGAGATGGCACTGGATGGACAACGCTTGTTGAAGGAAGCACACAGGGAGCTGGCGCTCGATGGGTAGCACAGGGCAATGAAAGCACACACAGAGGTGGCGCTGGATGGATAACACAGGGCAATGAAAGCACACACACAGATGGCGCTGGATGGATAACACAATGAATGAAAGCACACACAGAGATGGCACTGGATTGGATAACAGAGGGCAATGAAAGCACACACAGAGATGGCGCTGGATGGACAGCGGGCAATGAAAGCACACACAGAGATGGCACTGGATTGGATAACAGAGGGCAATGAAAGCACACACAGAAATGGCGCTGGATGGACAGCGGGCAATGAAAGCACACACAGAGATGGCACTGGATTGGATAACAGCGGGCAATGAAAGCACACACAGAGATGGCGCTCGATGACAGAGATGGCACTAAATTCACAACACAGGCCGATGAAAGCACACACAGAGATGGCGCTGGATGACAGAGATGGCACTGAATACACGACCCAGGCCGACGAAAGCACACACAGAGATGGCGCTGGATGGACAACACTTGTTGAAGAAAGCACACAGGGAGCTGGCGCTCGATGGATAGCACAGGGCAATGAAAGTACACACAGAGATGGCGCTGGATGACAGAGATGGCACTGAATTCACAACACAGGCCGATGAAAGCACACACAGAGGTAGCGCTGGATCAGATAACAGAGGGAAATGAAAGCACACACAGAGGTGGCGCTCGATCGGATAACAGAGGGCAATGAAAGCACACACAAAGATGGCGCTGGATCGGATAACAGAGGGCAATGAAAGCACACACAGAGATGGCACTGGTGGACAGCAGGCAATGAAAGCACACCCAAGATGGCGCTGGATCGGATAACAGAGGGTCATGAAAGCACACACAGAGATGGCACTGGATTGGATAACAGAGGGCAATGAAAGCACACATAGAGATGGCGCTGGATGGACAGCGGGCAATGAAAGCACACACAGAGATGGCGCTGGATCGGATAACAGAGGGCAATGAAAGAACACAAACAGATGCCGCTGGATGGATAACACAGGGCAATGAAAGCACACACAGAGATGGCGCTGGATGGATAACACAGGGCAATGAAAGCACACACACAGATGCCGCTGGATGGATAACACAGGGCAATGAAAGCACAAACAGAGATGGCGCTGGATGGATAACACAGGGCAATGAAAGCACACACACAGATGCCGCTGGATGGATAACATGCACACAGAGAGACACGAGTGGCTAGACAATGTAGGTGAATGAAAGCACACACAGATCATACGCCATGCAGCGCAGGGGCGACATAGATGGAACGGGGGAGGAGGGGACCAGACCGATAGGAGAGATGCCAGAGAGACGCTGATTCAGGCTCAGAGCGTGTACGCTGTGCTGGACTGGCACGTGTTATGCCGCGGTCGCCTAGTTTTTGATGAAAAGGCAGAACCACAAATGTTTGAATGCAAGGAACAAACCCAGGACATGCTGCACTATTCACAGGTGACCTGGGAGAACTCGAGAGCACCGAAGGCCACGAGGATGGAATACGTCATCTTGAGTAAATGGCTGAACTTTGGGCTCGGTTTAGATTTTCCGTCGAGTCTGCATTTATCCTGTAGAGAATCAGAGCCGAGCTATTGCGAAAGACCCTGAACACGCACACATGCGAACTCAGCTGAGGACTCAAAACTGATAGCTAGTTTCGGGGACAACATTTTGCAGTCCTCACTACCTTGCCAACAAGCACTTTGCTTGCTGGAGGTTGAGTGTCAAGTTCGATACATTGTTTACCAGTGTGTTCAGTTATTTGTGCACCAAGCGACACATCTGTTTGAAGTTGCTGCTATAATAGTCTTGCACTTTCTCTCAGTTGCCCTGAACTCTGTTTCTCTCTCTGTCTCACTCTGTTTCTCTCTCTGTCTCACTCTGTATCTCTCTCTCGCTCGCCTGCTCTCTGAGGTTGGGAGATGCGTTGGCAGCGGCGCGTTTTCTGGCTGGCGCCATCCCATCCACTGCTGACAGCAGCACGACATTAAAAAGGACATTATTTAATTGTACTCACATTGTAAAAGGCTCTTTTAAATGTTTACAATGCTCTTTTCTAGTATTCACTTCCAGCCTACATTACAGTCATAATAAACACATTGCACTTCTCTCACTGAGCAAAGCATATTATCAAAACCTAAAATAACCATATAAGTTACTTTCTGATAAAACGTTATCATTCCAGGATGCACAGTCTTGTGCGCGCCTATTGTACTTTTTTTTAAATAGTCTTATGAGGAGGGGGAAGGGATAAATAGCACCAATGAGGTTTCCATGCTGCTTTGAGTGAAATAAAGGAGCAGTTGGCAACATAATAACGACCACTGACCTTTATATTCAACAAACATACCTGTAATAAAAGCTTTGTATGCTTAAATCACTAAGTACATAATGCAGAACAGGTTTGGCGATCATTTAATTTTTTCGCAACACTCACCCTAATATTGAATTGTTTTTAAACATGAACCATAGATATAGATTCAACGGATAACAGCATAGCCATGAAGGAAGTGGGTTGGAGGATCCAAAAGAGCAAAGATCAAATGGAAGCACAGAATGACATCCGCAGAGCAGTTTGGAGAACTGAGGTAATTGAAGGAGACATAGTGAAAATAGAATTACCTCACAAGGATCAAGTAACAGGATCCAAGTACAGACAGCCAGTGGAAGCCGCACAAAAGGGAACTAACAACATCGACAGCCTGGCTCGGGAGGATAGCTCAGGGGCAACGTGCTCGCCTTGGAAGCAAGACGACACAGAGCAACACGGGTTTGATCTCCGGGTCTGCGATGAGAAACCTCTCGGTATTAAGCACGTTATAAATAACCTATCATATCATATCATATCACTGGGGATGGAAAAAGGTGGAATTTAGAGAGTGTTGCAGTGTTCAAAAGACGCCTCACGGAGAGGAGAGGATCATCTGAGGCGGAGCCAACAGCTGAGTTTGAAGAACGATACGAAGAACCAGGAGAAAGAGAAACAGAGAACAGGTTGGAGGAGAATCAAGAAGAAAGCAGTGGGGGAAGTGTCACACAAGGAAAAAGTGAACAATGAGAGGAGAGAATCATGTTGCCGCAGATCCGTGAAAGGGTAAAAGAGCTCAAGACCCCACCACTGAGTTCCTCGCCCAGTGGGAGTTGTCCTCAGCAAGAGATGCGAAGACCGACCAGGTACAGAGACTTCATGATGGAGTAGGACCAAGCTTCTCGACAAAAGGAGGTAGGGAGCAGCCTCGCGAGATCACGGTACCACTGAGATCTGGCGAAACTGCAGTTGACATGCGCGAGCCTTTCGGGAGAGCGTGCCATACAGAGAGCGGACCGGGAGACAAGCGGAAGCTCCCCAGTGCGCCTCCTGCACACAGGCATGTGGCCTGGGTGCACACCAGACATTTAGAGTATTGAAGACCCTAGTATCCTACCCACCAGCTGCAGCAGTGATGTAACGGCTGCAGAGGACTGAAAGACTTTATTTACCCCTTTGATTGCAATACCCCTGTACTATGTGAACTGCTATTAAAGCCCTTCCACCCCTAACCTGCTGTCCAGTCATCTGTACACCACTACAGCTCCCCCCCCCCCACTGCTCAAATGCTAACATTGAAAGACTGGCTCTAGCCCCCAGAGACGCATCTTGGAGTGCCATTTCTGTTTCTCGATTCTCACCCTACCCCCACCCCCCTCCTTGGTGTGTAAAGAAGTTACCAAGAATAAGCCAAAGGGCAAATACATTTGCAGTGAGCAACACGAGAATGGTCACTATTATGTATGGCTGGCACAACTGTAGGGCAGTGGTCGAACTGCGCGGGAATGGTCAGGAGCGGTGTGTCACTACTTTTATTTCTTTTACTGTTAACAGCTCCCTTACTGTTTGCAACCATGTTCACCATTCCAGAAGTGTTCTTTGTGAAGTTAAAGCACACTTCTCCATATTGCCACCGTATATCAGTTACAGCTAAAATGAAATCTGTTTCAACTCAATTGACTGCCAACCAGCATGACTGCAACCCTTGAAAAATGTATCTGCAGGTTGCTCCCTTCCTATTCTGTCCCCCGCCGGAGTCACAGTTCCACTACTTTTTTGGTACATTTCTATCATTGCTGCAGGGTCCAGTAAAGTTAACGCTTGAAACTGAATGGGATCTAGGGTGTCCAATTTTGGCAGATGAAACAGTGAGATTAAATGATTTCCCCAGCATCATACACATAGGCACCAGCTTACAGGGGGCCTACGGAACCCAAAACCACCAATGTATAATAGAGCTGCTATTGCAGGTATCCATATATGATTCCTGCAATCCTATGAATTATAACTTTAGTCAGGCTGTTTTTCACCAAGCTGTCATTTGCAGCCCTCTTGTTGGTTAGCAGGCAACAAATAAAGCAAGTGTGTTAGGATGGTGTTTTCATCAGTGACCATTGTAGGTGTAAATCCCCAGGAAAAGTGCTAATATTCTGTTGTTAACACTGATGGGTCATGCGCATTTTACAGCCACACCCCACCACAGTTGATTGCATATATGTGTGGAAAAAACATTTCCTAAACAAAATAATATTCTTTTTTGTGCGCACTCAGCCAAGCACTTTACTCGCATAAAGTGCGAATCCAATGTGGATGGCTTGTTCAAACAATGAGAAAAGCAGGTGACAATCATACAACTCAAAGGAGAGGACAGAGACCGCCAAGTTGGTATATTTTGGTAACATGCGTTTGTATTGAACTAAATGTCAAAGGTGGATATGTGCTAAAGTGTTGCGGGAACTTTGTTGTTTCCAAGGCAGATTAAGAGAGTTATACATTAGTGGGCAACATAATTCAATGGCAAGAGTCAAGAAAACATCCAGCATTGCCTCCTTGGCTATCTCTTACTTTTACAGACCTGCATTTTTAACAGTAACAAAAAAACTACAAATGCCAGAGAACTGTATGTATAGCTATAATGACGATTCACCCGGTCTTGTCACTTCTCCCCGAGGGGAGCCCATTCCTATGAGCCTATGGAGGTGAGGCCACTACCACCCCATCGAGGTGGCAAAATGTGGAAACACCTCATAGAAAGGGCTCCCCTCCTGGGGCCTCTTGTACCAACACCAGAAGGAGTATCTACAACTCAGATAGTGGTTCCTCAGAGCCGCAGAAGAATTATTCTAGAGAAGGCACATGAACATTTAACATCATGACATTTATGTACGGTAAAGACAGAAAGCCAGATTGTACCATGGTTTTACTGGCCAGGAGTACATGCTGACATTAAGAACTTTGTCACTACGTGTGCTCTGTGCCAAAAGGCAGCTACCCACATAATACCACTGGCACCATTACAGCCTCTCCCCATCATGGAGGTACCCTTTTCAAAAATTGGGGTGGGCATTTTGGGGACTTTAGAGCCTTCAAAACTGGGAAATAAATACACCTTGGTAATCCTAGATTAAACTATATGGTATTTGAAAGCGTTCCCTTTAAAGAACAACACATCCCAACAAATCTAAAAGATTTGATCACTATCTTATCTCAGGTCGGATTGTCGAAAGAAATTCTGACAGATCAGGGCAGTACATTTATGTCCAAGTTTATAGCAGAGGTTTAACAAATCCTACACATTAAGATCATATGTGCTTTCATATACCACCCACAGATGGATGGTTTGGCGGAACATTTTAACCAAACATTGAAGAACGTTCTCAAGAAGTTGATGGAAGCGGACGGACGTAACTGGGATAACTGGGATATCATAATACCGAAGGCTCTTTTTGCCATTAGGAAATCCCCACAGGCTTTGTTAGGGTTCTTCCCTTTTGAGCTCCTTTATGCATGTGATCCACGAGATGTCTTAGACATTCTCAAGCCTTACCATCAAACTTTCATAGTGCATGCCTGTGTTATTTAAAAGCAGTCTTCTGTTGGCTTTGTAATTGCTTGTTATTAACAGGACTTAAGTGGAAACGCATAGTGCTTATAAATCGAGTGGCTGAGGGCAGACCTGGTTAAGACATTTTTAGTACACCAGTAGTTAGTTTACAGCTCCAATTAAGCCATTAACTCTCAGAAGACTGCTTTGAAATAACACAGTCAGGCCCTTTGAGTGCAAAGGTTGATTTTACGGCTTGAAAAGCTAGCTCAGAGAGATCCCAGTAGGATGTGCTCTGGGCAGAGAAGGACGGAAAGTGGGTGGGAATGACCAAAGAAATAGCATAACCCTGGGCATCCCAAGGGTGGGTTAAAAAAAAACACCAATTCCTGTAAACATTGTGTCCCTCCGCATATGCCATCTCCCCCTAGCTGTCCTCCAGAGCAATCGGTTTGGCTTCTAGGTGACGCTAAAGCACCACTTTCTAGTCAAACCTGAAAATATATAGAGTGCATCTTTCCAACAGTTCATTTTTTTCTGCCTTTCTACTGCTTACCTTACACCGCTGCAGTTTATTCAGTGATGTCACTTCCTATGATACCAATGGGGTCAGTGGTCACATGAAATTACTTCCGCCAGCTGGCACCCATATTGAAACACTTTGGTTAAGGGGTGCGCCAGGGAGGTGAGCACGTTTAATATTTAGGCGCTTTCACATATCTTCCCAGCGCTAGCTCTAGTGTGTGCCTACCCATTCCATGTTTTGTGCGGCGATTGTCCTGGCTCAGGTCGTGTATAGCCAAACCAGACCCCCCACCCCCGGCCCCACTAGCCATCAATTCCCTGGCTCCCCCAGCTCGACGGGAACATGTGGAATTCATTGGGAAGAGGAAGTTGGGAAATTAGGGCACAGGCAATGAAGACACGCTGCTTTGTTTCTAAGAAGACCACATTCTCCGGGTCCCACTCTTAAAACACTGCTACACAGCTGTAAAGCAGCATTGCTTGGGGCAGGGTACCCTTACCCAAGCTGCCTGCCACCCCGCCCCCATGACCCCCACTTAGGCCTCCCTCAGCATTATTTAGGACACATATGTTAGAGCCATTCCCACGGTCTCTCTTTCTACTTAAAGCACTGGGAAAGGGATAACGGGGGAGGGGGACGGGGGGCATAGAATAAACAGAAGGGGACAAGGAGGGGCGAAGGGGCGATTCCTACCTGAAGGTGAGATCAGGGAGAGAAGTAGGAGAAAGCGCGGGGGCTCGAGAAAGAAAAGGACAGCCATCCACGGTCTGCAAATCATCACGAGATACGAGAAAGAGAGTGGCATGGGTAGAGAGAAAGGGCGAGAAAGATGCGGGTGAGGAACACAGAGAAAGTGAGGGGAGAAAGGGGAGAGAGAAATAGAGGCAGCGCAAGAGGGGGAGAAAGACAAAGTGAGAGAGAAAGAGGGGGAAGCAAGAGGCAGAACAAGGTGAAGTGGGAGAAATAGAGGAAGGCCAGGGAGCAAGAGGCAGAGAGGGAGGAAGAAAAAGAGGAGAGAAAGAAAGAGAGGACAGAGAAAAAGAGAAATAGAGAAGGAGGGAGAGAGAGAAACAAAGAGGGGAGAGAAAAAGAGAAAGAGGAGAGACAAAGACTTCAAGAGATGCAGCGAGAGGGCATGTTTGTGTGAGAGAAAGACAGAGAGGGAGAGAGAAAGGCGGAGAGAGAAATAGAGGAAGCGTGAGAGGGAAAAAGACAAAGTGAGAGAGAAAGAGGGAGAAAGTGAGTGAAAAAGAGAGAGAAGCGAACGACAGAGAAAGGGGTGAAGAGGAAGAAAAAGAGGGAGGGGAAGAGAGGAGGGGAGAGAAAGGGGGGAGAGAAAAAGAGAGGGGAGAGGGAAAGAGTTGACGAGATGCAGAGAGAGCATGTTTGTGTGAGAGAAAGACAGAAAGAGGGGGGAGAGAGAAGATGTTAGAGAGAAAGAAAGAGTGTGTGAGAGAGAGAATATGTGAGAGAGAATGTGTGTGAGAGAGCATCTGTGAGAGAGAATGTGCGTGTGAGAGAGAGAGAGAGGGAGAGGGATTGAGAGAGAAAGAGAGAGTGTGTGTGAGAGAATATGTGAGACAGAATATGTGTGTGAGAGGGAGAATATGTGAGAGAAAATGTGTGTGTGAGAGGGAGAATCTGTGAGAGAGAATGTGCGTGTGAGAGAGAGAGAGAGGGAGAGGGAATGAGAGAGAAAGAGAGAGTGTGTGTGAGAGAGAATATGTGAGACAGAATTGTGTGTGAGAGGGAGAATATGTGAGAGAAAATGTGTGTGTGAGAGGGAGAATCTGTGAGAGAGAATGTGCGTGTGAGAGAGAGAGAGAGGGAGAGGGAATGAGAGAGAAAGAGAGAGTGTGTGTGAGAGAGAATATGTGAGACAGAATTGTGTGTGAGAGGGAGAATATGTGAGAGAAAATGTGTGTGTGAGAGGGAGAATCTGTGAGAGAGAATGTGCATGTGAGAGAGAGAGAGAGGGAGAGGGAATGAGAGAGAAAGAGAGAGTGTGTGTGAGAGAGAATATGTGAGACAGAATTGTGTGTGAGAGGGAGAATATGTGAGAGAGAATGTGTGTGAGAGAGAGAGAATCTGTGAGAGAAAATGTGTGTGTGAGAGAGAGAATCTGTGAGAGAAAATGTGTGTGTGAGAGAGAGAGAGAAAGAGAGGGGGAGGGAATGTGTTAGAGAGAGAAAGAGAGAATGTGTGTGAAATAGAGAGAGGGTTTTTAGGAGTGGCTCGGGGGATTCCATTAGGTCTTGCTGGCGCACGTGACACCAGTGTCGGACTGGGGCAGAAAATTGTCTCGGGCACCAATGAAAAAGTGTCTCACTGTCAAATGGCCATGTATTCCTTTTGGGACAGACTGTTTGAATAGTACCAAAGGGGGAGTTTTTTGATAAAATGTGATGCACATTGTGCATTTTAAAGACTATGGGCCTGATTCACAGAAGGGTTTTATAAAGGCGCAATCCCATAGGAAAACACTCTGTGAACAACCCCTATGTATTCAGCAACATTGCTCAAAACTACTAGCCGCATAGTGAAGTAACTTAACAAACTGGCCCATATTGACCAAAAAAGTAGCCCACTTTGACCCCCCAAAAAACTGCCCCCACTAGCATTTTCTATTTTTGGTTTGGACATTGCCCTATAGGTCAGTCCGAGCCGGCGTGACACACGTGGTATCTGTGAATCCGTCAATGTATTCGTGGCTAGTTGAGACCCGTCTCATGCTTCCTCAGAGACAGTATGTACACATGCTTCCAACTCTCCTATCCACTTACATTTCTCAGCATTAAAATGTGTATGGGGAGGTGGTTGGGGAAGCCATGTTTTAGTTAAAGGTTCCTCTTTTGGGTGGTAGCAGTGGTATACTGAATGGGGAATGGGGGGTGCGCAGAGGGGCATCTTGCCTCCATCCCCCCAGTGGCTCTTTCCCTAGCCAGACCAAGCCATTTGGGTGCGGGACACCTATCCCGTTCAGTACCTTCATGGTCAATGAGGGTGCGGAACGGGAGCGGTGTCGCTCTCCCAGGACAAAGAGGGTGCTGAGCAGGAGGTGTTCCTGCTCAGCACCCTCATTGTCCTGGCAGCAGGACACCTTTCACCTTCGGCACCATCATTGTCAATGACGGTACTGAACGGGAGAGGTGTCCCTCTGCCAGGACAATGTTCCGCGGAGCTCAGGGCAGCAGAGTGGCTCCCCCACCCCCAACCTCCCACAAGGATGTGATATGGTAGCCATTAGACACTGATGGGAGGGAGGGGGGACTATTAGCAGGAACTTTTGTCCCTTAAGAAATGTGATTGGGGGTTGATCATAAGCGAGAAGGGTGCATAAAGCTAATGACTAGGGCGATTTGTTAGACTCGCAATGATGCTATTGTGACTTTGCATGCAGGATGGGGAGAATAAAACCAAAGCCATACTCGTATTGCTCAACATATTTCTATGACGGTGTATATAGTGTAAAGTGAGTTTATTATGAAAGGCTAGTCTATTATGCCATGCGGTTTGCTTCCAAGGCATGGCAATAAATAAAGTATAACTTAAGCACATCAACTGCAAAGCATAACCTTAATAAATATATATATCAACAAAACCTGGGAAGATGGATTCAGTTGCTTAAATTGTCCACATCCTGGTTTCACCATTTAACCAAAGCATGTGATCCTGGGCAAATCATTTAATCGCACTGTGTCTTATAAGTGATTCACTTCATAGCTTATGTTAATATATGATGCTATCATAAAAAAGCCTAATCACTATAGAGTTGCTCCATTTATAATAATAGTGCAATTTAGGTATTTTGCACCACAAGGTTATTTGCCACTTGGGCTTACTTATGGCAACTTATTCTGAAGTCACTTCCATGGTGCCTCCAAGTATCAAAGACTGATAATTATTCTTGCAATGCCCTTTTCTGTGAAGTCACTTCTGTTGGTGCAATCCATATGCAAATTAGGAGGTTTGCATATATTTTGCCCCACAGAGCTCTAATAGACGAGCTCCCTGCATCTGTAATGGTCCTGCAGTTGATTTTTTTTGTAATGTGTTAAAATACCATCTGCCACTTATGTTACCAAAGAAAATGATTGGATGGGTGAGAATGATACCGTATGGAATCACGCACACTGCTTTTGGGGCATCAGTAGCAGGACCTTTTCCGTGGCTCGCCCCCCAACTCTTGCAATGCTGGATACTCCTCTGGTTGGTAGTTGCCATTGATGACTTGGTAGACATGCAGAGGATCTGTGGCTGTATATGGGTGTGGTGCTGTTTATTGGAATGGTGGGTGTGTATGGGAGTGTGGTTGTGCATGGGAGTAATGGTGGTTTATTAGTTTATAGTCTTGTATGGAAGTGTGGCTGTGGAAGAGGTGTTGGTGGTGTAGAGTAGTTGTTGTGCAAGGGTGGTTTGCTGCTTATGTTTAAGGTGATTCTTGCATTTCAGGTGGTAGTTATGCTCAAGCTGCGATTAGGCAAGAGGTATTGGTTGTGTGCATGGCAATGGACTATGGTGGGGCTAGTTTATAGTAATGCTGCTGACTGGGCATGGTATGGTTAGTTGAGGGATTACTTGTATATGGGGTGGAAGGTGTCTGGGAGTGGTGTCTTGTATGGTAGTTGTGTTTGGGTTGTGTTGTGGTGGTTGCATTTGGATTTTGTTGTGTGTAGGAGGTATAGTTGTGTGTCGGGTAGGTTGTGTATGCAATAGTTTTTACATGGGAGTGGTGGTTGTGTTTGAGATGGTGATTGTGCTAGGGGTTGTGGGTGTGCATGGGATCCTTGTTATGTATGATGGTGGTGATGTGATTGAGTATGGGGATTGGTTGTGCAGTACTTCGAGGGTTTGGTTGTGTATTTGGTGGAGGTATTGTATGGCGATAATGATCATGCACGTGTGTGGTGGTTGTGATTGGGGTTGGTTGTCTATAGGAGTGATAGTTATGTTTCGGGCAGGTTAAGTATGCAGTAGGTTGTACATAGGATTAGTGGTTGTGTTTGAGGTGGCAATTGCCTACAGGGTTGGCTATTTCTGTGAGTGTGCTTGTGCGTGGGAGTGGTGATTGTGGCTGAGGTGGTGCGTGTGTTTGTAGTGGTGTTTGTACTAGGGGATGTGGTTATGTACGGGATCCTTGGTATGTATGATGGAAGTAATGTGATTTTGTATGATGGGTTGGTTGTGGAGTGCATTGAGAGTTTGGTTGTATATGTGGTGGAGGTCTTGTAGGGCAGTAATAATCATGTATGTGTGTCGTGGTTGGTTGTGCATAGGAGGGGTGTTTGTGTTTGAGGTTGGTGGGCTATGTGGTTGATTGTGTATTGGTTTGATTGTTGTTTTTAGAGTAGTGGGGGTGTACAAAGCTGGTTCTGTGTGCAATTGTGGATGTATTTGGGAGTGGTGATTATGTACGAGATGGAAATCATTTTAGAGAAGTGGAAGTCTTGAATGCAGATGGTTCTCCATAGGAGTTGTAATTGTGTTTGTTATGTTGGCTGTGTATGGGAGCGTGTGGAAATCGATATGATATTGTGACCCCAATCGCATTGTTTAAATGTCTGTTGGCCTACGCCAAGCTGTCTAAAGAATATTGTGAACATAGGTTCCGCGGCAAGGTCTTGACCTTAATGTATCGTGTAAGCTGCCATCTTGGATCTAGCCGCCATTTTAGGTATTCTTGCAGTGTGGAAGTCACCCCGAATCACAAAATGGAGGCCGAATGACATTACGAGTAAGACTTCGGCCATGGTGACCTCCGCACACGTGAATGAATAATATGTCCACAGGCTACTTGTTAGGGTCATGAACTAAGACCCTGTCCTCTGTTTAACCTAGGTGTAAATATGTAACTGTATCAGCGGAACCGATCTAATATATGGAGATTGTATGTTCGACCTGGCTACGAACCCTAGCCATGGTTCCAGAAATGGTTAACTTGTAGGAGGGCTGGCCAATGCAGTACTAAATGTATAAAAACCCAAGCATCCCGATGATCGGTCTCTCCCACTTTCAGTGCGAACCTAACGTTGAAGGTTCGTGTGTTAGTCAGAGGGCCGAATAGCTATTCGCATGTCAATTGACCTTGATAACTTGGTAACTTTGTAACTTTGAAATAAAGCGCTTTATATGGTCCTTTGTAACCTGTGTTGGTGTGTTTCCATTTGGGCTTCCCGGCCTCATGTCAATTTCTCTGTTTCCACAGTTGGCGCCCGAATAGGGACCCTCAAGATTGATGCCGGATCATTGAAGGTTGACGCAGACTATCGAATCGGGATCGGACGGTGTGATTCTGCGGGCCCGACAGATCGAGACGCGATACCTCGGCAGCGCTGCACGATCCGATCCTTGGCCGATAGTCGTGCGGTCTGACACGGCATCTTGACGAGGGTCCAGATCCGAGGCGGGCAGATTTGCCGAAACCACTGAACACAGGTAAAATTTGTTAGTTGAAGTCCTTTGAAAACCGTACGGTCCTCCTTAGGTTTGGTCAGGTGTAGTCGTGACCCGGCTCTTAATTTAACCCTGACAATTTGAATTTGGCGTATTGTATCTGCAGACACAATTATTGGACCAGGTAACACCAATTCTTTGAGAAATGCCTGGGAAATTGTCTAGCTGTTTTAGGGCTCTATTCCGCAGCGATCGACAATCTTTGGAATTTAGCCGTCCGGCACCACAGGAGGGGTCGCCGGCGTGTACTATGTACTGTAAGTATGGCATTGGTAGTATTGTATTTAATGACATTTGGCACAGACAGACCAGAAATGCCTCCGAATTTCAGTGGCCAATCAATGGTAGTTTTGAGATCCCCCGTATTGAATACTTAGAGTCGATTTTGCTTAAGAAGAAGGCTAGGCCAGCAGCCTTTGATGTGTTACAAAATTGGAAAAAGGAAGCATTACACCAGCTTAAAAGTAGGGATAAACATGCACGACGTCATAAAACGAATGCCGAAAAGGCATTGTTATATGACAAGGAAAAACGATTTGATGAAACCCAGAAAATGGACAGAGCTTTTTCGCTCGGAGTCCAGAAAATTTACCCTTCTAAAGATTTCCATGTTTCCGAGGAGTTTATTGAGAAAATATTAAACGAACGGAGGCCTGATTCTTCAGCGCCACCTCCGTATGCTCCTGTTGTGGCCGCTCTTCCCATTCCTGCTATTGCTCCTATCGTTATTCCTACTCCTCTTACACAGCCTACTACCCCTAGTTCCTTAGTTGTCGCTCCTCCGTCTATTTCGTCTGCTACTTTACCTCTTTCCCCTGCACCCATGTTAGGTTCACCTACACTTTCGATTTCGGGGAGTCCTGTGTTTATTAAATCAGATCCTGGTGCAGGGTCGGGGATAGTGACTCGTAGTACTGTTCCTGCGGGCAGGAAACAGGAACTATTTGCTTGGGCTAAACATTGCATGGAAAAAGGTGATCAAACTGAGGTATTTTCAACATTATCTAATTTGCACGATTTTCCCGAGAAAAACGTTTTTATTGAAGGACTGGGGATTCATTTAGGTGTAATGTGGGGTAGATTGCAGACTTCGGATCTCCCACAAGGGGTGAGAGATCTGAACGCTTTGGCACTCTCAAGGGATACCGAACAGAAAGTATATGGACATGTTGATAGATTGTTTGAGTTTAGACAGGATTTTGAAAGATTACAAAATGAGGATGATGAGGACGATAGGATATATATGCAGAAACGGTTCCTTTCGTGCCGAAGATCAGCACCCGAGGAAGTACGGATCTGTACTAGAGATGCGGTTCGATGGATCTCGGATTCATCAATACCGCCGGATGAGGTATACGATACATATAGTCAATATACGGTAGAAATGCAAAGGAAGGTAATTCAAGTGATGGTACAGCACTTGCAGGAAGAATGTATAAGAAAGAAGGTTGGTTGCCCCACAGAGTTATTAGGTATTTGTAAAAGAGCTTTTTCGCCTGACACTTCCACAGCTGCTTTAGCGCTTGATTTGGCCTTATTACTCAGTAAGCGGTCGGAGGTCCCTATATCTCAGTTGCCTATGAGAGAGGTCCCTCCGACCCTTGTCCCAAAAGTAGAAATCCCCGCCAACGCGGCGACTGGTGCTCCCGCGGTGGATATCCCAGCACATTACGTATCACAGTTTGTTCACGTCCCGTTTTCTCGACAGGAAGTGAACACGATCAGACAATCAGTCCCTGATATTAGGAAGAACCCGACAGGGTTTTATAAAGAAATCGAATCCGTTTTGCAGTCTTCCGTGTTCACCTTAAGTGACATGGATTTATTGTTTCCAGTGCTTTTACCTGTTGATGTATGGAAGCAGGTACGGACGGTAGATGATGTGCCGGGGTTGGGGGATACATGGGTAAATCTAACTAGAATAGATGGGGAACGACCAGCTGGTGAGAAACCACCCCAGGTAATACTCACTTTACCTGATAGAATAGTTGCCAAATTAAAAACTATAATTCCAGAAAAAAGGATTATTTGGGACAATCTTACGGCCTGTGTCCAAGGAAAAACTGAAGGTACCACTGAATTCTTTAATAGGTTTGAACAGGTGTTCTCCGACTTCAGTGGACAGGATTTGGGTACAGAGTCGGGGAAGAGGTTGTTTGTGGACAAATTTGTGCGTGGATTGTTGCCCAACATCCAGTCACAAATTATGTCCTCAGAGAGCGCTTGGCAGGCAAAATCTCAGTCAGAGGTTTTGCATATGGCTCAGTATTATGAAAATCGGGTTAATAACGAGAAAGAGAAAATCGAAAAAAGAAGGGGTGACCTAAAGACTAAGGTATTGTTGCAGCAAATTGTCAGGCACCCCAGAGGAGGTACGACACAAACTAGAGGTCAGTACATTCCAAGAGGAAATACTCCTCTAAATTCTATTAATATTAATCAGTGTGCTTATTGCCGCCAGGAAGGTCACTGGCGAGCACAGTGCCCTGCCCTCCGTCAGAGGTCAGGAGGCACATTCGGAGGTATGGGTAGGCGACCACGGGGCCGCCCTGGAGCAGGGGGTCCTGATAGAGGTCAGCTTCTACGAGATCCCCAGCAACCTTTTTCACAGGAAAATCAGACTTCGAGTATGGACTCAAGAAATATATTTGATCACCCTTCCGCCGTCTATCTTTCTGAGGAACTTCCCTTTGATGAAGTTCTGCCTTACTAGGATTGCCCGAAGCAGCGTTTGGAACCTTTACCTATTCCCGTTATTCAGAAGGGCCCCTATGTTGAATTATTGGTAGGGAATAGGAAACATCAGTTCTTGATCGACACTGGAGCGCAGAAGTGCTCCATTGACCATTCTCGGGTTCCAAACATTCCCCTGTCAGGGCAAACAAACGTTTCTATAGGGTTCTCTGGTATACCAACTGTTTGTCCGGTCTCTGCGCCGGTATCCGTTTCTTTGGGCCCTTTTACAGACCAGTGCCCTTTTCTTCTTACTTCAAACTGTGGAGAAAACTTGCTGGGGTTGAATTTGTTGAAGAAACTGAATGCAGTGATCCATTGTACCCCTGACGGAATAAGATTGACAGTTTCACCACAGCAACCTTTTAACTCCCAGTACTTGACCCGACCTCTACCTCCCGAGTTCGGTATTGTCCCAGAATGTTTGTGGGCAATAGACGACAATGATGTCGGAATATTGCACGTTGAGCCCGTCAAGATAGTATTGAAACATGGGGTTAAACTGCCGCGCATTCCGCAATATAAAATTTCAGTTGAGGGCGAGCGCGCTTTGAAATGCATTGTCTCCGATTTTGTACATCGTGGAGTGATCGAAGAGATTACAGGTAGCTTATGTAATAGTCCGATCCTACCGGTATATAAGAAAGGCGACAATGCAATTCCGTACCGGTTTATAATAGATCTTCGTGCTATTAACCGGGTAGTGGCCCCACAATTTCCAATAGTGCCAGATGTAACAACAATCTTAACAATGATCCCTGCTACGGCTACGCACTTCAGTGTCGTAGATTTGAAAAATGCCTTCTTTAGTATTCCGATACACAAGGAGAGCAGGTATTTGTTTGCGTTCACCTTGGGGGGACGCTCATTTACATTCACAAGAGCACCTCAAGGGTACACTGAAAGTCCTAGTATATATAGTAGAGCCTTAAAAGAGCAGCTCGATACCCTTGAACTGCCACTTACTTGCACGCTGCTTCAATATGTAGACGATTTGCTCTTAGCTGCAGACTCTGAGAAAGCTTGTAAAGAAGGCACTATATTGTTGCTTGTTCATTTAGCTGAACATGGTCACAAAGCTTCACTTAAGAAATTTCAATATTGTTGCCAGGAGGTTGCCTATTTAGGCTACCTCCTGTCAAAGGAGGGGAGAAGATTGACACCTGAACGAATAAAACACATTTCTGGCATGTCTGTCCCAAAAACACAGAAGGAAGTCAGAGCCCTGATAGGGATGGCGTCCTACTGTAGACTGTGGATCCCGAATTTTGCCCTAGTGGTAAAACCGATGTTGGCTTTGACGAGGAAGGGCATTTCTTTGCCACTGCCATGGGAATCGGAACATCAACGATCATTTGAGCTTCTCAAAGCCGCGCTGTGTTCAGCACCGGTTCTGGGTACACCAAATTACGATAAGGCCTTTGTGTTGTTTGTGCATGAATGTAATGGATGTGCTTTGTCTGTGTTAACGCAGGAACATGGAGGGAAGAATAGGCCGTGCGGCTATTATTCCTCCGCCCTTGATCCTGTCGCATGCGCTTTGCCGCGATGTCTGCGCGCTGTTGCTGCTGCTGCTGCGTCTGTAAAACAGAGTGAGGGGATGGTCCTAGGCCACGATTTGATTCTGATGGTACCTCACTCTGTTGATATTTTATTGAATAAAACTCAAACACAACACCTTACTTCTGCCCGGTTGACCAGGTATGAATTAGTTCTATTTGCTCCTCATATCCAAATTAAAAGGTGTTGTGTTCTCAATCCGGCTGAACTTTTGCCTCTCCCGCAAACTTCTGCTTGCGACGATGATGGATCACATGACTGCCTGTACGCCACCGAACAAGAAACAAAGGGCAGAATAGACCTCTCAGATACTCCTTTGGAGAATGCGGAAGGGGAGCTGTTTTGTGATGGCTCCTGCTTTAAACTTCCGAATGGCACATCTACAGCTGCTTATGCAGTTACTACTTTGAACAAGATCGTAGAAACTAAAAGGATTCCGTATAACTCTGCGCAGGCCGCAGAGATTATAGCGTTGACTCGTGCTTGTGAGCTCTCCCAAGGGCATAGAGTTAATATTTATACGGATAGTCAGTATGCCTTTGGGGTGGCTCACAACTTCGGAAAATTGTGGTCGGAAAGAGGGTTTCTGACCTCACATGGGACCAAGATTCAGCATGGTCCCTTAATAGTACAGTTACTTTCAGCACTCTCACTCCCTAAACAACTAGCGATTATGAAATGTGCAGCTCATCGTAAGGTCATAGATGATGTGGGCAAAGGAAATGCTTTTGCAGACTCGATAGCTAGACAAACAGCTACAGACCTTAGCACAGACATGTATACCTCAAGGGAAGTGAGAGATGGTTGTATAATAGATGAAGGCATTGGGTCTGTGCGAGATATTCAGACTGATGCCTCTGTTGATGAATCTAGGAAATGGGCTGAAGGCATGGGGAAATTGGATGACGAAGGGTGTTGGGTGGACGCATCTGACGGGAAATGGTTGCTTCCTGATTCTTATGTATTAGCAATGGTCACAATGGCACACGGTCCAACACATGTGTGTGCCCAGCAAATTGCGAAGATATTACAGCAGGTTTGGGTGAATGATAAAATTTTGGAAACTGCAAAAAGATACGTTAGGAATTGTATGATTTGCCTACAACACAATGTGGGTAAAGGGACAGTGACTCCAAGGGGAAGTTTCGGGCCCCCTCTGTCCCCTTTGAAACCATTCACCTTGATTTCATTGAAATGGAACGTTGTAATAACTTGAAATATGTTCTTGTCATCATTTGTGCTTTTAGCAAGTGGGTCGAGGCTTTCCCTGCCAAAGATGCTACCGCCATGACCACCGCAAAGATCTTGGTGAAAGAATATTTTCCTCGATTTGGGCTCCCGAGGATAATCTGGTCGGATAACGGCCCACATTTCATCGCAGCTGTAATATTGCAAATATGTGTTGCCTTAGGGATTGAGAAACGTTTTCATTCAGCTAGGCACCCTCAAAGTGCGGGGTTGGTAGAAAGACACAACGGTATTTTGAAAAACAAACTTGCAAAAACATGTGCTGAGACTAAATTAAAATGGCCAGATGCTTTACCTATTGTATTGTTAGCTATGCGCACCACGCCCCAGACTAGAACTGGGCTTGCTCCATTTGAGGTAGTGATGGGAAGGCCTGCTAATATTTGGGGCCTCCCTAAACCTAAAGCCCTGAGGGATGTGGAGAATGTATTGCTTGTAGATTATTGTAATCAATTGACTAAAAACCTGTATTTCATCTACCACCAGGTGAAGGCCGCTTTACCTGTACGGTTTACGGGCCCAGGACACGATATATTGCCCGGCAGCTGGATCCTGGTAAAGGCCTACGAAAGGTCTTCCTGTCTCGCACCTCGCTGGCGGGGACCCTACCAGGTTTTATTGGTCACCAGGACGGCAGTGCGGGTGGCAGGAAAGAAGAACTGGATACATGCAACACACATCAAGAAGATCCCTCACCCGACGCCACAAGTTACAGAAGAAACAGAACCCCTTGCTGATGCTGCACTTTCTGATCTCGGAGTAGCAAGCAGCGTTGTGAGTGCGTCGGAGAAGTTCTCTGAGCCTGAGGAGCTCGGGGAGCCGTCCATTTTGTCTCCGCACTCCCTTGATCAATCACTTCCGGAAACTCTGGTTTCAAGTTCTGCGACTTCCGTCGCCACCGACGTGACGCTCCCCTCAGGGAGCGACGATATTTTGCTTTTAGATTCGGAAAATTTGGGTACCATCAGGTACAACCTTCGAGCACGAAAATAAAATCGTTGCACGAGTATCGTGCATCTGGAAGAAAAAGGAGTGATTGGAATACTATTGTCTTTCCCTTTTTTGGAACACAGAAAAGGGGGGTTCTGTTGGCTAGGGTTGGGAAGGACTAAGAAGTCGCGCGGCCGAAGTGCCGCCAGCAACGAACATTGGGGCCGTCGATCGGGACAACCATGATGCCTGCCGCCTTCACCGCTGCTCCTCGTATTGAACTATTAGATAAGGAGGTGACCAGTTCGAACAATGGACAATGTGCCTGGGCCCTGAAAACGTACTGTTGTGTTCTTGTTTTGATTATTGTTAGTTTTGCAACTGCTGCCGTGGGACTTTGGTACTTTGAAGAGATTTATCCCTTGAAGCCTCTGTTACCGACCGAAATTGTACCAACTGTTTTGACTCCCTCTGTACACCTTCACACTCTGTCCCCTAGGGACTCTCGGCATAGACAGAAATATTATAATAACACTCTGATGATAGTGATGAATGCTACGCATGCTATTTTTAATAAGAGTAATTGTTGGATTTGCACGCATTTGCCACAACATGGGAACAAGGGACTGGGATGGTATATACATCCCTTACCTCTAACGACTTCCTGCTATGCCTCTCTTAGAGCACTCTTCTTTGGCCGATGGAATGATAGCATCTCAGGGAACTTCGATGGCACTAATTTGAATGAATTTGAGAGACATGAATTGACTCCCCTGGGATGCTCGCTTTTCGCAAATAGGAGTAGACCTAATATCGCTTCTATTAGGCCGTCTGATAAACTTTCCTTTCCTTTCCAAAATCTAGTTTCTTTCAAGATGGCTCCGATAGGCAATAAGGATGCCATGCCTCCTTCTTATTCTGTAAATCACAATCCTGATTCTGTCCCTTTCTGTATACAAAGAAATGGCACTAGGCCAATGGGAGATTTCGAGCCTTGTATACATATTGTAAATTTGACTGGGGAAAATAGGCCTTTGTATGTAGGGGGACCCGTTTATTTTGTTTGTGGTAGTCTAGCTTTTCCCTGGTTGCCCAAGGATTGGCAGGGGACTTGTTATTTAGGGATATTGTTACCAGGTGTATTTATAGCCAGTACCTTAGAGGTATCCAAGGCTCGCCCGCGATGAGATAGTGATGGAGATACCCCCGGACAAGTGTTCGGGGATATAGCCAAATCAGTAGTCCCCTTTTGGGGACAAATAGCAAATTCAGAAAACATTAGGGGATTAGCGAGGGTATTGGAGAAAACGATCAACCGGACCACGGACATACTTTACAATATGACCTTAGAGCAAAAGGCGATAAGATTGGTAGCACTGCAAAATCGAATGGCATTAGATGTCATTTTAGCCGAACGAGGTGGAGTATGTAAATTAGTGGGGTCCGCTTGTTGCGTTTTCGTACCAGATTCTTCACCAACAATATTTAAAGCAATTCAGAACTTACATATTCTTAGTTCTGAAGTCCATATCCCTGTAGGAGACTGGAGCCTTAGTACCTGGTTTTGGGATTCTCTGCGATCTTGGGGGTGGAAGGTGCTTTCTGTCATTTCAGGTATTTTAGGGACTCTGTTATTTCTTTGCTGTTGTTTTCAATGCCTCCCAAGTATATGCGGAATGATGGGGGAATGTTGTGCCCAGGTAATGAGCGCAATAGGGCGAAAGATATACACTCCGAAGACAGCATCTAAAGAGTTCATGTTGCAAGAAGTTCTTACGAACGACCTTATGGCTATTGATATTTCAGACAATGATGCGGAACCTATGAATGATAATGCCTTCAAGTATTTTCGAAAGTATTAGAAAACTATGTTTTAGCACTTGGCATAGGCCAAAAGGAGGGTCTGTGGAAATCGATATGATATTGTGACCCCAATCGCATTGTTTAAATGTCTGTTGGCCTACGCCAAGCTGTCTAAAGAATATTGTGAACATAGGTTCCGCGGCAAGGTCTTGACCTTAATGTATCGTGTAAGCTGCCATCTTGGATCTAGCCGCCATTTTAGGTATTCTTGCAGTGTGGAAGTCACCCCGAATCACAAAATGGAGGCCGAATGACATTACGAGTAAGACTTCGGCCATGGTGACCTCCGCACACGTGAATGAATAATATATCCACAGGCTACTTGTTAGGGTCATGAACTAAGACCCTGTCCTCTGTTTAACCTAGGTGTAAATATGTAACTGTATCAGCGGAACCGATCTAATATATGGAGATTGTATGTTCGACCTGGCTACGAACCCTAGCCATGGTTCCAGAAATGGTTAACTTGTAGGAGGGCTGGCCAATGCAGTACTAAATGTATAAAAACCCAAGCATCCCGATGATCGGTCTCAGCCACTTTCAGTGCGAACCTAACGTTGAAGGTTCGTGTGTTAGTCAGAGGGCCGAATAGCTATTCGCATGTCAATTGACCTTGATAACTTGGTAACTTTGTAACTTTGAAATAAAGCGCTTTATATGGTCCTTTGTAACCTGTGTTGGTGTGTTTCCATTTGGGCTTCCCGGCCTCATGTCAATTTCTCTGTTTCCACAAGCGGAGGATGTGTTTGAGACTGTGGCTGGGCATTAAGTTGGCTGTGTATATGAGTGGAGGCTGTGTAGGCCGTAGTGACTGTGAATGCAGTTAGTTGGGGTTGGATGCGTACACCAAAGGTATTTGTGATTGGTGATGGATATCTATGGGAGTGTTGTATGGGAGTGTTGGCCATGTATGAGGTTGGTTGTCTATGACAGTGGAAGTTGTATTTCAGTTTGTATATGTACTGGAGCGGTGGATGCTTTTGGGTTGAGTGTCATGCATGTAGTTGAAGTGCTGGCTTTGCTTGGCCTTGTTTGTGTATGACAGGCATAGTTTTGTTTGGGATGGTGGTGGGGTATGTGGTTGGTTGTGTATGTGGGTGGTGCCGGTGTGTGCAGTGATGGTCGTGTAGTTGGTTGTGGTTGGGCTAGTATCCTGGTGGAGATTGGCTGTGTATGACACTGGTAGTTGGTTGTGGTTGGGCTAGTGTCCTGGTGGAGATGGGCTGTGTAAGACCTTGGTAGTTGGTTGTGGTTGGGGCAGTGGCCTGCTGGAGATTGACTGTGTATGACATTGGTATTTGGTTGTGGATGGGGTAGTGGCCTGGTGGAGATAGGCTGTGTATGACATTGGTAGTTGGTTGCGGTTGGGGTAGTGGCCTGGTGGAGATTGGCTGAGTATGACACTGGTAGTCGGTTGTGGTTGGGGAAGGAGCCTGGTGGAGATTGGCTGTGTATGACATTGGTAGTTGGTTGTGGTTGGGGTAGGGGCCTGGTTGAGATTGGCTGTGTATGACATTGGTAGTTGGTTGTGGTAGTGGCCTGGTGGAGATTGGCTGTGTATGACACTGGTAGTCGGTTGTGGTTGGGGTAGTGGCCTGGTGGAGATTAGCTGTGTATGACATTGGTAGTTGTGCTTGGTGTTGGGCGTGTATGGGAACGGTGGTTGTGTTTGTGGTCATGTGCGCAGTCGGCTGTGTATGAGAGCAGCAGGTGTTCTTGGGGTTAGTCGCGCATGGTAGTGGGGGAGACTGTTTGGGGTGTTGGCTATATTTGAGTGTCGGCTTGTGTTTGGAGGGCATTCAGACCGGGCCTCAAGTTCTGGCTTTTCCAGAAGGGAACCTGCTTATGATTGCTAGTTGAGGGGGTCCTCGATTACCAGTGCCGCCTAGTGGCACCCGTGACATCATTTAAGACAACCCTGAATACGCGCTGATGTTGACGTGGCCAAACTGATATTTTGAGACACATTTTGTAGTGGGAATGGGATGTTTGAAAGCATATAAACGCAACCTCTTTCTAAATCTACCTGCCTCTACTCTCCGCCCTTTACAACTAATCCAGAACCGGACTGCGAGACTTGTCCTTGGCCTCAAGCCCTGGGATCGTATCTCTCCAGCTCTGAAATCTCTAAATTGGCTCCCACTGGATGCAAGGATTCGATTCAAAACCCTCTGCATTGTCCACTAGGCTTTCTGGGACCTGGGTCCAAAATACCTTTAGCTCTCTCTCCACAAATACCTCCCCTCTTGAGCTCTTTGCTCCTCTACTTCTAACGCCCTCAGGGTCAGTCGTTTTTCAAAAAAACGAACTGGGGGTAGATCTCTTTCTTCTGCTGGGACCTCCCTCTGGAACAGCCTCCCTGCCTCCTTGAAACTCGAGGAGAACCATCTCTGGTTCCAGAGGCACCTCAAGACCTTCCTCTTTTCTTCTGCCTTTGTTCCCCCTCTCCCTTGCTGTTCTGTTTCTCTGTTGGCACTGTGCACCTGGCCACCCTCTGTCCCCTGGGCCCAGGTACCCGCCCACCCTCCTGCACTGCCTTCGGGCCACCCCCTGCACTGGGGTCTGTATCTATACCCATACAGTCCCCCAACCCCTTTCTTTTCTTCCTGCACTTATCTGGCATACCCTGCCTGCTGCCTTAATCACAGCACTTGCCACTTGCTGGCTGCACTACCACCGTTCATTGCTTTTATTATTTAATATTTATTATTATTTATCCATTCTCCTCGGCTGCGCACTTTCCACTCCCCCCCCTTTCAAGCACTTTTCCCATGCACTTGCACGGTCTCAATGTCACTGGGCCTATTAAGATCCTTGTTTTGTCCTCCTCTGTTCCCCTTCCTTGCCTTCTCGCGCTCTGAAACACTTGTGTACGAGCGCGATATAAATAAATTATCATATGATATCATAGCAAAAATATTTTCGTAGAGAGCGTTTTTTAAAATGACTAAATGTCCATCTTTTCACCAAGGGTCCATCATGTTTGGGACATTCGGCCAACCTCGACGAGCCTCAACAATCTTTCCTAAGCTTTTCCCACAGAACGAAGGGTTTCAGTTCGGAGTGTGAATTAATCTCCAGCTACCTGAATCCACTGCCCAGTCCATCGCATGCCAAAGATAACAAGGTGTGTCAAGTGGAGGGGACCTGGGAGTTGGCCTCAGTGTGCTGCCACAAACCCACAGCGATCGTTGTGTAAGAAAACTGCCTTCTTGGCCGTCAGGCGTACAACTATACACGCAGAACAGTCTGCATGCAGTGTGAGGGGGTTGCCTAGGCGCTTCCTGTAAAGTAACGTGAGGCGTGGCTCCGTGAGGCTGACCTTCATCTAAAGTGAAAGGCCTCCGTGAGCTTGGACTGTAGCTCCTAATGCATTTATTTGGCTGTTTTCTAAGCACTTTCCGTTTTGGCAGATAAGTGAAATGAGGAACACAGAGTTAAAGGCGTGGCACGCGATTACTCAATTCGGAGAATTTACCATTATTGGCAAAGCTGGGTCATTCCTGGCTTCTCCATGGCCACCCATCGATGAAGCGGTTGACCCTTGGTGCGTACCACTCCCGCCCCTGTCAGGTTCAGTCTCAGAGGACGGGGAGCCTCCCCCGGGCGTGTCGGGGTTCCACTGAAAGCAGAAGGGCGGGGGGGAGCACGGCCTGGGTTCCAGCTTCCTCGCAGCAGCACATGGGCGCGGCTTCCTGGCACACGCACCCCCAGCGATAGCAACGGCGCCAGGCGGAGCAACACGGCACGCGCACGACCAAGAACACGACAGCACACAGTTCCCCTTTGTGCGGCGGCTGGGAGTCGGCATCGCAGGGGAAGTCCGTGGCACGCGAGCCCTGGGTGGGTGCAACAGATCACAGCGCCCAGATCGATGGGTGCATGTATGTAGCGGGCCTTGCGAGCAAGGCGCCTCTAGGCGCTGTGCAACTCCCACTGACTCAGACTATAACGTTACACTGCTAGAGGCGCATCTGAAATGTAAACTGCGAATGGCAATGGTGTGTCTCTATGTGTAATCTAGCAGATTCTATACACTCCGAATTCAGGGAATGCACCCGTGCAAATGATCCTGATCGTGTCACAAGATCCCGGGATTAGGTCCAAACCCTGGAACCTCCTAGGCAGTGCCACGTGGTCACGTGGCGAATCCGAATTTCACAATGGGGCTGTGCACTAGTGGCCCAGCTGCTGACCTCGTGACCTTGGTCCTCCTTGACAAAAGTGTGTGTGATGCTGCTGGGCGCATCGCTTTACTCCCCTCGACCTCTAATTCTAAACGGATGCCATTAGTTTATGGGTAGATAGTTTGCAAGTTAAGCGCTCCCCTCAGACAAGGGGGCCAGTCTGCACTTTACAACAACACTGGGAAATCGCAGGGCTTAGAAGCAGCGCCAATCCGACATTAAGCACTATACAAGAATACACATTTTTAATATTAATAACTGATTGGCCCATCCTGTCAGTCACTGCTCCAATTGTATGCACACACCTGCCCCTTCTGGCTCCAGAATATGGTGGCTAATTATGAGTATGTTGGAGCGGGAATAATTGGGGGTAACAGAATTACCACCACGTTTCCAGCAGCCCAATACTACGAGTATGGCCCTGGAGTGGGGGCAGAGGTTTACCTCCAGCATCATGCTGGAGGTTAATCCACCAGCTTTCCACCCAAAATTGGCAAAATCAGTGAAATTACCGCAGCAGTAATTCCACTGGTGGCAATTCTGCCAAAAATACCACAGAGTCCACTGGGCTCTCAAAAAATGGGAATTAACTCTGCCAGACGAAGTGGTGGTAACAGTAATTCTGCTGGAGGGTATTGATATTGATATTTTCTCTGTATCGCGCTCATACACAAGTGTTTCAGAGCGCGACGAGGCAAGGGAGGGGAAGAAGGGAGAACAAAACCAACGATCTTACAAGGACCAGTGACATTGAGAACGTGCAAGTGCGAGGGAGAGGGGTAAGCGCGGGGGAGGGGTGGAAAGTGCTGTCAAAAAATAAAAAATAAGTAAATAATTAAAACTTGAATGAATAAATAAAAAAATAACAAAGGCAACAAACAGTGGTAGTGCAGCCAGCAACCGGCAAGTGCTAGGAATAAGGCAACAGACAGGGTGTGTCTGAGTAAGTGCAGAAAAAGAAAAAAGGTGGGGGGGTTGTAGGTTTATAGCAGATTTACCGCCTGTATGCCTCCCAACTCGTAATGAGGTCCCATTTGTGTTATTATTTCTATACTCCACCCTAATAAATATTCTGTATACAGTGCTGCCAACCCTCTTGAAGTTGGTGTTCTATAGAAAAAAGGAAATCAATGGGAACCAGGGGCTTTTACAAGTGATGCACTAGTGGTAAAACTGCTGGTATTTTCGTACACCACCTGTTTTACCGCTTGGCATCTTTCTGGGTTCGGTAACACACACATAAAAAAAATCTCCTGCATTGACATGAATGGAATCCCGCCACGAAAAGTGGGGGCAACGTTCCACGTGCAATTACTGCATGCAGTCATTACACCAAACCCCAGTGGAGTCCTCTGGGGCTCCCTAATGGGGAACAACACAACCCTGAAGTTATATGAGTTTGGCTGGATTATCAACAGCAATATCGCCAAACTCAATTACCATTACCGTAGGTGGTTAACCCCAAAGGCCGCCCTAACCTAGAGTTAGGCTTACTCCCATTTTGGGAGTGCGATTGGATTTCATTGGGATAGGCGTTAAAATGGCAATAAATACTGCCTGTTTTACCTCCATTCGCAAGCAGCCATTTTTTCTGGGATTGTGGTAGCGTAGCGTTGAAATAAGCAGCATTTCCGGATGCCGCCTGTTTATCCACTACCACTAAACTATTAATATGCCACTGAATTGTGCGGGAATTCCTGTTACCACTAATGGCAACAGTAATTCAGTGTAATACCACCAAACATGTAATGAGGCCCGTGGTCTGCCGCTCCGGCGCGACTCTCGCTCTATGCATTCTGCAGCTTGCAGCGCTGGACTTTGTCCTCGCATGGCCTGACCCAAGAATGAGGCTATTTCCGGCCATCAAATGTGTGCAAACATGTAACCCAACTTCCAGGCCCCTCTCCTCTCGATCCCCTGCCAATACGTCAGATGTGGCAACAGGAAACGGCGCCATATTTTCTTGGCCTCCCTCTGAAAAGTATTTGGAAACGTTAATTCTCAGAAGGCTTCTGGAAGCCACGGTGCACACTATGGTTCAATGCATCACAACCCCTCTTTCTTTGCTAATATCCCACAGCGCCATACCTGCCAACATTTGCGAAAGAAAAACCCAGAGGATGACGTCATCGAATGCCTCGCCCCCCTTTAACCTTAGACTCTGCCCACCCGTGCCGCCCACATTTTTCTAAAAACGAAAATCAATGTCAAATGACGCCAGTCTGCATGAGATTTACACCCATATGCCCATACCTTGATGTGATTGGCTACTGTCGGTCTGTTTGTAACCAATCACATCGAGGTGGGGGCAGAGTTATTGCAAGGGCCTGAGATACCAGAGTCTCCACGCTCTTCCCCAGAGACCCAGAGAAGAGTGTAAAAACCCGGAGTATACGGGATAAACCCAGAGACTAGGCAGTCATGCCCAGTTCTAATCTGAAGTATGCCACCCTGTGCCGCGCTGATGAGCCCCTATTAGGGTGAAACCTCTTTGTGGGTGGCTGTTGCATCCTTGAGAGCTGTCAGTCAACGGCTGATAAAGCTGTGTATTAAATAGCACTGCCCTCATAAGGGAATGACAATATTCTGCATGGAGCACAATAGCAAGGTTTTCAGCTAATTTGCATACTCATGATGCATTGCTTTGTGGATTTGATCTGGGGATTACATGGTGATGGCTACAGGGTGGCCCTATGTTGTGTGTTTCTTAGTAGCTGCAATGAATGATTGGATGCTAGAAGAGGCAGTTGGTGGCTGTGTTGTCACGAGGAGAGGTCGAGTCTCTCTACTCGAGTCCCTCTGCCTTCTGAATGCCAAACACTTCTACACCTTAGCCTAGGGTACGCAAAATGTGGCTCACCAAATGTTCCGTCCTACAACTCCCAACAGCCCTAGCCCATTTAATCAGCAGCGAAGGATCATGGGAGTTGTAGGCCAAACATCTGGAGAGCCAGAGGTTGCCTACTCTTGTTAGCCCAGAAATAACATTTCACATAACATTTTCGCGCCTTGGAACACTTGTGTAGAGGCGCGTTATAAATGCCATATCATATCATATCAAGAGCGTTACTTGTTTTATTTTGAAAAAAAGCAAACGAGCAGTAAGGAGTATTGAAAGAATGGTGTTCCTTTGGCCGACACATATCTATTTTGTAATCTTTAAGGGTGGCATTATGACGGCGGGCACAGAGGAGAGCGGCGCCACCCTGGTCTCTCCCTCATTCGTTTGACTTGATCCACAAGATCACGCACGATCAGTAACTTGGAGACTCACAAATATTTGCACACAAGCAGAATGAAGAGGCCACAGTTTATCTTGGATTAAAAATTCACCACAACCAACCTTTTCGCAAATAAGCATTGGCAACTGCAAGAGGGAGTTGCTGTCACATGTTAAGAGCAGGTCTCAAATGCCCCTATTAACATCATGCTATGGCCAAGGAAAGCAATCAAGTTCACATCATTACCAGTGATAACAATCATTAAAGCTCTTAATACAAAAGAGACACATGCTAAGGACAAAAAAAGAGTAAACACTGTTCCATCAAGCCAGGACATCTGGGCTGCAGCGTTTCTCGACTTGAGAAAAAAAACAGCAAAAAAATGGCCGCCGGGGATTGGGAGAAGTCCCTTCTCCCTTTCCATGGTGGCCATTGAACGTTATGTAAAAAAATTAAACAAACAAAATGGGCGCCACGGAAAGGGAGAAGGGACTACACGTAGTCCCTTCTCCCTTTCCATGGTGGCTAGTGGCAAAGGAACCCAGAGCTGCGGCAGTGATTCAGAGCCTTTTCGTTCTGGTAAGGCCCAGCCGAGGGTCAATGAGCTTGCTTTTTTCAAGCTCATTGTCCTTCACCAGGTACTAATTGTAAATATGGCACACACAGAATGTTTACCATTAAGCAAATCACAGTTCCAGAAGCATACAAAAAGAAGAAAAATGGGCACATCCCGAATACAGAGGTTTCCCATACACATTTTCCTTCTACCACTACCCACAACAATAGGATTTGCACCACTGAGCGTCACTAAAGCGGGGAAAAGCCCCTCAAATTCGGTTCACCGGTCTTCACACCTGTCACAATACATCAGGTTTCTCAGGATAAATGCAGGGGGCAGAGGATTTGTCATAAACAGACGTCTAGTTTGCCCATCCAATGTGTTGAAATCTACTCAATTCCCATGCCCACAACACACAGAGGCAGTGTGTTGGCCTTCTTGGACCTCAAAACTGACATTCCCTCTAGTGTTAGATGTGCCATCTTTCACACAGGTCATCCACCCAAACTCCTTCCGAGACCAGGCCATTTTGGTGTTATCAGATGACCCAAACCTGCTTGACAAAACAACAAAGCCCCCACTGAAGAAATATGTTATCTAATGTTAAGTTGATTTATACCGCCATCATGGTCTACAGGCGCTCACACGGTTCTGCAAGGAAGAGTGGGTAGGGCTGGAGCTCATCTGTTCTCGCGTTCAGAACCAGGACAACTGGCGTCTGTGCGTGCAAGATTTTTGGATGTGCTTTGTTTTGTGCACTGGGCTTGTGTTTGGAAGGGCAGCGTCCAGTGTTTGATTTGATTGTTGTCTGAGGGGGCTGGGTTTCAAACTTGGTTAGAGTGATGTGTGGTTTGTGTGATTTTGTGGGTTCATTCACTAACCCCTGGACGTGTGTTGTAGTTGACAGAACTTGTGTGGGAGAGAAGAAGTCGTTAGTGGGATTTGGGTGATCTCTGGTTATTTGTATTTATGTAATTGTTATTGCTATTGCAGGAGGGTTGTCAGTTTGAGTTATCACCACTTTCCTCCCACTGAATTGCTTGTGTGTGTATCTCCCCACGCAGGGGTGTTGCCAAAGCCCACACCCCCTAGAAAAGGCCTTCTCTAATCTGCACAGACAGGCCAGCTCCCCATATTCCAAAGTGGCGACTGTATCGCACCACTATTCGTGTGACCACCACAGACGTCTATGTTGTTCTCTACTGTTGATCAAGTTCAGAAAATTGGGATTGTAGTCCCGGCAGGTAAGCAAATGACCGGCACTGTGAAATTAATCAATTAGTACTTGTGCCTAGTAATTACAGGCACCCTTAAAAACATTCCACTCACAGCCCACTTCTGTACCTCTCCACAGGGTCCTTGACTCAGAGCCCTGATGAAGGTGGACTTGGTATACATTATGACAGCCGAAACGTGAAGAATACAGGGTACTTCAGAACAAGACAGGTCCCCTGTACTTAGATTTTGCTTAACCACCATCTTCCATGTCAGCAAAGATATATTTTTTATGGTTTATAGTGAATATGTCGAATTTTAAAATGTCTAAAAAAAATCTCAAAAATAAATGTTTTGAATGTTTTTTAAATTATTTTTTTAAATGGGGTTTCCCCCATCGCCCCCTGTTTTTTTTACTAGCTAAACCCAAAATAACATACCAATAAAAAAACACATGCTAATTATTTTTTCCACTTTTTATTTTTTGAGATTATTTTTTTCGACATTTTATTTTCGACATTATAACTGGCTACCATTTTTGACCCTGGAATATTTTTCTGTTTTTTTCTAAAATATCCTATACTTCAAGGGTAACTCTGAAACCTCTTGTCCCAGCGTGCAATTTGACTCATGGACTATTAGCCTGCATCTGGACCATAAGAACTTCAGAAGAAGAAAACAGCATTTTGTTTCAAAATTCCTTAATTCAGTATTTGCTATGTTTTATTACTGATCTAATGTTAACACATGTATTACTTTTGAATTGAAATGACATTCTGTATATATTTTGTATATATGTTCTTCTACTTTGGTTTTTCTGTTATGTTGCCACGCTCTGAAACAGTTGATAGATTTCATATCCAGAGAGCAAAATAAAAGAAATATATGTTTGTTTGTATTGAGCAAAGCAGCAGCATTGCCTACTGCCGTCTCTTGCTTTTTCATATTGTTTTGACACATGTAGTTGACTTTTCAATGGCATTGTGGGTCGTCATGCTAAGATCCACACTCAAGGATCTCTAATTAAGGAGACCTGAAAATATAGAATTAGGACAGATCCAAATAATAGATTCTTTCCACCAAACTAATTTTCCTCTTATGTAGAGAATGTAGGGGTAGAGGGTAGGGCCTGTGCCCACAAGGTCCACCCGAAATGTGTAAATGCCCACTCAGCAGCAATGTGTGGGCATTTAGAGATGTTAATATCTCTGTGGGGGGCCCGCCTACATTAGCTTCAGGGCCCACTTGTTAGACAATCCCGGCTGCGCCTCTGCCACTCCTACACCGATTACACTGACCCACTCTCCAGTTGTTTGCAGGAGACACACGATTTTTCACTTCGACCGGGTGATCGTTAACAATATTTTTAATCTTAAAAGTAGCTTTCCTCTGATACAAGGTAATGGGGGAAAAGAATACCCCCGCTTCCTGCTGTATCATTTCCCCCTTAATTGTTCCCCAACGTTGCATGGCATGTGGTTGGCTACATTGAGGTGCCGCAAAAGAACTGTGTTCGAGCAGTTGTAGCTTTACAAAAAACAATAACACTTTGAATACAGTGCTACCCTCTTGGTGCCTTCTGTCATCTCCCCTCAGCCCTCTGGAAGAGCGCTTTAAAGTGGCCAACGGGCATGGGGGGCACTCCATAAAAACAAACAAAAGACTAATCACCGAGTAACTGTCCGCCATCTTCCTCGGCACTTCCGGTGCGCTGCATTATCAAAGCAGGATGCGGCCTAGTAGTGACGGCTGCCGTTAAACCGTGTCTGAGTGTCTGATTAAGCGCAATCACATTTCTGCTGTGAGGTGGGGGAATTCTCGTGTGGTTTTTCATGCCGGCGGCACAGATTTGTCTCTTGTGTTGGTGGCTAAATCAGTGGTGTTTCACGGGGAGTGGCTTGTTGTGGCACGTGCTACCCGTGGAATCTGATTGGCCACCCCAAGTGCCACTCCATTATCCTAAACTATGATCATTATGTGTGTGTGTGTGCGTTCGTACTTCATGCCAACCCCTGCATGAGTCAGTGCCCCAATAAGGCCAACCCAGTTAAAAGAGCCTGGACGCGCGACTGGGCTAAGTCTGTCTAAATCTGGTTCCAGCCACAGGCTCTCAAAATCAGCTGGTGCTGGGGCGGATTCCACACCTCGCTCCTCCTGATGATGACCGACTTCACAGCGCTGTCTAAATAATCCCCCGCGCACCACGCTGAAAAGATCAAAACGCCCCTCGCCCCGAAATAACAATGTATTATTGATTTCATATGAGGGTCATGTCAGAATCTTATAAGATCTTATACACATCCTACTTCAAACGTATAAGATTTGAAATGGATTCAGTAAGTACATCAGTGTCATAAATTCTTATAAACGTCTTAATAGTGTTCCAAAAATCCCAAAAGCGACTAATAAAATGTAATGGGTTATTCATAACGCGCTTAACACCCAGAGATTTCTAAGCGCGGACGAAGGGATCGAACCGGTGTTGCTCCGTGTCACCTTGCTTCCAAGGGGAGCGCGTTGCCCCTGAGCTATCCTCCCGAGCGATTCCTTTATAAGGCCTTTTTGTACGGCCTTTCTCTTCGGGAGATGCTAATCCAGTCCTATGTTTTTTTTAAATGGGGGAAATCCAGGACTCCAAAGTCCACAATGCAAAGAAAAAACCAGGACTGGGTTTAAATCTCATAAAAGAGATGGGACACGTTGGCATCTATGCATATTTCGAGACATCAGCCACATTAGACAGCAGGCATGCCATCAGCGCTTGTTCTCTCCAAGTTTCCCCGGAAGTGCTCTTTCTCTCAACCACCCGGGTTTTTGAAGGTCACCATGTTTTTTTTATAGCTGATACCTTCAGCTAGTCCTGGTTTTTCTCACTGCAAGCAGGGAGTTTCCCATTGACAATATGGGCCTACAAGTCCCAGCATGCATTGTTCCGTACCACGACTGGCCAAAGGTGTCAAGCATGACATGGGACGTAGTGGCTGCTAGGTACGTGGATGACTCTGTTACAGTATGCCGCATTCCAAGGCTGAAGCCTTCATTCTTGTCCTTTCACAGCGCCTCGATGCCCGAGGGCTGTAGTGCTAAATTTAAATAAATAAATAAATAAACAAGCAGAACTCGTCTTCTGTGTGACTGCGAAATGGAACTGGCCGCAAAATCCTTACTGATATCCCGATGGAACTAATGGGAGAAATGTCCACATGGCCCCTGCCACCTGGGTGTAGCCAATCCACTCCTATTTCTAATGCATTGTGGAACTTGTCATTTTGCCTTTTTCATTATTCAGAACTGCCCCAGAATGCACCACACCTGCAAAGGGATTTTTCACAATCTTTCAGTAATTTGTGAAACTCCATGATGTAGGCGGCGCCAACCTCGTAGTCTGTTAAGGTTCTGGAAACATTGTGCGTATTCTGCACCCCGTCTTCTGGTTACACATATCACTCTAACAAAGGGTATTAGGGTATGTTATGGTGTGATTTTTACCACCCACCGCTGCCATTTGCATGGTCTCCAGGCAGTGTGGCTGATCTGAAGGAGGGGCAACATTTAAGATGGCTTTCCTGCTGTGTTGATGCGGAGACCGAAAGCTCTCCGTGTGGGGGAAGGTCTTGGTGTTCTGTCATGAAGGCACACCCTTCACGGTGCACTGGCCAGGGCTGTGGTGTGAACATTGGTTGTAGAGGTGTTGTGTTCTGGTATTTGGTGTCCGTTCGGAGGGGTAATAAAAGGCAGTGTGCGAGTGGCTTAGTTGGTCTGCTGCATGTAGTGTGTTTGGGCGCAGAAGCTGAGGGATTATTGTGCAAGGCTAGCATCAGGGCTCAGGAGTAGAATCACTGGGCATATATCACTGTGTGTCGGGAAGCGCTGTGAATGCCTGGTGCGAGATCCCTGTGGGACGACGGGGAGCGAGACAGTGTGGTATATGCTGGTGCAAGATTCCCATGGGGTACCGGGGAGTGAGACAGTGTGGTATATGCTGGTGCGAGATCCCTGTGGGACGACGGGGAGCGAGACAGTGTGGTATATGCTGGTGCAAGATCCCATGGGGTACCGGGGAGTGAGACAGTGTGGTATATGCTGGTGCAAGATCCCCATGAGGTACCGGGGGACAGTGTGGTATATGCTGGTGCAAGATCCCCATGGGGTACCGGGGAGTGAGACAGTGTGGTATATGCTGGTGCAAGATCCCCATGGGGTACCGGGGAGTGAGACAGTGTGGTATATGTTGGTGCAAGATCCGCATGAGGTACCGGGGAGTGAGACAGTGTGGTATATGCTGGTGCAAGATCCCCATGAGGTACCGGGGGACAGTGTGGTATATGCTGGTGCAAGATCCCCATGGGGTGCCGGGGAGTGAGACAGTGTGGTATATGTTGGTGCAAGATCCCCATGAGGTACCGGGGAGTGAGACAGTGTGGTATATGTTGGTGCGAGATCCCTGTGGGACGACGGGGAGTGAGAAAGTGTGATATATGCTGGTGCAAGATCCCCATGGGGTACCAGGAGTGAGACAGTGTGGTACATGTTGGTGCGAGATCCCCGTGGGACGACGGGGAGCGAGAAAGTGTGGTATATGTTGGTGCAAGATCCCCATGAGGTACCGGGGGACAGTGTGGTATATGCTGGTGCAAGATCCCCATGGGGTACCGGGGAGTGAGACAGTGTGGTACATGCTGGTGCAAGAGCACTGTGGGACACTGGGGAGCGAGACAGTGTGGTATATGTTGGTGCAAGAGCCCTGTGGGACACCGGAGAGAAGACAGTGTGGTATATGTTGGTGCGAGATCCCTGTGGGACACCAGGGAGTTAGACAGTGTGGTATATGTTGGTGCAAGATCCCCGTGGGACACCGGAGAGAAGACAGTGTGGTATATGTTGGTGCGAGATCCCTGTGGGACACAGTGGAATGAGACATTTTGGTATATGTTGGTGCGAGACCACTGTAGGACACCGGGGAGCAAGACCGCGTGGTATATGTTGGTGCATGAGCCCTGTGGGACACCGGGGAGCAAGACAGTTTGAAATATGTTGGTACAAGATCCCCATGTGACACCGGGGAGCGAGAGTATGGTGTACGTTGTGGTGGCATAGACATTCCTTGGTTGTTTGCTGAAAACTCCATCAGCCGAGCGCATACTATGTATGGGCTTCGGTCTGAGTTGATGTCCAGGGCGTAATGCCAAAAAGCTTCTTGTTGCTGGATGGCACATTCGCTAATTTGCCATTGGAAAGTGAGGTCTTAAGTCTTCCTGAAGGTGGCGTGATGCTGGATAGTCTGGATTCCCTTTGCCAGGGGGTTCCAGAGATTGGCTGCAAAGTCTTTCACGCATAGTGTGTGGTTTCTAGCAGTACATGGTCGCTGCTTCTCAATGTTCTTCTTGGGTGGGTGATAATACGGGTGGACTAAATACCATTTTTGAAGCAATATTTATTCCTAACTGCTTCCTGACCACCATCCAGAACTTTCCCAACCATTCTAGAACTCGACTAAGATTAGTAAATGGACCCAGTCCTAGAATATGTGGGAAGTGCTTTGTTCGGGTCGAGAACTATCGCCCCCCCCCATCATATTTTGTAACACTGGTACTATCGCATAGAACCTGTGTGAGCAAACCTGTAAGTGAGTGAGGGGACTTGCTCAAAGTGCAGCACTGCTCCTAAGCACTTCCAACGACAACATAAAGGAGCAGCGCTTTTTGTGATGTTTTTAGGTTGTATTTTCTTCTTGTGTTGGTCACCGTTGTAGTTACTCCTAGATTTGCCAGTCTAGTGGGCTGATTCACAAAGAGATGGGGGATATTTGCCCAGGGTTATATCATTGTGGTGATGTGAAGAAGTCAGGATTCAAAATTAAGTCTCTTTTTTTCAAAGAGTATATCTTGACCGACATTTCCACAGCGACCAAACAAGTTCTCAAACACAGTAGGATTTGGTTTGTTCCTGAACCAGACACTGCTTCTGCCACTAAAATAACGGCAGTGCTGAAGCCACGTTGCTGATTAGATCCTTACGCTCGAGGTCATGCGGCATCAGAGCCAATCAGGGGGTTTGGAATGCGGGCCTTACCTCCGGATATGGGCCTGCAATTCCCACCTCACTATAAGCTGGACGAGGCGAATGCAGCCATTTTCTACCCCACTCCCACTTTTGCCCCCACTGCTGCACCCACATCTACACCCTATCACCACAAAGGGACTCTCACTTATCTGCCACTCCACGCCTACTCTTCCGCCTGCCCATTTCGTCACTGTCATTACCACTATGGAAAAAGAGAAGACTCAATGCGGATTTCTCTTTTACAGTTCTGCACCCATCTTCTTTTATGGTTTTTTACTTCTGAAATAGCAGAAGTGCTGCTTCATAACTTATACCAAACAAGCTGTTGGCACCCCAGAAAACAGGCCAGGGAGCTAATAGATATAATCCCATTGGCAGGGAGCTTTACCGGCTAGTAACTGTGCCTTGCGCTCTGGCTCTCTAACTTTGTTCAAGGTTCTGTTGGGAAGGGGGGACGATTGTCACAGACTCCCAATTGCTTTCGGATGAGGCAGAGGCCTGGGCGCGTACAGTAGGGGCTTAGGGTGGGTACAGGGGGGATTCAACAGGGGCTGTAGTGCGGGGAGGGTAGCGCATACTTTGGCTTTACAGTACATTGGGAATCAAACGCCATTTTAGATAAAAAGCAGCCCTATTGAGATCAAGGCCTAACTCGGCACTGCAGCCAGGACTGGAGGCCTAGCCACAACCATCGAAATAAGTGTGTGCATGAGAAAATAGGTGGTATCATGGGCACCAGTGAGAAAGGCCAGAGCTGCAGAGATTCATAGACCTTTCATTGTCTCATGTTGCCAACATTTTGTATCACAGGAGAAATGTACCCTGCAAGGCCACGAGGGGGTTGAGAGTGCCATGCGAAAAGCAATCCCAAGAGAAGGAGGGCACGAGCCTCCGACCTTCCCCACCTCAGCTCTATGTAATAGCGCCCAGATACCCCCACCCTAGCAAGTACCAGTCACTCCCAGACCACCAACCATAAAGCTGTTAGACACCCCAATCGATCAGAAAAGAGCAGAAAGCAAGGACAGGCTGCCTTCACCAAGGGTTACGTGATTTGTGCTGTGAGGTTCCGGGAGGGGCAAAACAACAACCCTGAAATGAGGGTGGAGAGCTTTGGAAGGGCGCCGACGTGTCTGGAATCAAGTTAGGGTTTGTTAGTTACAATGCCCTTGTAGTATCCTTTTAGTCCATGTCTGCAGTGCATTGTACCAGGCAAACCTCCAGACCATACTTTTTGAGCTTGCCGGGCCATTACAAAAGGTGGAAATTCACATGCAAATCAGAACTGCTAACTCACACCCCTTCGGCGTTACACCACAAGCAACCCCAGATATACTCACACCGTTATGCTATCACAACTCCCTGATTATCTTCTAATCAGAGACTTTCAAAGTCAATCACAACGCAGACACTTTCTGACAAGAACTGAGGATCCACGTGGCCCTCGCGCACCTAAAATAAACCGCCCTGACAGGAAGCGGTGAGGACCTGAAGAACAAGAGCACTAGCCAGGCCTTGCACCCGCAGACGGGTGCACAGTCATCTCCTTACATTGGCACAGTTGCACTCTACGCCCATGTGCCCGAAGATGTGATCCACAATCAAGGTTGGCACTATACATAATAATGTACCCCCATCACGCGCATCACAATAACCTTACAACTCACCTCAGGGCTGTGTGATTGTGTAGCTTTACATAGCACCAAGTTGCTAGGCAACTAATGATATCTTTTTGATACTGATACAAATAGATTTATAATTGTTTTGAATTTATCACTAAATATTCTCCAAGTTGGGACATCACAACTGGTGAATTATATTGAAACGCTTTAGATCTAAGTGCCTATTTTGTTCACGTGTTTCTTCCATCATTTATAGCACACGGCAATCGTATGGTTGTAACACCACAACTGATCGATTATATTCTAAACATATGGTTGTGGCATCACAACTGTTGATTAGATTGTAGTGTCCGGTTAGTGATGTCACAAGTGGATAATGACAGTAGCACTGTTTAGTTGGGACTTCAGTGAACAATTTCTGAGAGAAAGCCGGGGTCTTGGAAAAAACCTGCATCCCTTCCAGGTGCATCCGCCTGTTATAGAAAAACTATCATCGCGCATTAAAGGTTCACTTTTCAAAAAACAGAAGACAACCTCTTCTACCCGTTTTGACATTATCATGGATAAAGTACACCCATCAAGTTGAGTGAGCAGCAGAGCCAAAATCAATGAGGGGGTTCAAACTGACTGCACAGGCAACAGTACTGAATAGGCAAGGGTAAAGCTGGAGACAGCGTAGAGTCACCTATCATGTTTGCTAGGAAGCAGATCAATGACCTTGCATAGGGAGCTGGAGAGATTAATCATAGTATAGGAGCAAAGACAGAGCTGGAGGCTAAGTAGATTCTCCAGTGTAGCATGAGGCAGGCCAATGAGGTGCTCTGATTCGACCTGCCGGGTCTCACCGGCTTCAGATAGACACACTCCTTCCAGACCCTTTATGGTAGGTAGGGCAGGATTTCTCTGCCGCTCTGGGTGGGAGTTCTCCCAGAGGACAGCTCCCAGTGTGAGTGCAAAGACAGAACTGAAGACTAAGTGGATTCTAGGTTGTCACGTCCGACAGGGCGATGGGTGGACTAGGCGCTGGTGGTCCTAATCTGCCTTCAGTACCTATATAGCCAGGAGTATGCGGCTCTCCTGATGTTTTGGACTACGACTCCCATTATCCCTCGCTGTTGTCTACTTTGGCTAGTGCTGATGGGAGTTTAAGTGCAAAGCAGAGCCACCTGTTTCAGACCCCTGATGTAGCCCCTACATTGTGTCCTGATCGCCCATACGGGTACTGATTGGGTGGTTAATGGGGAAAATGTCGGTGACATTCTAGAACAGCCCCACCTCCCCCGATGAGTTCATATAAAGTTCTGCCATACTGTGCCACGTCAGTTTAAGTAGCCAACCAATGACTATTCTCATAGCCATCTGTGACCCTATGCATTGTTTTTCTAACTCTGCCAGAGTATTAGATCCCTCCATGTCACTTAGACACGACTCTTCCTGTCGAGGGCTTTCATTTATGAAATCACTGAATGCTGGGACTTGTAGTTTTAGTTGAATAATTGGACTTCAAAGTCTGAAACCAATGATTTAAAGAAAGCTTGGAACTGGAACGTTAAATACCGGTGACAAGGAGTCATTGAATGGAAGGGGGTTTACGACACACAGTGGCTGGTATGATCTTGGCGGGGGTTGGGAGTGACTCTTTAAAGTTGACATCTGCCTTCCCTACTGGGGCTCTAGGAACAATGGCAATCTGAAAATTCACCACAATCCAACCTTTTTAGGGTCCAGGGGCGAGTCTTGGCCTGTTTACATTTGGATAGAATGCGGCCAAAATCACAGCAATGTAACCATTTACACTTTTACAGCAATCTTTCCTAAAATAGTTGGGGCGAAAAGACACAATGTTGTGCTCATTGGGTTTCAGTTCTTACTGCATTCAGACAAAGGGGGCCCGGCCCGTTGAGACTGTGCTAAGAACATTATTTTCTTGTTCGCGTTTTTCGTATTTTGGTGTATCTAATTTTCACGTTAAGTCAAATAACGTGTAATTGTGTACAAAGGAAAGAAGTACAAAATATTTAATTAAAAAAGTGTAGCCCTCATGGTCTTGTGTTTTCACACCGCCATGTATGGTTTAGGACAGGGCCCGTAACAAAACCTACAGTTCAGGGTCACTTAACCCTTCAAATGTTGGGAGGGGCGCTAACTTCAGAGACAGTGGGGGAGGGGCAAACTTATTTGTTTGGGGGGCATCTAACTTCTTTACCCATTCTAATGAGACTATCAGGCGCTGTTTAACATCTGTGTCCTGTTCTGTCCCAGCCACCTCTCTGTAGGTCACAACCAGGTAGAGTCAACATCACCCAAAAATTCAAGGGGGCGGGAGAGGGCACTGAAGCAAGTCAGCTCAATGGTGTGGTGCCACTGCTTTAGGATCACTCTACAAGAATGCCAAGGTTCCCATACCGTTCCCAATGCCGCCCTGTGCCACGCTGCCAAGGTTTGGGGTGGCTAGCAGTTGACAATGCTTATTTCTTACATTCTATAGACCTTTTAGAACTGCGCTTCTTCAAAATTGCCTGTGACAAACACACTTCAGCTTTGCAACTACACAACGCTGCACACCTTCAATCTGCAGCACCTGAGTGTTACAACCGTTTTAACAAACGCACCCCGCTTGGCGTCGCATTTCAGATGAGAAATGTTGAGAGAATTGCTGAACTGCGCCCACATTTCCAGAGAGCTCGAAAAGCAGAAGTGGGGCGCGCCCCTGAGCAGCGCCTGCAAGATGGAGGGCGGATGTCGCCAGCAGCAGCGTGTGCGTGCAGGGCAGCAGAGCGGCGCTGTGGGCGGGGTGCAGCAGCTTCCGGCGTCGGGGAGCTTGCGCAAGAGCGAGGGCCCCTGCCCTCGACGTCCAGGCCAAGCGTCTGTCTCTGGCCTGGAGGACAGGCCCCAACTGCCGCCAGAGCAGCTAGGCTGCCTTTAACCCTTTCACGGCTGGAACTCGCCGAACATATATACACCGCATAGGGGCAGTCAACGGGTGCCACTTATATTTTAGTCAAACCCTCTTATTAATGAATACTACTTTTAATACTCTTTGTTATACAAACTAGGACCAAATACTCTGGCAAAAGCAGATGTTTCATTTAGTCTTCTAGCATAGCTCTCAACCATTTGCGTTCCAAAGGCGGGAGAAATCACCCGATTTCGTTTTTGGCTGGTGAGACGCCCATTCGAATGAATGGGCGTTTAGGAGGCTTGGCAAGTGAGTCAGCCCTTTACGAGGCAGGAGACACCCGCCAAAAGCGTGTGAGTTGAGAGCTATGCTTCTAGCCCACAACTGTGGCCCATACCAGCTGTTAAGGCCTCGAAACCCCAGGACAGTTGTACAGGCATTGGGCGGTTACACGCCCTGCCTGACGCAGCAGGCTATAAAGCTGTTAGCACTTGCGCTGATCGACTGGTGCACTTTTCTCATTGAAGGAATGTTGTCTGCACTCTAAATTTGAAGCTTTCGGAGTGCAGACAGGCTTCCCTCAATCAAAAAACAAGGCAAACATACTGCCAGGAAAACAGAAAGGGAGCTCCTTCACAAATGAAGTAGGCGCTTTTCAGTATCCATAGTGATGAGGGGAGCGACTGCTTCAGGAGTGCCACGCAATGGCAGGCACCCACATGGAAGATTAGTGGTCAAGTCACAGGCCGCGCCAGGCCGTCCTCTTTCTCCCCACAGTGACGCGGCACACACCATCAGTGGTATATGTGCTCACATCACCACATTCCTTTTTAAACATAACACAACGAAACAATATAAACATTAACTTTAGCATTGTGAAGGATACCGGTGTGTGACTGTTCATTCCAGAACACAGTCGTGTATCCTCGCCGGCAGCCTCCTCGCCGTTCTTATGGGGTATCGCCACTCTTCGGATGGATTCTTCTGCTGATCACCCCCGTTGTATGTCTCAGCACTCTGGCTGTGTGACCTTGTAGTGTCTGGTTCTTCTCTTTGCTCCGTGCCACTTTCTCTCGGGCCTCGTGCAGTTTCTCTATGGTCTGATGTAACTCGTCCCTGCGGGCTGATCCGCCGGAACCAGCAGATCATGTGATGCTCTCCGTGCCTCTGCTTGCAGCGATCATTCTTCCTTTTCTGTGCATCATCGTCCATGGCGAGATTGCGTATGGTAGGTACATTGTGCATGGCATGACGGTTCTTCATGAATGATGTGTCTCCTACCTGATTGTCCAACATGACCCACCTCCTTCGCACAGTTTCTCTATCGTTATTTACCTTTTGTGCGGCGTGACTCGGTGACTCGTGCGTCTTTTCAATGTCCGCCACGGAAACCTCCCCGGAGCTGTTTTCGGGAATTGCAGAGCGTACCTTGCGCCCCATGCGGGCCTCCGCCAGTGATACCACCATAGCTGAGTGTGGGTTTGTTCTATAAGCCAGCAAAAATCTTACGACAACCATCTTGATATCTGTCCCCTCTAGCAGTGCGATACAAAACACCTTGTTGAGGGCTCTCATGAAGCGTTCCACATCTCCATTTGGAATCGGCCGGCAGTGCATAATTCCAATTTGCTTAATTCCCCGGGCCTCCACAAACTCCCTAAACTGTTGGCCCTGAAATGTTGCTCTGTTATCGGACTTATGCCGGACCACCTGAAGTTCCGGATGCAGCTCAAGACCCTCCTTTTCTCCTCTGTCTTCTCTCTCTCGCTCCCTTGCTAACTACCTGTCGCTCCCTTGCTAACTAGCTGTCTGCCGCACCGACTGGTTGCTTGGCTCCCTCAGAGTCTCACTGCGTACCAGGTTTCTCCACTCCCAGTCTTCCTAGCAATGCCTCCAGGCCTACCGCGCACTTAGGGGCTGTAACTGTAACCCCGATAGCCTCCCTGCCTCCTGCACTTACCTAGAGCCGTGCTGCCCTGGCTGCACTCACTCAGAGCCATGCTGCCGTGATTGCACGGCCCCTTTTCCTCGCCCTTGTACTTCCCTGTCTCCTTCCCCTTGCACTTCTATTGTTGCACGTGCACAATCTGAACACAAGGCCTAGTAGGATTGTTTGTCTTGTCCTCCCTATGTCTTCCCTCCCTTGTTTTGTGGTGCCTAGAAACACTTGTGTATGGGCACGTTATAAATGCCTTATCATATCATATCATATCATATCATGGCTGATACTTTCTGCGGATCAAGTGAGATCCCGTCCCCTTGGAACACAAATCCAAAGAACTGTACTTGGTATAGGAGAAAGTGTCATTTCTCTCTATGCAGCATAAGACCTTTGTCTCGCAGGCATTGTTCACCGGTTATCCAAGGCATGCACAGTTGTAGTTTGTGATCAGTGTTGTAGGCAGCGGCAGGAGGTTTTCACGTGTTTTGGACTACAACTCCCTTGACGCTTCAACACTCACTATGCTAGTTAGGGCTGGTGGGAGCTGTAGTCCAAAGCATCTGAAGGGCAGCAAACTAAGGGCCCATAGTACAGGCTGAAATAAGGGAGTTGAAGTCCAAAACATCTGGAGGACCACATAATGAGATGATGCACAAGGTAAGCTGCCCACAGGCTGGCTTTGGTTAGCGCAGCTTTGCAAGCTCGCCGAGGAGGGCTGAGAGTGAATTCTCCTGGTACAGGGATGAGTAATTGCGTATTCCTTGAATTCATGATGTGTCTGTCGAAGAGTGCACCTGAAAATGGATGCCCACAATGAGCCATTGTAGTTACATTATTCTTTCTTGCTGGCAAAACACTCACACCGGATTTTAAATCGCTTTATGGAATGGAGTTGTTTGAAAAGAAAGATATGTCGGGGATAACCATACCATGAAGGCGGCAGCCATTTTGTTCTTCTATACCGATGGCTTACACAACGCAGCTGTGAAATAACGGCACCCTCTTCCTCATGCGTGTCTGGGATAGGCCCCACCACTGTGCGGGTGAAGCTTGGAGGCAATGTAGCTCGGTTGTGTGGTGGTGCAATAACCAGGGGGGCTCGTCACCCCGCGGTGCTGCATAGGTCTTCAAGAAGCATACTGAGGGCTAAAAATATTGGTCACATTTTATAAGATATACTTTTAGGCTGAGCCCATGAGCTGGGTGAGGATGCGTGGGCCCATTTCAAAATGATGTTTAAAGGCCACCATACCTACAGCTGGGAAACCCCTGCCAGCCTGGGACAGCAGTGGGGTGCATCGAAAGCATACGTGCATGCCACCAGGCCCTCCTTGCCGCGTCATGCTGTGGCAAAATCCTAGGTAAAGCAATGGAGGCAGGGGGTTCATAGCTGCAGATTATCACAAGGCAGGTTTATTGGCCTAAGAAGCATGGCGTAAAAAAGAAAGTCAGCCAGCAGGGGGAGAAAGGGAAGACAAAACCCTACATGATCACGTACCCAGAGCAGAAAGGCAATACAGTGGTAAGAACTAGCGTGCTCCTGGATAACGGAGGATAGCACAGGGGCAACGCACTGGACCGCACTGAGCAACAGAGGTTCAAATCCTGGATCTGTGCTTAGAAACCGAACTCAGGTATGCTATTAGGCACGTTATAAAAAAACTAAATGAATACTGCAAGCCTAGAGAGAGTGGATGGCTTAGTGTGACAGCAATCCCCACCTGTCATGTGCATGCTGGAAAACACTGAATTCACGAAGCATTTGCTTTTAGATAAGACTGCCAAAATGAGGAGAGCGGCTGAACTGAAAGAGTTGAAAGGCCCTGGCACCGTCCCAGGAGAGCCCACAACTCTGATTTTTTAGTGTGGTCTGATGACCACTTAACAAAACATGCTTTTAAAAGCTACAGTTTGCAGGGATCAATCGCCGCAGGGCGGCTCCCCGTACCTGCTACGAGCGGCTAAAGACAATTTTACTGTGCGCGCCGCATGCGAGTTACGTGTTGGGTATGAGGAACAGTGGAGATACCCCTGATCCCCAAGTGCCTTCAAAATTATCAACAAAGTCTAACTTGTTTTAACCCAACATTAAAGACATTTGTAATGCTCAGTTTTGTAGCACTTGTCTTGCGACCTGGGGAGCCCAAGCTTTGCTGTCTTGGGTCACATGGTTGAAGTGCCTGAAAACACGTGTACCAAGTTTCTTCAATTTTAGTTTGCTGTATTAGGTGGTGCTTGCGCCACCCATAAGCCAAAATTATTGTGTTAGAGTACAGATAGGGAGAAATGGCATTTGAGGCGGGACACACAGCTTACAGGTTTGTTTGGTTATATTCCCATCCATTGACTGCCCATGGCAATGCTAATCCCTATGGCCATTCCCACCCAGCTCCTGCCCCTCCATGCCCAAAACATTGCCTCGTGGGAACTCATTGGGCTCGCTTTAATCAAGCCTTACCATTAAACTTTGCAGTGCCTGCCAGTGTTTTGTCAAAGCAGTCTTCTGAGAGTTAATGGTTTCATTGGAGTTGCAAACCTGCTACTGGTGTAATAGAAAATGTCTTAACCAAAACAAGCACATGAAAAGCCAACTGTTTTGGCTTGTGTATAGCTATTAGGCATTTGCCAGGCACTGCTACTAGATGCCCAGGTACACACACCAATGTGTACCTGCTAATATAAATGGCCAGTTAATGACACTGAAGCCCAAACTGTTGGCATTGCCAATGCTTGTTTGTATTTTTCTTTTGCCTTTATCATTATTTTAAAGGCTGGGATAGCTCCTTTGTGTACGCCCCTACTATCCTCGCCCCTTTTGCTGTTTATTTGATGTCTCTTTGCTTTTGGCTATTGGTTGGCGCTACAGTATCATCAATGAGCATTACCATAGGAGTACAGATAGGAGGGCGATGAATGCGAGGAGTGACACACAGCCAGTGGGCATTGTTGGCTTTTTACCCACCCATGGACCGACCATGACGATGTTAATTCCTAAGGCCATTCCTACCAACTTCCCACCCATCACTGCCCAAAACACACCTTCCTGCGATCTCTCTGCGCCAGCTGTTTAGTGCAGTAACATCCAACTGTGTGCTGTTATGGGACTGCCATTGATATTTCTAAGCAGTCTTTTGAAAGGTAATGAAGAATTGCAGCTTTGAATCAACTCCCGGTTTAACATACATGCCTTAGTTATCTGTGCTTTCAAATTCATGATTTAAAAGCAGTATAATAATAATAATTTTGCATTTATATAGCACTACGAACCCTCAGGCATCTGAGCGCTGCTTATTATTACCCACGGTGTGTGGAGCGCAATTATCGACCTCAGAAGGATTAAAGGCTGAGTTTTGGCCGTGCCGGGATTCAAACCTGCGTCGGAAATATGTGTCCTCTCGTCTGTTTAAGAAAGTCACAAACGCCTGCTGTTTCTAACGAAGTCATTAGGGGCTTGACAACAGGAACATGGTCATAACTAAAGGCGAGAAGCCAGAGAGGGATGAGCCAAAGGAGGCATCAAGGAATACGGTTTTAGCCTGGCTTCACCAGAGAGTAGGGCCGCCATGCATACGCGTGCACGATTTGAGTTCTTCGCAGGGTTCAAACTGAAGAACGCGATGCTTCCAGCAATAGAGATTCTGTAGTATTCGGATGTGGACAAAGCAAGCTCCCTCTTTTTTTAAGGTATCGAATATGCCATTGAATATGAAAATGGTTCTTTGACCTGGTAGTAGATGTGCAGTGACTAGGGTGTATGAGTCTTGAGTATTTGCAGTGAGCGGCCTGTGAGAATGCTGTGAGGTATGTGGAACCCTGGGCGCCTGGAGGTTCCGGTGATTTCAGTTAGGAACTTGGAGATAAGACAGGGATCAGATTGGATGCATGCTACCTTCGCTCCCACCTCTATACTGTTATGCTGCAACTATGAAGAATGAGGAATAAAGCATCCTGTTTCTATTTAGAACATACCTGGGCCAGTCTGGTTCCTGCTCCTTGTCTTATTACCTGGCCTAGGATACTGCAAGACTCGTAGCTTCCGTTTTAGAATGTACAGCCGTGCACTCTTTTTGCTTCAATTGTAGTTGCTTGTTTTATTGTGCCATGTCTTTCCCATTACTTGTGGCCTCATTCTGCTTTCTCTGTGCTTCTATGTGTGTCTTTTGTTGTGTTATGATTTGCCTGTCTCTGTTATTATTACTTGCATTGATGTTTGTTCCTTTGACTATTATTTATTTATTTATTTATTTATTAGTTACTTAGCTTAAATAAACGAACATGTACCCATATTTCAAACAGACATCTCATAAAATGCATGCATTTCAGTGCGCAATTCCTCCACATAACATGCAAAAAGGTAAAACTCGGAAAGAACACATGTATTTAAAACAGTATTACAAGTATACAATCTCTCACAACGCCTGCAAGTTTTTTAAAAAAATCTTTAAAGAAGAATTCACCACGCCACAGCAGTGGTAGAAATGTACCAAAAAAACGAGTGGAACTGTGGTCTCGGCAGGGGGTAAGTGGAAGCATGGCGTGTTGCGGCCAGAGCATCGCCATAGTCTAAGTCACTGGTAACTATAAGGCTCCTATTACAACTTTACACTTGCACTGGTACACGAGTGGACAAATCGCCTATATAGAATAGTGAATATGGTCGTAAAAGTAGAGGAATGGTAAACAGCAAAAAGTAAAAGTAGTGGAACACCGCTCCCGACCGTTCCCGCTCACTTCGATCACTGCCACATAACGCCCCACCATTCCTCTCGCGATAGAGTTCTATACTGAATCATAAACCTATAACAAACATAGGCGATTGTTCTCTGCGCCCTGATGCCTACGGGCTAGTTTGGCGCTATACAAATAACGAAATAAAAATAAAATAAACAGTTGCACTGAATTAAAAGGAGCATCGGCCACACCAAAAGTTTTGGCCCTTGTGTAGGCATTTGATGGGTATTTTTCCTGGCACGTCCATCACATACCCAGGTACTCACATCTTTGGCCAGCTTTTGCCAACTCGTGACCCGGTAGCACCTTTACGGCAGTGCATGGCAAATGCCAATCTTACGCCTATTCACAAGTCACGGGCCGATGCTTGTTTCAGTCCGCATCGAGTGGTCCCGTGATGTAAAGACATGCCGTAGAGTTGAAACCAATGAACAGCGTTGTCAGCACTGCTGTCACTTGACCACAAACCACTTCCACGCGCGTGCAAAGCGGGAGTGCCAAGAACCTACAGCAACTCCAGCCAAGAAACGAAACTGATCAGATTGGAGAGAGGAAGCAGGGGTTGGGGTGAAGCGTTCGGGACCTCTGCACGGTGGGGGAGGCAGTGGGCGGTGGGGTATGAAAGGAGCCACGGGGGTAGGTGACCACCCCTCTACACTTCCACCCTGGGTGCCACTGGAGAGGATGCAGGAACCTGCAGTTGCAGAATCCCGTGGGTGGCCAATAACACGCCCGGCTAGATATTCGGTGTGGCCTCTTAGGCAACTTTTAGGGACTTTGGCTTGCACCTGGGGTTGGGGAGTGCACGGGTGAGCACCTGTGCTGGCATTTTAGAGTGCAGTCATTGGCCACTCTGTGGGGATTTTGAAGTGCAGGGATGGGCCAATCTGAAGGGAGCGTGGAGTATAACGATTGGCTTTGTAGACTTTGAAGGATAGTGGAGCGTGGAGTATAATGATTGGCAGTGTAGCCTTTGAAGGATAGTGGAGCGTGGAGTATAATGATTGGCTTTGTAGCCTTTGAAGGATAGTGGAGCGTGGAGTATAATGATTGGCTTTGTAGACTTTGAAGGATAGTGGAGCGTGGAGTATAATGATTGGCTTTGTAGACTTTGAAGGATAGTGGAGCGTGGAGTATAATGATTGGCTTTGTAGACTTTGAAGGATAGTGGAGCGTGGAGTATAATGATTGGCTTTGTAGACTTTGAAGGATAGTGGAGCGTGGAGTATAATGATTGGCTTTGTAGACTTTGAAGGATAGTGGAGCGTGGAGTATAATGATTGGCTTTGTAGACTTTGAAGGATAGTGGAGCGTGGAGTATAATGATTGGCTTTGTAGACTATGAAGGATAGTGGAGCGTGGAGTATAATGATTGGCTTTGTAGACTTTGAAGGATAGTGGAGCGTGGAGTATAATGATTGGCTTTGTAGACTTTGAAGGATAGTGGAGCGTGGAGTATAATGATTGGCTTTGTAGACTTTGAAGGATAGTGGAGCGTTGAGTGTAATGATTGGCTTTGTAGCCTTTGAAGGATAGTGGAGCGTGGAGTATAATGATTGGCTTTGTAGACTTTGAAGGATAGTGGAGCGTGGAGTATAATGATTGGCTTTGTAGCCTTTGAAGGATAGTGGAGCGTGGAGTATAATGATTGGCTTTGTAGCCTTTGAAGGATAGTGGAGCGTGGAGTATAATGATTGGCTTTGTAGCCTTTGAAGGATAGTGGAGCGTGGAGTATAATGATTGGCTTTGTAGACTTTGAAGGATAGTGGAGCGTGGAGTGTAATGATTGGCTTTGTAGACTTTGAAGGATAGTGGAGCGTTGAGTGTAATGATTGGCTTTGTAGACTTTGAAGGATAGTGGAGCGTGGAGTATAATGATTGGCTTTGCAGACTTTGAAGGATAGTGGAGCGTGGAGTATAATGATTGGCTTTGCAGACTTTGAAGGATAGTGGAGCGTGGAGTATAACGATTGGCTTTGCAGACTTTGAAGGATAGTGGAGCGTGGAGTATAACGATTGGCTTTGTAGACTTTGAAGGATAGTGGAGCGTGGAGTATAACGATTGGCTTTGTAGACTTTGAAGGATAGTGGAGCGTGGAGTATAATGATTGGCTTTGCAGACTTTGAAGGATAGTTCTTGGAGTATAATGATTGGCTTTGCAGACTTTGAAGGATAGTGGAGCGTGGAGTGTAATGATTGGCTTTGTAGCCTTTGAAGGATAGTGGAGCGTGGAGTATAATGATTGGCTTTGTAGACTTTGAAGGATAGTGGAGCGTGGAGTATAATGATTGGCTTTGCAGACTTTGAAGGATAGTGGAGCGTGGAGTATAATGATTGGCTTTGTAGCCTTTGAAGGATAGTGGAGCGTGGAGTATAATGATTGGCTTTGTAGCCTTTGAAGGATAGTGGAGCGTGGAGTATAATGATTGGCTTTGCAGACTTTGAAGGATAGTGGAGCGTGGAGTATAATGATTGGCTTTGTAGACTTTGAAGGATAGTGGAGCGTGGAGTATAATGATTGGCTTTGTAGCCTTTGAAGGATAGTGGAGCGTGGAGTATAATGATTGGCTTTGCAGACTTTGAAGGATAGTGGAGCGTGGAGTATAACGATTGGCTTTGTAGACTTTGAAGGATAGTGGAGCGTGGAGTATAACGATTGGCTTTGTAGACTTTGAAGGATAGTGGAGCGTGGAGTATAATGATTGGCTTTGTAGACTTTGAAGGATAGTGGAGCGTGGAGTATAATGATTGGCTTTGCAGACTTTGAAGGATAGTGGAGCGTGGAGTATAATGATTGGCTTTGTAGCCTTTGAAGGATAGTGGAGCGTGGAGTATAACGATTGGCTTTGTAGACTTTGAAGGATAGTGGAGCGTGGAGTATAACGATTGGCTTTGTAGACTTTGAAGGATAGTGGAGCGTGGAGTATAATGATTGGCTTTGTAGACTTTGAAGGATAGTGGAGCGTGGAGTATAATGATTGGCTTTGCAGACTTTGAAGGATAGTTGAGCGTGGAGTATAATGATTGGCTTTGTAGACTTTGAAGGATAGTGGAGCGTGGAGTATAATGATTGGCTTTGTAGCCTTTGAAGGATAGTGGAGCGTGGAGTATAATGATTGGCTTTGTAGCCTTTGAAGGATAGTGGAGCGTGGAGTATAACGATTGGCTTTGTAGACTTTGAAGGATAGTGGAGCGTGGAGTATAATGATTGGCTTTGTAGACTTTGAAGGATAGTGGAGCGTGGAGTATAATGATTGGCTTTGCAGACTTTGAAGGATAGTGGAGCGTGGAGTATAATGATTGGCAGTGTAGACTTTGAAGGATAGTGGAGCGTGGAGTATAATGATTGGCTTTGTAGACTTTGAAGGATAGTGGAGCGTAGAGTATAATGATTGTCTTTGTAGCCTTTGAAGGATAGTGGAGCGTGGAGTATAACGATTGGCTTGTAGACTTTGAAGGATAGTGGAGAGTGGAGTATAATGATTGGCTTTGTAGCCTTTGAAGGATAGTGGAGCGTGGAGTATAATGATTGGCTTTGTAGACTTTGAAGGATAGTGGAGCGTGGAGTATAATGATTGGCTTTGTAGACTTTGAAGGATAGTGGAGCGTGGAGTGTAATGATTGGCAGTGTAGCCTTTGAAGGATAGTGGAGCGTGGAGTGTAATGATTGGCTTTGTAGACTTTGAAGGATAGTGGAGCGTGGAGTGTAATGATTGGCTTTGTAGCCTTTGAAGGATAGTGGAGCGTGGAGTATAATGATTGGCTTTGTAGACTTTGAAGGATAGTGGAGCGTGGAGTATAATGATTGGCTTTGCAGACTTTGAAGGATAGTGGAGCGTGGAGTATAATGATTGGCTTTGTAGACTTTGAAGGATAGTGGAGCGTGGAGTATAATGATTGGCTTTGTAGCCTTTGAAGGATAGTGGAGTGTGGAGTATAATGATTGGCTTTGCAGACTTTGAAGGATAGTGGAGCGTGGAGTATAATGATTGGCTTTGTAGACTTTGAAGGATAGTGGAGCGTGGAGTATAATGATTGGCTTTGTAGACTTTGAAGGATAGTGGAGCGTGGAGTATAATGATTGGCTTTGTAGCCTTTGAAGGATAGTGGAGCTTGGAGTATAATGATTGGCTTTGTAGCCTTTGAAGGATAGTGGAGCGTGGAGTATAATGATTGGCTTTGTAGACTTTGAAGGATAGTGGAGCGTGGAGTATAATGAGTGGCTTTGTAGCCTTTGAAGGATAGTGGAGCGTGGAGTATAATGATTGGCTTTGTAGACTTTGAAGGATAGTGGAGCGTGGAGTATAATGAGTGGCTTTGTAGACTTTGAAGGATAGTGGAGCGTGGAGTATAATGATTGGCTTTGTAGACTTTGAAGGATAGTGGAGCGTGGAGTATAATGATTGGCTTTGTGGACTTTGAAGGATAGTGGAGCGTGGAGTATAATGATTGGCTTTGTAGACTTTGAAGGATAGTGGAGCTTGGAGTATAATGATTGGCTTTGTAGACTTTGAAGGATAGTGGAGCGTGGAGTATAATGATTGGCTTTGTAGCCTTTGAAGGATAGTGGAGCTTGGAGTATAATGATTGGCTTTGTAGCCTTTGAAGGATAGTGGAGCGTGGAGTATAATGATTGGCTTTGTAGACTTTGAAGGATAGTGGAGCGTGGAGTATAATGATTGGCTTTGTGGACTTTGAAGGATAGTGGAGCGTGGAGTATAATGATTGGCTTTGTGGACTTTGAAGGATAGTGGAGCGTGGAGTATAATGATTGGCTTTGTAGACTTTGAAGGATAGTGGAGCGTGGAGTATAATGATTGGCTTTGTAGACTTTGAAGGGTAGTGGAGCGTGGAGTATAATGATTGGCTTTGTAGCCTTTGAAGGATAGTGGAGCGTGGAGTATAATGATTGGCTTTGTAGACTTTGAAGGATAGTAATGTCCTTTGGGTGAAGATTTTGAAGGTTAGTGAAGAGGTCGTGAGTGAGGATTTTGCAGATTGGTGTTGAATTTTGGGGGGATTGTGCAGGTTAGTGATGAGCTCTTGGATGAAGATTTAGCAGGTTAGTGATGGGCTCTTGGGTGGGGATTTCATAGGTTAGTGAGGAGCTCTTGGGTGGGGATTTTGCAGGTTAGTAATGAGCTATTGGGTGGGGATTTTGCAGGTTAGTGATGAGCTCTTGGGTGGGGATTTTGCAGGTTAGTAATGAGCTATTGGGTGGGGATTTTGCATGTTAGTGATGAGCTCTTGGGTGAGGATTTTGCAGTTTAGTGATGAGCTCGTGGGTGGGGATTTTGCAGGTTAGCCGATGAGCTCGTGGGTGGGGATTGTGCAGGTTAGTGATGTGCTTTTAGGCAGTAATTTTGCAGGTTAGTGATGTGCTCTTAAGCAGGGATTTTGCAGGTTAGCGATGAGCTATTAGGCGTGGATTTTGCAGGTTAGTGATGAGTTCATGCGTGGGGATTGTGCAGGTTAGTGATGAGCTTTTAAGTGAAGATTTAGCAGGTTAGCAATGAGCTCGTGCGTGGGGATTTTGCAGGTTATTGATGAGCTCATAGGTCGGGATTCTGCAGGTTAATGATGAGCTCTTGGGTGGGGATTTCGCTAATTCACGATGAGCTCTTGTGTGAAGATGTCACAGGTTAGCGATGAGCTCATGGGTGGGGATTTCTCAGGTTCATGATGAGCTCTTGAGTGAAGATTTAACAGGTCAGCAATTAGCTCATGGGTGGGGACTTTGCAGGTTAGTGATGAGCTTTTAGGTGAAGATTTAGCAGGTTAGCGATGAGCTCGTGGGTGGGGATTTTGCAGGTTAGTGATGAGCTCTTAGGTCGGGATTGTGGAGGTTATTGATGAGCTCTTGGGTGGGGATTTCACAGGTAAGTGGTGAGCTCTTGGGTGGGGACTTCGCAGGTTAGTGATGAGCTTTTAAGTGAAGATTTAGCAGGTTAGCGATGAGCTCGTGGGTGGGGATTTTGCAGGTTAGTGATGAGCTCTTAAATCGGGATTGTGTAGGTTAGTGATGAGCTCTTAGGTCGGGATTGTGGAGGTTATTGATGAGCTCTTGGGTGGGGATTTCACAGGTAAGTGGTGAGCTCTTGGGTGGGGACTTCGCAGGTTAGTGATGAGCTTTTAGGTGAAGATTTAGCAGGTTAGCGATGAGCTCGTGGGTGGGGATTTTGCAGGTTAGTGATGAGCTCTTAGGTCGGGATTGTGGAGGTTAGTGATGAGCTCTTGGGTGGGGACTTCGCAGGTAAGTGGTGAGCTTTTGGCTGGGGACTTCGCAGGTTAGTGATGAGCTTTTAGGTGAAGATTTAGCAGGTTAGCGATGAGCTCGTGGGTGGGGATTTTGCAGGTTAGTGATGAGCTCTTAGGTCGGGATTGTGGAGGTTAGTGATGAGCTCTTGGGTGGGGACTTCACAGGTAAGTGGTGAGCTCTTGGGTGGGGATTTCGCAGGTTAGTGATGAGCTTTTAGGTGAAGATTTAGCAGGTTAGCGATGAGCTTGTGGGTGGGGATTTTGCAGGTTAGTGATGAGCTCTTAGGTCGGGATTGTGGAGGTTAGTGATGAGCTCTTGGGTGGGGATTTCACAGGTAAGTGGTGAGCTCTTGGGTGGGGACTTTGCAGGTTAGTGATGAGCTTTTAGGTGAAGATTTAGCAGGTTAGCGATGAGCTCGTGGGTGGGGATTTTGCAGGTTAGTGATGAGCTCTTAAATCGGGATTGTGCAGGTTAGTGATGAGCTCTTAGGTCGGGATTGTGGAGGTTATTGATGAGCTCTTGGGTGGGGATTTCACAGGTAAGTGGTGAGCTCTTGGGTGGGGACTTCACAGGTTAGTGATGAGCTTTTAGGTGAAGATTTAGCAGGTTAGCGATGAGCTCGTGGGTGGGGATTTTGGAGGTTAGTGATGAGCTCTTATGTCGGGATTGTGGAGGTTAGTGATGAGCTCTTGGGTGGGGACTTCACAGGTAAGTGGTGAGCTCTTGGGTGGGGATTTCGCAGGTTAGTGATGAGCTTTTAGGTGAAGATTTAGCAGGTTAGTGATGAGCTCTTAGGTCGGGATTGTGGAGGTTAGTGATGAGCTCTTGGGTGGGGATTTCACAGGTAAGTGGTGAGCTCTTGGGTGGGGACTTTGCAGGTTAGTGATGAGCTTTTAGGTGAAGATTTAGCAGGTTAGCGATGAGCTCGTGGGTGGGGATTTTGCAGGTTAGTGATGAGCTCTTAAATCGGGATTGTGCAGGTTAGTGATGAGCTCTTGGGTGGGGACTTCGCAGGTTAGTGATGAGCTTTTAGGTGAAGATTTAGCAGGCTAGCGATGAGCTCTTGGGTGGGAATTTCGCAAGTTTGTGATGAGCTCTTGAGTGAAGGTGTCGCAGGTTAGCAATGAGCTCATGGGTGAGGACTTCTCAGGTTCGTGATGAGCTCTTGAGTGAAGATTTAGCAGGTCAGCAATTAGCTCATGGGTGGGGACTTTGCAAGTTAGTGATGAGCTTTTAGGTGAAGATTTAGCAGGTTAGCGATGTGCTCTTAGGTCGGGATTGTGGAGGTTAGTGATGAGCTCTTTGGTGGGGATTTCACAGGTAAGTGGTGAGCTCCTGGGTGGGGATTTCACAGGTAAGTGGTGAGCTCCTGGGTGAGGATTTCACAGTTAAGTGGTGAGCTCTTAGGTCGGGATTGTGGAGGTTAGTGATGAGCTCCTGGGTGGGGATTTCACAGGTAAGTGGTGAGCTCCTGGGTGGGGATTTCACAGGTAAGTGGTGAGCTCCTGGGTGGGGATTTCACAGGTAAGTGGTGAGCTCCTGGGTGGGGATTTTGCAGGTAAGTGGTGATCTCTTAGGTCGGGATTGTGGAGGTTATGGATGAGCTCTTGGGTGGGGATTTCACAGGTAAGTGGTGAGCTCCTGGGTGGGGATTTCACAGGTAAGTGGTGAGCTCCTGGGTGAGGACTTCTCAGGTTCGTGATGAGCTCTTGAGTGAAGATTTAGCAGGTCAGCAATTAGCTCATGGGTGGGGACTTTGCAAGTTAGTGATGAGCTTTTAGGTGAAGATTTAGCAGGTTAGCGATGTGCTCTTAGGTCGGGATTGTGGAGGTTAGTGATGAGCTCTTTGGTGGGGATTTCACAGGTAAGTGGTGAGCTCCTGGGTGGGGATTTCACAGGTAAGTGGTGAGCTCCTGGGTGAGGATTTCACAGTTAAGTGGTGAGCTCTTAGGTCGGGATTGTGGAGGTTAGTGATGAGCTCCTGGGTGGGGATTTCACAGGTAAGTGGTGAGCTCCTGGGTGGGGATTTCACAGGTAAGTGGTGAGCTCCTGGGTGGGGATTTCACAGGTAAGTGGTGAGCTCCTGGGTGAGGATTTCACAGGTAAGTGGTGAGCTCCTAGGTCGGGATTGTGGAGGTTAGTGATGAGCTCTTGGGTGGGGATTTCACAGGTAAGTGGTGAGCTCCTGGGTGGGGATTTCACAGGTAAGTGGTGAGCTCCTGGGTGGGGATCTTGCAGGTTAGCGATGAGCTCCTGGGTGGGAATTTCACAGGTAAGTGGTGAGCCCTTGGGTGGGGATTTCACAGGTAAGTGGTGAGCTCTTAGGTCGGGATTGTGGAGGTTAGTGATGAGCTCTTGGGTGGGGATTTCACAGGTAAGTGGTGAGCTCTTGGGTGGGGATTTCACAGGTAAGTGGTGAGCTCTTAGGTCGGGATTGTGGAGGTTAGTGATGAGCTCTTGGGTGGAGATTTCACAGGTAAGTGATGAGCTCTTGGGTGGGGATTTCACAGGTAAGTGGTGAGCTCCTGGGTGGGGATTTCACAGGTAAGTGGTGAGCTCCTGGGTGGGGATCTTGCAGGTTAGCGATGAGCTCCTGGGTGGGAATTTCACAGGTAAGTGGTGAGCCCTTGGGTGGGGATTTCACAGGTAAGTGGTGAGCTCTTAGGTCGGGATTGTGGAGGTTAGTGATGAGCTCTTGGGTGGGGATTTCACAGGTAAGTGGTGAGCTCTTGGGTGGGGATTTCACAGGTAAGTGGTGAGCTCTTAGGTCGGGATTGTGGAGGTTAGTGATGAGCTCTTGGGTGGAGATTTCACAGGTAAGTGGTGAGCTCCTGGGTGGGGATTTCACAGGTAAGTGGTGAGCTCCTGGGTGGGGATTTCTCAGGTAAGTGGTGAGCTCCTGGGTTGGGATTTCACAGGTAAGTGCTGAGCTCCTGGGTGGGGATTTCACAGGTAAGTGGTGAGCTCCTGGGTGGGGATTTTGCAGGTTAGTGATGAGCTCTTAGGTCGGGATTGTGGAGGTTAGTGATGAGCTCTTGGGTGTGGATTTCACAGGTAAGTGGTGAGCTCCTGGGTGGGTATTTCAAAGGTAAGTGGTGAGCTCCTGGGTGGGGACTTCACAGGTAAGTGGTGAGCTCTTGGGTGGGGATTTCACAGGTAAGTGGTGAGCTCCTGGGTGGGGATTTCACAGGTAAGTGGTGAGCTCCTGGGTGGGGATTTCACAGGTAAGTGGTGAGCTCCTGGGTGGGGATTTCACAGGTAAGTGGTGAGCTCCTGGGTGGGGATTTCGCAGGTAAGTGGTGAGCTCCTGGGTGGGGATTTCACAGGTAAGTGGTGAGCTCCTGGGTGGGGATTTCGCAGGTAAGTGGTGAGCTCGTGGGTGGGGATTTTGCAGGTTGGTGATGAGCTCTTAGGTCGGGATTCTGGAGCTTAGTGATGAGCTCCTGGGTGGGGATTTCACAGGTAAGTGGTGAGCTCCTGGGTGGGGATTTCACAGGTAAGTGGTGAGCTCTTGGGTGGGGATTTCACAGGTAAGTGGTGAGCTCCTGGGTGGGGATTTCACAGGTAAGTGATGAGCTCTTGGGTGGGGATTTCACAGGTAAGTGGTGAGCTCCTGGGTGGGGATTTCACAGGTAAGTGGTGAGCTCCTGGGTGGGGATTTCACAGGTAAGTGGTGAGCTCCTCGGTGGGGATTTCACAGGTAAGTGGTGAGCTCTTGGGTGGGGTTTGTGCAGGTTGGTGATGAGTGTTAGGAAAGATTTCGTAATTGTAGGTAATTTTCCTTCCATGTGGCAACCCCTAAACTTTTTGCTGTTGTTTTTCACCGTGTTCTTGACTTTGCCAGAGAAGTGCAGCCTCCTGCCGCACTCCTCTGGGCTTTCGCTCCTTTTCTTATGAGGAAACTGACATGCCCTTAAGACAGTCAGTACCGGGGAACGCTGTTTCCCGTAGTTTCTTCTATCATGTTGCGGCTTTAGTGCAACATGACACAAGAGGGCACTGTAAGCTAAGTTACAGCTCTCTTGGGTCTCTAGCCTTCTACAGGCCCTAGATACTCGTTTAGGAATGTATTTGATCAGTGCAAGTCATTCAGGGACTGGAATGGTGGCAGCGATCGTTTTGTGTATTTTGAGCTCCTTTTGGCGTTCTGAACCCAAAATGGTGGCCTGGCTCCCAAAATGGCCAGACCACGAGGCTCCTTTGTCCTGTCCACTGACCGTCTTGCTCCCTTCACCTTCCCCAGGTCGAGCCGACCCGGGGCCTTCCTTATTTGGGCATGTACTTAACCGCGAAACCTGGTTGCTTTCGCGGGCTTCTACATGTCTTTTGTGTGCCTCCAGGGTGTGGGCTGGGATGTCTGGTCCCAATACACATCCTGGGTGCCAGAGAGTCTAGGGTGGTGTGAATGCCTGGGACCACCGTGGTCCGTGATTGGTCCACGTATGGTGTGTGTGTTGATGAGCGGATCTCCCATTGGCTCCCCTCCGTTTTGGCGCGAAGGGAACCGTGGATAAGAGGGGGCTGGAAACACCACTACCATGTCGATCTCCTGAGTTCTCACGAACGAAGGAATACAGGAGCCAAGTATCCTGCAACCAAGAGGCTGGACCGAGGAATCGCTGGTGACCCGCTGAAGGACTCCTCCTTTGCACTGCTGTCGTCCTGTGAAACCCTTTCCTCCTTTGATCGAACCAGAAGGCCTTTACTGGTGCTTCGACCTTTGGAATAGCAGGAACAGCTATTCTCGGCGACTTCATCATCTCCTGCCAGTAAGCCTTCGGAAGCGTCTCTGGGCCATCCAGTTGACTGACCAGCTTACACGGGAGTCCTGCTCTGTAACCGCCGCCAGGTTGTGTTGTATTTCGAGTCCTGGTCACTCTCACACGCTTCGTACACTTGGCGTTCCCAAGTCTGAAGTGAGTAGTGTACATTTGGCTCGGATACACACGGCCGCTCCATTGCCCTGCTGTGGTGACAAAACTGTGCAGGTTTCTTCGATTGGGACGTCTTTTTTCTCTACACGACGACGAGGCATTCCCGGCTCTTCTGAACCTGCCAGCTGCTGAAACTAACGTGGAGAAGCCTGGGTCTGCTTGCATCGGGGACCAGTGAGTAGTATAGCTAGGATCTGGTCGCCCTCCTGCAGTAGCCCATTGCTTTTCCCCGCTATGTAAAAACAGCACCCTTTTGTCCGTACTCGCGCTCTGCTTCTGCTCACTGTGGAGGCTGCGCTTGAGTCGCGGAACCTGTTCTTCTTCTGTAAAGCACTAACTGAACTGCCTGACTTCCTCCGAAGAGACTCTCCTTTTGCCCGTTGGCACCAGCGTGTGCAGGTACTCTGAGCACAAGGCTCCACTCTTCGCAGGGCTCGGACTTCCATCTAGTTAGGTGCCTCTGAAGGCGAACTGAGTCTAAAGCATTATCGCACTGCCTGTTTTCCTTCCCTTTCAGGTGGACTACACATTTCGTGCATATAACGCTTGCGACTGTCGTATTTGTATATATATTGTGTTGATATGGTATGTGTTGGTTTAATATTGTGATACTGTGATTTTCTCGCTACGGTCATTATTTTAAAGGCCTTAAAATAAATGTGTATATATTTTTGATATAACAACTGTTTGGAGTAGTTTGTAAGCGCTCTTGCTTTGTGTGCTCATTGCAGGCTTTCAGTCACCCTCACCCCTCTTGAGACCTAGTCTTGACCGCCGCGATCGCTACCTTGATTGGTCTGGCTCGTCCAGAGGTTACCCTGTTCCAAGTAATTAGGTTGGCCTTCTGAACTTCTGCGCCACCAGGACAGAGTTCAGAAATCCGTCTTAACAATGAGCTCTTAGGTCGGGATTGTGGAGGTTAGTGATGAGCTCCTGGGTGGGGATTTCACAGGTAAGTGGTGAGCTCCTGGGTGGGGATTTCACAGGTAAGTGGTGAGCTCCTGGGTGGGGATTTCACAGGTAAGTGGTGAGCTCCTGGGTGGGGATTTCACAGGTAAGTGGTGAGCACCTGGGTGGGGATTTTGCAGGTTAGTGATGAGCTCTTAGGTTGGGATTGTGGAGGTTAGTGATGAGCCCCTGGGTGGGGATTTCACAGGTAAGTGGTGAGCTCCTGGGTGGGGATTTCACAGGTAAGTTGTGAGCTCTTGGGTGGGGATTTCAGAGGTAAGTGGTGAGCTCCTGGGTGGGGATTTCACAGGTAAGTGGTGAGCTCCTGGGTGGGGATTTCACAGGTACCTGGTGAGCCCCTGGGTGGGGATTTCAAAGGTAAGTGGTGAGCTCCTGGGTGGGGATTTCACAGGTAAGTGGTGAGCTCTTGGGTGGGGATTTCACAGGTAAGTGGTGAGCTCCTGGGTGGGGATTTCACAGGTAAGTGGTGAGCTCCTGGGTGGGGATTTCACAGGCAAGTGGTGAGCTCTTGGGTGGGTATTGTGCAGGTTGGTGATGAGCTCTTTGATTAGGGTTTTACGGGTCAAGTAATGAGGCTAGAATCTAGAATGACCTAGCATCTAGCAATGTTTTGCAGGTGATTTTTTGTAAGTAATTAAGGCCTAGTATCTAGAGAGGCCTAGCATCTAGTGATGTCTTGCAGGTAATGAGGCTAGAATCTAGAAAGGCCTAGCATCTAGTGATGTCTTGTAGGTAATGTGGTTTAGTAGCTAGAGAGGCCTAGCATCTAGCAATGTTTTGCAGGTGATTTTTTGTAAGTAATGAGGCCTAGAATCTAGAGAGGTCAGGTACTAGTGAAGTCTTGCAGGTAGTGAGGCCTAGAATCTAGAGAGGCCTAGCACCTAGTGATGTCTTGTAGGTAGTGAGGCCTAGCAGCTTGAGAGGTCTCTAGCTATTGATGCCTTGCAGCAAGCGATGCCTTGCAGGTAATGAGGCCTGGAAGATAGTGGGGCCTAGAGCTGGTGATTGATACTCTGCAGATATGCCTTTCAGCAAGTCAGGCTGTGTAGCGAGTGAGTCACTGTAGTCAGCTATGTTGTATAGGTAGCAATTCCTAGTAGCGAACCTTGACTAGCTAATGCTCTGTGCATGGATAAGAGGGCTGGCCGACCAGGACAGAGGCGCTCTGGCGGTGAGGAGCTCTGTGCTAGGATAGCAGAGCTCTGCAGATCACGACTGGAGTGCACTGACAGTAAGGAGTTCTGTGCTTCGATAGCAGAGCTCCACAGATCACGACTGGAGTGCACTGGCAGTGTGGAATTCTGTGCTTGGATAGCAGAGCTCCACAGATCACGACTGGAGTGCACTGACAGTAAGGAGTTCTGTGCTTCGATAGCAGAGCTCCACAGATCACGACTGAAGTGCACTGGCGGTGAGGAATTCTGTGATTGGATAGCAGAGCTCCACAGGTCATAACTGAAGGGCACTGGCAGTGAGGAATTCTGTGATTGGATAGCAGAGCTCCACAGATCATGACTGAAGTGCACTTGCGGTGAGGAATTCTGTGATTGGATAGCAGAGCTCCACAGATCATGACTGAAGTGCACTCATGATGAGGAGTTCTGTGCTTGGATAGCAGAGCTCCACAGGTCATGACTGAAGTGCACTGGCGGTGAGGAATTCTGCGATTGGATAGCAGAGCTCCACAGATCATGACTGAAGTGCACTGGCGGTGAGGAATTCTGTGATTGGATAGCAGAGCTCCACAGATCATGACTGAAGTGCACTCATGATGAGGAGTTCTGTGCTTGGATAGCAGAGCTTCACAGGTCATAACTGAAGGGCACTGGCAGTGTGGAGCTCTGTGCTGGGATTCTGGAGCTCCGCAGATCATGACTGAAGTGCACTGGTGGTGAGGGGTTCTGTGCTTGGATAGCAGAGCTCCACAGAACACGAGTGGAGTGCACTGACAGTAAGGAGTTCTGTGCTTTGATAGCAGATCTCTTCAGATTATGATGGAAGTGCACTGGCAGTGTGGAGCTCTGCGCTGGTATTCTGGAGCTCCACAGATCATGACTGAAGTGCACTCGCAGTGTGGAGTTCTGTGCTTGGATAGCAGAGCTCCACAAATCATGACTGAAGTGCACTGGTGATGAGGAGTTCTGTGCTTGGATAGCAGAGCTCCACAGGTCATGACTGAAGTGCACTACCGGTGAGGAGTTCTGTGCTTGGATAGCAGAGCTCCACAGGTCATGACTGAAGTGCACTGGCAGTGTGGCATTCTGTCCTCAGATAGCAGACCTTCTCAGATCATGACGGAAGTTCACTGGTGGTGTGGAGCCCTCTGCTTGGATGGCATAACTCCATAGAGTTGAGGAACCACTGGTGACCCGCTGGAAGGTTTGGCACCCTGACCCCGCTGTCGTCCTGCGAGACCCCTCTGCATCTGATCGTCCTAGATGGTCTGCGAAGGCGCTTCGACCCATTGGAATAGTGGGACCAACTATTCTCGGCACCTTCATCAAACCCTGCAAGTAAGCCTCTTCGGAAGTGTCCCTGGTCAATCAGTGGGCTAACCAGCTTACGCAGGATGTTTGCTCTGTCACCGCTCCGGTTTCGAGGAAGCCCTCGAAACTGGGTATACTGCTTGCTCTGTGATCATGACTGAAGTGCACTGGCAGTGTGGAGCTCTGTGCTTGCAGAGCTCAGCAGATCATGACTGACGTGCACTGGCGGTGAGGAGTTCTGTGCTTGGATAGCAGAGCTCCACAGATCATGACTGAAGTGCACTTGCGGTGTGGAATTCTGTGCTCGGATAGCAGAATTCCAAGGGTCATGACTGAAGTGCACTGGCAGTCTGGAGTTCTGTGCTTGGATGGCAGAGCTCCGCAGATCATGACTGAAGTGCACTGGCAGTCTGGAGTTCTGTGCTTAGATGGTATAGCTCCTCAGATCATGACTGACGTGCACTGGCGGTGAGGAGTTCTGTGCTTGGATGGCAGAGCTCCGCAGATCATGACTGACGTGCACTGGCAATCTGGAGTTCTGTGCTTGGATGGCATAGCTCCTCAGATCATGACTGACGTGCACTGGCCGTCTGGAGTTCTGTGCTTGGATGGCAGAGCTCCGCAGATCATGACTGACGTGCACTGGCGGTCTGGAGTTCTGTGCTTGGATGGCATAGCTCTTCAGATCATGACTGACGTGCACTGGCGGTCTGGAGTTCTGTGCTTGGATGGCAGAGCTCCGCAGATCATGACTGACGTGCACTGGCGGTCTGGAGTTCTGTGCTTGGATGGCAGAGCTCCGCAGATCATGACTGACGTGCACTGGCCGTCTGGAGTTCTGTGCTTGGATGGCAGAGCTCCACAGATCATGACTGAAGTGCACTGGCGGTGAGGAGTTCCGTGCTTGGATGGCAGAGCTCCTCAGATCATGACTGACGTGCACTGGCCGTCTGGAGTTCTGTGCTTGGATGGCAGAGCTCCGCAGATCATGACTGAAGTGCACTGGCGGTCTGGAGTTCTGTGCTTGGATGGCATAGCTCCTCAGATCATGACTGACGTGCACTGGCGGTGAGGAGTTCTGTGCTTGGATGGCAGAGCTCCGCAGATCATGACTGACGTGCACTGGCAATCTGGAGTTCTGTGCTTGGATGGCATAGCTCCTCAGATCATGACTGACGTGCACTGGCCATCTGGAGTTCTGTGCTTGGATGGCAGAGCTCCGCAGATCATGACTGACGTGCACTGGCGGTCTGGAGTTCTGTGCTTGGATGGCATAGCTCTTCAGATCATGACTGACGTTCACTGGCGGTCTGGAGTTCTGTGCTTGGATGGCAGAGCTCCGCAGATCATGACTGACGTGCACTGGCGGTCTGGAGTTCTGTGCTTGGATGGCAGAGCTCCGCAGATCATGACTGACGTGCACTGGCCGTCTGGAGTTCTGTGCTTGGATGGCAGAGCTCCACAGATCATGACTGAAGTGCACTGGCGGTGAGGAGTTCCGTGCTTGGATGGCAGAGCTCCTCAGATCATGACTGACGTGCACTGGCCGTCTGGAGTTCTGTGCTTGGATGGCAGAGCTCCGCAGATCATGACTGAAGTGCACTGGCGGTCTGGAGTTCTGTGCTTGGATGGCATAGCTCCACAGATCATGACTGACGTGCACTGGCGGTCTGGAGTTCTGTGCTTGGATGGCAGAGCTCCGCAGATCATGACTGGCGTGCACTGGCGGTCTGGAGTTCTGTGCTTGGATGGCAGAGCTCCGTAGATCATGACTGACGTGCACTGGCGGTCTGGAGTTCTGTGCTTGGATGGCATAGCTCCACAGATCATGACTGACGTGCACTGGCGGTGTGGAGTTCTGTGCGCAGACAGTGAGTGACAGATCCCCACCAGTGAAGAGTATACAGAAGAAAAGAAATAGAACATTATTACAGGCACGTGGGCTTACAAGGAACGCGATGGGAAGTAACTGGACAGGAAAATAAAAAAAGTGTTAGGCTGGTGTCTCCTGTGAGTACTGGAAGGAAGCAGAAAGCAATATTGCATGTTTGCACTTACTGGAGGGACGAAGGCCATTAGAGTGCACGTCTGCACTTGTGGAGATAAGAGTCGGGAATACATAAGGACGGTGAGTGGCAAATGCCCAAAAGATACAGGCACGCATGAAAGTACCTGCCACCGTTGCGGCTCTGACATGGAGGGCACGTGCGCCCTGGTTAGTCACCATGAGCAGTCCTGCAAAAGAGACTGAGCCAATCCAGCCTCCAACGCCTGTTTTATAGTGTGGCAAGCAGGGCAGTTTCTAGCCAACTTGGTGCCCAGGGCGAAAAACCAGAATACGCCCCCCTCACCTCCCTGACTGGCACACGTCATTCCCAAACTACACCTCTGTTGTGCGACAAAACTCCTCCTCAATATGAAATAGTAATTGCAATATAAATGAAGCTGTTTCATTACATTGCAATGCAAGTACTTTACCGAAGAATTGTAATGTGAAAACACAGCTGTTGCTGCCCAAGTAATTGGTTTTTCTGTCACCTGCTCTTAGGGAAGGCCTTGCCTGAATGCAGTTTCAAACTGTCCGTACTGCCACACTGTGGTGTGACCAGCCTGCAGGGGTCTGAGGGCCCACTGGCCCTGTGTTGCAGGTGTTCTGTTTCTACCACCTCACTTGTATTTCGCAAGGGACAATACGAGACTACCCTTATGAATTATTTTCTGATGGAAGGTTATCATTCCAAGATGGACAGTCTGGTACACTCTTACTGTACTCGGTGAGAGTTCTAAAGGGGGCAAGTAATACCAGTGAGGGTTCCCTTATGCTTTGCATTAAATCACATAGCATTTCAGGACTATAACAGTGATCAGAGATCTCTATATTGGATAAGCAAGTCTGTGATAAAAGGATTGTAGGTGTGAATCTCTAAATTCATAACAGATGCATGGCTTGGTGGTCATATCACAGTTCACAACACTCATCCCAACATTTTAAATGTTTGTAACCATAAACCATACATACTCATTTGGACAGCTTACGTTTTAGGATGTGAGTATCAAATGGCTGCAACGTCGGCCACTCGAATGGGGAACAATGGCTCTTTTGCTTCTTGCTTCTGAAGAATTTTAGATGAGGAAGGGCTGGATCTCAGTGTCAGTATGCACAGTCCCCAATACAGAAACATCTTTAGGGAATTATATCTACAGACAGGGCAGGGTACTGTAGAAGAGAGACCCAATAAACAATGCACAGAAAGGCTACACAGAAAGGCTTGTACCTTTTACAAACTTTAGCCTGCCCAGTAATAAGCTGACGAAGCGTTTTAAACAAAACCGGCTTCTAATTCATGGTAAAGGGTCCACAGTTCCTCAGCCACTACCTCCTCACTATTAGACAGGCCTCAGGGATTATTTCTGCAAAAACTAACAGGCCCAGGTTATATGTAACAGAGCTGGCATTAGCATCTCTTATTAGTGCTGGCCTGCAGCTAGTGAAAATCATAGCGTGGCAGTGTAGAAAGGGGGTTTGGCCTAGTGGATGTGCAATTTGAGGCAACTTATTTGCTTGCTTTATGCGTTTAAGTGTAGGCACAGTATGGCATGCTCGTCAGAGCCACATACACAAAAGGTTCCAGTATGCCATTGTATGGACATTGGACACAGACAAAAGCATACATATGTTCTGTTACACAAGGGAGCACCACATAGACGCCATTAACCAACAGGGTGGTGACTTGTGCAGCGCACAAAACATTGCTGCACACATCACTGTATTGATGGAGTATTGTCTGCATGGTGACACAAAATGAACTCTGCTTTCCTTATCAAGATGCCAAGTGACATTGAGTTGCCATCTGGTGTGCGTGCTGGGCAGTTGCAAACTTATTTAGAAAATTAAAAGACCTTTGATGCTGAGCAGATGCATTTAGTCCATGTCCCAAAGCAGCCACTAGAATACTTAAACAAGAAAATGACAGTTAACCTACCCAGGGATGCGCCATATGTAACTAAAAAGTTATATTAAAAAAAACGTTTTTGTGTGTTAAATAAAGAGACATGAAAATAAAGAAAATAGTTTAAAACTTTGAAGAAAGCATCGGTTTGGTCAGCTAACTGATACTTGTGCTGGCCTGGTGAATAGAACTGCACATGTTCAGTTCTTAACACTGAAATGTTAAGTTCATACTGTGTAAAAACAAAGGCTTGTTAAGTGAGCCATCATTTATAAATTGCCCCACTTGAAAGGCTGTCAACAAAAAGAATGAAGGGCACAGGGTGTGTGAGTCCAGAGCACCTCACACGCTGCGTTTGGAATATGCATTCCTTTGCTTGCATATTCCAAACGCATTGCAGTCATCCTCAAGTTGGCAGAGTGCGGCCAGACGGCCATCTCAGGAGGACCCACCGGCACAATAAGCTGCTTATTCTTTTGTCCGGCAAGATCAGTGTCAGCATTTTGGGTGGGCCCCTTACTGCGTCATCGCCCGCTCCGCCTGGGCCAAGAAACGGGGCTGGTGGCAAGCCACTTAAGAGCCTGCAGAAACACTCTGGCACACCGGAACCGGGCCAACACAGGCTGCATTGTCCCCACGGGATACGCCTCAGGCAAAGATTCACAGTGCACGTTTGCACTTACTGAGAGGAAAGCAAATGTGCCCACAACCACAGGTACGGGAGGGCCTGTGAGGGTTGCGTCTCCAGCGAGGAGTGCGTGTGCACCCCGGACAGTTGGGAACATTCTGGTCTCTGATTGCTCCCAACACCTCACCCACATGCTCATTAAGCCCTGTTTTGGTGGGGAGTTGAATCGGCTGTGATGGGACGAATGAAGCCCTCCTACTCATAAGGCTGCAGCATCAGGAAAAGAGAGCAGAGTCTTGGGGGGCAAGCCAGATAGCATGCATCCAAAAACCACAGCACTAGGAATGACCACCTCTGAGGAAGCATCCAACAAGGCCCTGGTAACCCGGCCCGAACCACTGATGGGCTTCACCGCAGGAGGCACAAAGGGAGTGTTAGCCGGTCCAACTAGAGGTACAAGGAGGTGCTTGCCACAAGAGTCGAAGACAGCTGTCCTGTCGATTTTGGTCTCAACAACTGCATGTGCAAAAGAAAGTGGGCCGTGAATGGGGGCAACGGAGAAAGAGACACTAGCCCGCGAGCCAGGCCTGCCCCAAGCCATCAATGCAGGCGAGTGGGTGGTGGTGGCCTCGGGTGGATGTGCTGCCTTGGGGGAGAGCCCCTTTTGGGTTGCAGGCCATCAGGGTCTGGATGGCATGCGCAGCGAACATTCTAGGGTTGAAGGCCTACCCGGAGCTTGGGTCAAGTCACCACAGGGTGAACTGAGGGATGTATTTGACCCAAGAATAGAGGACCACCAGTTAAGGAAGGACTATCATCCCAAGTAGTGAGCGAGACGGCTGGCAGGACTGGAAGGCACCCACTGTTGTATTGTTGGATAACATGTTTACTGCATATGGTTGTTTTTTGATCTGTTATGGAAAAGGAGGAGTGTGGTGTTGTCCCCTTTAAGGTGTTGAGTCATGACTCTGTCATGACGTGCTCCAACTAAAAGGAGCTCACGCCAGCACGTGAAGTTAGTCCAGCAGCAGACTCCGTAAACGGCACTTCTGTCTCTGTGTCTCATTGTGTGCAGGGTGACGCAGTGTGATCACGGTACTGCAGCACCCTAGCTGATCCGTGTGATCACGGTCCTTTATGCTGAACCTGGGCGTCCCCAGGCAACCGCCCCGCCAAGTGACCACAGACATGTTGATAAGTCTGGGTGCCCCCGGCGACTGTTTCCCGCTCTGTTGAACACGGCAACCTAAGCACCTGCTGTGTGCCCCAAGCACTGATCCGGCAGGCCCGTGTGACCGCAGGTCCAGCCACAACAGGCCCTGGCCTGCACTCAGTGACACACAAAAGAAGTGGCCATGTCACGTGGAGCAGAGGGACTTCCTGGGCAGAAACACGAAGGGACCCCGACCACAACTGTTGACGCAGAAACCGAACTTCAGCCCTTTAGTGTTGCCATCTTCCGGAACTGCTCCGTTAGGCAAGGCAGTGACATGGCTGGTTGAGATGTCATCTTTTTAGGGATTGATGGTGGATCTCCAGGAACTGGGGGAAGAGGTGTTCCTGCCTTGGGTCATGCCTAAGCAGTACTTTCATAGCACTCCCTGCCAGGTCCATTTCCCTAATCTCAACATTTACATCTGGGTTAGACAAGTGGGTAGTCCATTACCATCAAAAATAGCAAGGCTTTGGGTGGCCCGTTGCAGATTGACACGCTGCAAAACAGAAAAAGCAACTGAAAACGTAACATTGAATTATAATTGGTTATTTATAACGCGCTATATACCCAGAACTTTCTAAGCGCGCCTGGGAAGCAAACTCCATGTCGTCTTGTTTCCAGGGCGACGAGCGCATTGCCCCTGAGCTATCCTCCTGCGACAGTGGAAGCCCAATCAGAAACAACAGCTGTTCCTGAAATTGATCAGCCAGCAGAACGCAACAGCCGTGGCCTTTTCTTGCAGGTCTCTCCCATTTGCTAATTTCATTTAGTCGGGTCAAGTGAAGTGAAACCAAACTATAAGTCCCAGCGGGCATTTTCTTGTTGAAGGAATAAGTCTGAATCATAGGGTCACCCTATGCTCTTGGCCCCAAATACTTTGTGATTGCGTGGATGGCACCCCATGTTGAGGACTGGATGATACAGGGGCTGTGGGTAATTTGGGGTGGTGGAGAAAAAGGGTGGGGGGTGGGGATGGATTAAAGACCAGTAACAGGGCACACCGTGCACTTACTACTCAACTGTATTGGCCAGAACCTACCCTCACAGAGATTGCCCAGCCGAAAGACATACTCAAACAGCTACACGGACAGATATAGTGCTTTAAACATAGGGAGGGAGCAAAGACTCTCTAAGGGTTAGACGCTTCTCCAGGCAGAGAGTGGGGGTAGATCTCTCTCCTCTGTGGGTGCCTCCCTCTGGAATGGCCTCCCTGCCCCTCTCAAACTTGAGCCGGACCACCTGAAGTTCCGGAAGCAGCTCAAAACGTTGCTGTTCTCCTCTGCTTTCTCTCTCTCCCTCCCCTGCTGACCTACCTGACCTAACTGTCTGCTATAACGACTGCTTGCTTGGCTACCCTTAGAGTCTCACTGGGTCCCAGGCTCTTTCTTGATCAGTCACCTTTGCACTGCCTCCGGGCCTACCACGCACTTGTAACCCTACAGTCCCTTGTTCTCCTTGCACTTACCCAGAGCCGCGCTGCCGTGGCTGCACTTACTCAGAGCATTGCTGCCCTGTTTTCCCCTCCCCTCTCCCTTGAACTCCCCCACTCCCTTTCCCCTTGCATTTCTCATTCTCGCACTTGCATGGTCTGAATGACACAAGGCCTAGTAAGATTGTTTTGTCGTGTCCTCCCTCTGACTTCGCTCCCTTGTCTTGTCGCGCCTAGCAACACTTGTGTACCGGCGCGTTATAAATCACTTGTCATATCATGAGTATGGGCACCAAATCTCAGTAGGCAATGGAAAAAAACCAGGACTGGCTCGAGGAGTCACACATGCAACTGGGAAACTTGGCAGCTGTGTATGATATGTGACAGCCCCTAGAGAAAGGGGCCTGCTCAGCTGCTAACATCTCGGGGGTGGGGGGCATGGTCGGCCCCCCCTGTGAGAGCAAGCCCCTCGCTGCCCAGGCTGTTTGTACTGAGACCACTGGCCCAATGCTGTGGGTGTATGGGGCATTCCGCGGGCATTGCCGTGCTGGAACATGTGAGCAGCGTCCCTGGAGCGGCATTTCAGCGGCATCACTTGAGTAATGTTTGGCTTGGCAGTCTGGAGAAGGAGCTGTGTGTCACGCTGTGCGGCCCCACCCTTACATCTGGCCGGGCTGAAGGATCCAGGGTGCCTCGGCTGTGCCACACCTAGGCGCAGGCCGAGCGGCACCCGTTCCCTAGTGGCCTGGGTGTGCCCGGGCGGTCTGCATTAATCAGTGTCAAAGCTGCCAAGTGGCCCCATGCAAAGCTGCCAAGTGGCCCCGTGTCATGTGTGACACCCTCAGCCAGTCCAGGCTTTCTATCTGACTGCCCCTTGCACGCTGGGACATGTAGGTCGATAGTTATAGTGGCAAAATGTAAACTGTCAGCATCCTGTGCTTGGATAAACCAGTGGGGTTTTGCAGGGTTCACGTCAACGCATCTTATGCCAAAATAAAGAGCACCACAACATCACCCTAAAATAAAGGGTGTAGAAATACTGTTCCTCTGCGAATCCATTGCACGTAGAGTCAAAATAGGGACCTCTAGTCATTTAATTGTATTTAAATGTGAAATGGCAAACCTCACATATCCATCAAAGCGGTTCCTAAAAGGATAGTAGATGCCAACTTTTACACGCCAACATGTCCCATTCCATTTGGGAGATGATAGTCCATTCCTGTTTTTTTTTGACACGTTGTCCTGAGTTAGAAATCCAGAACGACAGGTCTCAGAATGCAAATAAAAAAATAAACATGGCTAGACTGGCATCTCCCAAGTGGGTTGGCACATGCCAGCATGCATGCATGGTTATTTATAATGCTCTTAAAACCCCCGCACGGACGGACCCGGGGATCGAACCTGTCTTGCTCCATGTCGTCTTGCTGCCAAAGCGAGCGCATTGCCCCTGAGCTATGCTCCCGATACCTCGTTTTTTCATTGCATTCTGGGACTTGTAGTCCCACTTTTCCCATTATAAAACTCAGACTACACGTCCCATAATGCAAAGAAAACCCAGGACTGGATAAGAACCTACAGATTGGAATGGGTCATGTTGGCAACTATACAACCCGTCCATGTTGGAGGGACCAGCACCCTGAAATCAGGAGAATACTCTGTCCTATGCAAGTGCATAAGCAGTCCCTGCTTCCCGCTGTGGAATGATTTAAATTCAAGTAGGCAGCCTTGCACATTAGATTCAAGCACTGCTCTGTCAGCCATATTTCTAGCCCCCAAGTAGGACGATAATCATTGTGTGTAGACAGTCCAGTCCTTTTTTCTTGGCATTGTGTGATTTGTAGTCCTGCAATTTGTAATGGCAAACGCAAAAGTACAACGCGCCTAGAAACACATGTGTACAGGCGCGTTATAAATGACGTCATAACTGGCGGAATGCAAATAATACAATCAAGACTGGCTGGATGCACCTGCCTGACGTGTCTAACGGAGAGTATTGGGTTTTCTTTTCATTTATGTCCTAGGAGAAGGCACTAACAATGAGAGGAAACTTTATCACCTGTAAGAAGCCTTATGTTACTGCGGACTCTGCTTAAAGTAAAAGAACCGCAGAATGTGAAAACAGCTTAGAGTACTGTGAGGCAGAAGGCACCGAAAAACACAATGCAGTATTTGATGGAGTGTTTTGTGCCCTCTGATCACGCTCACCTGCCCTCGCCTGTATTTTGTGGAGAAACCTGAGACCCCCATCCAGGCAGGTGAGAGACAATAATCCCGAGAGCTCGATTCACGACACATTTCTGCGCCTCCTCCACTTGCAAGGATAGGTCATCACGGTACACTGGGCCCTGCAGGCATAAACGAGGTGCCCCCTAACCACAAATCCATGCACCGCCAAGGTGAACAGGTGAAGATCAAACAGGAAGCAGCAGGTGCTGAAGTCTGGGAACAGCTCGGATTGCACAGTAAGGCCCGGAGTGCCGGGGACGGCCGCTGCAGGGCTTTCTACTGTGCCTCCGAGGGTGCGAACAATATCTGAGGTGTTGCATAATATCAGCACCGGCTATTTATGTTCCAAAAGAAATACGCATTGGCAATGCCAACAGTTTGTGCTTTTGTGTAGGCATGGGAAAGGCACTTGCCAGGCACAGCCGCAGTGGTGTTAACAGGAGACTGGTGATAAAGGATGCACAATGGTGCGAATACCTGGGCATCTAATAGTAGTGCCTGGAAAATGCCTAATACTTAGGCACATGCCAAATCTGTTAGCTTTGCCAATGCTAGTTTTTAACAGGACTTCAGGGAAGGGGTACTTATAAATCAATTGGCTGAAGGCAGACCTGGTTAAGACATGTTATTACACCAGTAGCACACTTTTACAGCTCCAATTAAGAAGACTGCTTTGAAAGTTTGATGGTAAGGCTTGCTTAAAGTGAGCTCAAAGAGTTCCAATGAGGTGTTTTTTTTGGGCGGAGAGGGACAGGAACTGGGTGGGAGTGGCCATCGGGATTAGAATGGTCATAGGCAGTCAATGGGTGGGCAACTAACCAAACAATAACTACAAGCTTTGTGTCCTTTCAATAACTACTAACCAAACAATAACTACAAGCCTTATGTCATTTCTCTCTGATGCAATAATTATGTCAAGCATGGCTACACTAATATGGCCTCAGTATCAGCCCTTTTCAGCAGGGTTGCTACACATATCATGGCTCATTATCAGCCCATCTCAGCAGGAATGCTACACATGTAATAGTTCTGTATCAGCCCTCCTCAGCAGGGTTACTACGCATATCATGGCTCATTATCAGCCCATCTCAGCAGGAATGCTACACATGTAATAGTTCTGTATCAGCCCTCCTCAGCAGGGTTACTACGCATATCATGGCTCATTATCAGCCCATCTCAGCAGGAATGCTACACATATAATAGTTCTGTAGCAGCCCTCCTCAGCAGGGCTGCTACGCATATCATGGCTCATTATCAGCCCATCTCAGCAGGAATGCTACACATATAATAGTTCTGTATCAGCCCTTCTCAGCAGGGCTGCTACACATATCATGGCTCATTATCAGCCCTTCTCTGCAGGGTTGCTACACATGTAAGTCCTTCTCTGCAGGGTTGCTACACATATCATGGCTCATTATCAGCCCATCTCAGCAGGAATGCTACACATTTAATAGTTCTGTATCAGCCCTCCTCAGCAGGGTTACTACGCATATCATGGCTCATTATCAGCCCATCTCAGCAGGAATGCTACACATATAATAGTTCTGTATCAGCCCTTCTCAGCAGGGTTGCTACGTATATCATGGCTCATTATCAGCCCATCTCAGCAGGAATGCTACACATATAATAGTTCTGTATCAGCCATCCTCAGCAGGGTTGCTACACATATCATGGCTCATTATCAGCCCATCTCAGCAGGAATGCTACACATATAATAGTTCTGTATCAGCCCTTCTCAGCAGGGTTGCTACGTATATCATGGCTCATTATCAGCCCATCTCAGCAGGAATGCTACACATGTAATAGTTCTGTATCAGCCCTCCTCAGCAGGGTTACTACGCATATCATGGCTCATTATCAGCCCATCTCAGCAGGAATGCTACACATATAATAGTTCTGTATCAGCCCTCCTCAGCAGGGCTGCTACGCATATCATGGCTCATTATCAGCCCTTCTCTGCAGGGTTGCTACACATGTAAGTCCTTCTCTGCAGGGTTTCTACACATGTAAGCCCATCTCAGCAGGGACGCTACACATACAATCTCTCAGTATCGCCCTTCCCAGCAGAGTTTCTTAGCATATGGCTCAGTATTATCCCGTCACAGCGGGGATAATACACATATAATAGCTCAGTATCTCCGCTTCGAAGCAGGAATGCTGCACTTGTAATGGCTCAGTCTCAGCCCCTCCTCTGTGGGCCTGTTACACCAAAGATGGTTCAACATGGGCACTTCTCGGCACGCCTGTTATACTTATAATGGCATCGTATCAGCACTTCTTTGCAGAGTTCCTACCCTGATAATGGTTTAGCAGTAGCACTTCTCAGGATGACTCACATTATGGTGGTTCAGTCTCAGCCCTCCCCCTCTGGCCTGTCACATGGAAAACTGTTCCATGCCAGCAGGCCTGCTACACTCATACACGAGGTAAGCACTTCTCAGCATGCCTCTTACACTTAAAATGATGCAGCATCCCTAGGGCTGTTACAAGTATAATGGCTCAGTATCACCCCTTACCAGGAGCCCTGTTACACTAAAAATGGCTCAGTATCAGCCCATGACAGCGGCCCCTTGACACTTATAGTGGCTCAGCGTCAGCCCTTGCCAGCAGCCCTTTGACACTTATAGTGGCTCAGTATCAGCCCTTGCCAGCGGCCACTTGACACTTATAGTGGCTCAGCGTCAGCCCTTGCCAGCAGCCCTTTGACACTTATAGTGGCTCAGCGTCAGCCCTTGCCAGCAGCCCTTTGACACTTATAGTGGCTCATTATCAGCCCTTGCCAGCAGCCCTGTTACGCTTATAGCATCAGCCCTTGCCAGCAGGCCTCTGACACTTATAGTGAAAAGGTGCCACTGCCACGTTCAAGTCTCAGCCCCTGCCAATACAGGCCCTCACTCACATCAGCAGTCCCTCCAGGATGGGCAGTGAGTGTACTGTCTCTTTGTAAAGCTGCATCGTGTCTAAGCTGAGCACCTTGCTGTGCTCGGCCCCTCTGCGCGGATGGGGTGTAGAAAAATGCGCTTTCATGGAACGGAAAGGTCAATCGCTTGACCTGCCTAACCCTGAACCCCCATTGTTTACAGCTGATTTTCTGATTTTGCTGTTTTTTTTGTTAGTATTGTTCGCATCCTAGCCTTGTCGCGAAGTGCTCTGCAGCGAACATGGGCACAGTAGCGCTATATAGAACATTCAAAGAAATACAGGAAGGGTGACAGTGAAATATAAACTGGCTGAACCAGCTTGAGCCTTTTCTTAATAAAACATATAGCGCCCCACCGTTTTACGAAGCACCGACTTATCAGACGTGTGAACCACACCTCTATCGGTCCAACTGTGGTGTGTTGAGAGCACTAGCTAAGCCCCCCGAACGAGCACAGCTCCCCACGATGAAGGCAGGATCGGTGACAGATCTCAAGGGAACAACGCGCCCACGCGCCCAGAGGGCGCCGCCTTTAGGCGCTAAGGCGCCACACCCTGCAGAAGCCCAGGGTGGAGGCAGCAGCCCTGACACTGACAGCCCGACGCTTCCGCCCTGGTCCGTTACTCACACAAGTGCCACAAACGTTGCCTTCCCGCCAAGCGTCTGCTTTCCACAACTGCCCCTTCCTCGCCCATAAGCACGGAGTGGCCCAGTGTCACTCTGCGGGGGGTGCGGGGGGGGGAGGGGCTGGGGGGCTGGCCGGGTCCCCCTATCTCACGTACGCTAAGCAGGTCCCAACGGCCCGGTGAACTTTCTGGGGAAACATCCCTTTTCTATGACAACGGTAACTTTCGGTATAGGACCTTCATATCCCGCGTCTGTGCACCTTGCGAACTGGGCTATTTCCTCGGCGTTTTGCACTCTCAGGGTGGCGGGGGATTTTGACGGCTCTCTGCCCCCCACCCCCCCCAAGACCCCACCCCCTCAGACGCGGACAGGTGTCGGTCCATATGGGCATATGAAGACATCACTCACCTCTCATAGCTCTCCTGAGGGGGGAGAACGGCCTGTGCTGCAGGTCTCTGTCCCTGCTACAGATCTCCGGCTTTGCGTCAGTTCTCTTCTCCTTTTCCGGACTCTGCGTAGGCTGCAGGGCTCTGTTCCTGCTGCTACAGGTCTCTGTCCCTGCTGCTACAGGTCTCCAGCTCCACTTCCGTTCTCTTGCTCTGTTGCAGGTCTCTGTGTAGACTGCAGGGCCCTGTACCTGCTGCTCCAGGTCTCTGTCCCTGCTTCTACAGGTCTCCAGCTCCACTTGGGTTCTCTTTTTCTGTTGCAGGTCTCAGTGCAGGGTGCAGGGCTCTGTCCTTGCTGCGACAGGGCTCCAGCTCTGCTTCGGTTCTCGTTCTATGTTGCAGGTCTCAGTGCAGGGTGCAGGGCCCTGTCCCTGCTGCGACAGGGCTCCAGCTCTGCTTCGGTTCTCGTTCTATGTTGCAGGTCTCAGTGCAGGGTGCAGGGCTCTGTCCCTGCTGCGACAGGGCTCCAGCTCTGCTTCGGTTCTCGTTCTATGTTGCAGGTCTCAGTGCAGGGTGCAGGGCTCTGTCCCTGCTGCTACAGGGCTCTGTCCCTGCTGCTACTGGTCCCCAGCTCCGCTTCGGTTCTCTTTCTCTGTTGCAGGTCTCTGTTTAGACTGCAGGGCTCTGTCCCTGCTGCTACGGGGCTCTTTCCCTGCTGCTACAAGTCCCCAGCTCCACTTCGTTTCTCTTTCTCTGTTGCAGGTCCCTTTATCCACTTCAGTTCTTAGTTTGAGATGCAGGTCTCCTCTTCTGCTGCAGTTCTCGACATCAGTTCACCGATTATCCTGTCGGTCTCCTCCCCTCCTTCAGGTTGCCTTTGCAGGCCTCTTTCTCTGCTGCAGGCCTCTTTCTCAGTTGCAGTTCTCTGTTTCTACTGCAGTTCTCATTCTCTGCTGCAGGTCTCTGTTTTTGCTGCAGCTCTCTGGTTCAGCAGGTCTCCTTCTCTGCTGTAGTTCACTTGTTCAGTTCTCTGCTGCAGGACACTTCTGTAGTTCTCTGCTGTAGTTCACTTGTTCAGTTCTCTGCTGCAGGACGCTTCCTCAGTTCTCTGTCACTGCTGCAGATCTCTGCTGTATTTCTCTGCCTTAGTTCCCTGTTGCTGCTGCAGGTCGCCTTCCCTGCTCCAAGTCTGCTGCCCGGGCAGGCTCTCTGCTGCTTCTCCGCGGGCAGGGCGATATCTCCTCTGTCGCCCTCCAGAAGGAGGAAGTGGGTAGCGCAAGAGGAAGTCTGCAGAGGGAAAAAACCCAACCCAGCCCAAGGCTGCAAGAGCAGCAGCAGCAGCCATGCTCGGAAGATGTGTCAGAGGGGAGCCCCGCTCGGGGAATCGAGAGCCTGGCAGCGCCAGGGCAAGGCACGGGGCCAGCGCTCGCTGCTGCCTGCCTGCGGTGCACCGTCCCATTGCAGGGGGAGCAGTTCTGGCAACAAGTACCGGCAATATCCCATGAAGGAGCCATGCTGAGAAGCGCGGGTGGGATCGCGTTACAGGCATAGCACTCCCGCAGAGAGGCAACGACAGGCCCTTGTAAAAGTACAGCAGCCGAAGAAGGGAAGTGCCCACACAGTGCTCGAGGCGAGGGTCCACGCGGGTGGACGGAGGGCACCTTGATATGCTAATTCCTGGTGACGCCACATTCGATCGGTATGTTAATGAGCCTCCCCAATTATTTAGCACTTGATCCCTGTTTAGAAGTAGTGCAAGCAGGGTCAGGACTGCCCTTTACACGCATAACAAATCTACGGGAAGCGCCAGGTCCGTATCTATTCTAATACTACGGGAACCCCGCCGAGAAGCGCCGGTACTCTTCAATAAAAGTGCAGGTAGTGCCAGTACTTTCTCTGGCGAGCACTCAGAGCCTGGCAGTAGCTGCACTTATGATGTAGTGAACCCCAGCTCCTCTTCTTCACGGGCTACCTTTGGAACTCCAAAAAAGCCCCCCCCCTTCCCCAGGAAACACTGTCAGGACCGTGCTTGTGACAGTGAAACCCCCGCAGGACGCAAGGGCTCCTAACGCACAGCTACGGGTTCAAAGAACAGCGTCTGCTGCCATCTAGCGGCAATTTATAGACTTGCACCAAACATTTGCTTTGTGGTACTCCAGTTGACAATGCCGTTTTAATCACGTTTGCAGTCACTCAGCATGGAGACGTGAGACCTTTCATTTGAGTTTATGGGTAGAGGAAACAGAATTTGGTGTGATATTATTACTTCAAATTGAAAAAAAAACAAAGCCATTTTCAAGCCACTAATCGAGGGACAGTCAACTAAATGCATAAAAATATCATTCAATTAATATAATTAACACCAATAAGCAGGTCCTAGATGGAATTGGAGTCAACTCTATGGGCGCGATTCATGGAAATGTGAGCATAAATCCCACAAGGGCCACACGCCGATAAGGACACTGTGCGAGCCTGTGCACAGAAAGAAAAAAGCGCGTCCCGGGTATTCATGGAATTCACAGCGCAAAGTAACCGTATTCGCAAGTCGCGCACAGAGCACCCCGACACGCCCACACACAAAGCCTGAACAGCTACATTTGCACGCAGCACCGGGCATGAAAACACACACCCTACAAACTGTGTGTGGGGTCCCAGGCACACAGGCTTGCGACTCGGGGACCCTGCACGGGGTGCCCCGTAACTGTATCCGGCACCCTGACAACATGAATATAAAAAATCATAACACAGCAATGACTCGTGAAATATACGTGCAAACTCCACATTCCTGCACCCGCTACACTGCTAATGCAAACCTTAATTGAGTACACGCACCCTGAAATACGACATGCGACTCCCCCTGTGTACTGCAAATCCTACGCGCAAGTGTACTTACTCCTGCCTTCAGGTGGTGGATTGTATGAAGGACTTGCATGGACATTTCCCAGCCGAGACGTTGCGTGATCAAATCCATGAATACGTCTTGTGCCGTGCAATTGTGGGCATGCGAGTGACTGCCTGCATGCCGTCCCTCGGAACGCCCACTTTTTTGCAAGTTCTTCCCCCTTTTTGATGTTCCACCCCTTCCCAGCCCTTTGCGCAAGCCAAGGCCATGCTCTGCTTGGAGTTTCGCACAAGGCCCTCGACGACTTGCAGAGACAAGCCGAAACAGTGCAGACTCCATGCAAGTTCAGGAAAAGTACCGCAGCTGAAACTTATGGGAAATTTAGATTGTCCTTTTTGCTTCAGCCTCCAGCTGCGACTGTTTCACCCCAAGGTTGGTCGCTTTTCAAAGTTGCCCATGCTGAAATTGTATAGGCAAACAATCCTACCAGGACTAATCTTTGGCCTGGAAAATTTGCGAGTCACCCCATAGATTGGTCAACATTAGAGGCCCGCCTTTGGAGAAGGGCCTTGCACCTGCCTAACTCACTTCCTATGGCAGCGATAAGGCACACATTGGGTCTGTTGCCCGTTGATTCTCTGGTTGAATAGAAAGTGTTGCAAACATTTGCTCTAATATTGCCTCCCCCACATGTTTCATTGTACATAAAAACTGGGTCAAGAACTTAACAAAGTGATCTGTAAACCATTAGTGGCCTGGAAGATAAACTGTCAGTCAATGTTAGTAAGGATTAATTCCTCAGCAGCTGAACTTGTTAGTAACCCCAACAAAGTGAAACTTAAGTTACACACAAGTGAATGGTTAAAAAGGACGATTCAGATGCATAACTGATGTTTCAAAGACCTTTTTGATTATGATATAAAAAGTTTTAACAGTTTGTCCCCCTACCTGAGAAAGCATCCATCCAGGGACTTTCGAATGAAGGCCCTGAGACTAAGATTTAATTTATACTTGCAAAGGAGGTTCAAGGGTCACGAGATGGTCTGGCTCCCAGCCTTAGAGTATGTCGCTTCTGTAATAAGATTCAGGAATCACTGAAACACTTACGTGTGGAGTGCCCTATGATCGCACGCCTACGACATGAGAAGCTGGGCAGATGTATCGCTAATCTCAGGGGCATACCAGAGCATTCCTTGTGGATTAAAATTTTTAACCTGAATGAAATAAATCGTTTAATTGTAACTTTTTGAATTCTTAGAAAAAATCTTGACCTCCGATTGTTGGATTAAAAACAATTTTGAACTTTGTAATTAAATGTATTACTGTGAGTATTTTGTAAAATGAAATAAGTTGGAACATTTGTGTAAAATTGACTGATGACTTGTGTGAAAGGTTGTAAATATTAACTTAATGCAGAATAAAATGTAATAAATTAATTTTAAAAAAAAATGACTGTGCATTTGATTCCATGAATCGACGAAGGCAGATTTTCCTGCCGTTGCACGCGCAAGTACCCTATTTTCCGTGCAGATAATTCCATGAATCGGCCCAATGTCTCCATTGTAGTGCAGAATATGCCAAAAAAACACATACCACCAAATTGATTCAGTAAAAACCATTTGTAATTGGTTGGCTGGAATTTCCACAAAGGTAAAATAAGGACCAATCTGAAACAGAGATTCACACAAGAGCCTGGTGTATGCGAGTCACTATCAGGTGCAAGTATATCACCAGTGCACTCACTGTCTATGAACAGTGCAATGCACTCTTTGCAAGCCTGCAGGACTCCCTTATTTACAGAGAACAGACCCCCCTTTGGCACATAACTGTCAATTTCCGAGGATTCCTCCTTCCCTTTCTTCATCTCAACTTCCACCCGCACCTCCTAAGGCTTTCCTAAGTGCAGTCATGTATCCCATCGGGCTGAAATTCCTTTTCAGTATTTCCAACTTGTTTCTACTGGATCCAGTTGCTGATAGATGTGTATTTGTGCATCTCCTGAATCCGATGAACAAAGCGTAAGTGATAATTTTTGTCCATCCTACCACTCATCCTCTCTCTGAACATGCATCTGCAGAAAACGCTACAAAAGCTACTTGAAATGATGGAGGCTCAGTACCAAATTGTTAATTATAAAAGGGTTTATTTAAGTTAGGGGATAAGCCGACCAGCTCTCTCATAGCACACAACTGAATGGTTCCATGCGTTAAAATCGTGGTAAAAATGGCCGTGGACACAAAATATCGTGGCAAAAAGGCAGTGGTTTTGCTGTTGCAATCCATGTAAAGGATGCGAGGCACACCCCCGCACCGCCAGACCCATTACATCATTTAAAGGGGTTGGGGGACACCCCCATAACCCCGCTCCCCTTAAATGATGTAATGGGGTACACCTTTAGCAGGTCAAACCACAGAATGTTTGCTGGGATTTTTTGTTCAGGCAACATTTCTGCCGCGATTTTATCACTGCATACCAACTGAATGCTCCTGTACATTCCTCTCCCTGCATCTTTCCTCCCGTGTTCCAGATTCCATGTTCCATTCTCCTTGCGAAGGTGATGACACATGGAATACAGAACACAGGGATGTTTGCAATAAAATGCTATACATTGCAATGAGATACCTTACAATGAGATGCTATAAACCTCCCTTCTTTATACAATTACACAAAATTGAATAACCTTAACCTACATAACATTTGCATGGAAATCTACATATAGGAAACAATGAAAGAACAATAATATTACATGTTGAAACCAATTACACAAACAAATACATTTGAATGAAAAGAGGTATTTAGGCATTTGGAACCCTTAACTCTGTGCAAATGACAACAGTGAGTTTTGTAAATAGAAAGCCACATACTTGAATCCTCATTTCAGATAATCCTTCAAGTATGAAGGCCTCATTCACACTCTTTTGGTGCGAGTAACAACATTTTCTTCCAAATCCTTATCTTCCTCAAACCTACCTTTTTTCTCACAACCCTTATTAACTTTGTCTTCATTTGGATTCATGAGGACATGTCTGGGCATCTTAGATATGTTACACATTCTTTTCACATTCCAAACGTTACCATCTGATACCTTTGCCGCCCCATGAAATCTCCTACATACTTGTACAGGATCTGTCCACTTAACAGAACCACTTGCAGTTATTTGTGGAAGCTTAACTCTTACCCAATGGGCAATTTTCACATCACACTCTTTCGTGGCCTCCCTAGCATCAAAATAATCTTTATTATTAATTTGCCTGTGTGATATTTTCCTTTCAACATCCTTAAAATCAATATTCATCCCGCAAGCCCTGCCCAACCATGCTCAACAAACTCTGGTATTGGGTTTCCTACCTCTCAGCATTTCAAAGGGAGATATACCTGTTGTAGAATGTGGCGTAAACCTATGTGCAAACACTGGTTCCTCCACAGCTTTTCTCCAATCGCCATTCCTTGCCAAGGCACCTCTGAAGCTGTTCTTTATTACTTTGTTAAATCTCTCAAAAATCCCATTCATTTGGGGATGATAAATAGAACTGGTTTTATGTTCAACACCATTATCCTTAAAGAATACCTTCATTTCATCAGAAACTAGCTGCCCTCCATTATCCATAACAATAGTTGTGGGGTAACCTTTTCCCTTGAAAATAACATCTAAAAATGAAATGATGTCTTTGGAACAAATATTCTGTACCCATTCAATCTCCACCCATCAAGACAACATGTCAACAAGTACAATACAGAATCTCAAAGTCTCTTGACTTCTGACAGGCCCAACAATATCTAGACCTACACGGTCCCAGGGAATGGTGGGTATTGACATGATTGTCACTGGTTCTTGCCTAGCTATATACCCTTTTGCAGAATCCTCACACTCACAATAGCCTCTAATGAGTCTCTCCACCTCCAAATCCATACCCGGCCACCAATAATCTTCTCTGACAAGCTGTTTAGTCTTAGTCATTCCCTGGTGTCCCTCATGTGCAAGTTGCAAGATTCTCTTCCGCACCCCTGTGGGTGGATACAGTTTATCGCCTCTCAAAACCATATACTTACCTTTGTGTAATTCCTCAAATATATGCCTCAAAGCTTCTGGTAATTCACCTTTCTAAATCTCATTGGCTTTCACACCTTTCATCAGACGCTCTCTCACACCCATTAACACTTCATCTGAAGCAATGGCCTGCATCCATTCACCCTCTGACACCACGTCTTGATACACATCTAGAATCTGTCCCTCATCACTTCCATCCTCATCAATATTGTCAACCACATTGGTTAGCCTTGACAAACAGTCAGCAGATTTATTTTTCACACCAGGAACAAACTCTACCTCCCAGTTACATTCCTGCAAACCTGCTACCCATTTCCGAATTCTTGAGGAGACCTTATCGAACCCCTTAGTGGTCAGAATCTCCTTGAGCGGTTTGTGATATGATCGTACTATAAACTTCGTTCCCCAATTGAATGAGCAAAATGTTTCAATGGAACATTTGACCGCCAACAATTCCTTCTCAATGGTTGAGTAATTACTTTCGGCCTCTCGCAACACCCTTGAGGCAAACGCTATGGGATATTCCATGCCACCATCTACCTGAGATAACACAGCCCCTAAACCATGATTACTGGCATCCGTGGTAAGAATGCTTCTCTTGTTGGGATTGAAGGTTTTTAAAGTGGTAGCACTATTCAAATCCACTTCGATCTTGTTAAATTCACATTCACACTGGTCATCACATTCAAATTTAAACATTTTCTTTACTAACTTCCTCATATGAAAACTCTTGCTAGCCAAATCTGGAATGAATTTGGCATTATACTCAGCCATGCCCAAAAATGATATCAATTTATTTTTACTATTGGGACTGGGAACATTAATAATGGTGTTCATTTACTCTTCCTTTGGTCTAATACCTTCCTCAGAAATCTCATGCCCCAAATACTGTATGTTTTACTTGTTGAATTTCCATTTGTCTCGGCTGAGTGTAAGGCCATCATTCTTGAAAATATCTAGTACTCTGCGAATCCTCCTGTCATGCTCTTCTTTTTTCTTCCTGTAGACTAAAACATTGTCCTGAAAACAAAGTACCCCTGGCATGTTATGAAACAATTGATATATTATTCTCTGAAACACTGCTGCCGCAGAAATAAGACCAAACGGCATCCTTTTACAATGGAAAAGCCCTTCACTGGTGATAAAAGCTGTAACATTTCTTGACATGCGATGTAACATTATCTGATGATATACAGATTTGAGATCTAAGGTACTCATTACCTTTGCACCTTTGATTGTTCCCAACATCTCTGTAATGTTGGGCAATGGATGCCTATCAGGAATTACACACTTATTTACACATCTGAGGTCTATGCACAATCTCAATGTCCCATTAGGTTTGTGTACTATCACTAAAGGCGAAACTCACTCAGATGATTCCACTCTTTCAATCACCCCTTGATCTTCCATTTTCTTGAGTTCCTCTTTCAGTGCATCCTTGATTGCCAAAGGAACTGGTCTCACCTTTTGCACTACAGGAATGGCACCACTTTTCATTCTAATCTTGTGGCTGAAACCCTTTAGAATTCCAAGTTCCTCTCTAAAAACAGAATGTTGTTCAAGCAACCTAGAAGATGTCTCTTGATCTACCGCATATACTACTTCTTTGGCATTGGGGTCCAGTTTAATTTTAATCTTCCTTGATGGGACCAGCTGAAAAGTGGTTGTGTGCCCTTTTCTGGAACGTATATTTTCCCCTTTTCAATCCTGTCTTTGAATTTCATAGTGGACCAGAACCACCCTACCAATTTCATGCATTTACCGCCATATGCAACAGGTTTGACATATACTTCCTCTAATGTGGTAAAAGCTTTAAAATGTTCATCAAACAGGGCCTCAGGTAACAACGTGTACTTAGCACCAGAGTCAATCACCATGTTGAGTTTTATATCACTTAATAGTATTGTTGCCATTGGTTTTTCAGTATCCGCATCATCATCATTAATCATGTTGATTTCTGAATCTTGAACTGAGAAGGTAGATTCCTCCATCTCCTCATATAGCTCATCAATGTATTCTATGTTCTCTGTTTTTGTCCTGCAGTAATTAGTGAGATGACCCCTTTTATTGCATTTATTGTACAGTTCCTTAATTGAAGGACATTTTTCACTACTGGCCAAATGATGTGCACTATCGCATCGATCTTTCTTTGATTCTTTTCTTTCTTTCATGGGCAGTGTCTTTTTTGACAAATTGTTTCTTTCTAGTAATGTTTTTCTTTTCCGGTTTTGCTAACACTTATGGTGACTGATACATTTCTTCTTTCTTACTTTCAGTTTCTGCTTTTCTTTCTAGTTCCTTCACACATTTACTGGTTTGTTCTACCTCTATGTCAACCCTGAGCACTTCTTCTAGAGATGGGTTGCCTTTGGACCATAGTGCCTCCCTTAGCTTGCTATCATTGCATTCCAGCATAAATTGGTCGCGTGGGCGTTCATCTAGATTATTCCCAAACTCACAAGAGTTCGCTAAACCCCGCAAAGCAGTGATGAACTGTTTTACTGTCTCACCAGTGTCTTGTCTGCATTTACCAAAGTGATACCTCTCAAGAATAATACTTGTAGTTTTTTCGTAATGACGGTCCAACATTTTAACACATTTTCCATATTCTGTGAGTCCCACCGACTCTTCCTCTGTCAGAGATGGAAGATTCTCAAACTGTTCTTGCTCGTAGTTTCCCAGACAATGAATGAGTAGACATTTCTTCCTTTCATTGGCAAAATTTAAACCATGGGCAGCTAAAACATAATGCTCAAAACATTTATTCCATCTCTTCCAAGGTAGAAGCATACAACGTCAGAATCGATCAGGCAGGATCCTCCACTAAAGAAAGACAAACCTTGGTGCACTAGCATCCAAAATGCCCTCAACAATAAAATCATAGGACTCCAAACTAAAATCGAGGACAAACGCCAACAACTGTCCACCAACAAGTTTACTAACCCTGGCTCACCAACGCCCATTGACACCAAATCAAGCTTCACTTTCAAGAAAGTAACTACGGCAGAAGTTCAAAAAATCATTACCTCCTTAAAACCCTCGAACTGCAAAGGGGACAGCTGCCCCGCCCAGATCATAAAAGACGCTGCCAGAGATCTATCCCCCTTCATCACCAAACTCCCCCTCCATCACCAAACTTATTAACCTGTCATTCTCTTCTAACTCAATCCCCAGCAACCTAAAACAATCCTGGGTTCTCCCACTCTTGAAAAAACAATCATTAGACCCAACCATACCCACCAACTACAGACCCATCACCACAGTCCCATTCCTATAAAAAAAATCCTGGACAGAGTCGCCTACCTCCAAATTCAGGAATACCTGGAATCCAACCAACTGCTAGGATTACGTCAGTCTGGCTTTAGACCTCAACATTGTACAGAAACTGCCCTTGTTGATCTTAAAAGTCATATTGATGAAATCAAAGACAAAGGCAAGACTGCGCTCCTACTCCTCTTAGACCTCTCAGCGGCCTTTGACCTGGTTGACCACAAAATCCTCGGCAACCACCTAGCGACCACACCTCACTTCTCCTCCCCTGCCATTGCATGGATACAATAATTTCTGGCTAACAGAACCATGCGAGTCTTCTCCACAACAGCTGCAGCAGACCCCATTCCTATCTCATGCGGGGTCCCACAAGGCTCCTGTGTCTCCCCCACCTTGTATAACATATTTACAAAGCCACTCTTTGACCAATTGGACCGTCTGGGTGTCACCTACATGAATTACGCAGATGACACCCAGATACTCCTCATCATCACAGGCAATTACCACACAGACATCACAGGATTAACAAAATATTCTCCATCATTCAGGCATGGATTGCCTCTCATGGCCTCTGCCTGAATGATGAGAAGACAGAGCTCCTCCTTGTCGGCTCTCCCGGTAACCTGTCTAAACTTAATCCCAACTATAACAACATCACTATCAATGGTCACACCATCCCCATCGCCAAAAGTGTGAAAACCCTCGGCTTTTATCTCAATGCCAACTCTAACCTCTACAAACAAACCAACATGATCGCCTCTGCCGCCGCCTACACTGGCAAGCTTATTAGGGCCAGTAGACCCTTCCTATTCACCAACAGTTGCCTCACGCTTGCCAGAGCCCTCATACAGTCTAAACTGGACTATTGCAATAGTCTGTACCTAGGTGCTAACCAAACCATAATTAACACATTACAGGTACTTCAAAACAATGCTCTTCGCGCAACACTCAACATTCCCAGGCGAGAGCACATCTCCAATGCTAGGAAATCATGCAAATGGCTCTCCATTCTACAAAAAAATGACTTGAAAAACATCTGCCTCACGTACAAGGCTTTAAACCACTTAGCCGCTCCCCATATCACCAACAAGTTTACCATGAAACCTGCCACAAGAACCACCAGATCCTTCAACACTCTATGCTTAACAGTGCCTAGATTCTCATTAAAAAGAGCAGGAGGAACCAGCTTCACAGTATTTGCCTCCCAACTCTGGAACACCTTACCCCTCAACATCAAAACTATTGAGTCCTTCCAGATCTTTAGGAAACATGTTATCGGTTGGCTCCTGAACAAAGAGCAACACCCTAGATAGGAGGTCACACCTCCCTTTACTTAACCATGTCCGTGAAATTTTGAATCTCTGTAAAATGTTTATTTTGCAATTGTATATATCACAATATGTAACCATCTTCTTTAAGCACCCTTCTACCCTTGGGTCTGGAGCACTATACAAATAAATAAAACAAACAAACAAACAAATAATATAGGATCACCCTTTGTGTCCAAAAAATAGCCTGGAGGTCGTCTTCCTTGCATTCTGCTTGTCTTGTCTGTCTCTGTTCTGTTTTGAAAGCTTTTTTTCTATTTATTGTGTAGTGGTTTCCTGCAGTGGTTTATATCTCCACTTTCACCCACTGAGTACATGTATGCACGGATGCACCAATGTTATTGTGCTGTGATGGTTTGGAATGTGTTGTATTATTTGTGTAATCTCTCTCATCAATGTCGTATAGCTCTGTGGAAGTACTGTTATGTAGCTGATATGCTATTCTTTCTTGTGAGAACAGTATGCAATATGTGGTGTAGAACGTAGTAGTTATACTAGACCTTTCCCTTTTATTGTTGTGCAAAATGAACTCTTAAACGTTGTTCATTTTCTGTGTCTGTCTGTACATAAGCATTGATTGCTATTAAATACAAAATTGAATTTAACGTGCCGGCTGTGCGCTGTGTAATGTGTATCCGTTCTTTACTTTTTCTTCCGTACGGTTGATTCAGATGTAAACATTTGGTTCCGTTGGAAACAAAATGGCCGCACGTATTGCTGACATAACAAGGTGCTTTACTCTAGCATGCAATGTCCTGTGACGTGGCGTGCACAATTGAAAGATGCTTAACAGTTCACACAGATCGCGCTCACGCTCAAATACATGCGAGTAGCTGTTCTTTAAAAAATGCGCTGTGGATCCTAGGGCCTGTTCGCTCCACCAACGATGGCTATGTAATGACAGTAAGCACTGCGCACATGCCACTTACTTTTTTCTTGTCGCTGGAGCTGTTACAATCGGCTCCTTGTGTCTCAGGTCTGGTTTTCTGAATTTCACCTTGCTCTTGGAACTGCGTTTCCTGTAATGGTTAAGACTCACTCATCAGAAGTTACGTCTGCTGCTATGTGCTTCAGGTTACACTGGTCCAGGTTAATCTTGATGGGTTCAGCACAGCGAGATTTAAACTCTGCACTCCACACCGTCTTCTTAAGTACAATCACAGTATATTTGGCTACTCAGTGGGCTGCCGTCTGCTTCAGATTATCCCATCCTCGTTGCCACTGAAATGACAGAGGCTCAATACCAAATGGTTAATTATAAAAGGGTTTATTTAAGTTAGAGTATAAGCCCACCGGCTCTCTCATAGTCCTGCAACTGAATGCTCCTGTACATTCCTCTCCCCGCATCTTTCCTTCCGTGTTCCACATTCCATCTTCCATTCTCCTTGGGAAGGTGATGACACATGGAGTACAGAACACAGAACAGAGAGATGGTTGCAATAAGATGCTATACATTGCAATGAGATACTACACTACTCTCTTTCCCTCACTAATTACTACCCCTTACTCATCTTCATCCTTGTAGTTGCATTTCTGTTTGATGTTTTGTACTGTGCAAACATAGCTAGAAAGCAACAGAGCTCTGTACATGTCATTGAGGGTAAAATTTGAGGTAAGGAGGGGTTTACGATATGTTGCATGCAATGTTCATGGCATGGGTTGGGATGTGATGTGGGAACACAAGGAGCCTAGGTGGCACCTAGGTATTGACTGAAGAGTAAGCTCCTCGTCCTGAACTGACAGAGAGTTGGTACAGCTAAAAGTGATTCTGCAGTTTTGTTTAGCTATATACATTTTCCAAACAAATTGTCTGAAGGCGGTATTATGTCCACCAAGCAAGCCAACATTATGAAATGTATTATTGCAATGATTTCCCGAAGAACAGGAAATATGGTGTTCTCGTAATCCGGTACATTCTCTCATGCAACAAGAGTCAATTTGTTGCAAAAGTAGAATTTTGACTTTGTTTTTGCGTTCAGAACACTTAACAGCAAACCTTTAAAAGGTGTTTAAGTATTATTATTGTACAGCATGTTTGAGTGCTTTACATGTGGTACATTTTTACATGCATTAGTTTGTGTTTCATTTGGTGTATGACTTTCAACTACAATTAAATCATGAATATTTCCATTTATACATTCAAATGCATTACTTCTGTAGTAAAAACCTATGCTATGTCATTATTTACTCTGTCAGTTTCTTCAGCAGAATGATATTCTGAAGCATGTACACATTCGCTGAATATGTTATTTTTTAAATTTTGAACATTGTAATTTCCAGCTTTTGAAATATGACATAAACACTTGTGAAGGGAAATTATTCAGTTTGAGCAGTGTACTTAAATAACTTATTTTGAATAGGTAAAGCTTTGTCTACAACATTCTGAATGACATTTTATTGCCATGTGTCTATGTGTGCCTTTGCACACTTGAACTTGTCTCAATAACCTTGTAATGATGTTTGATAGATAAAAAAAACATGTTTGTAATGTAGATATTTTTGAAAGCTAAATATGAATCTTTGTTTGCATTTTTCCTTTTCTTTTATATTTTCTGTATGGTATTTGGTTATTTTTGTTTACATTTCGGGGATTCTTTTATTGTCTTTGTTTGGGCATTATATTTTCTATTTTTTAAATGGATATTTGTTTTTATTGTTAAATGGGTTCTATTACGTCAAACTTAATTTTGTTTTAATGCATGGTATTTCAATGTGCAATTTATGCAATCTGATTATATATACTACGTTGTTTAGGAACAAACATTTATCTTGATTCATTTAGTAACTATACAAAATTATTGTACGTGTTACTTTTTAAAATTAATATATGTGGTGTTTGTTATTCACAATACTACATTTCTGGAATTATAATCCGAAATGACTAATGCCCATATTGAATTTGATGTAAATTATCATTATGAATATGAAGTTGTATGTAATGTGTGATGATGTTCTTAAAAATTGTACATTTTGGAAATTTTGATACGAAAATACAGTTGTACATATTACATGTATAGTATCAGGAAAACCCTTTTAAAATGAACATTATGGAAATAACGTTGAATGCAATGTGTGATAATGTTAACTACTGACGATCTTGAATTATAAGTGTTTTTTGAACATATTTGTTTTTTAGTTATAGGAATACCATTGTAAATTCACATTACATATATGTGTATGTACGTAATGTGTTTCCTTCTATAATATGGTAGGTTGTAATGTATTTATGGATCTAGTAACATTTATATGCTATGTGTAACATATGATTTTTAATGTATAAGCTTTCATTAGCCTTTCTGTACTTTATAAATTTTATTTTCCGAACATATATGCAAATTGTACAATTGGTTAGTAAAGACTATTCATTTAAACTTTTTAGATGTTTAAATATAACGTGTTAATAATTTGCATGCCTAACGTAATGTCAAAGTAATAGTATTGTCCTGTACTTTAATGCACTACAAATGTATTAATGCATAACTTATTTAACATGGTATATTGATACATTTCAAGTGCATTATTAGCTCTGAATGAAATAAACGCTATTCATACAATAATTAAAAGTTACCGTACACGTGCATTTGGGGAGATTGTAGATCAAATATTTACATCAAGGTAGGTTGTCTTCTAATGAGGATACAATATCTTACTACATCAGCGGACTTGCCGAATGAGGGTTTAATATTAAGCAACATGTACTTTTAAGAAGAATTTTTCATTTGTAACCAATAGGTAAGGGTTTATGAAAATGTATTAGTACTGAAATAATGGCTTCTCTTGGATTAGGAAGAACACTTGTGTTTTTAATACTCAAAGCTAAAAGTGTTTTACAAATCAAGTTTTCAAAAGGTTGTTTGTGGCACTATTTGAAGGCATGTAACATTTGTTCATATTAATATTTTGTGTGTAATGCTTATATCAGTTTTACATTGTTCTATTAAACAGAGCCAGTTATTAATATTGTATTTCTTGAATGTTTGAATGTTAAACAATTGTATCCATGTTATGACATGGTTCAGTGTTAGAAAATGTTTATTATTTAGAAGAGTTAATTGTGAATTACCATTGTGTATACTGACCATGTTAAATTATTTAAAATATAATGCAGAGTTGTTGAAATTACATTAGGTTTTATTTCCTAAATATTTTACATTTACTAAAGCGGAGCTTAATTATTTTAGAGTAAGTGCATGTTTATTACGATGTATGTTTTACTTTACCCACTACACATAGTGCAGTGTTACAATTGCTTTCTAATGTACAATACTTGGTTGTACTTATACTGTTTTTGTATAAATTGTATACATTTCATTTTCAATATGTATTTTTGTATACAACATTCAGACGTATTCATTTGTTTGCAGAGCAATGACTGAAAGTTTTCTGAAGGTAAGCAACACATTTATTTTGTTAAGTAACGTGATGTATTCTTTTTAATATTTTGTAGTTTACACTTAAAAATACATGGCTGTATGCTTACACATACTAAGCTTCTACGTATTGTTTAGATGTAACAATACAATTGCACAGAGCATACCAATATGTTTGTAATTGAATAGTTAGCAACATGCATTAGGTATTGGATCGCACACGTACTTATGTTGTGTGCATTGTCTTATTTTATTTTCATGCTAAACACAGTTGTCTTTCAATATTTTAGATGGCTAATGGAAATATTTGATCATTATTTGATAGTAAATTTATTTTTATAACGAAAATCCTTTCTTTTGTTTTCTTGGATGGGTTTTAGCAATGTTTGCGTCCAATTTTGACATGGTGCCAAAAATAAAAACACAATTTTAATTCCTGTAAATAATCCTACTAGGCGAAAAAAGTCATTTTTCATTTTAATGCAAATAAGTATTTTATAATTATATGATTGCTAATTAATATTTATGATGAAAATCTTTTATTTTGTATATGATATGAATATTTTCAAGGAACATGATTTGATTTTGGATTTGTAAGGCACCAAAGCCCGCAGGCACCCCACCCCCTATGGTCAATATGCTAAATGTATTGATGCGATTGTTTTGTAATGTACGT